>NC_066863.1:5000-1205000 GCF_025177605.1 Cucumis melo | reverse complement strand
AATCCGAGTTGTAAAATTTGGAGACCTGTTTAATAGTGGTTTTAAGCAAGTATGAAGTGTTTCTGGTAATCTTTAAGCATTTCCAGAGCGTCCAGCCTGAAATAAAAGTCAAATTGAATTAAGTTGACTTATTTTGTTGTTTCAGGACCGCTGATGGAGATACTCCATAACTCCTATGTGAAGGGTTGTTTTGCTTTGGTTGCTCTTTTAGGACCAGGACGAGGTCTGTTTATCTACTTTATTTAATCGTTTTTATTGCTACTTTCTGAAAAGGAATCGTGTTAGCATCATGGAAAGGTTGCTTAGTACAACAGAATTATTGAACTAGCGTTAGATTTATTTGTTCTATCATCCCTTTCATCGTGTCATTAACCTGTAGGAGTGTGGAAACTCTTTTTGAATCAGTAAATAGCTGATAGTCATTTTAAAAGCCTTTGCCAAGTAGTTATTTGTATTCCCGACCTTTTGGGTTGAAAGTAGTATTTCTTACTGCTGATGAGATGACCACACCAGACTTGCCATTATGATCTTTTATGACGTACAATGATAGTTTGCTGCAGAACTTCTTTTTGATGGTTTGAGAGCACTCAGGAAGGGATCACCTAATATGAACTCTCTTGTGGGTTTTGGAGCAGTTGCTGCATTTATTATCAGTGCGGTAAGACACTTTGTCAGAGATCTCAATTTTTTAGAAAAGCATTGCAGTAGTTTTAATATTAGCTTACGAATTTTAAACTGTTGTCTCTTGTAGGTCTCACTTCTTAATCCTGCGCTAGACTGGGATGCTTCATTTTTTGATGAGCCGGTGACTTGCTCGACCTTCAGCTCTATAATCATGATTCAATTGGTAATAGATGGAATTTGACTCTTGATTATGCATTTCTCAGTGCAACTCCTTTTTGTAGTGTGCAGGTCATGCTTCTTGCTTTTGTGCTGCTTGGGCGTACTCTGGAGGAAAGAGCAAGGGTTAAGGCCTCCAGTGATATGAATGAACTTTTAGTAAGTTTCAGTCAAATCTTAAATAATTAAACATTGCAATGCATGTCTGTTGGATCATCACCGTGGTTAAATATCAAGTATTTACTGCCACATGCTTTTGAGTACTTGGGAAATTCTTTCTATCTGTGTTGTAGAAGAAGTTTTTACTGATAAAAAATTGTCATATGGCAATGACAAAATTGCACGTCATTCCTTCCAAAATTTAGCGAGTGGTGGATTCAACGTTCAAAAAATCGTCTAGAAAAAGTGTCAAAATGGAAGATAGTTTGAACTTATACAGCAGTCGATATTCTGATAACTAAATGTCTCAAATTCTTAAGAATTATTATTGTTCAAACTTCAGAACTTCAGCCTGTAACAAGAACAAAGTTGAAGACTAAGCCTCTTTGCTTTAAGATGTATGTTAATCACCCTTGAGGCAAAAGTTATATCTACGGAGTCGTAGTTCTCTCTGTCCTCTGACCTATTAGGCTTTTGTTTCTTCAAATGTTCAAATAGTTACTTTTGTTATATTTAGCTCATAAATTATACTATATAACTTGCTAGTCTCTGAGACTTGTGGCTCTGGTATTCTTTTCTCCTAGTTGCTTGGCATACGTTGCTTATTTATTAAATATTTCTGTTTTGGCAGTCATTGATCTCTTCTCATTCACGACTTGTGATAACTCCATCAGAAGGAAATTCATCTACAAATGACGTGCTTTGCTCAGATGCAATGTGCATTAAGGTGTCGACTGATGATATTCGGGTTGGAGACTCGGTTTTAGTTTTGCCAGGAGAGACTGTTCCTGTGGATGTAAGCACCATAGATTATTAGCTAACACCGTCTCTTTGTTTGAGGCCCAAGTAAAGAGACTTTGTTAGCTAATATTCTCATCGTCCTCCGTCTTCTAAGATCTCCATTCAACTGATGCTTCCTTACCTTAAGGAGGAACAATTTAAAAATGCTTGGCTAACAATTATATTGACTGAATAGGGGAAAGTTCTTGCGGGAAGAAGTGTTGTAGATGAATCAATGCTTACTGGAGAATCTCTACCTGTATTTAAGGAAGCAGGCCTTATGGTCTCAGCTGGAACTGTGAACTGGGTATGATTTTTCCTTGATGTTTAGAATTTCAAAAGGCATGTTTATTGAGATTTACATAAAAGCGTGATTTGCCATCTTATTTCAAAGAAGACACTTTTTTTGGGCATAAATCAAAATTGATATGTTCTAGGATGGCCCTTTGAGAATTGAAGCGTCTTCTACCGGCTTGAACTCAACAATCTCCAAGATTGTTAGAATGGTAAGTAAACCATTTTCTAACTTTTAAAATTAACGACCATGATTGTAATATTCTTCTTTAGGCATGTAGTACAGTTTTGGTATTATCAGGTATTCAGTTGGAGTGTTCACCGTTTCATGTGATTGTTTTTGTGTGCTGGTTGCTTAAAAAGGAAAATGATTTTGCTCTAGGTAGCTTAATTAAAAACTAGCTTGGATCTGGCAAAACGTTTTCACAAAATTCTATCAGCTCAATTTGAGTTGACCAAGCTTACAAATTCCTCTCCACTGCACATGCGTAGAAAAAATTGATGCTTAAAACTGCTGAGTGAAGGAGGGACAAATATTGTCCAGATGAACCCATACTTAAGCTTTATATCTAACCCATCAGGTTGAAGATGCGCAAGGCCATGAAGCACCTATTCAAAGGCTTGCAGATTCCATAGCTGGGCCATTTGTGTACACTGTATTAACTCTCTCAGCGGCAACATTTACATTTTGGTAAGCATGCACTTTTTATTTTTTTCTACTTGATGAAACTGTGGTGTTTCATGTCTCATAAGGGTGATGAAGGGCCAAAGAAGAATTTGGGTGAGTTATTAACAAACTTGGTATATGCTAACATGATTAAAAAATGACGAAAGCTCCTTGAGGAATGTGTAACATATCTATAGAGTTACAACTGTAAAGAGTGTTTCACTGCAATTTGTTCGTTAATTTCCATGGAAACAATTCATTCACAGGTACTGCTTTGGTACCCATATTTTTCCTGATGTCTTGATTAATGATATCGCTGGACCAGATGGAGATCCCTTGCTTTTAAGCTTGAAACTTTCAGTGGATGTCTTGGTAAGTGGGTGTTGAGCTTTTGTTGTGTACTCTATGTAATCTCATGTATTGTCTTCTGGTTTGTTTCTTATGCACAGACGCGTGTTTTTCTTTAGTTTGGATTTTACTAGTGCTATTTTGGTCTGCTAGTCGAATTGTCTAAAGAAGCATCTTCCATTATTTGGAAAATTTTGGTAGAGGGGCTCCGGGAATTTGTCCACCCTTTGTTCTCTTTCTCTCTCTTTGTGGGGCAGAACCTTTATTTTATTGGGTTGAGTAGAATGAATGGGATTTTTTAAGATATTGAGAAATAAAACATTAATGATTTTATACATTCTTGACTTTTTCCCTTCTTTTTCTTCTTTTTATCATGTTGGTTGTTTGATCTTTGGTTTCTGATGTACAATTGTTCTTCTTACTTTTCACAAATAGAAAACTAAATATAGAGAGGTAGGGTGGGTGTGGGACATCCCAAAGTACACATATTCACAAAATACCTCTCTAATTTATGCTCATGGATGGGATATTTTTGTTGGAGACTGTCATACAGACAAGAAACTTGTTTACTTTAGGAATGTCAAATCTATTTAGAGAGGGAGGGTGAATGTGGGACATCCCGAAGTACGTATTCACAAAATACCTCTCCTAATTTATGCCCATGGATGGGATTTTTGAGTTGGAGGCAGTCTGGAGACAGAAACTTGTTTACTTTTGGAGTAGGAACGTGAAATCTGTTTAAGTTGATTTAGTTTCTTTTCCCTTCTCGTAACTACCTTTTCTGTGATTAATTTCCTCACTGATTGTTATTTGTACGATTTTTCCAATTTTATTGATAAAATATTTCATTTCTTATTTTTCTTAAGAGAGACAATTTTCTTTTTTCAGGTTTATCAATATCAAATTCCTCGTCGACAAAATATGTATAGACTGAAATTCATTTTAAGTTATTATGTTTGAGAAAGAACGCTTTTGAATCTTGAAAAAATATCTTCATCTAGTCAGAATTGTTTTTCTAAGTTTGGCATCAGTGTTCTGGTTTAAAAAAATAATAGCAATCCGTTTGGAATGTAAAAGTCTAGAAGAACAGTTTTTTCCCCACCATGTTAAGAACCTAATAGGTTTCTCCCATTATAAGCGTGTTCCAACAAAAATGCATGCATAAAGTATTTCCAAACTCACCTTATTTCGAGAAAATAACTTGACAATGGCCAAATTGGATTTTTAGGAGAAATGTATTTCAAAAGATTACAGGAAACACGACGGAAAATTTTAGAACCATGGTATCATATTTCTTATAAATTAAATGTGTATATGCTAATCCTGGGTTAACCCACATCACGTTGTAGTGCTAAATAAGGTCAACTTTTTGTACTTCTATTACCACGGGAAAAAAATTTAAAGTTGCATTGTTTTGTGCTGCTGGCGAATTGGTACTTCCTCAGGTAGTTTCTTGCCCATGTGCACTTGGACTAGCCACTCCCACGGCAATTCTTGTTGGCACTTCCCTAGGTGAGTTTCAATTTCTTTTCATAAAAATAACGAAATTAATGGGTTGTTTAACATTTACATGAAATGTGAATAGATTATATGTATGCATGTATGTGTGTGTGTGTAAACATTCTCCTTCATCTGCCTTCTTAAGAACTTGAATTATGAGATGAAACCAACCATAGTCCATAGTGGAATCTGGAAGTTAATAAAATGTAGTGCAATAAAAACGAGAGAGAAAATCCTAGGAGCAGATCCAATAAGGGTAAAAGGGATAGAAAGACTCTATTTTCTCAATGAAGTTAAAAGGAGCACAGATTTTGTTCACATATGATGCATATTCTGGCTCATTTTGTAGATTTGTTTCATGCTTGTATTTAAGTTGATGTTGTCCAAATTGATTGCTCATACTTGAATAATGCGTCTGAGTTTGTACTTCCATCTTCTTAAGTGTTAAATCTCATAATATTAAAATAATAAATAAATAAATACCCTTGTTGGAGTTCTTATGTTGTGCACTACAAACTGATCAGGGGCTAGACGAGGACTTCTAATAAGAGGAGGAGATGTGTTGGAACGTCTTGCAAACATAGATTGTGTTGCTTTGGACAAGGTGGTTATTTTATTTATTGCAATTTCCACATTAACTCTCACTCAGACAACTGCATGAAACTTTCATCCAAATTCTCCTAAATTGCAAAATTTGATTGTTTCTTATTCAGGAAAAAAAAAAAGAGGATGTAAGTTTTCCTAGATTCTATAGCAATGTTCTTCAGTCTCACCTATTTCTGAACTTTCAGACAGGAACGCTTACTGAAGGAAAGCCTACCGTCTCTTCTGTGATTTCTTTTGTTTATGGAGAAGAAGAAATACTTCAAGTCGCTGCTGCAGTGGAGAAAACTGCTTCACATCCAATTGCAAAAGCTATCATAGATAAAGCAGAATCTTTGAATTTGACCATTCCAGTCACAAGAGGGCAACTGGTAGAACCAGGCTTTGGATCTTTTGCCAATGTAAATGGCCGACTAGTTGCTGTTGGTTCGTTAGAGTGGGTTAATGATCGATTTGAGAAAAAAGCAAATACATCTGATCTTAAAAATCTCGAGCATTCTGTGTATCGGTCATTAGAGGGGATATCGTCTTCAAATAACTCAAAAACAGTTGTTTATGTTGGAAGCGAAGGAGAGGGTATAATTGGTGCTATTGTAATATCTGATCAGTTGCGCTATGATGCTGAATCCACTGTTAATAGGTAATTTCATTTTCATTTATCGACTTTCTGAATAATATGCTATCGTGAATATAAATTTCCATTTCCACAAGTAAATTCCTAGTACTTAGCAGCAACGGTTGGATTAGCAACCAACTCTTTGCTTGAGATCCAAACGAATTTATGAATAACATTCACCCTGTTTTCTGTCTTGTGACTTTGAGAAAAGGAACACCTGAAAACAGTTATTATCATGATGCCAATTTCTTTGGATTCTCAAAACTTTTTCAGGATGTTGTTTTTATTTGAATAGTTTATATAAGTTGTCAGTTAGACTGAACATGGTGTCCACGTGGTTAATCTGTTGTTTTATTTGTAAGACTCCAGAAGAAGGGAATCAGAACAGTCCTCTTATCTGGAGACAGGGAAGAGGCAGTTGCAAGTGTAGCCAAGACAGTTGGAATAGAGGAGGAGTTCGTTCACTCGTCTTTGACTCCTCAAGGCAAATCTGACCTTATTTCCACTCTGAAAACTGCTGGACATCGAGTTGCAATGGTATTGTTTTACAAGTGGACGAACTGTTTGCTACAGTTTACTTGCACATTTTACTCTCACAATTTACAACGTTTATGGCCATTATAACACTATGGAAAAATGGAAGTTCTTCCCGTTGAATGATTTGAAATTGTTATCTTATTCCTGATTTGTGTTTATAATTGATATTCAATCGCTTAAAGTAAGGTAGATATTTCCATTAAAGTATTACTTACTATCATGAATCTTAATCATCCATTTGAACAACCAAATATTTATAGACATATCAGATGTAAAAATAGTTTTAGGATCCTCTATAACCAACCAGCCCTTCCTTATAATCTTGTGTGGCCGAAACTACTATATCTCACCTGCCTTTTGGTTTTCATAGGTTGGCGATGGTATAAATGATGCACCATCTTTGGCCTCTTCCGATGTTGGGATTGCTCTGCAGCTTGAATCCCATGAAAATGCTGCTTCGAATGCCGCATCCATTTTACTTCTTGGAAATAGAATATCTCAGGTACTACTACCATTCTCTCAATACTTTTTGTTCCAATTTCTTTCTTTTGGTTAATTTTTCATAATCTGATTTATGTAATTTCAGTCTTGCAGCATTGCTCTTGTAGACAGATTCAAAAATAAGTTGTAATATGTCATAATTATGTACGTTGCATATTTCACTTTGGGGTACAATTATTGTTCTCCTTTCATTACACCAGTTAACATCAAAAGATGGAGGCCGGATACTGCCGTTTGTGTAGATCTAAATTCTTTTGAATATACTTGTAGAGTCTAGAAAGTTGTAATGATTATTAAGAAGTCTCTTCTTAGCTGTTTTGGCGGGGAGGAGTGATCCTCTATCCCTTGCCCTTGGGGTGTTTGACTGTTTGTTTTTTTTTTATTTAAAAAAATCGTCAGTTCCTTACTGTTTAAAGATGTTTGTCTCAGAAGAAGGAACAACTCATTATATGGCATGTTCATCTATTTTTTTTTTTAGTGCTCGTCTTTAGGTGCAAAAATTTCTAGGGGAATCAATTTTTTCCTACATGGTAGGAAGTTTTCATTATTTAACAAATCCCCAACACCAAAAATATGAACCACAAACATTCTCCTTCATAACTTTGAATACTCCGCATGCGCTTTCTGGCAGCTTGTTGACGCAATGGAACTAGCACAAGCAACAATGTCTAAGGTGTATCAGAATTTGTCGTGGGCCATAGCTTACAATGCCGTTGCCATTCCGATTGCTGCTGGAGTGCTGCTCCCAGGATTTGACTTTGCAATGACTCCTTCCCTTTCAGGTAGATGCATACTAATCTCTCCACTCTCTTAATAGTAAAATTAGGCACTACACAACTGAAGAGAAACAAAAGCAATTTTTTCTCTTAACATTTAGAAAGTTATTTTATTATAGACATGGACAAACCACTATCATCCGTTAATGACTATCACTAACAAACAGTTACATTTTGCTATATTTATAAATATTTTGGTTCATCTTGCTATATTTGCAAACAAACCTTAAAAAGTGACCACTCTCTTTTCTTTCTCAGGTGGGCTTATGGCTCTAAGTTCAATATTCGTCGTCACCAACTCCTTACTTCTGCAGATCCATGCCCCCGGAGATGCTAAAAAATCTACCTGATTGCCACACTAAAGATGTTAAGTAGCTCCCATTTTATTAAATTATAGAGTCAAACTGGACATCAAACGGGTCAGTTAAGTGCATATCCATGACTCTTTGTGCTTTAATTTCTTATAACTCTGGACAAACCTGGAGGGATCTCTCTCTCTCTCTCACACACACACACAAATCCACAATTTTTAATAATATCAATGAATAAAACTCACGTGATTTGAAATAATGTCTTGCTTTAACCATAAAAAAAATACCGCATTGCTTATTTTTTAGAAGGAGGGAGGCTGGCAGAATGGGCAATGGGAATTCTTCCTATTTTTGATATTGAAACCATTGAATTTAATGGGCCATTGCCTGATTGGTAAAAGAAATATTCCCATATTGAAACCTTATCTTGTTTTGTCCTGAAATTTTGATCTTATATGCATATGCATTATGTAGATTCTAAGTATATATCATTCCTCACTTTATTCAGTGCTTTTTCTGTTTTTATCTCTGACCAAGGTTTTTGCTTATATATGGGTATGGAAAGGCACAGCTTTAAATTTGAAACCCAATGAATATGAATAGTTTCATTGCATGTGATCAATGATCATTATAGAAATTGCATTACTTTGTGAGGGGAAAAAAATACATCTTGATTGTTGTGCAAACATTTGTGACAAGTTTTTAGATTTCTTGTGAATTTCACACTCTAAGTAACATTAGGGTCATTCTTTTTTCAATTAGGGTGTTTGGACAATCGTAATGAGTTTGAATTGTATTTTATGCATGAATTGTGATATTAAATTTATTTTGTTCCACCAGTTTATAATTAAACTCTATTTTCTATCATTTTTTTTTCTTTCCTCAATTCAACAAGTATTCCAATACTTTTAAAATATATTTGCATATCCCCTGAGATAAAAGAAACAAAGAATGTTTCAGGGAGGGTTTTTTTTGGCAGTGAAAGTGGATGTGGTAAGAGATTTTTTTATACATGGGTATGGATGGATATGATTACCCACTTTCTTTTTGAACTCTACTTTTAAAATATATTTTCAATCATTATGTCTTAATCTTCAATTGTACTAGTTTTTTCTTTTCCAAAATATATACCATGATGTTTCTATATTTTATTTTTAATTTTGAATTTGTTCTGTTGAGGAACTGTGGATGAGGAAGATAATTTAATCACTTACATTTTTTTCTCGTCTACTGATCTGTATGTATAATCTTTTCAAGGATCTTCATAGGCAGATAGGAAGTTTGGGATAAAGAAAACTCTTGAAATATTAAAATGGATAATACTTCCAATAAACCATGCTTTTTTTTTTTAGGCAATAATGTTATCAATATCTGTGTCCATATATATATATATATATATATATATATAAAATAAAAAAAGAGGGAAGATTTGTACCATAAAGATATATAAAATTTTCCTTTTGAAAATTAAATCTATACATCTATATTCATTCCACCTTTATTTTTTATTTTTTACTTCGTTATTACTTTATAATGTTTTCAAAATTCAATCAAAGTTTTAAAAACTAAAAAAGAATAAGAATAATAATAACAGTTGAATTCAAAATAAAATTAGGTACAAGATAAATGACTTGTTAAAACTTACAAGTTTATTTAATATTATAGGAATAGAACAAGAGAGTTGTTGTAGTTAGTTAAAAAGAAAAAGGATTTACAATTTATAGTTATGACTAAAAATTGGAGTATTTAATTTGGCATTCATTTGTTTGTGTGGATTACTTTTTGCGACGAGGGAAAAAGAAAAAGAAAAAGAAAAAGAAAAAGAAGAAAAAGAAAAGCATTAAATATGGGGGTTTTAAATAATAGAATTAAAGAGGCACGTGAGTGTGATGGTGTGGGAAGAAGAGAGTTATTGATTTGGAAAAAGGGGTCCATCCTATCATCACCCCCTCCTTTGCACCTTCTTCCCTCACCCACCAATCCCATATTTTCTTTTCTCTTTCTTTCCCATTTTTCAAAATCTAAATATTACTTACTACAAATGATCTTCTCCTTCGCCTGGCCTCCCTCATGTGGGTGTTGCCGTACAATTTATTTCTTTCTCTATTTTATTTTATTCAAGTTCAAATTATTATATTTTATAAAAATTCTCTAACCATTTGTTTAAAAACTATAGAAAAGCAATAGATTATATATATATATATATATATAGGGTTTATGGTTATTATGTTTTAACAGTTTTGTTTTATTTTAAATTGTATTTTCTTTTCTTATAATTTCTTGTTATGTTTTACTAAAAACATAAAGAAGTTTTTTCTTTTTTATATTATATTTTTTTTATTTCCAAATTTTGGCTTCCAATTCTAAAATAACCTAAAAACATGTAAACAACGAACCATCGAAATCAATTGAAATAGGGTCGATAAATTAATTTGAAGCAATTAATTTGAAGCAATTTTATATGCTTTTAAAAGTTAAGATATTATTTTTTTAATGTTTTGTAAATGTTTTAAAAATATTTTTTTGTAATAAAAGTTTTTAGAAGTTTATACATAAATTGAGATGTGAAATTGTGTGTAAGTGATCTACAGCAAAAGTTTAGATCACTACGTCATTTTTTGAGATAATCTTCACGCAATCAAAATTATGACTCGATTAAATAAAGTTTTGAGTTTCATCTTATCTGAACAAACAAACAAATATTTATTATGTTAAAAGTTTAGTTCCATCATATTTTATTTGTAATAAACTATTATATTTGTCTATCTATATCACGATAGACATGTTACAGTAATCTATCTTGATCCATCATAAATAAATTGTGATATTTTACTCGTTTTATTATATTTAAAAATAATCATATTATTTTGAAAATTATGTTTTTTTTTTTCTTTCTTTCTTTCCTTTTTTTGGTTTCAAGGCTCATTTATTTTTCTTGAGATGTCCCCTAGAAGTTTCACGAAAATTACATAACAATAACAATGTATCCTACAAATAAAAAGAAGGTTTACCAAAATTGAAAAGTCAATGATTGATGTCATTTAATTTAGTCAACTCTCTAAGATAATCATAAAGACAAAACAAAACACTTACACATCTTTGGAAATAAAATCTCTATTCAATTTCTAAACAAACCATATCCTACATTAGTTATTGACGTTAATCGTTTGAATATGATCAAGACTCTTAATTAAGACATATTGTCTTTACAAACTCTTCCTTTTCCTTTTTTTTTTTTTTTTTTTTTCTTGTTCCTACTATTTTCTTTTAGTATGGATAAATGTAGGGTTTCAAACCTACGTTTTTATAGTCGATAACACGTACATATAATAGTTAAGATATATTTTTATTTGGTTTTTGTTCTTTTACAATCTTGCTATGTTTTTATAAAAAAAAAAAAAAAAGATAGATTATTTGTTTGGGAGTTTTTAGATATATATTAAAATAAAATAAAATATAGTAAAATTTCATATTTTATAGAAAACAAATATCGATAGATACCTATCACATATATCAATGTATTGATAGAATCTGAATTTTTTAAATTTTGCAACAATTTTATCATTTACAACAATTTTTTTTATTGTTATTATTTGAAATAACAATAAATCAGAGTAGAAATTTCAAGTTGTAAGCATAGTTGAAACAATTAACTTTTGTTACTAATAACATGAATCTACTATCGTCATGTCATGTTATAGAATATATTGATTAAACGATGGATTCAAACAAACTTAAAGTTTTTAAAACAAACATAAATATAAAATATTCAAATTAAGGGACAAATAAAAGCATAGATGACCTTACTTTAAAAAAGAAAAAAAATGAAGTAAATTTGTTGAAGATATGTACCCATGATATATCAATAAATAAATAAAAAAGAGTTTAGTGTTAGTTTAGTTATGTTTAAGGGTAGATCCAGGTGGCAGGGGGAGGGTACGGGAAAGGAAGGTGGGACCCAGGAAAGTTATAAAAGGGTGAGTTTTAATAAGGTGACCGAGCTGTTACCCTAAAAAGAAACACACCATAGGGTAGGAGACATGCCATTACACCCCAATTAAATACATAACTCCTCCTTCAGTTAGTTATCCACAAAACACTGTTTTAACAATATTCAGTTTATTATTATTATTATTAAAACTCCCAATGTCTTTTTTTGAATTTTTTTAATTTTAATTTTGATTTTTTTTTTGCTCTGACAGGAAACGTTTTAACGGCGTTAACATTGACGTCTTAAGGGACTGTCAGGTTTTTCGGACATGTTGGGTGGGACCCCCACCCCCCTAAAAATCAATCAGTAATTTAGTGTCAGTGATGAGTGGACGCGTCCCCTATTGACTTTCCCGATGTTCATTTTTTTTTTCTCTTATATTTCAACTTTTTTTTATTTATTTTAATTTGATAGTTTTTTTTTAACTCTTTACAAAATACATAAATATATATATATATATATATAGATTTTGTTATATTTAAAAATACCTTTTAATTCGATTGTAGTGTTAAATACACCAAAACATAACAAAAAATTAGATAAATAATACATAAATAGGACTTTTTTAAATAAAAAGAAAACTATTTACACTTCGTTGAAAAAACTAGTAAATGACAAAATTCATTTTTTAATGAAATGTAAATATTTTATTTTTAACAATTTTCATTAATAATTTCTATTGCTATCTATAATTTATATGAGAACTGAATTTAATATCCTTCAAATTATTAGAACCAATATTATATCTTAATGTATGACATTTTGTATGTCTAGCTTTAACC
Organism: Cucumis melo; assembly: GCF_025177605.1. Taxonomy (NCBI): domain Eukaryota; kingdom Viridiplantae; phylum Streptophyta; class Magnoliopsida; order Cucurbitales; family Cucurbitaceae; genus Cucumis; species Cucumis melo. Next base: position 1,192,295 of record NC_066863.1, on the reverse strand, counting down.
AATTGATATATACTAGTGTAGACATATTTGAACTTATTTTAAACTTTTAATGTCAGTGTTTTATAGATGTCGAGTAAATATATAGATTATTAACTATGCACATATTAGTTACCTACTTTAACTAAAAAAGAAAACTATATATCCTATTTTGTAGATTTTTGTAAATCCATGTACATCAAATATAATTTCAAACTTGAGAATCTTATCAAACAACTTTTCTTTTAACAATTCAAAGACATTGTAAATACGACGTTGAAAGTATACATTGTTCATTTTTTATAGTAATACTTACACACGTGTCGAGTTAAAGTATGTGAATCATTACACTAGCATTTTGTTGATGTAACAAACAATTAATTCAATTTACATTGTTTTCAATTTACACGTGCTTAACAAACTTACATTAATTTTTTTTTAATCAATGTCAGTTTCACCGTTTGACTAACTACTTGTATTATTATTATACTAATCATCGTGGTTGTCCTAGTAGTAAAAAATGAGACATGATCTCGTTAACTAACTAAAATACCATGAATTGAATCTATACTAGCCATCTACCTGGACGGAGACCTGACACAAAAATGGAATAAAAGAATGGCTAACTTTCAAATTACATGCTATGCTATATTTATTTGGAAATGAAAAATGAAAAAAAAAATGAAACTACATTTAAAAAACAAAAAGACTATATTGGTAATTTAACCTAAAATAGACCACTTTTTCAATCTTCATGATGTTAAGATAATCAATCAGTCTCTTGATGGGCTGTGGGCCCAACTCTGGCAGATCCTCTGGCCATCCTTATATAATATTCCCATTTTACCCTCATATATTTCTTGTAATTACATGAACTAATGATTTTTATTAATTTATAATATGATTTTTATCACTCGGAAGTCAAATGTTTATTTTTATTGTTTTTATATTTTTGGGAATTACCATGAAATCTAAATGCTTGGTTTTGATTGGATCCTAAGTCCCTTATTAATTTATTAATAGTCATAGGCTTTTGGAAATGATTCTTTTTCTTTAACTTTAGTTGATTGGAATAGAAACATCCTCTTTGATTCTTTATTATATTATCTTTGATTTTGACTCCATCCACTTTATTCATTCATTCCATACAAAAACATTTATCGTATCCTTTAATTGATCAATTTTTTTAATATAATTATTGTATGCATGCAACTTTCTATAAGTGATGTATAAAAGAGTGGCATTTGAATAAATTAGGGTTTTGATTTTGTAGGTTATTGAAACGAGCGAAAAAAAAGTATGTGTTTTCATTATTAGTTCTTGGTTTTGAAATTTTATTAGGTGTTCGATGAATTAGTTAGCCTATGTGACACTCGTGACATGTGTTGTCGAGTTTATGAACAAAAGATTAGTTATTATTTATAGAATTTGGAGATAGTATACATTTGAATGTGGGATGTTTACTATGTTGTCAAATGTGATAGATTATTGTTTGTGTGGGACTTTAGATGATGTTATTTGCATGCCATAAAGGAACATGCTTTGTTTTTATCCATTAAATGAAGCAGATTGGCCTATGTACGTTTTATTGTAATGTAATCCACATACAAATTGGAAATCTAAAATTTTTATTAGTATGAATTATCATGTGAAAATTTTGTCAGGATCTTGAAACAAATCCTAGAATCGATGATCCATCGAAATATAAACGATAGTTATTGATTCTTAACCATACAAACTGTCCTTTATATTTTACATTAGACCGTTTTAAGATTTTCATTCCTTCCAAAACCAAATTTATAGTGCCCAAATAAGAAGGAGCTTAGAGATACAATAACTTTAAACCTTAAGAAAAGTAACCAACGACTCAAGAGATACAAAAAAGGAATGAACTTAGAAATCAATTAACACAAAAACAAGATTCCCCTCGATGATTATCGAAACCTTCAAATCTTAAACTGATGCAAAAGAGTCTACTTTTTGGGGTATCACAAGTGGGGGAGGAGAGAAATAAAGAGAATTGGGACAGACAGGACAGTGCAATGCAAGTAAATTCAGATTCACTGTATAAACCATAAACTATGAACAGTAAAAATAACAAAACTACAAATCATAATCATCTAATAATTTTCTTGAGTTTAAGGCTCAATTCTGCAGCAAAAACAACAGAACAGCGTCCATGTCAGCAGCAGCAGCAACACCCAAATGGGTTCCTTCCATTACCCATCTCTGCAACCAAGAAAGCGACCCCTTATTACTGTGAGCTCCCATTTGCAAATTTTTAACCAGAAATGAAAAGAGAGAGAGAAAAAAGGAAATGGGTTGAAGGGTTTCTGTGTAACGTTGCAGGTTTTGTAACAGAGTTATGGCAGATGGGTTTTTATCTTTATCTGCGAAATAATTCATTCCTTCATCCTCTGTAATTTCCTCATTTCTCTCTCCATTTCTCCACAGTTGTTTATTGCTTCGCGATGTGATTGAACGGCTGAAGCTTTTCCTTTAGTCTATCATAAGAATCCAGTTACTCTAAAGGGGAACTCAAATTTTTTTCCTCTCGAACTCAACATTGTCTCTCCCATTACAGCCTCACAGCATTTTAATTTCCTTTAGATAAGAAGAGGGTTCTCTTTCTTTTTTCATTTTGGTGTTGGTTTTAAGGGGTTCTCAGGTTCTTATTACTAGCCAGCCATGAACACTGCAAAAATTGAGTAAAATGAAGTATGTGAAGAGGGCAGCCATGGCATTTCTTGTTGAGCTTGTTATCCTGGCTTTTCTTTTCTGTGCTACCGTTGGTGTGGTGGACTCTGATGATGGTAAGTTACCATTAACAAATGAGATGAAGAACTTGAACTTTGAAATTCCCTTGGTAATCAAATCAGGAGGAATGATGAATACTCTTCTATCCTCAACTCTACGAGGGCTTGGTAGAAAGAAGAAGTCTATCCAAGAACATGCGTTTAATCAGTGAATTTGGCGGTTGTTATGTACTTTTTCAAGCATTATTTGGACACCCTTTTTCAAGGAGGCTTGTGGTTTTTTATAATGTTATTTCAACAGTTTCCATGCATTTCTTTCATTTTTTAAATCTGATCTTTGAAAGTAGTGCTAGGGAATCTCTTGTTTTGAAAACTATTGGGTCTTTCTGAAATGCTCTGTTATGTTTACATTATTCTTTGTCTCTGATGGATATGGAGAGCTAAGATCTTTAGTTACATGTTTTCTTATGTTGAAGGAGCAACGTTGTTGGAGATAAAGAAATCATTCAGGGATGTGGATAATGTTCTTTATGATTGGACAAGCTCACCTTCTTCAGATTTCTGTGTATGGAGAGGTGTCACCTGTGACAATGCCACTCTCAATGTTATCTCTCTGTAAGCTACATTATTTTTTCTTGTTGGAGTTTTTGTGGGTAGATTTCAAAATCCAGTGTAAATTTTGTTCTAACTTGTCCATCTCCTTTTTTCCAATTTTTTTCTTGTCCCAGTAATCTTTCAGGTCTCAATCTGGATGGAGAAATTTCTCCTTCAATCGGGAACCTCAAAAGCCTGCAAACTCTGTACTTTTCTCTTCTTTATACCTGTTCTCACTCCCTTGAGCCTTCTAAAATTTCTCTAGAACGTTTCTGTTCCATTTTCATGAACCTCCCGACAGACGTAAGTTGTTCATAGAGACTGTCTTATTGTCGACTTTGATCCCACAGGGATTTGAGAGGGAATGGTCTTTCTGGGCAAATTCCAGATGAGATTGGTGATTGTTCTTCGTTAATAAACATGTAAGTCCCATTGAGTTAGAAACTGTTAAATATCTTCGAAGTAAGCTAACTGATGGAATGTTGTTTGTAGGGATTTATCGTTTAATGAGATTTATGGAGACATACCATTTTCCATTTCGAAGTTGAAGCAGCTGGAAATGCTGTAAGTTCAAATACATTTGCAGAACTTGTGCTTAACTAAGTGACACTAATTATCTTCTATTCTTTCAGTGTTCTGAAAAATAATAGACTGATTGGACCAATCCCGTCGACCTTATCTCAGATTCCAAATTTGAAGGTCTTGTAAGTTATCTTGCCATCCTTTTTTTCACTGCCTTCAAAGTTCTTATTCAAAGGACTTATAACTGAAGGATTTCTATCTTACACCATTGGTTCTAGAGATTTGGCACAGAATAATCTTAGTGGGGAGATACCAAGACTAATATACTGGAATGAAGTGCTGCAATATCTGTGAGTACTTTTTACTCTTGATTCTTTCAGATTTCAGCCAGTAGTTGGTTCTAAATGCTTCATTGGTTATTCTACTCTATTCTCAGTGGTTTGCGTGGTAACAATTTGGTGGGCACACTCTCTCCAGACATGTGCCAGCTGACTGGTTTATGGTATTTGTAAGTGATCTTTACTTCCACTTAAAAACTATTATTTTTTCCCTTTCCCAATTTGAACTTGTGCATTCAGCCTAATGAAACTCTTCGCATTTGAAGTGATGTGAGAAATAACAGTCTAACTGGCAGCATACCTCAAACAATAGGCAACTGCACAGCCTTCCAGGTCTTGTATGTATTATGTCCTTCTCATTGAATCCTTAAATGTTTTAAATTCTATTTGGATGACTGCTAAAGTTTCTTTCTTATAACTTGGCAGGGACCTGTCATACAATCATCTCAGTGGAGAGATACCATTTAACATTGGTTTCCTTCAAGTAGCCACATTGTATGTGTTCTTGAAGTGATTTTGCATCTTCATACTGTATCTGCTGCCATGCCTTTTGTGGGTTTAAATGAATAATTGTTTTACTTCTGTATCGTTCCCTCAAATGTTATGGTTATCATTTCCAGGTCCTTACAGGGTAATCAGCTATCAGGTCCTATTCCACCTGTAATTGGTCTGATGCAGGCGCTTGCTGTGTTGTAAGCAACTTTAGCTTTCTCACAAACCAAGTTCATACACTTTCTTTTCTAAGGAGGATATTTTTCACATGATTTTTGCTCTCTTTTTCGATTATGTCTTTATTTCTAACTTCTCTCTCCCATATCTAAATCAGAGATTTGAGCTGCAACATGTTAACCGGTTCGATCCCCTCTATCTTAGGGAATCTGACTTATACCGAGAAGTTGTAAGTACATTTGACTACTCTCTCTCTTTCTATTTTTCCCATTAGCAGCACCAAGTAAAATTCCTGTCCTAAAATGTATAGTGAAGAAACTGCTAATACATATACTAACCTATGTTAAGTTACATCATCAGTAGTATAATCTAGAAAGCAGGTTTCAATATGTTAAGTTGGAATACCTTGAATTTGATATGTGACTCCATGAACGACCCAGTACGAGGTTTCGCTGGCAACATTCTCTCTAATAATATTTGTTTTCCCTCTGTCCGTGGACGTAGCTAACACATTGTTAGTGAACCACGTACATCTGTGGTCAATCTTTACACTCAATTATTGCTTAATTGTTGATTTTGTAACACTAACTTTGGTAAGTGATGTCTCTTATGGCAAACAGGTACCTGCATAGTAATAAGCTCACTGGGCCTATTCCGCCGGAGCTAGGGAATATGACGAAGCTCCATTATCTGTAACATCTCTCTCCTTCGTCTTTTTATTTATGTGGAATCTTGACATACATTTAAGAACACTCTTTCCTTTGATGCAACTCGTTGCATTTGGAGGGAACTGAATGATAATCATCTTACTGGAAATATTCCAGCTGAGCTCAACTGACGTGGAGTCTTAACCTGCATTTAGGGCTTATGGTTTATGACTTTAGTTGGATGTTGATGTTTTTTTTTTTTGTCCTTTGCAGAGAATTGAATGATAATCATCTTGCTGGGAATATTCCAGCTGAGCTCGGGAAACTCACCGATTTGTTTGATCTGTAAGCTTTGTCATCCTGTTCCAAAATGAATGTCTTATGTCTTTTTTCAAGTCCTCATTCTTTTACTTACACCTTGCAGAAATGTAGCTAATAACAATCTCGGAGGGCCAATCCCTGACAATCTTAGCTCTTGCACAAATCTCAACAGCCTGTAAGAAAACATAAACTAAACTCTGATTCCATTCAGCAGATATTCGTTAAGACAGTATTTGTTGGTTTCAGAAATGTGCATGGCAACAAGTTGAATGGAACTATTCCCCCATCTTTCCAGAGGCTAGAGAGTATGACTTACTTGTAAGTTAAGTCGTTCTTTTTGTTCAGCATTAAAATCCAAGTTGCTAGAAAGCTATTTCTCTGTTCATGAGAGTGGTGATCATACAGTTTGCTTCATTTGGCAGTCAAATCTCAGGAGCAGTGTATATATTTGCTTCTCATAGTATTGACCATGTGCAGGAATCTTTCCTCAAATGATCTACGAGGTCCTATACCAGTTGAGCTGTCTCGTATTGGCAACTTGGATACATTGTAAGTACACAAGATCTAATTTTCACTCAAGAGTTCGCCATATTTCTTATACTAACTCATAGTTTCTGCACAGAGACATTTCAAATAACAAAATTAGTGGCACAATTTCTTCATCCTTTGGCGATCTGGAACATCTTCTAAAGCTGTATGTATCATCTTTATCTCATTTTGGTTAATCATCAATCTTTTTTCTTTGGGCTGAAATCACTGACTGACCTCTTCTTGTAACGTTTATAGAAATTTAAGTAGGAATCATTTAACGGGATTCATTCCAGCTGAATTTGGCAATTTAAGGAGTGTCATGGAAATGTAAGTGGTTCTGAAACGTTTGTACCTTTCTAGGTTGGGGAGCAGTGATGTGTTGATCAGCAGCTCTTTGAATGCATGAACTTAAGTTTTCTATTCTAATTCTTGTTTCTATGTTACTATACTATAGAGATATTTCACACAACCAGCTCTCTGGGTTCATTCCTCAAGAACTGAGTCAACTTCAAAATCTTCTCTCCTTGTAAGTTCTGAAACTGAAACTTTTTTGGTAAAATTTTCCGTCAATCGTTCTTTCCTTCCTGCTGCATGTTTATATTCATGACCTATAGCCGCTACTCTTAGTATTTTCTTAAGTGGCTCGGTCATGTCATGAAACGATATCTCCCCCCTTTTACCTTAATTTCGTTCTAGTGACATTTCTTTTATAATAACGTTGTTCTTGTGACATTATGGCTTGAGTTCTGTCTGCTAAGGCATTTGAAGTATTTACGTATGTCCCTGCATGTTCCCTTCATGGTATAACGATTAAATTTATGCAGGAGACTTGAGAACAACAATTTATCTGGGGATCTTACGTCACTGATTAGCTGCCTAAGTCTTACAGAATTGTAAGTTTGTCATCCTCCCGATCGAAGTGTTTGGATAATGTTGACAAAAGAGATGTTTAACTAAACCAATGTATCACCTTACAGAAACGTATCTTATAACAATCTAGCTGGTGACATTCCCACAAGCAACAACTTCTCCAGGTTTTCATCTGATAGGTAAGAACTTCGAGTTGCGAGCCCCAGAACTTTGATTTCCCTGTTTGAATAGAATTTGGAACGAGAGGGTAGAAAAGAAACATCATAGGCATCTGTGGACACTCGTTCATAGTTTAATCCCAGTATATATTTTTCTTGTCCCTTTGTCAAATATTCATACTACTTATGTTAATTTCCTTTTAGTTTCCTTGGAAATATTGCTCTCTGTGGATATTGGAATAGCAACAACTACCCCTGTCATGAAGCTCATACGACAGAGAGAGGTAATCATGCTTTCTAAACGATTTTCATAGTTGTATCTGTGAATGTAGTAAAGTTACCCGGTAGTCTTGTGAGAATAGTTGAGACGCATGCAAGCTATTTTAGACATTTGCCAATATAAAAAGAAAAAGATAGTTGTATCTAATAACGAGGGATTGAATGGCGAAATTTGCCATATTTTTCTAATTTCCCTTTATTGCTCTCATTGCAGTCACCATATCTAAAGCCGCTATCCTGGGAATTGCTCTTGGTGCCCTTGTAATCTTGTTAATGATCCTTCTAACAGTGTGTCGTCCGAACAACACAATACCTTTTCCAGATGGATCACTTGACAAACCAGGTACTTTTTGTTATAACATGTGTTGTCATACATGATTAAATTTACCTTCACACACACACACATGAATGTAGGAGCTTATTAGCTTTTTGACTTATATTATAATTCTATTATTCTTAGTTTTGGGCTTCCATGTATGTCTTCCGATCTATGAAGCTTCTGTGTTGCCGAATTGCAGCCAGATAACTGTTTCTGAAAATGATCTATATGTGAAATATTTGACATGACAAAGCACTATCAATGTTTTGATGTAATTCAAGTTGAATAATTGAATACTAAAACATTTTATTTTGTGCCTGGTGAAAACTCAGTTACTTACTCAACTCCTAAGCTAGTAATCCTTCACATGAATATGGCCCTTCACGTTTATGAGGACATTATGAGGATGACTGAAAATTTGAACGAAAAGTACATTATTGGATATGGAGCTTCAAGCACAGTCTACAAATGTGTACTGAAGAACTGTAAACCCGTGGCTGTCAAAAAGCTATACTCTCACCAGCCCCATAGCATGAAGGGGTTCGAGACCGAACTGGAAACCGTGGGTAGCATCAAACACAGAAATCTAGTCAGCCTCCAAGGATACTCCTTATCCCCCTCTGGGAATCTCCTCTTTTATGACTACATGGAAAACGGCAGTCTCTGGGATCATCTACATGGTAATATTAAGCATTTAGTTTGAACATCACCAAAATTGTGCCTTAAATGTTTTAGTTGGCTTTAGTTCTATTTGTTCGCATTCAGATATAGTCTTTCTGTTCTACATAATTCTGCATCAGTGAAACTGTAGTAAGATTTGTGAGTCACCCGACAGGGCGTGAACTTTGACTATTTGAAAATCTGCACAAAATGCTAGTAATGAATCTAGATTCGTCACTAATTTAGATTAGTACAGGCTCTGGCTCTACTAAGAAGAAAAAGCTTGACTGGGACACTCGGCTCAATATTGCACATGGAGCAGCTCAGGGACTGTCATATCTACACCATGATTGTAGCCCTCGCATTATCCACAGGGATGTTAAGTCATCTAACATTCTATTGGACAAGGATTTTGAAGCCCATCTCACTGATTTTGGTATTGCCAAGAGTTTGTGCACCTCAAAGACATATACGTCCACTTATATCATGGGAACTATTGGATACATTGATCCAGAGTATGCTCGGACTTCCCGACTTACTGAAAAGTCCGATGTTTACAGCTTTGGCATTGTGTTGCTTGAATTGCTCACAGGAAGGAAAGCAGTGGACAATGAATCAAATCTCCACCAATTGGTCAGTACAAATTTATTGTATGAGTTACTTTACTAATGCACTCAATGTTATCGTGATAACATTGGATGCATTAGTTGCGAGTTATTAGTATCCCGAGTCATAATGTTATATTTTTACCTGTTCGTTATGGGGTGACTTTTCTCTTAATATTATTTTTTCCCCTACATATCAGATCTTGTCAAAAACAGCCAACAATGCTGTAATGGAGACAGTTGATCCTGAAATAACTGCAACTTGCAAGGACCTTGGAGCTGTCAAGAAGGCATTTCAGCTAGCTCTCCTTTGCACAAAGAGGCAACCATCTGATCGACCAACAATGCACGAAGTAACACGCGTTATTGGAAGTCTTCTACCCTCTGCCGCAACACCAAAACAAACACCAACCATAACAACCATTCCCCCATCTGCAAAATCCTCTTGCTACAAGGATGAGTATGCAAATCTGAAGACGCCGCATGTGCTGAACTGCCCAACCATGAGCACCTCAGACGCCCAGCTCTTCGTCAAGTTTGGAGAGGTAATATCACAAAACAGTGAGTAATAAGTTGCGAAAACCTCTACAACAATGAAAAGAATGCCATCCAAGAAGGGTTGGCTTTGTGGGTAGACTTAATTTCCTGTATAAATGAATTAACAACAAACAACCTCGTTTTACTTTGTAGTGTAAGGTTTTATATAAAAGTAGGCAAGCAGCAACATGGACATATGACGTACTGGTAGATTTAGTCATTTAGATGTAGAAAGTGATTTTTGGGAAGTAAAGAAGTATTGGTTCTATTAATGGGAGTGATTTTCGGGTTGGTGGGACCTGTTAAATTTGAAAGCTTCTCGAGGACTGGCCTTGTGTTTATTTTGGGGTTTCATGTTCAGGCTCAGTAATTGATGAGTGAGAGGATGATAGCATTTAAAGTGTTAACAGCAAGGCAGCAATAATTCACTTGGTCTGGGTCTTTGATGTTTTTTTCTCTAGTGTACGGTTTGTCAATTTACTTTAACTAGGCAAATGATTTCGAGGGTAATAAATCTACATGCCACCAGTTTTGTTTGGCCATTGGTTTGATTATTGTGCCTGCCTTATCTTCAAATTATAATACTTTTTCCATTTGTGAAAAGGGAAGTGTCGGTCGAAGAGTGTGGATCACTTACTGAAAAGAACTTAGATTCTATTGTAACTAGAAATCTGTGTATTTCGGATGTAAATTATGGGAAGGAACGCGTTACTAATTGATTAGGGTATATCGAAAATAAAGGTTAATGAGTCTGAAGATCGGATGATTGGTCAAAATGCTGATGTTGTATACTAATCTGTATCCATAAAATCGAAGAGTATTCTTTAATAATTTAGGCAAAAGATTTATGACTAATCAATAATGGTCGTATTTGGTTTGTAATAAATGGATTTTAAATAGATGGTCTCACGTTGAAAAGGTTGTTAATTAGGGCTAAATATAATTGTTAACCTCTAGACTAGTCCAAATAACTATTTAAAGAGGTCCCATCACTAATTCCAATCTTATCTAATACTGTTCAAACACGTCAACCGACGTTAGATTTTTGCAATATTTTCTTCAAAGAAGCAAGAACTATTTGACTACTATAACTATAACATCAAGATTCTCACAATGTACCCAACACAGAAGAAACTCATCAATGTCATTGGGCATTATGATGCTTACAAAATGCTTAAAGCAACGAGCAAATTGCAGCATTGTGCATGTCTTACATTCTCAAGATCTAGAAGAAAGAAGCCGTAGTGAAATCCAACCATAAATGAAACTCTCATGGGAAAACATGAATATCAGGGACCCATAAGCCTTTTAAATGTTACTGGGAGTGACTCATACAGTATATGGGGAATCAATGTTAACAAATCAACTTAAGTTCTAAAGTCAATTACATGGGATTGTGGAAGGTCACACTATCCATTGAAGCAGAAGTATGTTTTCATAAGCATAAGAACACTCTCAGAAGTTACTCAACCAACCAGGTCTGCAATCTTGGTGGGAACCAAAAAGAATTTGGAAGTTGTGTGGTTCATTGGTCAAACTAACCTTCAAGGTGGCTGCTTATGTATGGATGGGTAGTTGAGATGGTTGCTTGTCTTAGGCCAATACAGACATACAGGTGTTGACAAATATGACTCACATCTGCTACCCTCAGCTTTCCTCTCAATTTCATATCCCCATTTTTCATTATAAACAACGAGACATGAAAGTTTTTGGATTTTAAGACATAGAGTACAGTAAAGACCATAAGACCTAAAATCATACTAGAAAAAACCTTCTATTTCAGGGTTCCTAGAATATAGTTAAAAGACTCTTGCGTACCTATGCAAGAGAAGGAACTTTTCTGGGGTCAGTTCAGATTGGTTAGGTTGGCCTTATTAGCAAAGGTGGCGCACTCTTGTAAATCAGCCAAGGAATATGAACGCCAAGTGGAGAAAGTTTTTTGAGGTGGCACCATGGAAGGGAAATTGTTGTTAGATGGTCTGGATTGTGGATGTAGAGGTGGGCGAGGCGGTGGAGAACTTGAATATGAGCTAGAATTTGAATCTTCACTGCTGTTACTTTCGGAGCTGCTCATAGCAACAGCCAAAGCCAAGGAGCTTTTGCTTGAGCTGATTGGTCTTTTTGATATACCACCACCGTTGTTCTTGAGAGGAAAACTCCTATTCTTCTCCCACACAAGATTGTAGGCCATAAGATTCCTACGTTTCTTGGAATAGGCATTCTCTGGCTTTGCAATCTCTTTCATAGAGTTAACAGAGGAGGCATCGGCCAGACTCGTGAAAGATTTTGATTTTCCACTATAAAACTTTGAGATGCCTTTTCTGCATGTAGTAATAATTCTTTGTTAGATAAAGGAACAAATAGAATACGTGTATTTGTGTGTGTTCTGCTGCAAAAATGTATAAAAACTCGATTGAATAATGGATACTCGATCCTTTTTTCCATCTCAAAGGTAGAGATAGTGTTACTGAAATCATAAAGCTAAAATCAAAAGTAGTCAATGTCTTGCAGTGTCGCAGAAAAATTTTGATAGTGAAAATGCTCAACAAAGCAATGATTTCTTTCTGACTAAGCTTAAGAACATCTCAGAAACACAATCTCCACTAGCAATAAAGAAGGCAAAAGAATTCTTGTAGTGCATTAAAAAAACGATGCCATTTGCTAATCTACAGCTTGAAAATTTCTCTTTTCTCATTATTAACTCACCGAAAACATACAGCTATCTCATGATCATCATCGCGTTAATCTACTATAAATCAGCAGATATGTTTCTACAAGCCACAGCTTATTCATGCCCAGACTAATGACTCTTCCAAGAGTATTAAATACTAGTCACCCCCAGAAAATACACGTAATCACACAGTAGTAAGTCCAAAATGAAACAAAATTAATTGATCAATAACCAAAGAATAGATCAAATGACTCCATCATTCTACAGGGCAGATTAACTATCCCCAATCTCTAACTGCATTGTACAACAAAAGTACTAAGATTTACAGCTCAATCAAGCCTTTCCCAACAATTTCATCTCCCCTAAACTCGTTCCAGATCATCCATCAAATTTATTACCAAACTAAGATCGCCAAGGAAAGTAGCTCATATCATCCAAAAAAAAGAAAAAAGAAATAAAGAAAAAAGAAAAAGAGAAACAAGATTATCAAATAGAAAGAAAACCAACCTGACAGGCAAAACCTCCTCCAAGGAATCCATCATATCAAGCGGGCCTTTATATGAGCTCTGGACCTCATCATTCTCACCGTTATCCTCATCATCGGACTGATCACTATTCCTCCCAATCGAAGAAGAGGAAGAAGTGGAAGCGGAGCTGCAAGTATTAGATTCATCAGCATCCTCCTCCTTTTGAAACCCTTCAACAGCGCGATCCACATCCTGAGTAACCAACCTCTGAAACACCGATCCATAACCCAAATCTTCCGGCGAGAATCCAGAGCGTTTACCATCAACCTGCCGAACCCTATCCAAAGTAATCGACATGACGACTTTGAATTTGAACAGTGACAACAAGGAGAGAGAAAAAAGGGGAAAGGGAAAAAAAAAAACACAGACGAGAAGAAGAAGGAGAAGTAGGAAGAGGAAACGGGTTTTTATAAATGGAAGAATCAATGGATTTTGGATATTAAAAAATGGACGGACGAGATTGGAAGCATGTGGAGAAACGGCATAGATCAAAAATGGATTAAAGATATTAATTGGAAAAATATTAAATAATGATGAGATTAGGAGAAAACAAATGATTTAATAAATTAAATTAAATGAAAAAGTATAAGGAGGAATAATTTAATGAGAGGGTAAGGTAAGAGGGAAAAGGAAAAAAAAAAAAAAGAGTCTTATCCTCATCCACTTGCTACTAATTTAATATATATTATATTATTCGGATAACTTTAGTTAACATTTATGAGCTGTTTCTTTTTTTTTTTTTTATAAATGAAAATATTTAAAAAGAAAAAGAAAATTAAATGCCCACAGGATGGTGGGCGACCACGGAAATTATGGTGGAGCTGAGAGCATCTGATTAAAGAGGAAATGACGTGGCGAGTAGGAAGCATAAAATCGGGTGTTGTGTTACGAATGCTTATCCAAAAGTGGGAGGTGGGTGGGGACCACGGAGAGAGATTTATAGAAATTCGGAGACGATCTTTGTCACTTCCAAATCCGGTTTTTGTATAACTCGGCTTGGCTTTGGCTCGGCTCAGCTGAGGAATGGAGGGGGCGGGGGGGGAGACAGGACATGGCCATTCATAGGCTAATTAGGGTTAGGATAAGGTGGTCATTTCCAATGTTATATAGGATAGTGCCACGTCAGTAATCATCATGTCTTTTTTAATCTATTTTAATAAATTGGGAAATTCCCTAGGGGGAGCATAGAGCAGAAGGAGATTATGATGGATCATGGAGCGACAAGTCGATCTTATCTAACAATGACTGAGACAAAACGACATGTAGTTGGGGTGGAAGAATCAGGAATCATGAATTTGGGTTTGGATTGTAGGGTGAAATTGAGGAAACAAAAGGGAAATGGATAAGGGCTTCTTTTAGGAAAAATATCGATTCTTTCTTTCCGTAAAATATGATGTGATTGTGTTGTTTGACAACCAATTAGAATACGAAATAATTGTATGTTGACCGTAATATACAACTTTTCAAAACGAAGAATTTTATTCTCACTTGTCTACGACTTACACTAATCGATCTTGCTACTACAGGTTATGGAGGATCTCAGGATCCCAAGAGGAAGAAATTTTTAGGTCGCGGCAAATGGCGAATGCAATTAAAGGAAAGAAAGAAAAATGGTAAAGAAAGGTGTAAAGTTTGTGATTTTCTGGGTGCGCTCTTACTTTTCTAGGGGTGGGTTCAATGGGTTGTGGATTCTTGTTAACTTGTGTCACACTTTTCAAAAATATCATTTCAATTAATATTATATTATCACAACTTTCTTTCCCAACATTTATGCTACAACATGCCACGTCAACACCTCGTTTCCAAAATTATGCCAACTCCATCTGCATTAGTGGTATCATTTTTGGTATTACATGAACAAGTTTAATTTTAGCCGCTTTCCTTTTAATTACGGTGATTTTAATAAATCTTAAATTTAATGGATAGATATTTTTCAGCTTTTACTTATGAGAACCAAAAATTAATTGAAATTGTTATGTTCTAGTCTCGTAATTGTCAAAGCATAGGACTATACCATGTATAGTAAAAATTTAATAGATAGATTAAGTACTCGTTCTTCATCTAAGATTATGGTTAATAAATTATTGTTAAAGAGTTTCAATTATACATGAAGAGGTCTATGAATCATGTTTTTAGGGTTTGAATAGGAATAAGAATAATACTCATTAACTTTTGATGTTGTTTGCTGAATATTTGAAATAAAATGGATTGGTGAGACCTACCAAAAGTTTGAAATTCAACTCTCCTTAAAAATAGCCAATCCATTCTTCTCCATTCTCCCACATGAATTTAACGGGTCCCACAATTATTATTTATTTATTATTATTAGTATTCATCTCTTTTATTCCTGAAAAGATTTCCCATAATCTCTTTGATAATTACTTTACAACTTTATCCATTCCCTCTTCAATTTCATCTCTACTATATACGATGAAAATATTCTACATAGTTTATTAAATGATGAAACTAAAATTGAATCGAGACAGTAATACAGATTTAAATAATAGACTATTTTATATTATCCATATACAAACACACCACCCTTTAGGAAATGCCTAAACCATTGATTGAACAAGAAAAAATATATTTCAAAGAAAATTATTTTACGCTCACGTCCCATGAAAATTAGGTTTAACTAATTCAAATTTTTAGTTAAATACAGTAAGTCAACAAAGGAAAACCATTATTTTTAGGGCTGGAATTAATAAATAAAACTAGTATTAGAAAATACTCGACCTCTTGAGAAGGTTATGAATATGTCACATTCAAATATAAAGTTCACTTTTAAAACCAAACCAGAAAATTGTATGAAAGTCTGATTCATAAATAATACCAAATTTAAAAAACAATAAATTGCCAATTAAGCACTCGAAGTTAATTGTATATTTTAATAATTTAATTTTCAACCATTATAATTAGATTCAAACATAGATATGGTAACTCGGCCACCAACTTCCAAGTTTAGAAACTATTAAACATTTTAAGTAAATAGATAAATAACGGAAACAGAACAGGCCAGAAACCAAACTAGAAAAGTTCCCTAACAAAGCCACAAAAGTCTAAATCTAACGTCAAAACATGGCCACCAACACCTAAAGAAACAATCATCGTTAAATAAACTCACCCACCTACAAGAATGAATTGCAAAGTTGCAAGCCACAGATATACTCATAAAAATTATATATTTGACCATTTGTTCAAATAAAGAAAAAGACAATGAAAACTTTATATTAAACACAATTCATAAACCCGAGTACAATTCCTAAACTAGGTCTTCTTAGCTAACCATCTAAAAATTGTTCTAAATTTAAAAGAAGAAAAGACTAACTTTGTGTAACTCCCACCCACTCTCATAGATTATACCATAACCAACAACTACTTATTCAAGTTACTTGGAACAAAGGCTGAGAGAAATTAATGAAAACAGATAGCAAATGGGAATAAAGAATGAATGCCGATCAATTTGATGCATATGCGCTAGTTGTAAAAAAATTCAATGATAATTTGGTGTGGCACCTGTGTTTCCTTCGGAAATATGTACTGGATCTCAATCGCTATTGCCAGCTTTTGCTTTTAAAACCAAGTGATGGTTTTTTTAATGCTACAGCCAGCTGCATTAAGTTCCTCATGTCAGAGCAACCAAATTGTCCGTATAAAATGGGGACAATTGAAGCTGGAACTTTGGGACAAAGATGTTAGCATCTACCAATAAGACCTGCCACATTTTTACCAATCTCTTTTTTTGTTTCCTCCGACACTGGAACATCTCCGAGGTACATATCAAAGAATGCTCCTGCAAGTATGATTGATATTTTCAAATTAATTTTCGTTGACTCGACTTAAGTCTTCCACTTTCATGTCAATTGTCATAGAATCAGTTCAGGTACGTAATATTTCACTTACTACACAATTCCTTGCTACGAACTGCCCCAATAAGAGTGCCTCCCACTGCACAAAAACGGTCAGTTAGTCATGCTCACAAAAATGAAATCACTATACTGCACATGAAATGAGTGATTACTACTTTGAACGTCAAGGCAGAAAAATGAGGGAGTAAGTGAATGCGGAGGAAAGCAGATGAGTTCCCGGAATAGAAAGTCTTCCCCAAACTATGTTGGGAGTATTATTTGGTGTGTGGATACATATTCAAAATACCTCTAAGATAAAGGCATATTAGTTATAAATTAAGAATGCTAATTCAATGGTGGTAATAGAATTGGGTTGGAAAGGCGAATGAGGGGGCCGAGGTAAGCATATCTTAATATGGGAGGGAGAACTAAGCCTCCTAAACGCTTAGTAAAGACTTTGTAATTTTCTAAGCATAGTTATTAGTTTATACAGTAAAATGCAAGATAACATCTAAATTTCCCTCAATTTTGATTTAAGAGTAAGTAGGCTGCACAATAGGGTATTTATGGTACCAAACATTAATTGATCCAATCATTGCTATAATTGTACTCTCTGCTTACTTTCTGTGATTAGTTGTCCATCAGCTGTCTGTCGGAAATCAATTGTTGTTCCCTACAATATTCCAATTCAAATATTTAATTCTTTGACACACAATAAACAAAATACAGAATGACGCTTTTGATATAGACTTACCACAGGTAATGGGATATCTTTAGTGAAGAGAGAACCAAATGTCCTCACACAATGGTAATCAGTTTCTGGATTTGTCTTATCCACGTATTAATGTAAAAAAAATTAGAAACAATAGAAAGTGTACAAAAGCAAAGATTGTGGCTAGCTGTATCAGACATATTACCTTCAGCAATCGTGCTCTAAGTGATTTCTCAAAAGCACTGCAATAAAAAAATCAGGCACGATCGTCAATTAGCTTGAGCAACATATAAAAATTGTGAAGATTAATCAACTAAAATTTACAATTAAGCTGTAACATCCAAGGACGCAATCCTGTCACGTCTTTATTAAATTATATAAAGATGGGTAGTTAACTTCAACAAAATAAATCCTACCAGAGAACCCAACCATTAACTCATCACCTAGCTGAATCATCTAAGAAATGAGAAACTGAAACAACTACAATAAAGAGTCTGATTTATAGATATGGCAAGTGGTAATATAATCAAACTGGACATACTCAACTTAAAAGTGCTCAACCAATATAATTTACAATTTGTAACTGACTTTTACAAAGCACAAGAACAGGATTTGAGATGAAAAATTCTACTGAACTAGAAAAAAAGATATACAATACACCCGCTGTTTAAAGAAAAATGGTGGCCAAAGTTATATGTATCCACTATCCAGCATTCAATTCCAAAGAAAGAAACATACTCTCTTACAGTATTGATTTTCATCCCGTTGTAATTAATCACAAGTCTGACAGTCATATTAATATCCTCCCTGCATCATGGTAACATGCAAAAACAAAATTAGAAAGAAGGCAAAAGTAAAGAAACTCACCAGGAAAATTAGATTGAACATCGAAAACGGAAACAAAAAAAAGTGAGTTCCATTCAGGCCAGAAACAGTTAATAAGACAAGAAAATCCCTTGGCATAGTCATCCCAATCGTGCTAAACAAGTATTTAATCTTTTTCCATCTCCCAGATTATTTTTTAAACTGGACCACAGACAATTGAAATGAAAAATCAAAGAAATTATATGTCAAAGAAAAACTACCTCAGAAGGTCCTCATAAAAATCACGCCGCTCATTTAATTCATCTGCTGGACTAGAAGCATATTTTGGACCAAGCTTCTCACAGACAGATTTTGGATGAACATCTACAAGGGGAAAAAGTCCATATCTGATCAGTATAAGATGAAGACAGAAACAAAAAGTGTAACGATAAACCAATGAACTTACAAAAGCCAAAAGCATAGACCTTCAGGGATTTAATTTTGACTATTTTCATTATTCTGGATCCAGTTCCAACAAGAACCTGCAGCAGCAGTTCATATGATTGGCAATATAACCTAGTGTTGAGTAGAATAGTGTCCAAGAACAATAATACGAAGGATGGGTACAAACTGGATGACAGAAAGCATGAAAACATTTAGAGGAATATCTTAAGGCTACAATCAACAAGCATTCACCTCTGAACTCAAGCTGGAATTATTTTCGGCAGCCAAAATGTTATCTAGCATCATGGGAAATTCAATGCCAGTTATGGGTTCAATTGCATGCCTTGCCCAGTTCACATCAGGAAACATTAAGCCAGCATGTGCTGCTCTATATGCAACTTCACAGGGTTTCTGATCCATGCATCCATGGACTTGCAGTTCGCCGTTCTCCAATGGAACAGGCATAATATCTGATGATCTGCTGGCTCTTGGTAAAAGAACAAATTCAATCAAATAAATGAAAGCAAGAGTGATAAAAAGGAATTCATACCACTCATCTCACAGAATTTTAACAGCTTACAGGTTGTTAAGTGGAGAAACTAAGGCGGCCGCTACGGAGAGGAAAGGATGCAATTGCTGTTTTCCAGCCTCTTTACCCAGGAGTTTCGATGCAAAACTTCCAAGCTTGCCAAGAAAAATCGGGTTGGAATGTTTTTTATCCAAACTAAAGCTAAAGTGAAATCCTCCAGACCCAAGTCTACTAGAACGGATGCTCCAAACTTCACTGAAGTTTTTAAAGCTTCTAGAATTTGAACCATGTAAATCATCTGCAATCTCCCGAGTCACATTTGCAGTTGATGTACTCGAGCACCATAGTAACAGTGCGCCAGCTATCTTTGAAAAGCAATTAAAGGCTTCTTGAAGTGCTAAACTTCCAGTCATATACAAATTCCTAGACTGAAATAGAGAATTATCCATGAACGAACTAATATGTGAAAACAAATGACCTCCAAAGGGCTCAATCGGCAAGATATAAGGTGAGCCTCCATCAAGATCAATGAAGAACACCCAATTGTTCCTCATATTTCCTCCTTTCTAAAGTTATATGATAATCTCTCACGCTGTCTAAAGAGCTAAGCTAACAAATATCTTAAGAATGGCAATGGCACCGATGAAAGGTACAATAAACCTGCAAAAAATAAAATATAAATATTGAGAACCAACGCCAGGGAGATTCAATAGATATCAATACTCAAACCATGAATGATGATGACACACGCTCACTTTCATTATTCGAAACTAAACATGAAAGACTGTCTCAATCAAATAAAGCAAATAGTTCAATGAAGAAAGTTCAGCAGAACAGCTCATCTGCAATTAAAAACAAAAACCCACCAAAACGATACAGATTCTTTCCAAAAATTCAAAAGAAAAAAAAACATAACACCAGGCGTCAAACACAACAATCGGAACCTAAAGAATAAAGCATCGCCGTAAAATCACATGCGACGGCGCTAAGGTACACAATGCAGAAAGAAAAGTTGATAAAATGAAAACGTGGAGAATGGAAGAAACGTAGCTTACCCTAGCGAGATCCAGAAGTAATGGGCTAGGGTTTGAAGGAGGAAGAAAGTCAGCAATCCATTGGGAGATGAATTGGAATGAGAAAAACGAAAGAAATTGGAATGAGGATTTTGGGAGTAGTTGAGGGATTCACGGTTCCCTCGCAATCGGAGGAGGAGAAATTACGCGCGTAAAAAACGATTCGCTGTTTTCTGTTTTTGATTCTCAGTTTCTAATTTGGCGACCTTTGTCGTCTCCTCCCCGTCCTTATCACGTCGACGTATCCTACTTTTCCTTTTATATTGCGTTCCCACCTTTCACCCTCCACCTTTATATTTCCTACAAAGTTTTCTTCCCTTTATATTTTACAAATCTAATAAAATTTTGAAATTAGGAAAAAAGAAACCAACTATTTATAAGATATATAAAAAAAAATGTTTAAAAAAGAATGAGAAATTATTAAAAATAATAAATTTGACCAAATATTAACAAGCAAAATTTCAGATTAAATATTTCTATTAGTCATATTGATTAATATATAATTCAGAATTTTACTCTATGTTATATTTTGGTTTATTTTATCCTATTTAAAAATGTCTAAAGATAATTTGATAGATTTTAGTATGTTTTATATTTAAAAATGTCTCATTCGAAAATTTATTTTAAATAGTAAAATTACTAAAATATCTTTAAAAATACAAAATTTTAGAACTTATTCACGATAGACCCTCGTAGATTTCAATCAATATCTATTAGTAATACACTCTTATTCATATAGACATCAATAGTCATTGGTAGATTCTAAAATTTTGTTATATTTTGGTACATTTGTTACATTTTAAAACAAAACTTTAAACCCTAAACTCTAAAATTTAGGACAAAAGTGACATTTATTAAATTTGGTTTATATTCCATTAATGCAACATTTGTTCTATATCATTTGTAATGTAAATGAATTATTTCAAATATATACAAGGTTTAACCTAAATAAAATTAATAACAACGTGACATAGGGATAAGATGCTGGCAATTAGAGCAAAAAGTAAACATTTAGAAGTTCCTGATATAGTTGAAAATGTAGATGTTGGTGAACTAAACATGTGCTAATCAACTTGGAAGGTTCAATCACTTCAACAAACTATTTTATTTTTTAAAACAATAAAACATTGGAAGAATAAGTTTCTCTGAATATTTAATTTTACTTGAACTCCCCAAAAGAGAAGTCCCATTAATTTGAGTAATGCAGAGAAATAAATCATAGAAAGGAAAGGAAAGGAAGGTTGTTGAAGCTTATGAAATTTCACAACAATTTGGAACATCAAATTACATATAGTTAAAAAGATTTCAACTTTGGCAAAATTTAATATGACACAAAATGTTTTTAAAATCAATGAATCAGACTGCCAACTTCTTCAGCTTCAACTCTTTAATTACTTAAAATGACAATCCAATATAAAGTTTGTTCATCAAACAAGAGCGCAACCCCTTTTTCTTTTTTCTCTTTTTTTTTTTTTTCCATTTTTCTGTGTGAGGAAGGTTTTGTTAACAAGGTCACAATAACCCAGCCTCAAAGAGATTTCGCCGCCTCAAAGTTTCATCTACGAGCTTGAACGTTTTCTTTACAAGTTTCTGATCAAGAGCAGTAGTTCTGTATACCTTAAACACCCGATCTACTCGATCCGGTGCTGTGCTCTTAAAATATAACTCCTCGAATTTTTTCTTCACAAACCTGAATCCATTGATTCAAAAGCGTCACTCTAAAGTTATTTTAGAAAAACAGCAAACAGAGGAAAAAAGACAGCAGCATTGTCCCTATCAACCAGCTACAGAAAAGGCTCTGTTTAAGCATATTAGGAACCAAGAACGATGCCGTCACAGGCAACAATAACAAGAGAGTGTTAGACACATACTCATAGGCATGCTCGATCTCCTGTTTTCCAGTCGAAACCGGCTGATAATCATTGAACCATTCACACACACTGAGAGGGACCTATCACAAGAAGCTAATTCATGTTAGTATCTCATGAACTCATCAATGACCTATCCAAGTGCTTTGTAATACTCTTCATCAACACTTACTTTTAGAACCTTTTTCTCAAAGATATCGAATTTGTTGAGAAAAAGCATAAATGACGTTTTCTGCACAAAGAATAGGCCCATAAAAAAAGTTATTATCAACTTGTGAAAAGAAATTTATCGAAACTAATAGACTTGATCATGTAAACAGTAACAAACAAAAAAGAAAACCTCAAAACACTCTTGTTTCAGAACCCACTCAAAAAGTTCCTTGGTCTCCATCATTCGGTTCTTCTGTTCATCCTCAAAAAGCGTTTGATCATACCTGAAACAGTTATCACAGTTAAATCCATTGCAGTAAACTTTAATATAATACTTATTCTTCCAACCAAAATAGATAAGGGACCACAACTAACTTTATGATTTCAATCCTTTTTGTTCCATTCCAACAAGTGAAACCACTTAATAGCCTGAGACCGTCCAAACAAAAAGAGATATTGTAATAGGACAACGAGTCTCATCACACTATCTCCACATGGGTTGTTAGATCACCAGCTAGTTAAGATCTTCTTTTCCTCTATCAGTTCACACTTCTAAAATTATTGTCCTTTCATTTCATTTGGATCATCAACTTGGTTCACTACCTTCCAAAAGCTATTTTCCAACCTAGTCCCACCCACTCCAGCAGAAAACAAATGAAAAGAAAACAAGAGAAAAGAAGGTAATAAAAAGCCTCCATTCACAAAACTTTGTAGCACAATTACATAGTCCCAAATGGCATCCCATCTCATCAGCTTCCAGGAGCATCCATGTCAACCCAGTTGTTGCTCCGAAAACATCAATGATAATGGAATAGATTTTCAGATTTCAATGTATAGGCTTTTCTTTTATCTACATAGACTGCCACAGAATCATAAGTGGGCTAAAAGAGTGATGGTCTTACTCACTAATAGCAGCACAAAAGATTACTGCTGTAACACCTTCAAAAAGATGAATCCATTTTCTCCTCTCATTTCTCTGTCCACCAACATCAAACAGTCTATACACTTCGCCGCTCTTTTTATTTTCACCAACGGGGCTGCCAAAATCAAACCAACACCATAATTAATTACAATCCCAAAATTTCATGATAAAGAACTAAGTGCAACATACAAGAGTTCTTTGAATTTTTATTACTTATCTTATACTTATGAATTATTATTATACATACATATATATCCCAGTGAAAATTATTTATTTGTTCCTAGAAACAGAAATGCATCGTGAAGAGCCATGTAAAAAATTTACCTAAACTGGATTTCAACAACACCAGTTGTGCGGACTCTTGCATAAAGTACATCCTCCTGTGGTCAAAAAGCACATAAGAAAAGGAACCAACTGATAAATACAAAAATAACTCAATTCTCATTATTCTCAAACATAGGCAGGATATATAATGGCAAAAGGAAGAAATACAGATTACACTAGTTCTTTGTTTCGTGTTGTAAGAAAGTGAGAAAATAATTCAACCCAAAGCAATCAAAAGAGATTAATTGTATATTTAAAAAACAAAATTATTTTGTCCATAAAATAAATATTGCAGATAAATTTTTAAGACAACAAAGTCTTTAGAGTTAGTATTTTCCGAAATTTCAGCTCATACAATGAACTTAACTGATAAGAGCTTGCTTGAGAGAATTTTCAAACCCTTTGAGCTAGCTATAACATTGAATCGAATACCTTAGTTGGAATATAATTTGCATCAGATAATCTTTGCAAATTTTCCATGAAATATTGTGTGCAATCTGGAACCTGTAGTTCATTACCACGAGCATATGTTTCCTACAAAGAGAACAAGAACCCTGAGCTAACTTGATTCAGGATTATTCAAGAAGATAAAAGGCTGTTTTGAAATAAGAAGCATCATAGTTGCTTTCATTTTAAAGGTAGTAAATCCACATGGGGCAATGCCTACCTGAATCGCAGCATCTTTCCAAAGAGTCTCTATATCCTGTGCACGCTCCCTAGTCAAACGCGGGTAATCCAATCTACCTCCGATATCCGATAATTTCTCGCCAATATCCTGGTTCGAAATCACATGAAGAAATAATATTAAGCAGGAAAATGTTCTGCACACGTCCCTCCAAGTGTACACATATAACCTATTCAGAGGAAAAGTTTCATTTTGCCCTATACTTAGGTTAGGGACCTGTTTTAACCTTATACTTTCAATTTCATTAGATTAAACCCCCTTACTTAACTAATTTTCATTTTCCTATGGGTGAATACTGGATAGCTATATGTGTTCTTTTGGCTGGATAAGGCTCGTGCGTATTCTTTCTTCTAGTTGTGTTGGATATTTTTCAGCTTGGGTTGTTTCATTGTTGGATTTAGGTATTCTTTACCTGAATTTGAATATTTTGTACGTGATTTATTTCTTTGTTCATGGGAACTTTCCTATTTTAGACCAAGGAAGGTATTAATTACACTGCCCAATTAGAATTTAGGGTTTATGAAGTAGAAAGCTTAACAATATCAAGGGTAAAAATGATCATCGCACTCATATTTATTATTTAATATTTCAGAAAAACAGTTAGTGAGTTCTAGTACCCAAGTGTATATATATATATATGTCTGTCCCCATTACTGTTTCTAAACCATGAACTACACAATTTCTTTTTGTAACCACCGGTAAAAATCTAATTAGATAAATGTTCAAGGTATGTAGGTTCCAGATTGGCATTGAACAGATTGATACCTTATTTTCACTGGATAAAACATACTTCGTGAACTCTTTATCATTTTGAGCAAGCTCCTTCGAACCATCGTGTAATACCTGAAACGTCAAGTGCAAAAAGAGGTTAGGGCTCTTGAATTAACAAACAGTACAATATCAACACACTTCACATCAAAAGATCAGTACAATGCGATTTAAAGTTTTCAAAAACCAAAATACAGGATCGACATGCATCTATCAAAAGATTAGGATATTATGGTTTAAAATTTTTGGACAAATTCATTTGCTCTCTAAATCATGCAGAAAGGGAAATAACCAACACACCCTTTCAAACATTGCATACTTTTATAGTCTGATACACATTTGCATGAATGACTGGAATATAGCTCTTTAGCTCTGCCTCATCAAACCCAGTTTGGAACAACAATTTTATCTGAAAAAAAAATAAAGTAGAAATGTAAGAAATGTCAGTGGACCAACTTCACTTAGGCATAACAGATTATAACAGTAAAGAATTAGAGAGCTTGCCTGCTTAAAAATTGTAGATTTCCCAGACTCTCCAGCACCTAAACAATTGGCTAAATCTCAGCTTATTCGCATAGTCAAAGGAAAAATAGAAGAAAAAAAACCAGAGGTCATTATCACTAAGTAGCACACATACAGAATCTCTAATCCTTCCCACATCAGCCGTGGAAAGGAAATGATTAAATGTTAACCAATGAGGGGAAATTAAGCATACAAGAAAACTTGGAATGTGGGTTTGATATGATAACTACAATTGTGAAAGTCACGTATTATACAACTTACTAACTACTGCAAATTATAAACTCACAAACCAAACACTAAATAAACAAATCTAACTCAGAGAAAGAAGGCACTAGAACATAAAAGTGATGTATTTCCCCTCTAAAGTTTGAAATACTGTTTTCAACATTCAAGTACAGACAAGTTGATTCCTCCTCTATTATAAGGAAAAAAGCAAAGGTAATAAGAGGCCAAAATACACTTACCAAGCAGAAGAAGTTTTTGTATATGTTTTTCAGCTTCTGTTTCTTGTTCAATCCGCCTCTCTATTTCTGCAGCCTGGAAAAGCACACACTACGATCATATCGAACTCAAGATTCGACAAATAACCCAAGATAACAATAACACTTTGTTTTTTCAACTAGCACTATTTGCAGAAACAACGAATAATATACTTCTGATGAAGCATGATTCACCTGCGCATTCTCTTCAGCATCTTGTTCGTTGTAATGACGATTTCTGCTGCAGAGTAAGCCCATATTTCTACTCAAATGAGACAGCATAGAAGACGGCAGAACACTAGTTATACTCGCAAAGATTCATCGCAATCAAATGGGTTTCCAATTCCCTCAAAAAATGCTTGCTCATATTACAGTCCTCAAAGCCAGCCTACAAATAAAAAACCCGATTTCAAGCATGCAAAAAAAAATAATAATCAAAACCCCATTTCCAATTATAACTTCGAACTTGATTCAATCTTGCTACATTTTCACTTCCAATTCAAAGAAACACTTCAAAAAGCACAAAATACAGTAAGAAAAAATGCAATCCAATCAAAACCCAGATAAAAGAAAGGTAAGGAATTCCGTACAGAAGACCTAAAAGGGAGAAAGAAGAAGAAAAAAAACTGTTGGATCAAATTGAAGAAACCCCACGAGACAAAAACACAGAAATCCCAGTTCAAAGTAAAGATCTAGAATGTTGAAAAGGAGTAGTGTAAAAAAGAGTACCGTCGTAAAGGGTGGCGGAATCGGAGGGTCTAGATTTGGCGGATTGGTAGAGCAGCTAAGAGAAACTCGTCGTGTTCTTGGAGTGAAGTGGGGTTTAATCAAAGATTAAAAATTGATTGAAGGAATAAAAAAAAAACGAAAGGAGGAGTTTGTGGGAAGAGATGAAAGTGTACGAAAAGAAGAGTATAATTAAGAACAGAATGAAATGAGGAAAATTTTTGTGAGAAAAAGAGGAAAAAATTGTACGTGTCGGCTAAATCAGGAATGAAAGAAGGAAGAAAGAACCGAAAGCTGAGAATCAAAATGCCATTGTTTTGCTTTCGCTTCTCTTTCAATTTCAATTTCAATTTCAATTTCAATTTCAATTTCTCTCCTCAGTCAAAGAGAAGAAAGGACATGGTTCTGAGTTTTTTTTTCCCTTTAAAAATCAAAGACAGAGGCTGTTTAGAATCAAAAAAATGTTTTTTTTTCAGTATATGTTTTTTTTCTCAATTCTTTAGTATGAATCTATGAGGTTGGCATTGGGAAAATACAATTATTTTTTTTCTTTTTGGGTTTTTGGTTTTCTTCTCAATGACTGATGTGTGTGTGGACTGTGGACCGACGACCGTGGACCGTGGACTGTGGACTCAGCTGCTCTGTCGTTTTGTTGTGTCCTCAAAAGGCCAAAAGTTTCTATCTTTTTCGTTTATTTTCCTTCTAAAAGCTCCATTTTACTGTGAAAATGTTGGTTCTTTTAAATTAAGAAGAAAAAAATTAGACTCCACATGGATTGGTTTAGAAAATCTTGATCAAGAGAAAAATTCAGATTTGTTTGACTCATACTGAATCTCTGATTCAACCCTTAAAATTTGGTTGTTAGGTTAGATTCATGATTTTTCTAATACATTTTTATTGATATAGCTAAAATTTATACGTGCATGTTTAATGTTTCTTTGTATGTCAAATGCACCATTATTTTACAATTCATAGTTATTTTGAACCAATCTCAAAATTAATGAGTAAGAGTAAGTTTTTTATACATATTCTAAAAATCCAGATTTGGAGGGTTTTCTTTAAATATCTTGAATTATGAAAAAGTAAAAAATGCAATTATCATGGTATTGACATGGCTAGCGAATACGTATAATTATGCTAATTTTGAAATTTTAGTTGATAAAAGATTAAAGTGTCAAATGATGGCTTTTGACTAAAATTATTTCAACAAGACTTGTTACCACGTTGCAAGTGACGAATTACTAAAGTAAATAAAGTTTGACGATTTTAGACATAATATATTAAGAAAAGAAAAAAAACAAATCATTGTGCAACTTACTAAAACGTAACCCCAACTCATTTTCACGTGGAAAGATGTAGCAAACCAACATAATATGTAACTAGCATTTCACAACCGTCAAATTAGCAATATTCTACAATTAGATTTCAACGACATTTGGAACCCATAACTTTAACTTTGTTGATAAACTATCTCTCGTTTTGTAATATTTTAAAATGAAAAAAATCAAGTTTGAAAATTTATCGATTATTTGAATTTTCGCTTACTTAAAAAAAAAAAACGAAGGACAAAGATGGTTACCAAAATAAGTTGAATCAAAACATTGTGTATGATAGTCATTTGGGATAGTTATGTAAAAGTTGAGACAATTATGTAACTAAACCTATTTATTTAGAATATGTGTGTATAAATCATTTTTAATAGGGATAGTTGCAAATTTAGCAATTATATTCAAAATGATTAAGTATATAGCAACATTTTAAAAAATTGCAAATATAGCAAAATCTGTCAAAATCTATCAATGATAGGAGTCTATCACCGATAGACTATGTAACAAATGTTGGTCTATCACTGATAAACCATAAGAGTCTATCAACGATAAAAATGTATCACTGATAGATTTTGCTACATTCAATTTTTTGAAAATATTACTGCATACTTAATAATTATTCTAAAAATTGCTACTTATTGTAATTATCCTTCTTGATATCTTGTTTGATCTCGTCTCTGCCATATGGACTAGTGTTTATTTGGATCTGGGCCCAAACAAATATAAAAAAGAAAATGGGCTATAGGCCCAACAGAATCGGTGGTGGATTTTGGAATATATTACACAAGGCCGGTACTCAGTGTCAAAGCAAAGCCAAGCCAGTTGATTGATGAATGAAATTA
The DNA here is from genome assembly GCF_025177605.1 of Cucumis melo. NCBI lineage: Eukaryota > Viridiplantae > Streptophyta > Magnoliopsida > Cucurbitales > Cucurbitaceae > Cucumis > Cucumis melo. Next base: position 1,163,291 of record NC_066863.1, on the reverse strand, counting down.
TGGAAATGAACAAATGTCAATTTTGTACTTCAAAAAGAAAAACATTTTCTTAACTAATAAATTGACCTAAATTAGCTTTCATGCATCAAATACTTTAGTTTGTATTTGTAACATATATATATGTGTGTAATTTCAAACTTTAATTAACAAATAAATTTAATAATTTAGTCCATTTCTTATAAATAAAAATTCTATCAACTTAGGCACAAAATTAAACATTAAAAGACATATTAGACGCAACCTAAAAATTTAGAGACTTATTAACGGTAAAATACGTTGATTGGTTCGATCACAATAAAATATAATTATTGTTATTTATGTATATATGATTTGATGCTCAAGTTTACAATTTTGATTATATATCATTGGAATGGGTTAATTTAATATAATTGTTTAAGATGTGAACAACTCTCTAGGCGGTAGATAGCGTATTTGATTTTATATTATGGTTCGTTTTGTAATTCCATCAAAACAATATTGTATAGAGTTGATTAAGAGTAAAGTATAGTAACGATATATTGATCGATACGAAGTATGAATAATGAATAAGTGTTGTACGACATGAAGTACTTAAAAGTACATGCTTTCTAATCAAGTAATTTAAACCATTCCATTTTTTAAATATATAAAGATACCGTAAACTTTAGCATGTTAACTTATACATGATTAAAAAAATTACGAATATTAACTATCAATATAATTAAATTTCTTGTAAACAAAATCCTTAATGTGGCCTCTAAAAGTTGGGTAGGAAAAAAAAATATAATAATAATTCTCGGTTCGGTTAATCAATAATTAACAAAAGTTCACTACTTTATTATTCATGTCAACTCACATTTTATCACGTTGTTATTCGCACCAGCTCATTTTATTACTCACCTTTCTATAATAATTATTAACAAAATTTTATTACTTCATTTCCTAAATTCGTAACCAATCATTCATTCGAGCTTTAATTGATTATTCTGTCTCGTTTCATTTTGGAAGTCAAAAGACATAAAACATATATATATTACAAACCGTACAACATATTATAATGTTGTGTGTTAGAATAACATTAAATTTAGATATGAACAACAACAAACACACCTAACAAATTAATCTCGAAAACACGAGTAAGAAGTAGTACAAATCAACAAAAACTCAAATGAAAGTAATAATAAAAAGTACACAAAACTACAATCCACGTACTACTTCAAAAATCTCAAAACTTAAAGTTAAAAGAGGAAAATGTAAAGAAGGGGAAGCAACATTCATTCACATTACACCACTTGTTAGAGGTCAATATAATTTCCCAATAGATGGTATGAAAACCAAGCTTGAAAAGAGAAAACACAAAAAGAAAATATTAATTATATATATTCATAAATATTATCGTTTTATATATATATATATATTCATAAATATTCATATCAGCTCGTGTGCACCTCGATTATAATTCTCATATGATAGACAGTTCATCTAACTTTATACATTTTGATGTCAATAAAATCGATAGGATATTAAAATTTAGGTAGATGACCTATTTGAATTGAACTCGTAGTCTTTTAGCCTTTCGATTTTTTTTTTTATTATTGTTACTACTAACATGTGAACTATTGTTGAATTAAATAACTTGTTTTAATTTATATATTCATTAAATTAAAATTGCTTATGGTTTTAAAATTTTGAATATAATTTTTATTTTTAAAGTTTCAAATGGTTATATTTTTACTAATAAATTTTAGATTTAATTTTTAATTTGTCTACGATTTTCAAAATGTAATACATTTTTAGATTTTTAATTTTGACCTTAATTAGATTATTTAAAATATCATGATATGGATTGTTTCAAATCAAACTTTATTTTTAAAGAATTAATTATTAGAAAAGTGATACAAGGTGAAAAACTCAAAAATAAAAGTATAAAATTAGGAGACTAAATGAAATTCTAAACTCTAAAACACAAATGATACAAATTGAATTTAAAAAGAAAATAGAGATAAAAGAAAAATTAAAAACTCTCAAATAAAAACTAACATATTAATTAAAATACAGAGATTAAATAAAATTAATATCTCATCTTATTTGATACTATCATGACTTTTTAATCTTTTAAGTTTGTAACTACTAAACTTAGGACAAAAAAATCTCATATGTTTAATTGAACTTTGCTAAATTGATGATAAATTTACGAAACATAATTTAAATTTAGAACGAAATAATATTAGTATATAATGAAATTAATTAGTGGTTTAATGTTATTATTTGGGAGGTTGTTTTCATTTGCGTGAGCGATGGGGACGGCCGGACCGCCGGTCCAATCCTTCACCGAACCTCTTTGGCTCTCTTCTTCTCTCCTTACGCAATTCCCCCAATTATTTCTCGAAGCCTTTTTTCCCTTATTTCGCTTTCTCTACTTTTATTATTTACGCCTATTTCAACTGCCTTCTAGAAACTTTCTTTTATTATTTTCTATTGATATATTTTCCACAATTACAAATTTAATTCTTCAACTATAAGATTTTGTGATTTGTGTTTTTCATATGTTTTTGCCTTTTAAGATTTTAATCCTCTAAAAGAATATTAACCTCATTGCTTACTGTTTTTTAGTAGATAGATACTATTCACACGAGAAATTTTGAGAAATTTTAAAATTTCTTATTCAACATATACGATCTAAAATGTATATACGAAAATGTTAAATGATATTTTGCACTATTTTATTGACATGATTAATAATATTGTAATATTTTCTCATATACATGTAAAATGATGATATAACGAACGTGTGGTTTAAGTAGATATCGTATTTAAATTCCTATAATGTTGTTTTTTTTTTAATATAAATTTGATTTTTACATATCTTGTTGGGTATTTTTTTTTTATATTTTTATCGTACGAATAAGTGAGTGTTTGATAATATATGATTCATTTTATCTACAACGCATCAATTTAAGCTTTTGAGTGGATGGTTGAGTTAACAAATTATAGAAAATTATTCTTTTTACTTGTCGGAAAATATATATCTAAAGAAAAATAGATTTTAGTTTTATGATTATATGTAGTGGAACGAGTATCGATGACAAAAAGACTTTGTAATATTATAGTGAATTTGATATGATTGGTTTGATTACGACACGTATATTCAATCAACAGATCATAAATATCATTTTGATTCCTATTCTTTAGATTTTATTAAATGTTAGTCCATAAGTATTTTTAAAATGTCTAATTTTAATCATCAGATAATCAATAAATCTTCAATTTAGTTGATATTACATGATTCTTTTAATTACTTTTTGTTTTTATTAAGATATTCACTATACATTATAAAAATATATCGTACTTTTCTAAAAATTTACGATTATTTGAGGAACTAAATCCAAGAACTACTAAAAATACAGTGACTGAAATTGAATAAATTTCAAAGTACAAAGACCTTTTAAAATTTCAAACCTAAAAAATGCAAAATGACAAACGTGAATATTTAGCTTGACACAATATTTACGGGTTCAATCCCTCGTTCCTATCGTTATTATACTAAAAATGTCAAACGTAAATTATATTAGAAGTATTTAAATTTTTGTAGGGTCGAATATAATATTTAAAATATGGGAAGAAGCAATTAGGGTTAGGTCTCTAAAAGTTGAGAGTAGACTTTATAGGAAACAAAAGAAAAAGATATTAATTAATAATGGCCTAGAAATGCGACTTTATGGTATGTATTTGTTCGGCTTCATGAATTTGTATTAACTGATTTTGAATCAATAGATCCTTTGACCATCTCAACAACAGGCAAAATAATCATAATCCTAATCATAATAATGATAATAATAATAATAAGCTGTTTTAATATATATATATATATATATATATATATATATATATATATATATATATATATCTTGAAATTAAAATATGTTCAAAATTCTAAATATTCGTTGGATTTTGAAACAAAATTTATTAATATTGAAAAATAAAGGAAGGACTTATTGGGATTATTTTATTTTATTTTGAAACGAGGACTATAAACTTAAAAAAAAAAATGAGACTCATTTAATTTGAGTAATTATTTATCCCAATTGTTGTAGTTAATTATAATTAACCCAAATTATACATTTAATTTCTATTTATCTCCTAACAAATTCAGAATTCAAATATTGACGCGGGTATTGAAATTTTATTTTTATGAATATATCGTAAAATATCGATGTTGATAAATATCTATAAAAGTCATAAAATTTATAGATTTTATTTAGATACAGTTAAATTGATTTTACTATAATTTATGAATATAGTTATTAATATTTGATACTTTTATTTATATTAAACTAAATAAATGACACGTAGTTGTATTTTATAAGTATTTATAAAAGATGTTGGATATAACTACAAACACTTAATATCGATATTGAACCTTTGGATTTATGGATAATATCTATTCACGAATATATCGATATATCTATGAATATTTTTTATCTTTGACTAACAACGACACCTAACAACATACGTATGCGTAGAAATATGGATACATAGATAAGTTTTTAGTTAACTAAAATATAGTTAGTATTATTAAGATTTTAGACAGATTATTTCTCTTGATGATCAAAATTATAATTATTTTTTTACTATTCATTTTCATACTGCTAATGATATCTACCCTCTCTATATGTATACCTGTATTGCAATTCAAATAATAAATGAGTATTAGGATTTGAAATTGCACCTTTAAAAAATATATTACTAATTTGGTTAACTATGATTAAATGGATAATTATGTGTATTATTCAAAAATAATCAAGACAATGTTAACACAAAAGTATATGTTTACTCTATTTTTTAGTGATGTTGAGATGCTATAACGTTCATCACCAAAAATTCACATTACGCATCGCACCTTTTTATATATAGTTGCTACTTTTTGTAGCACCATGATGTCGAGGAAGAAATGTTATTGTGGTGTGCTACGACGATTATATAAGTGTTTAAGTTTAGGGTTTTTTTTATCTCTTTCGATATTTTGATAAACCAATACATCTTGTTCTCCATTTTTATTTATGCTATGTGTAAATGCAAACACCGAACACATTCTTGAATTCGAGAAAAATCAACATATTCTTAGTTTTTAATTTACTTTATGTATATAAACATCTACGTTCTCTTATCTAATATTTATTTGTCAAATTTAATTATTATTTAACTTGACCACTAAATTTTTGTTAGGGAAAAAAGTCAATCGTAACGTACTTCATTTTGAATATATATTATGTCACATGCATTGTATTTGTTTAGCGTCATATCGTGAACGTGTCTTCTTTTTCTACCAACAATTTTCTTTTTAAGAGTAAAGTCATAAATGTGAAAATTTTCATTAGTCTTCACCTAATTAAAATAAAAATGTAAGTCTAATTCTAGAAGCATAAATAATCCAAATTCAATTCTGAGACATTCTGGATGAGATTATAAGATGAGCCAGTAGACTGTCCATTTCATGCTCTTGGTCTCTAGTCTTTACCAAAATAATAATATTAACAATAATAGTAACAGTAATAATAATAATAAAAGGATTAGAGAGCTAATACGACGTAAATTAATATTAATAAGACTAAATTCCACGGCTGCGTACCAAATCCGTATTTAAATTTCCTAACCCACAGACTCCATGCCCGGCGGCTACGTGTCGTTCAACTTGTTAAAGGTCATCGCCCTTTTCTCTTAATTATTATATTAACTTAATTAATTAACTTTCCCTCTTAATCTCAATTTAATCCTTGTGTGTGTGTGTATATATATATTGTTATGTTTTGTTTAAAATAATTTACTATAGATGTGACGTATGATACTTTTTTATCATATTTAATTCGACTAGTGTGATATCTCAATTGGTTTTAATTGATTTTAACCTCAAAATAACGAAATTTTATAAGTAAATGATTTTATTAAAAGTTAAAGATTTATGTAACCAACTTAATTTCAACTATGAAGAAGATTGTTATGTTTATTGCTAGCATTCTTGGATTTGTACGTAAAAATATGCTAATTGTAGGTTCTTTTTCATTTTAACACATTATTTGATAAGGGCGGAAATGCAAGTGGATGCTACATTTTCATTTCTTCACATTCCACCCAACTCGATCATGTTGTCTCGCGTAAAAATTAGGGTAATTATTGATCGTTGCTCGTTACAAAAGTAAAGATATTTTACCTTTGTTTGCATTTTGTTATTTGATCACTATTTCTTATCAAATAAAGTCTCCAAGCTATGGTATTTGGATATCCATTCTAAGCACATGGAAGTTTTTGTAGGTTAGGGTTACTGTCGACTACATCTTCATATACTAAAAAAGTACAAAACTTTTGTCCCACTCTTATTTGTTCAAGTTTCTTTGAGGAACTAGACAAAGGGTCATGTGTAACTTAGCCTTGCGTGTCATAATTTCTACTTAATCATTAATGTATAATATGATGCTTTAAAAAAATTAGAACAATTTTATAGATATTCGAAGGTCAAATTTAAACAATTTTCAATCCAAAAGCATGCATGTCTAGCAAATTCAATCGTTTCAAAGTAAAAATATATAAGTAGGAAACAACTCTAAACAAAGTACTCCTTAAATAAAATAATTAGCATATGATACAAGATCAAGAAACCAACTTTTCACAAAGAGAAGATACCGTCTACAACAAAAATTGATGAGAAGCCAAATCTTTCCTGATACCATGGTACGAGCGAACTTATTGCAACCCTTTTTGTAAAACGAAAACGAGTATAATAACCTAAAATACATCCTTCTAATAATTGCTCAAACTACATTCAATTGGTGATATCTAAAAAATTATATATTTTTATTTATTTTCTATCATGTATAAAAAAATTAGATGCATTCGATTAAACATACATCTAATCATTGCTAAAATCAATTTCAACTAAACTTCGTCCAATCTCAATCACAATCTCAATCTGTCTTAGCATTAAAATATATATATATATATTGTATAATTAAAACCGTTAAGATTCTAAAAACTCTCTCTCTAATCTGTCTTACAAAATTCTTTCTGTCTCTGAACTGTTTATTAAAATAACAATAACACTAAAGATAATAAAAAAAAAACAAAAGATTATAATAAACTTAAATATATATATATATATATATATATATATAGAAAACAAAAACTACAAAGAAGGTAAAAAAACCAACGAAACACACAGAGATATATATATATATATATATATATATATGTTAGATTCCATGGTCGTGCAATGCACTCAACGGTATTTCCGAAAATCCGACAAACAAAACCGGATAGGGTTTTCCAATCTAAATTATATTCCAATTTGTTGTAATATATTTTTTATTTTAAAATATAGCCTACTACGGTGTCGTTTACTTCTTTCTTCTCACAATAAACAATTCCAATCACACAATTTTAATTAAATCATTTCTTTATATTTATGTCTAAGAGGAGACCAATCCCAACACCCCTTCCCATTTGTTTGGTAATTGTTCGGTATCCTGGAGGCGCACCCGCCGCCGCCGTGTCGCGGCGGCCCTCGCCGGCCTGTGGTCTCGGTTGACTTTTTGGTTGGACCAAAAAAGTACATCGTATTTGAACAACATATATTCCCTTCCTCATTTTTATTATTGTTCTGTTTAAATCGTGTCCATTTTAGTTGCAACTAATAATAATAATAATAATAACAATTAGTTTTGTCGTAGAGCATGGGAGTGATTTTATAATACATGTCAAAATTGATTTTGTTAATTATGAGCTTTTTTTTCTTTTTTTGGTAGGAGAGTTTGGCTAATAAGATTCGAATAAGTTATATATATATATATATATACTTCTTCATGTTTTATATTTTATTAAGTGATTTCAAAATATTAAAAGTCAAGATTAATTCTAAATATATATATATATGTGTGTGTGTTATTATCGACTAATGTGTGTGAAAATAATTTTTTCATGTTTTCATATCTTATATTGTAGTAAGTAATTTCAAAATGATTAGAAGTGTGTTGAATTATACAAGTAAAAGAACTATCGTATTATTTAAGAAAGAAAAATAAGTTATAAGTCAAAATTAATGATGAGAAGTACTTGTGCATGTAAATGTGTTCGATCTTAAATTGTGGACCAATTTATATTTATTTTCTTTTTCTTATTATTAAATAATATATGGTGGACAAGATCTAAAATATAGAATGTCGAATACAATCATGTACGTTTGAAAATAGTCGTATTCATTGGAAAAAAAAAAGTGATGCTTTGAATAAAATACTTTAGACAAAATCTATTTTAAAACACTGCTTAAAGAAAAAAAAAACTTATTACACTTTTTAATTTAGGGAACCTTTTTACTTTCTCTTTTGTTGTCACGTTTGAAAAATATTAAATCTAAGCATAAAGAAACATTCTTCTTATTTAATTTGCTTCCTTTGAATGTTTAAATGGCTGGTTATACAATTTTCACTACAGGTCTCTTTTTGCAAATATTATTTATGTTTCCTTTTCCAACATCTTGTGAATTTTAAAAAATAAAAATAAGTGAAAATTTGATTTTTTTTTTCAATTATAGAAATTTAGCATTTTTTTTTTCATTTATAACACCATTTTCCTCCCCGACCCAAAATTATAATTTTATTTTGTCGTTGAAACCCAAATTTGTGGTAAAGACATTATTGTAGACATATGTATATAAAAACTCTATATATTTAATCCATATATTTTTTTTAAATTTGTTGCGATCACTTTTCTAATTCAATATTAATTATTTGATTAAAGTTTAATAAAAAAAAACTATACGATAACTAAAATAACAAAAAAATTATTTGTGAATTTTAAGATGGACCATTCCTTCGATAATATCTTCTACCTAGTAAGCCAATATATATATATATATATATATATATATATATATCATTTTCGAACCTTATCGAAAACAACTTAAAATTTTTTCACTGAAATTTGATTTTTCGTTGAAGAGAATTTAGTTTATATAAGTAATACTGACATAATTTTTGTACCTAGAGGATAGAAGAACAATCAGCTTCCATCTTGCAAATCAACTTTAAATAATATCTCATTGCGTCTTTTTTCAAATTTAACATTAAACCTCAAATCTATATGATTCCTACAATGCTAAAAAACAAACGAACAAAAACGAAAATTAAAGCAAAACTATGATTAAAACCCTAAAACTAGAGATGAGAGATATTGCTGATGTTGGAAGCTATGGGCATATGTGGTTTGAGAAATGCTATGCCCACACATAAATCTTAGTATTAACATTATTGTTGTTATTATTATTCTAACCATTTAATTATTCTTTGTTAGTACACAACACACCAACTCCCCCCCAAAAAAAAATATCTAAAACTAATTCAATTCCTAACTTTAGTTCTAGAATTTCTTGTGTCTTACGCAAGCCAAACTTTAATTTTTTTCAAAATATTCACATTACATTCTTCTCATTTCATATCTACCCTTTTTTCCCATTTAATTCGGTTAGGTCCCTAAACATCCCATTTCAACCCTAATATATATCGACTTTGTAGGAAGTCTTTTTAAGTATAGAAAAATATGTCAAACTATTCACAAGTTATAGCAAAATTTTTACATTAACTAATTGGGCTGCTGCGTTCATTTTTTTTCTATTCGTGAAAATTTTTCTGTAATTTGGATTCTTCGACGTAATGTATATTAAATTAATCTTTTGATTTAAGAACATGTTTTAGACATAACACAATAACACAATAGTCCCTTTCTCATGAATTAAATAATAATAATAAATTTAACCAATTGAAATTGTGGAGGTAAGCGATGTCGTAATTTTATAGCAAAAACTATATTGAAGTTTTTGATAATTAATTAAATTAGTAGAGAGTTAGTTGAAGAGTAGATCAATTTGGTTCAACTTGCAATTTTGACCCATTGAAATCAAAACTCTTTCTTGCTTCTAACTCTTCACCATTTTTTTCTCTCTTTAATATCGTCAAATATTCATAATCTTTAAATTAGATTAATTAGCATAATTTTGTAAATAAGATATAAATTATTATAAGGACAATTATTTGTAAAATAACAAAATTAAATTGAGATAAAATTAGGGAAAGGATTTCAAATTTGTGTCTTGATGGACTAATTAATAGAGAGAAAATATTAAAAGTTTAATTTATGTTTGAATCTAATACCAATAAAAGAGAGCATATACACCAAAATTAAATAAACTTTAAACTAAAAGAACAAAAAGGTATTTTTAACAAAATTAATTATCTCAATATTTATCATAATATTAATTAAGGACAATTATCGTAAGTGACAAAATTAGTGAAAAGACTTCAAATTTGTGTTTTGATGGACTAATTAATTAGAGGGAAAATATTAAAATTTTAATTTATGTATTCTATTTGAACCTAATACCAATAAAAGAGAGAAAATAATTTTCAATTCTAATAATATATATATATATATATACCCTACTTACACCCATTAGTATTTTCTTTTTGGCTATTTATTTTTCACTATTTTTTAAAAATAAAAACCATAGAAAAAACTTTAAAAATTAAATTCCTTTTGTAACTATTTTATTTTTTATTTTTTAAAATTAAACATGTTTGTTATCTAGCTACATTCTATCTTATATAAAAAAATTAGATTTTAAAAAATTACTTTTATTTTTTGAATTTGGCTTACAATTCAACCCTTGTATTTAAAAAAATTAATGATACAAATACTCAAATTTAAGATATACCGCCAATATTTGAAAATATATACACCAAAATTAAATAAACTTTAAACTAAAAGAAAAAAAAAAGGTATTTTAACAAAATTATCTCAATATTTATCATAATATTAATTAATACATGCAATTAATATTTTAAATAAATTGGGAAACTTCTTGTTTCTTTGGTCATCAAACTAATAAAAATTAGTTTGAAAATTAATTTCTATCTTACTAATTAGAGCAAAAGTTTCATACAAGTAGATTTAATTAAAGTTTTATTAACATCATGTTTAGAGTCAATATACTTATTAAAGTTTTATTATCGATTAAAAGATAGATAGAGGTTTACAATCTTTCCATCAAACTTTAAAGAAAAAAAACGTGTAATTCAACCCTAATTTTATTAACATAGTGATAAACTAATAAATTAGCAAGTAGGTGTTTGGATTTAGAAATTAGAATGGATAATCACATTTTTATGAGCGCTTAATTAAACTTACTTAAAACAAGAATTAGGCAGCATGAGGTATATATATATATATATATATATATATATATATATATATATATATATATATATATATATATATATATAAAAGGTTTAATTTAGTAATAAAAGCCAAACACTGTCTTGGACAGTTGTCCTTTTATTTGTTTTTTAAAAACAATACAAAAATCATTAATTTTTTAGTAAAATAAAATACCTCTTTAACCCTAGATTAATCTACTCTAGAAAACGTTACGCTTTTATCTTTAAATTTTAAACTTTTGTTCGATGATTCAGTCTCAAAATATCATCGCTTTACTGTTAAGTTTTAGGTATCGTTTCTATTTAGTTTGAAATTTCATAAATTACCCTTTTCACTTCTCACTCTAAATCAACATCCTAATTAACCAAATTTGATAAAAATCAATCGAAAAAAAAATGTGCATTTCATGTGCACAATATACATATGTACGAAAAAAGAAGGTAGTGAAAAACCTAGACTATAATAGTCTTTACCCCAAATACATATTATAATAACACAAACTATATATAGTAATAATGAACCTCAAACGCAGACTATAGTAGTTTGTGCTATTCCAAACACAAACTATAATAACCTAGACTATAATAGTCTGCACCTCAAACGCAGACTATTGTAATCCTCAAACTATTATAACACCTATACTATTATAATTTTCAGACTTTTATAAGTCACTTATTGCCTTAAACGTCATTTGGGGTTTGTTACTATTAAAAAAATTCAAAACATTTAAATTAAGGGACGTCTATAAAAATATAAAGAACTTTTATGATAATAGGATCCATGTCACTACATTTTCTAAAATGTAAAAGTAGAAAATTTAAAAGTGAATAACCCTATGACATTTATCTGTAATTCTTCGATTTTTTGAAACCCACCTTCTATTAATAACTTTGGGAATCCTATAAAGATTATGACTTGAATAAGGTCGATTCTTTTTTGAATCTCGATACGTGCAATTCCTTCCACACCATAAAATATTCTCATGTTCTTTTGTACATAATTCCAAATACAATCTCGTATTTTTTGATCTTCTCGTAAACCTTCAGAATATTTTTTGGGGTGTGCAAACCATAGAGAGAACGATGCCTTTGAGTTGCATCAATTCTAAAAACCGAGTGAATTTATTTATTGTCCCATAATCCCCCATTAGTACACATGTCATAACACGTCATATCTGTGTACTTTTCTTTAGTTATCAATCCACCATATGATAGTTGTATAATACATCTAACTACTAGCCATATTTGTCATATTTGCAATATGCAAATAAGAGGTGTTATCAACTACTTTTTTCTAAAAAAAATTTATCATCTGACGCAATTTTCCTTCGATTAACTTTCGTTAATGATCTATTTTTCCGAAACATAAGAAGAAATGTAAAATATTGAAACATTCGGACGAATTTTAAAAATTAAAAATATATGTTTTTTTTTCTAAATTTATAAATAAAATATATCTCATGCTTATCGATTACCCGATCCCTACCCTACCGAAATACCCAACTTGGATCATATTATTAATCGTACGTATAAATTACTCAAGAGGAAGGAAAGAAATAACACAAAAGAAAAATGTATATGTAATAGTAATTTCATATTCCTCATGCAACTTTGTTCATTAAATAATAAATAATAGAAAGAAAATTGCAACGTGTATGCCACGTAATCTCTCATAGCGTCACGCATATAAATTAAGCACATGACACGTATACACAACCATATAATTCTACTTATGATACTCTTAATTAATGTCTATACCATACTACCAATGCTAAATTTATTTCACTTTGCTTTTAATCATCACTCAAACCCTAACAATCCAATCTTCTTTATCATATTTATAAATATGGATTTATAAACTACTTTCTTTAGTATAAAACGGATTGAGTCCATCGTTGAATTGATCTCGTTTTGATATGAGTTAATAAATATATATAAATTGTTTTTTATGCGTGTGAAATAGAATTATACAATACGTACAATAATTAGTGAACCAGTGAATTAAAACGAATAGAAGTTCGTGTACAAATTACAAGGACTTGAGACTTTGTAATTTGAGTTATAATTTATCGTAAAAGTCTAATTTTTCGTCAAGATATTCTTGAAACTAAAGTTTAATTGTTGGTATTATATTGTGAAAATATTATATTCATGATATACTTTAAATGACGAATTACGTCGAAGCGGATGAGTAATGTTTTTTTTAAACGTGAATGAAAATATTAACGTTATGAAAGAAAAACGATACTATATTTTAAAATGTCAATTATCACTAGAGAAAAAATAAAATATTTTAAAATATAATTAAATATAAAAAATTGTAGCTTTCGTACAGTTAGGTGTTTCATTTATATATGATTATAATTAAACTATTATTACTTTTTAATTAATTATTTTATCTACATCATTTTCTTGAATACGTTGAAAAATGCATTCTAAATTTAATCATTTTAAACCATTGATTCAATTAGATACGAATGGTTTGTTTTAGAATGATTGATAGTTTAAATGCAATCTGCTGTAATTCCTATTAAAAACTAAACCATTTTTTGGGTAATTAAAAGTTGGTTAATGCAAATCCAAACCATTGGTAAAAAAGGTTGAACCAATTATTTTAAATGTAAGATTTTTCAATAAGAGTAAAAGGGAAAGTCAGTTTCTATTTATAGTTGAAGCTTGTAATATCAGCAAAAAAGTCTAATTTCACCTATTCCCAAAAACATTATATTAATTCTCAATCACTTCTATTTTTTTTTAAAAAAAAAAGGAAACAAAAATAGGAAAAAGATAACGCTTTTCAATTGAAGACGAAGGCTAAGAAAATACAATGAAAACGAAATCATAAGACTTTAAAATGATAGTAAAAACTAAAAATGGTTTGATTGAAAAAAGTAGAAAGAAAATGAGTTTAATAATATCACAAATCAAACTCAAAATATTCAATACGAACACGGAGTTGTGTTTGTTTTCCAAAGTATTATACTTTTACATTCCCATAATTTCATGTTTTATAATTTTAACTTTATTTACTCAACAAATACTCCGTAGTCATATATAGTTATCTATTTAAAAATCTAAAGTAATTAAAACAATTAAGTTTATTATACTATATATAAAAAGCGACATTTTAAAATATAGTACAGTAAAAACTTAATTTTATTATATTTAGTAAATATTTTAAACGGTGGTGTCATATAGATAATTTTCATTAAAAAAAATTTCCATAAATATGTAAAATTGATTAAGATAATAAAATTATAAAACATACGAATCAAAATAAAAATTAAATTCAGAAATAAATATGTATATGTTAAAATTAACCGTAACATTCTAGAAATGATACAATAAATTGTATTCCTTTTGATTTGGTTGAAGAACTATAGACCAAATTATTTAAAAAACTGTATTATAATAATGTGATATTTTGATTTATTTAATTTTATTTTTGTCACTCAAATATTCAACGTGAAGGAAAATAGCAAGCTGTTTCCCGGTTTAAAAATTCCAATAATTTATTAGACTAAGATTTCTAATAATCTCACAAAAACGGGTCCCGCTACGAAGCCACGCGGCAAACCCCATTCTCTATAAATACCACTCTTCCTCTGCAGTAGGTGAGTGAAAAAGAAAACACCTCACAAAAGAAAAAAAAAGGAAAATCCACTTTCCAAATCCCATTTTTCTAGATGCAATTATGGGTATGAAGAGGAAGATGACGTGGAAATCGATGATCATTCCGAGCTGTTACACGGCCGTGCACCGCGGTTTATCGGAATCAGAGGACGACGAGCGACGGCGACTTTCAAAAAAAGGTTCATCGCAGCGGCTGTCGCTGTCGGACGCCAGTAATCCGAGTTCGCCGTTGTCGATCGACGACTTGTCGAATTCCCTTGTGGGACCGAAGCTTCATATTTTTTCATTTGCGGAACTTCGAACAATCACTCACAATTTCGCTTCCTCCAATTTGCTCGGTGAAGGTGGGTTCGGTCCGGTTTATAAAGGGTTCGTCGACAATAAAATTAAACCGGGTTTGGAAGCTCAGCCGGTCGCCGTTAAATTGCTCGACCTCGATGGATCTCAAGGACATAAAGAATGGCTGGTAGGTTGCTTCAACTTATTCCGGAAAAATTACGAATTTGCCCTCCCATTTTTATTCTTCAGTAATATATTTTGTTAAAAAAATTTAAATAATAAAAGCATGGAAAGAATTTTGTTTTGTAGAGAATATCGGTTTGACTTTTTGCAATTTATTGAAAATAGATTTTAAAAACCAAATTGATTGAAAGTTTTAAATTTATGGAGGAAATTTGTATCTTTTGTATGGGTTTTGATTAATTAATACGAAATTGATTTCTTTTTGTTTTTGTGTATTTATTGTAGGCAGAGATCATAATTTTGGGGCAAATGAGGCATCAAAATTTGGTGAAACTAATCGGTTATTGTTGGGAAAAAGAATACAGACTTTTGGTTTATGAATATATGGCCAGAGGCAGTCTAGAAAATCAGCTATTTAGAAGTAAGTACCTATATATGTATTTATGAGATTAATTTAATTAATTAAATTAATTGTGATTAACTAAATAATATAGTTTGGAATAATTGTAGAGTACTCAGCAGCTTTGCCTTGGTCAACGAGGATGAAGATTGCTTTAGAAGCAGCCAAAGGCCTTCAATTTCTTCACGAAGCTGACCCACCAGTTATATTTAGAGATTTCAAAACCTCTAATATTCTCTTGGATTCTGTAAGTTATAAATAATTTTGTGACTATTAGGCTGAATTAAGATTGTAATTAAGACTTAATTTGAGCTCTAAGAAAGTACTAATTCTTGTAATGGGTTTGTTTAGGATTATACAACAAAACTCTCGGATCTTGGATTGGCCAAAGATGGCGTTGATTGTGAAGATCAGCCAGACATGTCTTGTATTATGGGCACACAAGGCTATGCTGCTCCCGAGTACGTCAAATATGGTGAGTTTATCTTTCTTTCAAAGTGATTTTTACCAAACACTAGTTGAAATCATACGAATGAAGAAGTTCCTTAAATAATAACAGCTATCGTTTGTATTATTCTTTTTGGCGGTACCTAACGCAATTGAACGACTTTTTGCAGGCCATTTGACGACGATGAGTGACGTGTACAGCTACGGCGTCGTTTTACTAGAGCTGTTGACAGGAAAGCCATCAATGGACCGAAAGACCGGCGAGTTTCTAGTGGATTGGGCGAAGCCACTTTTAAAGGACTCGAAACGCCTCTGCCGGATCATGGACCCAAGGCTCGAGGGTCTATACTCGGCCGAAGGCGCACGTAAGGCCGCTGCCTTGGCCCATAGATGCTTGAACCGCAACCCTAAGCGGCGGCCGCCGGTGACAGAAGTCGTTAACGGTTTGAAGTCTTTGCAAGACTTTAACGACGTGTTCACGGCGCCGTTTGTCTACGTGGTGGAGGACTGCTGTGGGGAAGAGGCGAAGAAGGGGAAAGACGAGAGAGTGTTTGAAGGGAATGGGCTTGGGCTTGGTGGCTTGGGCCTGGGCTTGAATTGGAAAAATTGGAGGCCCATCTCTGTTTGATAGTTTTAGATTGAAAGGGGGATAAAATAAATCCCTGTAAATTTTAGTTTTTTTTTCAATTTTTTTTTAACGAACCCTTCTTATCCACCTTAGTAGAAATTATGAGGTGATGGAAGAAGGTTTTTGGGAAATGTATGGAATACTTGTAGATAAAAGTGTTAGTGTTATATATATACAAGTGTAAGTTTGGATGAATCCAAACAATTAAACGAATGAAATAACTTAAAGTTCAAAGTTTTTATACAATATTGCAAAGTGGTGTTAGTGTGGATTTGGGAAACGATACAGATATAAAAGAGATCGATAAATGTACAAACTTATATTCAAGTTGAGTTGTTTTACATTAAATTGTGAAAATTGGTTGGTCGAACACTCATTTAATAACCAAATTCACTTAATGAATGTGAACTCAATTTATTAAAACACATGTCACTAACACAATAAATAAAGACCCACATCCACACACGTTCTTAAACCAAAAATTGAGAAAGGGTGGGGATTGGAATAGAAGATGAGAGATACCGATCTGAACCGGGAACGGAACCGCATATTCCGGTTCATAAGAACGCGCGAACCAACTCGACGGACGTGAATGAAATCAGGGAACACTGGAAGCAAAAATTCCGTGTGTGTTGGCGCGATTGAGAAACGGTATATTTACAAACCGGCAAAAACGGCAACATTTCAGATTCGAGAACTAATTTCTTCCCCAGTGATTCTCCCAGGAGATTGTAATCGAGCAGTGACGACCCCGGAAAGATGGCACCCGCCGTGCGAATTGCCGGGAGTATTCTCGGCCGCGATCGACTTCTCACGGCGGTTATCGCCGGAGCCTCCAGTCTTTCGTTCGTGGGATCGGGATTCATAGTGCTCTGTTACGTTCTCTTCAAAGAACTTCGCAAGTTCTCCTACAAGCTCGTCTTCTATCTTGCCCTATCCGTGCGCATCTTCTTCTTCTTCTTCTTCACGTTACATTGTTCTTTTTTAATCACTATTTCAGATCTACTTATCTTTGTTTCTTCATATCATTAGCGAGAATCAGTGATTTCCATTATAATTATTTGATTTCGACAATTGATCTTGAAGATTTAGCTGCACTGAATATTCAATGAACTTTACTAAAATCAACGTGAGACTTGAACAATGAAGCGCGATTATCTTAGCTCAGTAGCATTGTTACCTAGTGTTCATGTGCGTATAGTTGGTAGTTTAGGATTCTTGTTGTTGTTTCTACCTGGCTGTAACTTTTCAATTTTGATTACGATCTCTTCTCGGACCGTCTCTCGTAACTGCTAGGGTTTTGTGGGAAGATTATTTTATCAAATTCGATTTAGTTTTGAATGTTTGGTTAGGTACGAACTGCGCTTAGTTTTATCTTCAAATTTTGATGCATGGAATACATTTTCCCGGTGCATCTCGGCTTAGTCGCTTCTCGAATTTTTGTCTGTTTGCTAGTGATTCATAAATATCCGTGAAACCATGCTAAATTCCGCGACAATCGTGTGCGCCGAACAAAGTAGATAACACGGATAACATTTATTTTCACGGACAGCTACTGGTCTTAAATTCTCAGTGATACATTATGAAAGTGAGATTTCACCAGCTGCTTTAGTAATTTATTAACAAGTGTACATGTGATGAGATATCCCCTTCCTGCGAACTGAAATGAACAAATTTGTTATTTGAAGTAGAACTATACGAAAAATGCAATTTCTGGAGCCAGAGGCTTTCTCTAATTTTCAGCTAAGATGCTTAGCTGCAAAATTCTTGCTTACTAATGGTAATTTATTGGGATGCAGGATATGCTTTGCAGTTTCTTCACTATGATTGGGTAGGATTCCAGGTGTCATCTTCTCAAAATGGATTCACTTTGTAGTTCTAACTCGTTACTGATGAGCATTGTTCTCAATTTAGGGATCCTGCTACTGGATTTTACTGTTATACTCAGGGCTATAGCACTCATTTCTTTTGCGTGGCATCGTTTTTGTGGACTACAACAATTGCATTCACCCTTCACCGTACTGTTGTTAGACACAAAACCGACGTTGAAGATTTGGAGGCTATGTTTCACTTGTATGTATGGGGTACGAATTTAGCTGTTACATTTGTGGCATCTCATTTTGCTTTTGGTTTCTACTTCCCTTTTTCTTTTTACAATGTAGATAATGTTGGGGACGTTTAATGTCCCTTTTTTTATTTCCGAAATTAGTATTACTACAAGTCTGCAACTAATCTTATTTGATATACGAGTTATTAAACTTATTTTATAATCTTGGATGGTAGTTTGAGTGCATATTTTATTTCAGGAACATCGCTAGTGTTGACTGTTATACGTTCAATTGGTAATAACCATGGACATTTGGGTACTTGGTGTTGGGCACAGTCAAGTCGTACAGGAAAGGTGGGCAACTTTGAATCATCTCCTTCAAGCATGATTGTGTTTTTATTTATTATAACTAGTTACTGGGATGCAAGTGTTTTTTTTAGGATGAGACGACAATTAAAATGTGTATTGCACTTAAAACCCAGGATAATTAGGTCATTTCCAAATGGGAACTTGTGAAGTTTTCTTCCATTCTACTTACTGGTTTCATTTAGAAATGCAGTGTTAAACTTAACATGAAATATACTCATAAGGAATAAAATTTTGATCTCCATTTGCAATTCACTGCATTGTAGATTCCCACCCGTATGTAAATGCTATTGCTAGTAATGATTAAAGAATGTGATTTATTTCTTATAGTAGAAAAATAAAGATTTTTTCTTTTTGTTATAAACCTACAACTTTAACTGTGTTTGTATTTTCATCCTACTCTTACTTAACTCTGTCCTTTCTTGCAGGCTGTTCACTTTATAACATTTTACATGCCACTCTGGGGTGCAATTCTCTACAATGGCTTTACTTACTTTCAAGTGATACGCATGCTTAATAATGCTACCCGTGTATGTTCTCAAATCATTTCTGAAGAATATAATATGCTCTGATCATCTCTGCATTTCATAAAACTTTCTGTTGTGGAATTTCTAGATGGCAGTTGGCATCTCAGATAGGGCTTACCAGTCAGATGCAAGAGCAGACATGAAGGTTTGATCTTCAATAATTTCTTTGATATGATTTAGAGAGATTCAAAAGAATAATGTTGTCAGAGAGAGATAAAAAGAATGTCCTAAGAACTACACTAAATGAAGATTGTTTTATAATTGTCTTTCATTAGGGGTAGATGATCCTTTTGTTCTCACGAACTTCAAGGACGCTTGAATGAATAAATTAAGAAAAATAATCTACAATACTAAATTATAGGTATTTAATGTTTCTACCTGTCATTAGTCCAGAATCCAGAAACATACCTTAGTCTGCCATCCATTGTGTGCATGTATAATTTTCTTATTTTAAATCAATCACACGATGGAGTCTGATTAGTTACCTTCAATTTATGGTGACCTTTTCCCTTTCTCATCTAACAGGCTATAAACAGATGGGGATATTATCCGCTCATCCTCATAGGGTCATGGGCTTTTGGTACAATCAACCGTATCCATGATTTCATAGAGCCAGGTCATAAAATCTTTTGGCTGTCGGTTCTTGATGTTGGGATGGCTTCTCTAATGGTAACCAAATTTTCTTTTTGGAAATAGTTGTGAACTGAGTATATGATTATGAATGCTGGGTGTGGGGTTTTAAGGATGTTTCCAGATGTCAATGACGTAAAAGAATAGCAAGGTTTTATCATTATTGATTTTAGTAATTGTTCCAAAATCCAGTCATGATGCATGATTCACATTCAGCTTAATCATCATCAAGTCGATTAGCTTTTCCACAAATTTATGCGAGACAAGTCTATTTCTGTTGGTAATATTAACGAACTAGTTATGATTGACTATGTGCTGTAGGGCTTGTTCAATTCAATAGCATATGGTCTTAATTCTTCAGTGCGACGGGCAATTTCTGAAAGAATAGACCTGTGAGTTAACCTTCTCCTTATATCTTATCTTTTCATTCGTGAATCACATGAAGATCCAAATCTATACGTATTTTCTAAACTTCATTTGTGTCTACTTTCTATCGCTATTATAGTTGTGGTTGCTATGGTCATGGAACTCTACTAAGGTTTAGGATTGATGATAAGTCCCCTCCCCCTTTCAGAAAAAAATGAATAAAATAAAGTTAATGACTCTTCGCTATAAAATTAATGCGCGCTATCTTTTATAGCTGATTTTTTCGTAAATGCTTTTATTTCTGAGCTTAGATAAGAAATTTAAACTTTAGTGTAGAAACACAATAATAATTATGGGTTGACCTAATAGTCTTAATAACTAAGAGAGTTTTTCTTGACACCAAAATGTTGTATGGTTATGCAGCTTGTCCGGTAAGCTGGTCCAAATATTCATGGATATCGAAAAAAAAGTTTGTAGAAACACAATTTAAACTTGATAAAATTGGTAAAAGAGTGAGTTGGTGTCTATAGAAATTATACGAATTATCATATTAATACATTCACAATGAATACGGATCGAAGCAGAGGTCCTTAGTTTTAAGTCCTGATACAATGTTTACTTGCCCAGGGCCAAGGGGAAGGGCAAAAAAAAAAGCCTCCGTTGTCCATTTGGGCTCAGATAAACGTTCTTTTGAGTGATTGCTTGTTTTTGTGCATTGTAACCAGGTTTTGGCCTGAGAAACTTCGAAGATGGCTCCCCAGCAATTCAAGATCCCGAAACCAACAACAAGAAGGCGAAATGGTTCCCTTGAAAAGTCTGGATCAGCCATAGCAAATTAGCCGATGGTCATGCCTCCATCGGCTAGCCTTTCTTCACAAGATTTATTTCCTCCGTTTTCTTTGGAGGACGTGTATATAGGAGCTGAGCAAATTCAATGTCCGTGTAGGGTAACAACCATCCCATTCAGTTGATGTCATTTTCATGATCTGCTGTTTTTCACGGCTACTGATTCTTCACTCTTCTTCTAATTGATGGCATGATAGAGAAATTTAGCAGTCTCTCAACTGGGTGATCAAGAATGAAAAATTGTGGAATTATAAAAGCTTTTGGATACTGAATCCGTAAAATTGTAGAAAAAGATTGAGCTGCCTGGATCAGAATCCCTGTATGCTACCCCGTTCATTATTAATATATCATAGAATTATGGTCCTCACTTTTTGCCTATGTCTACTTTATTACGATACTTCTTTTCAGTCCACCAGCTCACCGGTCTATTTATGCCAAATGCTTTGAAAATTTGTGTGCGGTTAGGTTTATTATTGATAAATATTGTGTTGCTAAACCCTGATTTGACAGCTTGATTTTATCTTCATCGTGTAGTTTGTTACTTTAATTTAGTGGGTTTGGTTTGTGGCTTGTGAATAATTCCAATTTCCATAAAAAGCAAGTGTCACCAGTCCCTGATCATTTGTAAGGTTGAGAGCTGTGACCGCCGCAATTGCTGCAGCACATGCTTTGGCCATTCAGTCTTGGATGGATAGGATGGTGGTCTCTATCAATGGTGGCGAATGGCGGTCGCTTCCCATTGCAGATAAGCATGAGGTGGAAGCTGCCGTTTCTCTACAGATAAGCTATTTTCGCTCTTAAATTAAATTCTCGACTATATGTTTTTTTTTAGTGATTCTGAATTGGGGAAAAACTGTTTTTATCAAAATCGCTTCGAAATACGTATTTAATTATTTAAAATTTGTTTAATTTTAACTTTTATTCAATTATCAAAATTGACTTGGATTAGACTTTTTGACATTTTTTTCAACTGAATTACAACCCGGGGAACCTTGTCTTTTGGACTTTGTTTTGGTTTTACATCCTTCTAGAAGGAACTTTTGAAGTGTCGATATACCTGCTTAGTCTGTGTAGTTTTTCACATTTTCTTTTTTCCTTTTTAAAAATGAAGTTCAGAAGAAAATAGTGAACAAATCAAATTTGATCCTAAACCTATTCAGATGTATTCATCAAATAATGTCTTGAATGATATCTATCGCAAGAGTAACATTAAACTTGGAAAGTTTTGCAATTTTAACTTTCTAACTAGTTTTTGTTCCGAACATCATAAAAGATAAAAAGTTTCTCTTATACATTCCATGGATCGTAAAACATGCATCCAATATGAAAATGATAAATTTGGGAGAAAACAATACCATAGTGAATTTTCAGTGCGAAGTTTTCATTGAAATTAATAAGTTTGTGAAGGCCTTTAATAGACTCTGTTAAAATTAGCGGGCAAATTACTAGAAATTGAATCAATGGCAAAAAGTGTAGTATTTATTTATGTTTAGTGTCTAATTAGATGAAATTGAAATTGTAAGGTTAAAATAGTCACTTGGGTCAAAGTGATTTTCTCCCTTGGGAAAGAGAAAGTTGATAAATATCTTCTTTAAAAAAATGAAAAAGGAGATAAGAAACCAAACCATAATCTATTAAATCTTTTGCAATATAATTTTAAAAAACGGTTGCAAATGATTCTATAGTTTCAATTTTGTTATGGGGTTTCAACTTTTCATGGTAAGCACGTCAAACACAATCAAAGTCATAAGCTATTATGCTTCTTTCTTTAAAAGAAGCTAATAACAAATAATTGGCCAGAATTCTTTTTTTTTTTTTTTTTTTCCTGTAATTGACAAGGTACGTACAAGAGGATATGGAAATTTCAACCGTAATAAAAGCTATAAAATATTGGAAATTTATTATTATTGTTGTTGTATTATTGACTTTGACTGTAGAGAATTAATGGTGAAATAATTTTGAATCGAAATAATGTTATTACCTGTATAGATGAGAAATTTGAGAGTAACTATTGCAGTTAGTATATCTGTATGCAAACTTGAGATGACAACTAATGATTGGGGAAAAGAATAATTACGTGTAAACTAAAGTTGTTCCACACGTTGCACGCTATGGTTGAATTTTGACACAGACAAGCACCTAATCATAAATATATAAAGAGACACTTTGATGCTGCCTGCAGGTTTTTTGATGCATCCTAGCTGTTTTAACGTCAAATCTAGCTATTGAACCCAGGAGAAATTTGCCTTTTGGTCTGCCCATTTCTAAACGGTAATTTCAGATTGAAAATCTATGTTTGTCTCTATACATGAATTTGGGTTGAACTGATTGAAACTTGGAAAAAATAGTTGAAACATGAAGAATATGATTGTTTCTTTTAATGTATTGATTTAGAACAAGTAAACGAAACGCTAATGTTATTCAATCATAACTATTGCCTTGTGAATAATATTCCATTTTCCTAATATCAGGAATAAAGTGGGGAAACTTCTGGAGGATGATGAAAGCTTGGAAAGGATAGAGATTTTGGTGATAAGATGAAGATCAACTACTGGATGAATAAGGTTAGTTTGTCTGAACTTTTCATAAGGTGTTGGTTTTTAAGGGCATAATATATATATACACACACATAAGAATATAGGTGGGTCTGAATGGGATGGCTTTTTCATGTGCATTGATACCAACCACCCTTTGTCTTTTTATCTCTTATACCAATTGATTGATTGGACATATTTTTTCATTGTGTTTTTTACAAGTGGTTCTAGTGTTTCAATTCAACCACCAGGGCCTTTTGGCCCTTGGACTGTCAACTCGCCATGGTCCTACCCTCTTCAACTCTGTTTCTTCCTCCCTTACTTGACCCTTTTGCTGAAAACCTAGGCACAGCACATGCACTGGCCCGTTTCTTCAGGACTCTCATTTCTTGACCAATTAGGTGTTCTTTGATAGTTGTTAAGCCAGTGGATAGAGGAAAGGGAGAAATATATCAAACCATACTATATGTGTTTGTGTTGAAATTGGATACACCTTTTCTAAGATATCCCTGTCTTGTCGACTAGTATTTTTTTTTCTTTTTCTTTTTTTCATTTCATTAAATTGTTTAATCATAATTATTTAGTACAATAGTTTGCGGGTGAAGGATTGAACATTTGATCCATTGGTCGATTAAAGTTGGTTTTTCGATCAAACCATCATTGAACCGAACTATGGTTGGTTTAGTAAGTGTTCAAACTGAACTTGACCATAAAGGAATACAAACCAACTGTTGGTCTGTTTAAACCTTTGGATTTTCTTTTTAAAATACTACATGTTTGTATTTTTCCGAAACCAACACGGCTAACACATATCCTTATCTCCAATCAATTAACAACCTTGAGTTCGGTCAGTTTTTAGTTTTTAGTCAATTATCTTGGTTTTTCAGTCTATCATACTCACTCCTAAAAGAAGGTCATTTTGACGTTGAATCATAATTACCACCAAACTAAGCTCACTTTGACGTTCAACCATAATTACCACCAAACTAAGCTCACTTTGACGTTGAATCATAATTTGTCGCCTAACATGTTTTTCTTCTTTTCTCTGTTGGAATGTTTGAATCTATTTTTTGTGTGATTAGAGTGGGATCCCTACAAATAGGTGCATCTATTGCTCTTTTCTACTTAGAAAAATATTGCCCTATACCCAGCTTTGCGTGTCGTCTACGTAAATACCCAACCACACATTGACGCATCATAAATCTTTCTTTTTCTAAAATAAATTATATTTGTATGATTAAAACAAACAAATAGAGATGGGTCTAGATGAAAAAAATCATGGTACTATCGTAGTACCTACTACTCTCGATTACACTCTATCATTAGTTAACATGTAGATAATTTTGTTAATTTATGATTCATTATTTTCATGGACCCATGCCAATTTTTTCTACTATGGTAGTACTATAAATTTTATGGCTAAGACTTAGATGGGTCTAGGTTTTTTTTTCCTGCATTTATTTTAGGTAACATTATAAGTTTTGTTGAGATGGGAAGAAGGGCTTTAAAGACCCTTTATGTCGGTTGTGGTTGTTTTGATTTAGAGAACATGAATTATAGTGTAATTACTGAGCATCTTGTTGGAACATATAGAGTCGAGTTTACCCAAAGATCTTTCTTTTTTAAAAATTAAAACCTTTTGATTTTTTGGTCGGAGAATATATTTTTAGATAGATACGAACACTTTGATTGGATTGTATGTATTGAATGCTTTCCCCAAATTTAAATGGAATGGTCAACCTTTTATATTAAACAAATTTATCCTATGATAGCAACCCTTGTTAATACACGATTGGAAAAGATACTTTTGTTCTTCTAAGTTTTGGTAAAAGTAAAAATGATTCTTATGTTTTAGTCCATGTTAGATTTCGTCTTTATATTAAATTTGAATAAAAATTCTCTCTAAGATTAAATGTCTAACTTTATTAGCATAAAGATTTGATGTTTTCTTTATAATAAACACTAAATTGATACAAATAACAAAGTATATAGATTAAACTGCTATTTTAATAAAAAAAAAAATTAAAACTTAGGTCCTGTTTATTAATTATTTCAGTTTTTAGTTGTTCTATTTTTAAAATTTTTGTTTACTAAAAAGTTTTTTTTTTCATTTTCAGCTATCTCCACAATTTAAAAAACAAAAAATGAATTAATTAATAAATATACTTATTATTTAAGAACTAAAAAGATCGAAAATACGATAAAATGATTAGAACATAGTGTTAACTTTGGACTAAAAGTTATAATACATTTGCACCTTTGCACATCCTCGAATAGGTGTGTAGTGAAGATAGATTTTCGAAAAAATGTGAGAAAAGAAACATGACGTGGCGATTTGGCGGCCATGATTGTGCGGTGGTTATGATGTTGATTGTAGGACAGCATAAACCATTTGATAACACAAAGCTTTTTTTTTTTTTTCTTTTACTAGAACTTCATTTACAAACAACTAACCAAAACAACACGCTTCTTCCCTAAAAATGAAGGAGAAAACATCTAGAATACAATAAGAGGACCTAACCACTCCTTTGGAGAATGAAGGAATATAAACAAAAACACCCATCCAATCTCCTTCAATCAATATGGTACACATCAAACGATGGGTGATATTGCTAGCCAAGCGAGTGCACCAACCAAAAGAATCTATCTCGACAACCTTATCTTATTCAACTACCTCGGAAACAAAATCTGCCAACTCAGTTAACATCAAAGATTTACAATTAATGGCATTTATAAGATACACACATTCATATTCCACTTGCATATGGAGAAAGTTTCAAACAAACAACCCTCTAATCATACCATTCAAGCACTTCGATGGGCCACTTGGCACGAATCTTCTCGACAACCCTCTAATCATATCACTCAAGCACCTCGATGAGCCACTTGACACGAATCTACGAATCTTCTCACATCCATTCAGGATGAGAGATCCCTCAAGATGCATTAGAGTTAGGTTGTGGTATGGCATCCAACTCTCAAGGCTCAAACTTAAGACTTGAAATCTATTTTTTATATATATCAACTATTATTAAAATATAAATATTAAACTCTCGAACTTATTTAACATTTAAAATTGAACCTTTAAACTCCATATAAATATTAGGTTGAGGAGATAATTTTTACCCTTCCTATTTTTATAATTACCATGAATTAAAAAAACCAATTTTAACATTAAGTTGTTAATGGCAACTCCATCATATAAATGGATTTTGTTATTTGCCTCAAATTACTTCATATTAATATGCTCTTGTCTATATAAGCATCCCATAGATGTAGGGTATCTTCTAGTGACTTCTAGTTCCTTTGTACTATACCAATCATCTAAACATAGAATTCTTATCACACCTTAATAATTATGTTACTCTTTCTAAGAAATAAATTATTTACTCAAATATTAAAAAAGAAAAGATTAGTCGTTAAAGATTGAAGGTCACCCAAAACTATCTTTGATAGTGTAATTACCAAAATGAGTTTGGGAGACTTTGAAATTAGAAACCATTTAATGAAGGTTCTTAAGCACATAATTTCAATAATTCTCCAACAAAACAATTATAATAGATAAAGATCGAATTAATTAGAAGATTCCGGTAATGATGCAAAGTTCAAAACTCAAATCTCCTTTGAGATCACTAATCAATACGACATTTTTTTTTGCTCAAGAACAACTAACCAACGTAATCCAAAAATTAATTAATTAAACAAAAGAAAGCCCTAGCAAAAATTTTACATCCGAAATTCTAAAATCTAAAACATTATTTATTTTCATCTTACCGCCACGAACGACGACGACTGCCGGCCGGCGTCAAACCTTAATGACTTCGCCGGCCCGGAATGGCGGAGAAACAGCTATTTGAACGGCCAAGTGATCGTGAACCGTCCTTCTTCGGAGAGTCCAGCGATCGTCGGAGAAGCTGTTTCATAGCTGAAATCAAATCCTCCGTCGGATTCAGAGGAGGAATTGAAGATTTGAAAGCTTTGTGAAACTTCATATGTCTCTTAACAGCTTCACCGGTAGTGATATTGCTATGAGATCTGAGAGATTCGTCTTTCACGGCCTCCGCACAGAGTCCACAAATCCAACGCCCTTCGTACCGCTCCCGCACACGGCCGATGTACGCCGGAGTGCACTCCTCCGTCAATCCACAACACTCGCATTTTACGGACTCCACGTCGATTATTTGGCCGCTGTGTTGCGTCACTGGAGCCATCTGTTCCTTTCCGGAGATCACCTTCGCCGCCATTGTTGTTGTCTGATCGAATCCAATTATTATTATTAGCTACAGAGAAATTCAGAATCGAAACAAGATCCGCAAGGTAATTCTCTAATTGAATCTCGAATTAAGAATCTAGGAGAAATTTATGCTTGCCTGGAATCTGGATCGTCCCTTTTAGAGCTTGTTGTTGATGATCTTTTTCGTTGAAGATATGGAAAACCGAAAAAATTTGATTCGGATTCGGGATTTAGAGGATAAAAAAGACGTAAACAGATTTGAATTTTGATAATCTTGAAACTGAAAATGGATCTTATCTTCTCTTTCTTAAAACTTTTTTAAATTAAAACAAGAATGTTAAAATTATCTCTCCTTCTCCCACTCCCGCACGGTTACTTTCTCGCCGTCGATGAGCAGATTCCAAAATATCACATACATTTCAGAGCCTCAAATGGCTCTTCTCACCGGAACTGGAAAAATTGAGAGAGAAATGGAGAAATGAAGAAGAAGAAGAAGAAGAAGAAGAAGAAGAAGAAGAAGAAGAAGAAGGCTTAAACTTCATCACTTGCAAAAATGAGCTTTCACTTCCGATTTATATATAACAATAACAATGGCGGTTTGGTCTTACAATAAATTTACAACAATTCTTCCACGTCATTATCTAATCATCTTTTCTTTTTCCTTTTAGTTCTTTTGATAAATTATATACATATAAAAAAAGGATGAAATTCCAAATTGGTCTCTATCATTTGAAAAATAAATAAATTAATTAATTAAGTCTCGATACAACCTCATAAATAGTCCCTCTGGAAACATGTGACGTACGAAGTATATCAGAGTACACTCCTTCGTCTACTCTATTTATAAAAGAATATTTGGAGTGAGGATTGTCCAAAGCTATAACTATAGATGAGTAAGATAAATCGAAAAATTGAGACATTGATCGATCAAAGAATAAGAGGGATTGTTTAAGGTCATTTTAAAAAATATTTCAAATAGTTAAACCGACCTGATTGACCAACTTTTACTCTTTAACAAGAGGTAAACTTGAACATTTACTAAATCAACTATAGTCAACTCAATGACGATTTTGTCCAAAAGTAGTCTTTCAACTAGTCCATTGTCACACCTAACGATAATAGTCAACTCTTGCTACACTAAATACTAGCTACGATACAATGAATCAATGGTATAAATTTAAAATATAAAAGTAAAAGTTAGTTTCATTCCATATTTGATTAAAACATATCGCGATTGATATTGTTATTTAGATAGGGATTGTCGATACTTCTCTAAGTGGTGATTTGACGTGACATGACATGAAAAAAAGTAATCAAAACAATGAACGAGACAAAAGATATGTTGTATACTTAAATATAATAGTTTGTGTTTTATTTTACTTGGGTGATTAACTTTTTATGTCACATGTTTAATGGCATTTACATTAAGCATTTATTGTTATACTATATTAAATACTTGCTAAATTAATTTGTGAACAAAAACTTACTTTTATGAATGAGTTTTTTCAATTTCTAGAGAGATCTTTTATGTTAATTAGAATCTTTATCTCCAGCAATATTACAAGAAAATCTCAAATTACATTGTCCATCAACCTTAAGAAGAGTATTTAATGAGACTTTTATCTTTCAACTCCTTTTAAGGGTTTTTTTCAATTGTGCAATCATAATCTTATGAAAAATTGTAAAATTATAGATTTATCGAACACGAAATTGTATCGTACGTTTTAGAAAATTTAAGACTTATTTGACACAACTGTGAAGATGTTTTTAAGTATAATAAAAAGTGATGGCATAAAATACTTGATCCGTTTTGCTGGGTTATGTTTAAGATTTTTTAAAATAAAATGGGTGATTGTTATTAATATTATTAAAGCAATTTGCGAAAAAAGAAATCATCTAAAGTAGAAAATGGTAGTCGTCATTACAAAATTTAACCCAAACTTATACAAATATTGAAATTAAACTCTCGAATTTTACGATGGTTATCGTAGAATTAAATTAAACCCACAGACGATAAAAATTGAATTCTCAAATTTGTACAATTATTAAAATATACACTAATGTTAATGGTTTAATTTTAATACCAGTATAAGTTTGAGAACTCAATTAACTTTTACAATCTATAGTTTAAGAGTGTAATTACGAGTAACGTCGTTATTTTTTACGAAAATTTCAAATTATTATAGTTTTGAAAAAAAAAATGGGAGATGAAATTTTTGATAGTTGTCATAAGTGGGAAAAAAGTAGAGGGGAGGAATGGGGTATGTTGATTTGTGTAATTTGTTTTGTTATCATTTTCCCAAAGTGCCATTTTTGTGACAGCTATTCTGATAAAGAACCCTCTCCTCCTTGCCTTCTTCTTTTCTTGTCCTCTTTCATTTCTTACCTCACTCCCTTTTCTCACACGTTTCGTTCACGCTCTCCTACTTTCAATTATCAACATCTACTCGGACCATAGAGTCGACCGAATTGAAGGTAGTCGTTTGAAGAGAAGCAAAGACTTAGTTTGAGAAAATCTAAACTGACAATTTCTTTATCAGTTAGTTTAATTAACACCACGCTGTTTTGTTATATTGTACTTCTCGGTTAATTTTAAATATATTTAATTAAAGTTATCGATACTATCATGATCAATTGAATAAAAAATAAAATTAAAAGAAAAAAAAAAGACCAATATAACTTTTTAACATATATTGAATTTTTTTTTCGTTCAAGTTAGTCCAAACTAATATTTAAAATTTTGTCTGTAAAATTTCAAATTTCCTAAACTCTACCAAATATATGTATATAATTAACGTGTTAAAATATAAATATTGAAATTTTTATACTTATTTTTCATTTTAAAAAAGAGGATTTTTAATGAATAACAAAAAATAAAATTAAAACCAATCACCAAAATATAGAAAAGAAAAAAAAAATACTATGAATGAGTTAAATAAAATTTACTATATTTTATAAATAGTTTTAATATTTTATTAATTTTTAAAATATTTATTTTAAAATTCGTACAAATATTATTATTTTTTTCTTCTCACATGCGACCAAATTTCACAGTATGCTAATATTTTTTTCACATGCAAATACATCCAAAACAGATATTTCTCTTTTTTATTAAATCAATGTCCATAAGTTTGATAAAATCTCAATTTTCATTTTACCATTTTGCTATATCTTTCTTTCATTCTTCTTTTTCTTTTTTTGTGGCTTTTGTTATTTATCCATATTCATTTAATTAAAATATTTTCCAATTTATTTTCTAATTCAAAAGGCCTAAAATCTTTTTTTTCCTTTTTTTAATTTATGCTTGATTTAAGATTAAATTTCAAGTAGTTCACAAAATAAATGTTTTGAAAAACTTGTTTTTTTAATTTCTATAAAATAAACTAAAATATTTACAAACTATATTCAAATTTTGGAGTCATCTATCAATGACACTAATAAGATCATTTCAGTGTCTATCAATGTCAGTTATTAATAGTGTCTGAAATTTTGTTAAATTTAGTCAATTTTACTATTTTTTATATTTTTTTAATTGACTGTATTTTCAAAAGATTTAAAAAATACATATACGTGACAAAAAGAAAAAAAGAAAATACAAAATTTTACTGATTATTTTATCATAATCTAATTTTAACTGAATAATAATTGGCATGATGTGGTAAATTTTAGTTGGGCCATCATGCAATTAATTAAATTAATTAATACATTTTAGTCTACTAAGTGTTTGTATTAAGAAATGGAATCCACATAGCGCGTGAGATGCACGTGTGAAATAGTGTTGGTCCCCACAGGTACAAGTGGCGGCACGGGAATGCATAGGTCTATGTTGTTCACAGAGAAAACGGTACCGTTCTGGCGTGTTTGTATTGTGTTGTATAATTTGTATTGTAGCTGGAAAAGTAGGGGCGTGGGTCTATTGGATTGGGCCACAGGCCCATACCTTTTAGTTATTAAGATTTCGGCCCAACAAATATCTGCTCTATTTTGTAATTTTCCTAAAAATATTGAAGCAAAGTACCAATTTTACTCAACTTCCTTAGCCTATCAACAATTCTCTTTCTCACTTTTTGGTCTAACCAATTGATTTGATGTTGTAAATGAGAGTGCAATTTTTAATCCACTGAGTTCTATAATATATGATGTTATCGTTAATTTGCGCATGTTATACAATTGTCAGTTTTTCTTGTTTTTTAATTAGTAGTAAGTGGAGAGTATTTGGAGTGACCTATTTTTTTTTCCTCGTGTAATAAAAAGATAAACTTTTGATGGTTGTTTCTTTCCACACTCATGCAAGAGAGTTTGACAAGTAGATGTTATCTCTTACGGATTATGTTTTATTTCACTTTATTTCGTTGAAGAAGTCTCTCCTCCATTATATATCACTAAATGTAATAAAAGAACTAAGATTGATGGATGATATAGGATGATGAACGGATTAAAGACTCAATTCATACTAAATATATACATAGAGACTCCGTGGGTCTGTTTGAAATTTAATTGAGAATTGAAATAAGAATAATTGGCAATTGCACCTCACATATTTTAACACATATCGTACGTATGTGTATGTATGGTACGTGTACATACATACATACATATTATACACGCATACATACATATTAACGTAACACTTAAAGATGTTTGATTAAAACAATTAAAAATAGTTAAAACCAAATGGTTATCGAGTTTGTATATTTAATTTATTTTAAGAAAAAAATACGAGCGAAATAAAAATTAAAAAAAAAAAACAAAAAATAAATACCAAAAACCATTTATGATTTTAATTTATATTTCTATTGAGAAAAGGCTGGAAAACTATAATGAAAAAGAGAGAGAGGGAAAACCATTGTGTTCCCCAAAATGAACCAATATGACCTCTAAGGCAGACCAAAAGACACCTAATGAAAGCCATTGAATTTACCTATCTTAGGTCAAATAAACACAATTACTTTAAAATTAACTCCTTATTAAAATTATATTAAACAAACACCACGCGATTGTATGAACGAATAGATTGGTCGAAAACATGTCAACTTAATCGGACTCGAGTTGATAATGTACAATCACGAGATCGTATCTTTCAACATCATTTTAGTTCAGATATTGGTTGAATATTTTCGAATTTCACTAAAACACTAAATCAACTTAGTTTTGATATAACACTACTAACATTTATCAATTTACCATTTATTAAATAAATTGTTTTCCATTACAACATTTATTTAAAATAAACATTAGAAAACATTTTATCAAGTGATTGAGAAAAGTACAATTAAAAATATTTTAATTTTTGTTGTTTCTAAAAGTTAAACTTTAAAACTTATAATTCAACTCTACTAATAATTTTAAAAATTAATTAACATCTCTACATAAAAGCAAATATGAAATATTATTATTATTTATAAATAAACACATGAATATTGATAAATTAATTTATTTTAGTATAAAAATCTATTAATGTTTACCATTTCTTTATCAAATATAGAATATGAAATTTTATATATATATATTTAAATTGTCATATATATTTTTTTAAAAAAAAACATCACAAAATATGTAAAATGAAAATCCATTTTTCAAAGCGGAATATTTATGTCTTTGTTAATCGACTTAAATGTAGAGTGCTCCAAAAGAAAGTTAATTTTTTTTTTTTTATCGTAATATAGCAAAATCTATTCGATTTCATATAGTTTATTTATTTATTTTTAATATTTCTGCAAATAATTTTTTTTTTCACTCCATACGAATTATTCATTATAATATATAGATAGTTCGTTGTAAAATGCATACAGAACAAATATAAAAATAAATAGAATAGGTGTAAAGATTATTAAGTATTAAATAATTAAAAAGAAGAATAAGTGGATGCTTTGATTTGTTGGAGAATAGAAAGCTTTTTTCAAATCCCAAACTTGTGCTTATCTCTTTAATTTTAACTCACTTATTTTCTTTTATATATATATATATATACAAATCATAGCTAATTGCTCAATTAATTTTTAATAACTATTAGATACAAAATTTCAAAATATACTATTAACTAATGGACTAAACTATATTTATATAAATATAATATATGTTTGTTCGTAGTCGTTAGATTTGGTTCTATTTTAGATTGTAGTAACAACAAATTTGATTCTCGAACTTTCAATCATTCTTTTATTTATGGGTGTACTTGAGATATTTCATCGACTTTCTTCTACAAATTTCATTAGATATATTTTTCATACAAAAATTCATTCATAAAATCGGCGTTATACACATTCAAAGGTCAGAGAATAGTCGGAAAGATTTGATATTGATCTATATGTAAGAAAGTTCAACTCAAAATTTAAAGCTAATCTTAAGCTACAAGTTCATCGTTAGCATGTTTGATCCATTAAATTGATGCATATGGAGTATTTTTCTATTTTAATATTTTTTTCTTCTGATTAGTGTAGTTATAGACAATATCTAAAGAACTCAACAACAAAAGAAGTTAAACCAAAAAATTAGTATTACGATTTATTAAAAATCAGTATAAATAAATTTAGAGGTGTTTTCTAAACTCATTTATATATTTATAAACGCTAAGAAAGTCAATTAAAGAAAAAAAAAAAAAAAAGGAAATAAAGAAAGTAAATAGGGGAGAGGGAATGATATTTTAAGATTTTAACCTAATTAAAAAAGAAGGTCAAATTGAGTGGCGAAGGGCTTAATGGTCATTTTGAAATTTATATTTTTGTGGTGGTGGAGGTGCTTCTTGCTGCTATTAGCCAAAGAGGGTTTCTCCTACAGAAGAAGAAGAAGAAGAAGAAGAAGGAGAGAGAGAGAGAGAGAGAGAGAGAGAGAGGTGGGGGAGAGGAGACGAGTTTGTGAAAGTTCATAGAACACCGAAGAGAGAAAGAGAGAAATACTCACAAAGAAGTTCGTAATTGAAGATAAAATTCGAGTCTTTATCTTTAATTCTTTACCCTTCTGACTTCATCCGATCCGTTTCCATGGATCCCTTCGATTTGTTTCGTAAAGGTATACATCAGTATATTCTCTTTACAGCTTGTCTTTACAATCCATCGATTTAATTTTAGGTCGTCGATGTGTACAGTAGCAATATAATTCTGTACCTAATTTGGGTATTTCTGTTATCGATTTCTTGCATTGAATTTTCTGAGATCTCTTTAATTTGGGGTGTGTAGTTACGAGATTCTGATTCTGGTTGAGCTTTACTGGTTTGGTTATATCGGTTATATAAAGTTTGGTAATTTATGTTTATGGTCAGGTTCAGATTATCAGGTCCACAGGTAGTTTTCTTCTTTCTCTTGTTGTTATTCTCCTTTGGTAGTTTTTTGGTTGTACAAATGTTGCCTTTTCATTTACATTAATTGTAATAAATGTTTTTGGTTTATATTCATGTAGCTAGTACTTAGCTCACTTGAAGTGTTTCTGATAACATGACGTGTGTGGAAAATTCATGAGCTGAATGGTTATTTTATCTCGTCTCTACTAGATGAGACTTTAAATTTATAGTTTAAATGATGCGGGTTAGTTCTATTTTAAAGTGTCCACTGTCCTTGTTGCAGTGGATTGATTTTTAGTGGATAATTCATACAGTTTCTACATGGAGGTGTATTGAATAACTGGAGTTCTTTTTCATTTTAGATTAGGAGTATGTCTGGGAACAAGAAATTTAATGTCTTTTAACATGGATGGATATTAATTTATTTTGGTTTATTTGATTTACTAACTTGCCCGAATCATACTTTGCAGGTTTTGGTTGAGGCTACAAAAACACGAGCTTTTCCCTACAGGATTTTTTCTTTTCCTTTCAAATACATGTGAGTATTCTATTTTGTATTAGATATAATGAATGTATCCAAGAAGGGAACGCAAACCAGCGAGGTAAAACTAAACGTTGGAAGCAAGGTGACTGCTTTGAATCCAAATGCTGCTGAGTTTATTCCCTTTGCCCTCAGAGCATCTCCAGTTGGAAGTAGTAGTGCACCAGATTTGACAGAAAGATTTTCTTCTGGGACATTAGGAAAGGCTGTTCTAGATCGGACCGAGTCATCTGTATCAAATAATTCTGATGATGAGGCCCGTCAATTCTGGAGGCATCAGCTCCCTGATGATATCACCCCTGATTTCAAGTCAATGGGAGAAGATGAGAACCTATCTCTTGGAAATATTTCGTTGGCAGGATTATCCTTGCACGATGACAGCGAAGCCTCTTTATTTGCTGCTACTACTGGCAATGAATATTTGTTGAATGATCAGCAGGATTCAAATTTAAATCATTTTAATGGCAGCCAATTTGCTGAAAAGTTCAGATTCTCAACTGCTTCTTACGGAGAAGATCCATCTTCAGCCAGTCTTTTCCAAATTTCAAATAAGCCTTGGCAGAAGCCAGTTCTGAACAGTAATCTACTGGTTGGCAACGAGCGGCACCTTCCTTATCACGGAAACTCTGGGAGGGGATTGGCCATGGATGTCTTGAGTGAGCAAACAACGATTGATGAAAGTGATACTCTGAACCCTGTTGAGTTTTTGGCTCTACAGTTCCCTGGTTTTGCTGCTGAAAGCCTTGCAGAAGTTTATTTTGCCAACGGAGGTGACTTAAACCTGACTGTTGAGATGCTCACTCAATTAGAGGTAAGTTGACTTTTGAAAAATGTGTAAATAAAGTAAAATTTTAAATCAATTAGAGTTAAGTGACTTTTCAAGGCATCATGTGGAAGTAGCACTTCATCTTCGTTATCTTAAAAACATTTTAACATCTTGGTTTCTCCCTTCCTTTTAACATATACATACATTTTGACATCGAACAACTCATTTTCTACTCAATAGTTTGGAGGGGAAGTTAATTTCTGTCTCACAACTTCTGATGGCTATTTCTCGTTATTTAAAAAAATATCATATAAGGTCTTCCATGATATAACTTTGTGATAGAGTTGAACCTATAAAGTTGCTTCACAGAATAGGAGTGATAATTTTTCTGATGGCTCATACATTGTTTGAACTATTTGATCTGTATGGTACGCTTTTGCTTTATTAAGAACCACGTCTTCCTTTTCGTATGAAGAATTTGCCAGCCAGTTTTCGTGATCATAATCATGCTCTCTTTATCTTTTGTGTCGCTGCATTTACAACTCAATAGTTATCATACTGTACTTTTTTAAACTGTAGCTTCAAGTTGATGGTGGGATAAGTCAAAATCTGAATTCCAAGACAATGTCTGCCCCGAATCTTAGTGCAATGGACTTTCCTGCACTTGCAGTGTCAGGTGGTCAAAATGGTCATCCAAAATTTGATGGGGCTGATCTTCAACAAAGTACCAATCCTTATCTTTCTTCTGATAAGGATGGCATGCTTTTCTTCAAGTCCAGCACCGGTCCGTCTAGAGGTGCTACTGATTTTGCTTCCACTGTCAGGAAATTGGCATCTCAGGATTCTGGTATGTGGAAGTACAATGGAAACGGTTCTGCTGATGACTCTATTGGCTCAAGTAGAAGTTCTCATATGTTAACTAGCAAGTACACTACTGGTGGACATGGGAAAGACACCTATAGTGAGAGGTTGCTACACCGTGGTTCAGCTCGGGCTGCTCCAGTTTGGCTTGAAACAGGCGAAGCAGTTGGTAATTGCTTATTTGTTGCAATTTATTTTCTGTGTTGATGTGATTTGGGACGAAATTTTGTATGCATGTCTGCTTAAACATTAGTAACTTGGCAGCAAGCATGTATTCTGAGCAGCGGGAGGAAGCACGTGATCATGCACGCCTGCGAAATGCATATTTTGAACAGGTGTGTAAGAGTGGCTGTTGATTCTCTTCTTTGTCCTTCCCCCACTCAAATCTAGCTCAGGTAATTGCTCTTTTTTATCTTTCAAAATAGGCACGACAAGCGTACCTCATTGGTAATAAGGCTCTAGCAAAGGAACTAAGTGTAAAGGGACAGTTACATAATATGCACATGAAGGCAGCTCATGGAAGGGCCCAAGAATCTATTTATCGGCAGAGGTTTGTTTCCCTTCGCTGCTTTTGTCTAGACTCAAACAAGGTCGATTCAGGTGAAATTTCATGGTTGATTTTGATTTTCCTATTATAATATTGTCATTCTTGCAACTCTGAGCTCAAAGGTAAAATGTAGAAGCGTATCAATATATTTCTTGTAGAACCTATATCTTTGTTTACTTGGACTGAATCATCCTATTGTTCTGGCATGGCTTTGATCCTTCAAAGAACGGTTCAAAGAGCGATGGCACACTTTTCTTAAGACATTCACCGCGACCACAGGAATTTCCTGAATTTCTTGATAACTGGCTAAATATTTCTACGGCCTTGAACTGGGTCTGTTCTATAGGTTGTGCAATTGTGTCCTTGAGTTCTACAACTACCTTAACATTTCTTTTTCTGTTCTGCTTGTTGTTGTCGTGGACACTATTTCTTCAGGAATCATTTAGGTGGAGACAATCAAGGAAATGGAAGGGGGCACGAACGTATGATTGACCTGCACGGACTGCATGTCAGCGAAGCTATTCACGTCCTGAAGCACGAACTGAGTGTGCTGAGGAGTACTGCCAGGGCCTCTGGACAACGTCTACAGGTTTATATTTGTGTTGGAACAGGACACCACACTCGAGGCTCCCGCACTCCTGCTAGACTTCCAGTGGCTGTACAGAGATATTTGATCGAAGAGGAAGGCCTCGACTTTAGCGAACCACAACCAGGACTGCTTAGAGTTGTGATTTATTGAGCCATGGAGGAAGGAGAGAAGCACAGGGAAGTCTAGGAGTTTTTTTTTCTTTCTTTTTGACTAAGAAAAAAGCCATGAAATCATACTTGTGATAGTCAGCATTGTTGTTGTACCGTAAATGGTTAGAGGTGGGGAAAAGGGATTATTCAGGTCAAAACAGAAAAAGAGAAAAAAGAAAAAAAGAAAAAGAAAAAAAGGAAAAAAAAAAGAGAGAGAGAATTAGGAGAGAGGAAAATGAAGGGAAAGATGAAGAAGGTGAAAAGTAAGTAGAATTGTATCAAGTTTAACCGGTTGACAGGGGTTTAACATTTTTTAGCCCTGAATCGGCAATCTCTTTGCAGCTACTTTGTTTCATTAGGTTTTACTTTGTACCTTAAATTTTTGTCAGTTCTTTACATAGCTTCTTTTTTTTACTTTGAATCTCTTTCTCATTCTTAGATATATGTATAAAATTCATATTAGAATGTAATTCATCAGAAATCATGTTTCCAACTGATTTGTCAACCCTGATTTTCAAAGTAACAAGTAGACCGTATGTCAAATTTCTGTATAATCGGGAGTCTCTTGTCTTGAGCTCCTCCATGGGAAGAGGAAATTGAACTTCTAGTTTCAAAAGTATAAAAAGTAAGTGGTGTTTGGTGGTCCTCGGCTTATAATTTTTGGTCAATTCATTTTTCTTAATATTATCAAACTTTATAATCTTATTTCCTTGTATTCTAACAATTAGTATATCATCCAACAAGTTGTTAGTTTCAAAATTTATGTCAGTATTTTTTTGATCTTTTTAAAAATAACAAAATATTGAAACTATCTATAAAATATTGTAAAATTAATCAAATTTTTTATATCCCATTTAAATGTTTGCTATATTTTGTATTATTCACACCCATTTTGTTTGTTTTTTATATAATATTTTTAGTATCTAGTGTTGATGTTTATGGATTATTTTTTAAGAATTACAATCAACGAAATTCACTATATTTTCAATTATTATTAAAATTAATTATAAATATCACATCACATGTCTCTTCCTTTTCTCCAATTTTAATATTTTTATCATTTTTTTTTCATTTCATTGTTATAAAATATAAAATATAAAAATTTCGAAAAAAATATCAGTAAAATCTAAAGGATAGTACCTCTTAATTAAAAAAGAAATAAATGAAAATGATTATTTAAAATAGTTTCAATATTGCTATTTTTGAAAATGATTATTTAAAATATCACTTTACAATTATTTAAAACTAATCCAATGCACTTTAACGTCTAATTCATCAATAATCGACGATATTTTAATGAATGCACCTTTCTTTAAAATCAATATTGTAATATAAAGTATAGACTAAATTTAAATCAAGATGTAAGGATAGCTTAAAATTCATGACCAAATAAAAACTAGTATGAAAATTATGTCGTTTAAACTTTAAAATATATTTTCCCTCTCGAGTTCGATTGTGTCTCTCTTTCTTTCGTTCAGCGTCTTCGTTCTCCCGCCACCATCTCCGATCGTCTAGCAAGTTGCGCCGTCGTTCTCTGTTTTGGGCTGTTGTCTCTTTTTCTCTCTCTCTCTCTCTCTTTCTCAATCACAGTCGACCTTTTCTCTCTTCTCGGTGGATTGATCCGGCCGCTGTGGTGAGCAGTTCATTATCAAGTGATTCGATTGGATGAAGCTTCACCTCTCCTCAAAGAATGGAGTTTGGGTCTTTTAATCCCAGCGAGGCGATTGGGTTTCAATGGTGGAATGTTCGTCATTCCAGGATTTTGACGTTAGGAGGCGGGAATCGAATTTGATGCATTTAGAAAATGCTTTTGCGAGCCCATCTCAAAGTGCCCTCTATCTCCTCTCGTACGAGTTTCGCTTGCCCGTTTCTACTTTTTTGCCGATTCTCCTTTCTTTCATCTTCCCCGTCGTCTTCTTCCTCTTCTCAATGGTTCTCTCTTCTTCGCTCCGCCATTGCCATGGTCGATTTGAAGCTCGGGAAGCGAGCTCATGCACGTGTCGTAACCTCCGGCGACCTCCCTGATCGGTTTCTGACGAACAATCTAATCACTATGTATTTTAAATGTGGGTCTCTCTGTTCTGCACGCCAGGTGTTTGATAAAAGTTCTGATCGTGATCTCGTAACATGGAACTCCATTTTGGCTGCCTATGCCCACTTTGCTGATTCCAGTTACGAGAATGTTCTTGAGGGCTTTCGCCTCTTTGGGCTTTTACGCGAGTCTGGTTTTTCAATAACACGACTTACCTTGGCGCCATTGTTGAAGCTGTGTTTACTGTCTGGCTTTGTGCAGGTATCCGAGGCTGTTCACGGATATGCCGCTAAAATTGGCTTGGAATTGGACCTGTTTGTTTCAGGGGCTCTTGTGAATATATACTGCAAATATGGCCTGGTTGGTCAAGCTCGTTTACTGTTCGATGAAATGCCTGAAAGGGATG
The DNA here is from genome assembly GCF_025177605.1 of Cucumis melo. NCBI lineage: Eukaryota > Viridiplantae > Streptophyta > Magnoliopsida > Cucurbitales > Cucurbitaceae > Cucumis > Cucumis melo. Next base: position 1,121,767 of record NC_066863.1, on the reverse strand, counting down.
CTGTGCTGTGGAATGTAATGCTCAAGGCTTATGTTGACAATAGTTTTGAGGATGAAGCTCTTCGGTTCTTCTCTGCACTTCATCGAAGTGGGTTTTTTCCTGATTTCTCAAGCTTACATTGTGTTATCGGTGGTGTTAACAGTGATGTTTCTAATAACAGAAAGAGGCACATGGAGCAGGTTAAGGCATACGCAATGAAGATGTTTCCCTTCGACCAAGGTTCAAATATATTTTCTTGGAACAAGAAGTTAACAGAGTATCTGCATGCCGGCCAAATTTTAGCAGCCATCGATTGTTTTAAGAGTCTGTTAAGATCAACAATAGGATATGATAATGTAACTTTAGTCATCATTTTATCTGCAGCTGTTGGGGCGGATGATCTTGATTTGGGGGAACAAATACATGCACTTGTTATAAAATCAAGTTTTGCTCCAGTAGTTTCTGTTTCAAATAGTCTCATGAACATGTACTCTAAGGCAGGGGTTGTTTATGCTGCAGAAAAGACGTTCATTAACTCGCCAGAATTGGATCTTATTTCGTGGAACACAATGATATCCAGTTATGCCCAGAATAATCTTGTAATGGAGGCAATCTGCACATTTAGAGATCTATTGCGTGATGGCCTGAAACCGGATCAATTTACCTTGGCTAGTGTTTTAAGAGCTTGCTCCACAGGTGATGAAGGAGAGTATTTCACTCTCGGATCACAGGTTCATGTCTATGCCATAAAATGTGGTATTATTAATGACAGTTTTGTATCAACAGCACTTATTGACTCGTACTCGAAGAGCGGAAAAGTGGACGAGGCCGAGTTTCTGTTGCATTGCAAGTATGATTTTGATTTGGCTTCTTGGAATGCAATTATGTTTGGGTACATAAAGAATAACAAAAGTAGAAAGGCATTGGAACATTTTAGTCTGATGCATGAAATGGGTATGCCGATTGATGAAATCACACTGGCAACTGCAATTAAAGCTTCTGGTTGCTCGATCAATCTAAAGCAAGGGAAACAAATTCAAGCTTATGCAATCAAGCTTGGATTCAACAATGATTTATGGGTCAGTAGTGGCGTTCTGGACATGTACATCAAATGTGGAGACATGCCAAATGCTCTTGAATTGTTTGGTGAAATTAGCAGACCCGATGAAGTTGCTTGGACGACTATGATCTCAGGATACGTCGAAAATGGAGATGAGGATCATGCTCTTTCTGTGTACCATTTAATGAGGGTCTCCGGGGTTCAACCTGATGAATATACCTTTGCTACCCTCATCAAAGCTAGTTCTTGTCTAACCGCTCTTGAACAAGGAAAACAGATTCATGCTAATGTTATTAAGTTGGATTATTCATTGGACCATTTTGTTGGTACTTCCCTAGTCGACATGTACTCCAAATGTGGCAGCGTTCAAGATGCCTATCGTGTATTCAGGAAGATGGATGTGCGGAAAGTTGTCTTTTGGAATGCTATGTTGTTAGGTTTAGCCCAACATGGGCAAGTTGATGAGGCCCTGAATCTTTTTAGAACTATGCAATCAAATGGGATTCAGCCTGACAAAGTTACTTTTATTGGAGTTCTTTCTGCTTGTAGCCATTCTGGTTTGTTTTCTGAAGCCTACAAGTATTTTGATGCAATGTTCAAAACATATGGGATCACACCAGAGATCGAGCATTACTCATGTCTGGTGGATGCACTTGGCCGAGCAGGACGCATTCAAGAGGCTGAAAGCGTTATAGCATCGATGCCATTTAAAGCTTCCGCCTCAATGTATAGGGCATTGCTTGGTGCTTGCAGGACTAAAGGGGATGCAGAAACAGCAAAACGTGTTGCTGACAAACTCCTGGCCTTGGATCCATCCGACTCGTCTGCTTATGTCCTCTTATCCAACATATATGCTGCTTCCAGACAATGGGACGATGTTACTGATGCTAGAAACATGATGAAGCTGAAAAATGTTAAGAAGGACCCAGGTTTTAGTTGGATTGACGTGAAAAACAAAGTGCATTTATTCGTGGTAGACGATCGATCACATCCACAAGCTGGTCTAATATACGAGAAAATCGAGGATCTCATGAAAAGAATAAGAGAAGAAGGATCTTATGTTCCAGACACAGACTTTACGTTACTTGACGTCGAAGTAGAAGAAAAGGAACGTGCTCTCTACTATCATAGTGAGAAACTCGCAATAGCTTTCGGGCTGATCAGCACGCCTCCCTCCGCAACCATTCGTGTGATAAAAAACCTAAGGGTTTGTGGTGATTGCCACAGTGCCATCAAATGTATCTCCAAACTCACTCAGAGGGAGATTGTTTTAAGGGATGCAAACAGATTCCATCACTTTAGGAATGGAACTTGTTCCTGTGGTGATTACTGGTAGTATCAATTGCCACGATCGAATTATTTGCATTTGTTCTTTTGACGACTATTAAGATCTTTGATTGTTGGTTGTCGACGCAAGCATCTCCCATTGTTTAGTGATGATTTTGATGAGCATCTAGCAAATGATGATTGATGAGTATAATACATTGCTATCAATATCTACTTATTTAATAACGAAATCATACGAAATAAAATTCTATAGCATTACTGTGTGAAAATATCACAATTTCTAATTCTCTATAATATATTATCGATACTTTTAAGTAAAATTGAGGTATGATTATATTCTACTCCATCCCATTCCCTGTTTGGAGGGTCAAGGTTAGAAATCCGATTTTGATCCTTGCGGAAGAAAATTTCTCTTTTATTTTTAATTAAAATGAAATAAAATTGGCTATTTATATTGAAATTTAATGTTTTATATAAATAGTAATAATTATTGTTTTCTTTTACTTAAATGATTAATTAAAAAATACCTTAGAATTTTATTATAAATTTAATACACAATTAAAAGCTATTATATTAGCTGCGTATGATGTACTTATAACATTAGTGTGTATAACTCAATAATCCCAACTTCTTTTGGTGTGAAACCTATGAGATTCAGTAATTTTGGCCAACACTCATTTTCTATGGTTATTTCGAAATAATGCTCGGATATCATTGATACATTTATCTATTTGAGATAGAGATCTCCAACAATCGAACCTACCATCCAACTTAAGTTGTGTTGCAGGACTCACTTCCAGATCACCTTGACTTGCTTCTATCGTGAATGAGAAAGTCATAGCTAAAAGAAAAATAAGAACAAAGAATTTTGTAAGGTGAATCATTTTCACTCGTCCACAATTAGCAATCCAATTAAATCCTCGGTTTGACCCGTACAGAGTAAAAGCAGGGATTATCCGGCCCGAATAAGTCTACAAAACAAAATTGGATCTAAATCTAAATTTCCCTCCTTTTCCTTTGCGCCATTACTTCAAAATTCTATGTTCCAAAACCCTCTCTTCTTCGAGTTCTTCCACCTTCCCTTTGCCCACAATTCAATTTCATCTTCACTGATTCTTGTTGCTCCGCCCTCATGCCCCTCACCAACGACGCCGCCCACTGCCGTCACCACTCATCTCAATTCCAAATACCTACTAACATCGGCGATGAAGACGATTTTCTTCCTTCTACCCAGACACTCCTCTCCACGCGGTCGCAAAAACCCCTCGCGACCTCCGACTTATCCCTCCACATTCCCACTATCAAGAGGCCGAGGCGTTCTACTCCGATGGCCACCGGTAAGGAAAATGTTCCCTCTATAACACATCGCGACGTTGGATTTAAGCGCCAAAAAAATGGCGCTGTTGCTTTGGATGATGGTGAGGTATTCGGAGCTTCGGATATTGATTTGGGTTGTAGTTTGGATTTGATACAGCCGAGCATTGTTGGCTGCAGTTACGAAACTCATGATGTAAACTCGGGAGAGGAGATAGTTGATGGGGATGATGATTTTTCTGGTGCGACCGATGAATGTAAAGGGTCGAAGGAAAAGGGGGGCTACCTGGTCAATTCGATTGAATCTAGGTTAGTGAATTCGAGAGTAGATTGTGATGTTGGGGTCAGTGGCAGTGGAGATGACAAGGTGAGCGGTGATGGTTTTGAGTCGGATACAGAGCTAGACTTGTTGCTCAATCTGCATTCAGAACTGGATGAGGAAGATGGTATTAATGGAGAGGGATTTGGAATAGAGGCAACAGATTTTCTGGTGGATGAAGAAGGTTTGATTCAATGTCCTCTTTGTGGGGTTGATATTTCTGATCTTAGTGACGAGCAACGTCTTGTTCATACCAATGATTGTATTGACAAAGTGGACGCCCAAGCTCAAAATGTGAGTCCAAATAACTTATTCACTTTACAAAACTGAACTTTTTCTTTTCTCTTTATAATTTTGAAGTAAATGCAATTGGGCGTCTATATGTAATCGTATATTGAATGTCATGCTTCTACCCGCGTTATAGATTTCTTCTTGCTTCAGCATTTCCCTGTTGTTTATCTATCTGTTTGCTACTAGTGTGAACTTCTGATATGGAGTTGAAAATTTCAGCTTAAATGTTGAGATACTCGTCACTTAGGCTTCTTAATTGGAAATTGATTACACTACGAGTTATCATATATTCATGTCATGATAATTTTGAATCTTAAATTTCTCTTGCAGGCTGCTCTCACCCATGATAAAAAGCAAACTTCAGGTTCTCGACAGTCTGATAATAATTCCAAATTTTCAACTGTTCTCAAATGGTTGCATGATCTTGATTTATCGAAATATGAAGACCTTTTTGTTAGGGAGGAGATCGATTGGGACACGTTACAGTGGTTGACAGATGAGGTGTGCTTCTTCAAGTTAATTGTATGAATTATTTTCCCTGAGATGTTCTGCATGGTTAAATTTAACTATTGTAATAAGCAGCTAATTGCTACTTTATAACGGTCATTCACTCATTATTAGAAATTAATCCATGCTAAAGTTCATCTACATATCAAAAGAAAGCTTACGAATTTATCAAATAGTGTTATACAACTAGACATCATTATTTTAACAATACTAACGGATGAACTATTTTTTGTCCAAGCAAAAGATTTTCTGATGTTATTTCTACGGAGAGCGATAACCACATGATTACAATATATTAGTTTTTTTTTTTCAAAACATAATTTAGCGCGAGTGCATGAACGGCCTCACTCAAGATAAGGAAGACATCTATGATAGTTTCTTTGATCATATTTTTTTCCTTATGATGTCCGAGTGTAAATGCACTATTTTTTTTTTCTCTCACCTCTCTTTTGACCAGAAATATTTTGTAACTCCTTTGATTTTGTGAACTTCTGAAATTCATTTCTTAAAATAAAACATGTTTTCCTTTCTTTCTTGTAGTTAAAACTAATTTTTCATCCATTAGTTTCTTTTTTGGTGTGAATTTTCTCCTATTCACCCTATCAATCTTTCTGTTTTGATGCTGATTTTTGCAAATGTCTACTTTGAAGGATCTCAATAATATGGGTATTACTGCACTTGGCCCCCGAAGGAAGATCACACATGCTCTCTCTGAACTCAGAAAAGAATCTTCTACGGTTGAAACTTCCACGAATTCACTTGCCTCTTCTAGTACTGGGCAACAGAGTAACAATGGTTCAGATGGGCGTGAAGGATCAACCAATGGAACTAATAAAACACCTCCGAATAAGTTGATCACAGATTATTTCCCAGGCTTTGCCACTAATAAAAATAATCCATGCGGCATCTCTAGTGGTCAGAAGGATGTGGGGAAAAAAATACCCGGTTCTCTTAACAAAGGTAAAACTGCAAAAAGAAATGTAAGAAATGGAAAGCTTGGGAATGTTCCAGTCTGGAGTTGTATACCAGGGACGCCATTTAGAGTGGTGAGTTATTTTAATTTGATGAACAGTTGTTTGTTGTCCGTTAATGCTTTATTTGTTTATATGTATATTTTTTGATATAGGAATTGGTTATATTAGATTAACATGGGCGTTTGGTTGAGAAGGAAAATAAAGTCTTCTTTTATGGAGATCGTCTTCATTCCTGTTTAATACATGATATTACTACATGTTAAAAAGAATGGTTATATATGAACATTCCACTGTTAAGTGCTGCATGTTGTTATATTTGCAGGATGCTTTTCGACATCTTAGAGGAGATTGTTTCCATTGGTTTCTTACCCACTTTCATATGGATCGTAAGTTAAGATTACTCCTCTCTATTTTTCACTGTTGCATTTTAGTCTGAAGGCGAGTCAGAAGAAAAGGAAATTTGGTGAAGAAATCTTACTCAATCGGTATTTCCCTTCATAGTTTAGTATGAGGATGTGTGTGAAACATATTTGAACTTTTCCATGATACTCTTTAAAAAAATAAGAACCTTAAATTTTATGTAGCACATAATCGTAGTGTTTACTGAAGTTTAAGAAGTGCCATTCCTTGAATTACAAAAATTTTCTTTCTCCAAACTTAATTTTAGCTAAACTTACATTTAAGAAGTAGAAATTAGATTTTTTAAATAACATTTATTTTTCTGTTTCTTTCCTTTCTATTGTTATGTACATGGTAAAAATATGAAGCATGGAAACTTTATTTTGAGTTGTGTATCTATGCCCCATAGCCGCTTCACATTGTACATTCTATAATATGCCTGGTGTATTTGTGAGCTAAGCATGATGCTTTTACAGTTTTACCCCATTCGATTTTATCTAGTATTTCTATTCATAATTTTGATTTGTTGCACATGTTAAATATCTGTAGTCATGTTATCGTTAGGTGTTCACATTGTAAAAGATGTAGAGAAGAACAAGGGCTTGCTTTCTCGAGTACAATGAACTTTTGTTAATTTTTTATTTTTGTTAATGAATATCTTTGATAAGGCGTTAATTTGTTTTTATCTCTTCATTATCTATGAGATATGTTACTAACTTACTATGCCTATGTAACGACCCGACTCTTTATGCTGAATCGAAGTGGTTACTAAATCTAGGATCAGTGTTTAAGTCATAAAATCTGGTGTAAATAAATGCAAAGAAATCTAGCAAATTTATTTATGAAAGATAGTTAAAGTAACATGTAGAAATACGAGTTAAGTTTAAAATCCCTAAGCGGGCCCTATCTACATAAAGATGGTAAATAATGAAAGTACTCGAACTCAAGTGCGAAAATCTGAAATAAAGGTAAGCGGAAGCGGTAGCCCCTATGGCCCTTCACGGTCTCACTTCGAATCGCTCGCCGGTTTGCCCTTGCCCTTACCTCGTCCTCTACCTGAAAACATGAAATGAAGAGAATGAGTATAAAAATACTCAGTAAGGGACCCACTACTAGTCCCACTAGGTGCCTGTTAACATTCCTATCGAGTCCTGAAACTAGTACCCAAACTCTGGCACGCTCCCGAACACGTGCAACATGCGCCCCGTAGGGACATAACTCTGGTCTTCGGTGTCCAGGGGACACTTAGGACCGTCGGGATGCGAGGACCCCGTCGAGTCGCTCGAGTCATATCTATAGTCATGCTGGACTGGCGCCCCGTCGAGCCTAACAGTCCTAAATAGGTGGTGATCCCGAAGGACACCCATGCAGGTACGACTCAGATAGGAGAAGTTAACAGATACCCCAATCCCAACATACATATGCATACGTCATCAAATTATCATCAGAAAATAACCACCATCTCATCCCCCACTACAGCTATCATCAAACAGTCACTAATAGTCCTCATTATACAGTCACCTACGTCATAAGTCCATCAGTCTTATCATACAGTCACATACATCATAAGTCCATCAGTCCTATCATACAGTCACATACATCATAAGTCCATCAGTCTTACCATACAGTCACATACATCATAAGTCCATCAGTCTTATCATACAGTCACATATGGTTCGAGGGTTCTCATTACTATAATATTATGCCAAAGTATGGCCATGTCATTCGTCAGATCATGATAAAATATTATCATACATCGTAAGCCCAACCATCATCGTATGTCACTGAAGGAACATGCAACATCAAATTCTCACATGGGGCTAGTAGTAGAAATCTCTTACCTCGAGATGTTGCTAGATGAGTTCCTACTGAGGAAGTCCTAAGCTGCAGCAGCTATTTGGTCCAATTTGCTTCTTGAGGAAAGTAATTAAATTAATTAAATTTCCAAATTAACTCATTTAATTACTGGGCAGGCTAGGGAATTTGGAAATTACCAAAAATTTAGGTGGAAGGAGCCAAAACAGGCTTGGCGGCTCGACTGGAAGGAGACAGGACCGGCTCGGCTTGGCGTAGGCGCGGCTCGGCTCGGTACAGGGACTTCGCGTGCGGCTCGGCTTGCTACAGGGAGGGGGCGCGGCTCGGCTACGCGGAACGCACGGCGCGGCGCGGCTGCACGCGGGGAGAGCTGGGCACGTGTGGCGCGGACGCGGGTTTCGGTTTCGGGCGCGCGGGCGGTTCCGGGTTCGGACGCGCGGGTGGTGGCTCCGGGTTCGGTTTCGTCCGTCGGCTGGAGGCAGGCGCGTTCGCGGCTTCGGTGCGGCTCGGGTGTAGGCGCGTTCGCGGCTCCGATTTGCAGACGCGTTCGGCTGGCGACGCGGCTTCGACGTGGAGATGGATCTCGGCGACGAGTTTCGGCTGATCTGCCTCGGATCGAAGCGGCGCGAGGGGTGGCTTCGGCTTCCAGTCGTCTTGCAGACGCGTGAATGGACGGCTTCGACTCGGCTTCGGCGTGCGAGGAAGCTTGGACGAATTCTGGCGCGGCTGTGCGTGTGGCGTGGGTAGGCGGCTAGGGTTTCGCGACGGCGGCGGCGGCGGTGGCTCGCGGCGGCGGCGGCGGCGCGGCTAGGGTTTTCTTCTCTCCCTCTTCTCTTTTCTTTTCCTTTTCTTTTCCTTTTCTTTTCCTATTTATAAAATAATTTCCCTCTTTTCTCTTCTTTGATTAATTCCAAGTTTCACCCTTCTCTCTCTAAAATTTCACCCAATTTCTCAACAAATCCCTCCTTTCCCTCAACTTTTAAATACGTATAAAAATCTTAAATACCAAGATAATTTCATTTGGAGTTTACTTAATACTTTAAAAAAAGAAAAATCCAAATCTTAATGATATAAGTTCCATTATTTAATTATAAATAAATAAATAAAATAAAAAAATACTAAGAAAAATGGATACAAGATCATTGGGGCGTTACATACTTCCCCCCTTAGAAAGCTTTCGTCCTCGAAAGCTCTAATCCTCGAACATTTCTGGGTACTGGGCCTTTATGTCCTCTTCTCTCTCCCACGTGGCCTCTTCAACTCCATGGTTCTGCCAGAGGACTTTGACTAGTGGAATATCTCGACTACGAAGCTTCTTGACCTCTCTTGCCAAGATCTCGACAGGCTGCTCCTCGTAGCTCAAGTTCTCACTGACCTGTAGGGGCTCGAAGTCCACGATGTGCGTCGGGTCTGCGACATACCTCCTCAACATGGAGACATGGAATACGTCATGCACTGCTGAGAGGGATGGGGGCAAGGCCAAACGATAAGCCACAGGGCCAATCCGTTCCAGTATCTCAAATGGCCCCACGAAACGTGGACTCAACTTCCCCTTCTTCTCGAACCTCAGAACGCCCTTCATCGGTGCTACCTTCAAAAAGACCATATCTCCCACTTCAAACTCGAGGTCCTTACGTCGTACATCAGCGTAACTCTTCTGTCTGCTTTGTGCGGTCAGCATACGAGCTCGGATCTTCTGTATGGCTGCATTGGTAGTCTGCACTAACTCGGGGCCTAGCATCCTCTGCTCTCCAACCTCGCCCCAGCAGACAGGGGATCTACAGCACTTGCCATACAGAGCCTCAAACGGAGCCATACCAATGGTAGCCTGGTAACTGTTATTATAGGCGAACTCCATTAGATGCAGGTGGGAGTCCCAACTTCCTGAAAACTCTAGCACACAGGCCCGCAGCATATCCTCCAAAATCTGGTTCAGTCTCTCTGTCTGACCATCAGCCTGAGGGTGGAATGCCGTGCTGAAGTCCAGCCTCGTACCTAATGCAAGTTGGAGCCCTTGCCAAAATTTCGAAGTGAAACGGGCATCCCTGTCTGAAACGATGGATACTGGTACTCCGTGCAGTCTTACTATTTCCGTCATGTATAACTGCCCCCACTTGCTGGCAGTGTACGTGGATTTCCCTGGCACGAAGTGGGCTGTCTTCGTGAGTCTGTCGACCACAACCCAGATCACCGTGTAGCCCTTCATGGTCTTGGGCAGTCCCGTGATAAAGTCCATCGACACACTCTCCCACTTCCACCCTGGCACACTCAAGGGTTGCAACAACCCTGCTGGATGCTGCCTAGGTGCCTTCACCTGCTGGCACACCAAGCACCTACTGACGAACTCTGCTACATCCCTCTTCATGCCCCTCCACCAATAGACACTCCTTAAGTCCTGGTACATCTTCGTACTCCCAGGGTGCATGGTAAACGGGGAACTGTGAGCCTCAGTCAAAAGCTCTGTCTTAACTGCGCTGTCTTCCGGCACACACAGGCGTCCCTCAAACATAAGGCCATCATCAGAGGATATAGAGAACTCTTCACCTTGCTCCGTCTCTACCATACGACGTTTCTCTGCCAAGTAAGGATCACTCAGCTGAGCAGCAATGATCTTTTGCCTCAAGGTTGGCTGAACTGTCAACTGAGCCAACTGTGCGGCAACCTCACCTACTGAGACTGCAATCTCGGCTCTCTCCAAATCCCTGAGTAAGGGGGTCTGCTTCGTGATTAGCGCTGCTGAATGTGCAACCTTCCTACTCAGCGCGTCAGCCACTACATTTGCTTTACCTGGATGGTACAGGATCTCGCAGTCGTAGTCCTTCACCAACTCGAGCCACCTCCTCTGCCTCATGTTCAACTCCTTCTGAGTGAAGAAATACTTCAGGCTCTTGTGGTCGGTGTAAATCTGAATCTTCTCACCGTACAGATAGTGCCTCCATATCTTCAGTGCAAAGACTACAGCTGCCAACTCCAAGTCGTGGGTAGGGTAGTTCCGCTCATGATTCTTCAACTGGCGTGAGGCATACGCAACTACCTTACCTTGCTGCATCAGGACACCTCCCAGTCCTTTCTTAGAGGCATCACTATAGATCACAAAACTTCCCGACCCATCAGGCACTGTCAGGACTGGTGCCGTCACTAGCTTCTGCTTAAGCTCTTGGAAACTACTCTCACATGCTGGGCTCCAGACAAAAGGGGTTCCCTTCCTGGTCAACTGGGTCAATGGGCTGGCTATGCGTGAGAAGTCTTCTACAAACCTCCTGTAGTATCCTGCCAGACCCAGAAAACTGCGAATCTCACTGACTGTAGACGGTCGAGGCCAGTTGGTCACCGCTTCGACCTTAGCTGGGTCCACCGAGACTCCCTCACTGGAAACCACGTGCCCTAAAAATGTCACCTTCTTTAACCAGAACTCACACTTGGAGAACTTGGCGTATAGCTTATGAGCTCGAAGGGTCTCCAAGACTTGGTGCAAGTGCTCTTCGTGTTCGGCCTCAGTCTTGGAATAGATCAAGATATCGTCGATGAAGACTATGACGAATTGGTCTAGAAAGTCCTTAAACACCCTGTTCATCAAATCCATGAACACTGCAGGGGCATTAGTTAAACCAAAGGACATCACTATGAATTCGTAGTGTCCGTACCTCGAACGAAAGGCCGTCTTGGGAATATCACCGTCCCTAATCCTCAACTGGTGATAGCCTGATCGCAGGTCGATCTTGGAAAAGACGGTGGCCCCCTGTAACTGGTCGAACAGGTCCTCGATTCTGGGTAAGGGGTAGCGGTTCTTAACTGTCACCTTGTTCAATTCTCGGTAGTCAATGCAAAGGCGCATCGACCCATCCTTCTTCTTCACGAACAACACTGGGGCTCCCCAAGGTGATACACTGGGCCGGATAAAGCCCTTGTCCAACAGCTCCTGTAACTGGACTTTCAACTCCTTTAACTCGGCTGGGGCCATTCTGTAAGGAGCTCTAGAGATAGGGGCGGTGCCGGGCTCTAACTCAATGGCGAAGTCTACCTCCCTGGGAGGCGGAAGTCCTGGGAGTTCGTCGGGGAAAACGTCAGGGTACTCCCTTACTACTGGTTCGGAAGATAGGGAAACTTCTGGTTCTGCCATATCTACTACGTTCGCCAAGATACCCCAAGTACCCTGGCTAAGTAGCTTACTCGCCTTCATTGCTGAGATGACCTTGGGTATACCTACCATGCCTGCTCCTCTAAACTTAAACTTATCCCCGGAAGGAGGGTTAAAGACTACTTCCTTATTAAAACAGTCTATGGTTGCATGGTTAGTTGACAACCAATCCATGCCTAAAATTACATCGAAATCTTGCATATCTAGCACCAGTAAAGTTACATTCAAGGTATGGTTTGCTATTTCTACCCAACATGCCCTTATTTTTTCCTTAGACAAAAGGACCTCTCCAGAAGGAGTAGAGACAGACAAGGCACTACCCAACGGTTCTACTGCTAAACCCGCATGCTTGACAAAAATAGAGGATATAAATGAATGCGATGACCCCGAGTCAAATAGTACCAAAGCATAATGCCCCAAGATTGGGAGCGTACCTGTCACCACCGTACTAGCTCGCTCGGCCTCCTGCCGGTTCGTGGCAAAGACTCTCCCTTGCTGGGGAGCAGAAGGCTGACGTGGCGTCGTCTCTAAGGGTTTCCGAGGACACGCATCAGCGGTGTGCCCCGGCTGCCTGCACCTGAAGCAGACTCCACTCCCAGCTAAACATTGTCCTCCATGGACCTTCCCACAGGTAGTACAAGTGGGTAGCTCTCTCAAAGTTCTCCCAGCTGCTGCCAGCTCCCGACGGTGTCTCTGGAAGACACCTCCTGACCTCGGAGTCCGCTGTGGTATTACGTCGGGCTGCGCCTCCGCCTTCCTCTTCTGTCCCGAGGCTGACCCTGTGCCGACAACCTTAGATTGATCAGCTCTCTCATGCAGGCTCAGATCCAGTGCTATGCGTAGAGCATCCGCATGAGTGGTTGGTCGAAGAGCTCGTACAAAACCCTGGAGGTCTAACCTGAGGCCATTAACAAATCTCTCAGTCCTGGCGGCCTCATCCCTTACCACATCAGGGGCAAAACGGGACAACAGGTCGAACTCGGCATCATACTGTTCCACGCTCAGTTTGCCTTGCTCCAAGTTTAGGAACTCTTGGAGCTTGGCGTGCTTCACGTTGGCAGAGAAGAACTTAGCATAAAAGCTCTCCCTGAATTGCTCCCATGTGATCTTACTGGCATCTCCTCCCAGCGCCCTCTCAGCAGTCTCCCACCAGGCAGTCCCCCTATCCTCCAAACAGAAAGCTGCACACTGCACCTTCTGGTCTTCTGGGCACTTCATGTACCTGAAGATCGTCTCTATGGATGTCAACCACAGCTGGGCTCTAAAGGGGTTGTCCAAGGATCCGTCGAAAGTCTTCGGGTTGTACTTCCTAAAATCCCTCAAGTGCTTGGCCTCAGCTGACAGTTGTACTGGCACCGGCTGAGCTTCCACCGGGGCTGGAGGGATGACGGGCTGGTCCTGAACAGGGGCTGGAGGGACTACAGGCTGGTCCTGAACAGGGGCGGCCTGGTTCTGCTGAGCGGCGAGGAACGGCGCTAGAGCAGCTTGCAGCATGGCCTGGTAACGCTGCTCCATTGCGGCGAGATCCGCCTGAGTGACCGGTGCATTAGGGTTGACTGGTACGTCGGGGTTGACTGGCGGCGCGGCAGGTTGCTCCGCCGGTTGGCCACGACCGGCTCCTCTGCCTCCCCTGCCACCTCCTCGACGTGCACCTCTACGTGGCGGCATTCTTCCTAAAATTCACCAACAAATTTTTCACCACTAGAGCTCAATATTCTCTCTCTAAGTCTAATCTAATCAGGCAACATTACAATCTTAATATTTGTAAAGCTTTAGGCATACCTGGCGAGTGACGAAGGACCGTATAGCCATAGGGTGAGGTAAAATCAAAACAAAATGACTTACATCATAAGTCAGTCTACAGGACCTAAAACACTGCGCTCTGATACCAACTGTAACGACCCGACTCTTTATGCTGAATCGAAGTGGTTACTAAATCTAGGATCAGTGTTTAAGTCATAAAATCTGGTGTAAATAAATGCAAAGAAATCTAGCAAATTTATTTATGAAAGATAGTTAAAGTAACATGTAGAAATACGAGTTAAGTTTAAAATCCCTAAGCGGGCCCTATCTACATAAAGATGGTAAATAATGAAAGTACTCGAACTCAAGTGCGAAAATCTGAAATAAAGGTAAGCGGAAGCGGTAGCCCCTATGGCCCTTCACGGTCTCACTTCGAATCGCTCGCCGGTTTGCCCTTGCCCTTACCTCGTCCTCTACCTGAAAACATGAAATGAAGAGAATGAGTATAAAAATACTCAGTAAGGGACCCACTACTAGTCCCACTAGGTGCCTGTTAACATTCCTATCGAGTCCTGAAACTAGTACCCAAACTCTGGCACGCTCCCGAACACGTGCAACATGCGCCCCGTAGGGACATAACTCTGGTCTTCGGTGTCCAGGGGACACTTAGGACCGTCGGGATGCGAGGACCCCGTCGAGTCGCTCGAGTCATATCTATAGTCATGCTGGACTGGCGCCCCGTCGAGCCTAACAGTCCTAAATAGGTGGTGATCCCGAAGGACACCCATGCAGGTACGACTCAGATAGGAGAAGTTAACAGATACCCCAATCCCAACATACATATGCATACGTCATCAAATTATCATCAGAAAATAACCACCATCTCATCCCCCACTACAGCTATCATCAAACAGTCACTAATAGTCCTCATTATACAGTCACCTACGTCATAAGTCCATCAGTCTTATCATACAGTCACATACATCATAAGTCCATCAGTCCTATCATACAGTCACATACATCATAAGTCCATCAGTCTTACCATACAGTCACATACATCATAAGTCCATCAGTCTTATCATACAGTCACATATGGTTCGAGGGTTCTCATTACTATAATATTATGCCAAAGTATGGCCATGTCATTCGTCAGATCATGATAAAATATTATCATACATCGTAAGCCCAACCATCATCGTATGTCACTGAAGGAACATGCAACATCAAATTCTCACATGGGGCTAGTAGTAGAAATCTCTTACCTCGAGATGTTGCTAGATGAGTTCCTACTGAGGAAGTCCTAAGCTGCAGCAGCTATTTGGTCCAATTTGCTTCTTGAGGAAAGTAATTAAATTAATTAAATTTCCAAATTAACTCATTTAATTACTGGGCAGGCTAGGGAATTTGGAAATTACCAAAAATTTAGGTGGAAGGAGCCAAAACAGGCTTGGCGGCTCGACTGGAAGGAGACAGGACCGGCTCGGCTTGGCGTAGGCGCGGCTCGGCTCGGTACAGGGACTTCGCGTGCGGCTCGGCTTGCTACAGGGAGGGGGCGCGGCTCGGCTACGCGGAACGCACGGCGCGGCGCGGCTGCACGCGGGGAGAGCTGGGCACGTGTGGCGCGGACGCGGGTTTCGGTTTCGGGCGCGCGGGCGGTTCCGGGTTCGGACGCGCGGGTGGTGGCTCCGGGTTCGGTTTCGTCCGTCGGCTGGAGGCAGGCGCGTTCGCGGCTTCGGTGCGGCTCGGGTGTAGGCGCGTTCGCGGCTCCGATTTGCAGACGCGTTCGGCTGGCGACGCGGCTTCGACGTGGAGATGGATCTCGGCGACGAGTTTCGGCTGATCTGCCTCGGATCGAAGCGGCGCGAGGGGTGGCTTCGGCTTCCAGTCGTCTTGCAGACGCGTGAATGGACGGCTTCGACTCGGCTTCGGCGTGCGAGGAAGCTTGGACGAATTCTGGCGCGGCTGTGCGTGTGGCGTGGGTAGGCGGCTAGGGTTTCGCGACGGCGGCGGCGGCGGTGGCTCGCGGCGGCGGCGGCGGCGCGGCTAGGGTTTTCTTCTCTCCCTCTTCTCTTTTCTTTTCCTTTTCTTTTCCTTTTCTTTTCCTATTTATAAAATAATTTCCCTCTTTTCTCTTCTTTGATTAATTCCAAGTTTCACCCTTCTCTCTCTAAAATTTCACCCAATTTCTCAACAAATCCCTCCTTTCCCTCAACTTTTAAATACGTATAAAAATCTTAAATACCAAGATAATTTCATTTGGAGTTTACTTAATACTTTAAAAAAAGAAAAATCCAAATCTTAATGATATAAGTTCCATTATTTAATTATAAATAAATAAATAAAATAAAAAAATACTAAGAAAAATGGATACAAGATCATTGGGGCGTTACAGCCTATACATTCACTATATTTCTAACTTTTGATAAATTTGATTCTTTTACTATGCGAGAATGATATTAGCTTCTTAAAATTGGTTGTCATGTGGCTGTTTATTCTATCCATGTTGAGTATTATTCATGTGTCTCACTGCAATACATTAATGAGATTTTCTCGTTAGATCTTTATATTTCTGATCAGATATTGTTAATTGATTCCTTAATGTTTCCAAAAACTTTGAGATGGTTATTTTCATTTAAAGCTGCAAGTCTTATTGTGTAAAGACTAAAGAGATACACGATGATTGATTTTTTCTGACAGAAACCTATTCTTTACGCAGATTATCAAGGTTTGACGAAGTCATTTTGTCATGGAATGATTTATTGTTCACCTATAACAGCAAAGCTAGTAAACATGAAGATTGGAATTCCATGGGAAAGGTTACAAGTTTTACCTCTCGACCAAAAGATAAACATTGCGGGAGTAGATGTAACCTGTTTTGATGCTAATCATTGCCCTGGTTCAATAATCATACTCTTTGAACCACCCAATGGTAAGGTGTGGTCCAAATTAGCTTTCTTTATTCTAGTCATTATCATTCTAATTTCTAATCACTCACCATCCCTTTTCATATTCTAATTGGCGAACAACATTTCTTCTCGTCATGCAGGCTGTTTTACATACGGGGGATTTCCGATTTTGTGAGCAAATGGGAAGCTTGTCGGTTTTTCAAACATGTCGTATCCATACCCTGATCCTTGATACCACTTATTGTGATCCACAGGTAACTCTATTATTGAGGAATGAGGATTGGGTATATCACTTTGCTTATTTATATTTACTTAGCATGTCTTCTCAAAAGAAATATTAGCTTCGGTATGCTCAGAATTAATGTTTGAGGCAAAACTATGTCTTGAATTCAAAGTCATTAACTGAAGATGTAGTGCGAGTTCATAAAGTTAACATGTTTATGGTCATTGCTTTGACCTTTGAGTAAATGGAGAATATCCTATAGTAAATGCCAAATAACTTTTGACATAATTGCTCAATTATATTCCCATTCTTAAATCTATATGGACTCGAATGTTGTTAAATTCCCATTCCTCGTACTTCTGTCAATGTTCCCAGAGTTCATCACGGGCATACAAGTATAGTGCTGCTTTTCATTTCTTACGATTATGATTATCATTTAATTCTCTTTCATCGATTACTTGCTGCAGTATGATTTTCCAAAGCAGGAGACCGTTATACAATTTGTAATTGATGCCATTCAAGCTGAAGCTTTCAACCCTAAAACTCTTTTCCTGATTGGATGTTATACAATCGGTAAAATTTGGATTTAAATTTCAGTCTTAGCTTTTACTTCGTTTTCCAACTACATGTTGTCTATATATTTTTTTTCCTTCTCTTTGTTGGTCATGGGATATACTCTTATCATTATGCTTTGCCTTGTTTCTAAAAAGATTGCACGGACTGCTAAATGTCTTCAGTTATTCCTAACAGGGAAGGAACGGCTTTTTCTGGAAGTTGCTCGTGTCCTGCGCAAGAAGGTCTATGTAACTGCGTCAAAGTTAAGGATTTTGAAATGCTTGGGGTTCTCAGCGGAGGACATGAAGTGGTTTACAGTGAATGAGCGGGAAAGCCACATACATGTTGTACCTTTGTGGACACTTGCAAGCTTCAAACGACTGAAGCATGTATCGACTCAATATGCAGTGAGTAGTGCAATTTAATCCTCATTTTACTTGGATTTATAACGTCCTGATTTGCATGTTTCAAATGATTGCAACTCACTTACCTATTTGCTTGCACGTAATTACTAATGAGGTTTTGACCATCTTTATTATACAGGATTTGCCGTCTTGACGTATTTTGATTTCTAGATGTGTGTTTTTTCTTAAATCAGTTATTACTTGTCACACATTATGGATTGTTTGTAGAAACAATGGGTGATTTGTTACCCAAAAAATTGAGTTGCTAACTCGACTCATTCTTTAGTTCAAATAGTACATGGGCTCCACGACTAAAAGATATCTAGTTCATGCCATATTAACTCCTTGCACCATAGACTCCATGACTAAACAATTGTTCAGGCTCAACAGCACTCCTTACTTCAATTCGAAGAGTTAAAAAAGGGTTTAATTCATGCATTTCTCGATCACCAAACTCTTGATGTTAGTAGAAAATGTCTGACAAAAATTGTTGAAAATGTACAAACCTATTAAAATAATCGTACAACTAATGTAAATTTTATCCAACTACTTTTTGTTCTTTTCACTCTGGTTGTCTCAGCATGTCTCAATATTTTTCACATGATTCTGAATTCAGAACAGTTCAAGGATGCACTGAATTTCACTTTAGTTTCTTCTGAAGTTGGAAGACATTAGATTGGTTGATTTTATTGTATCCAGGATCGATTCAGTCTTATAGTTGCTTTCTCTCCAACCGGCTGGGCGCTTTCAAAAGGAAAGAAGAAATCCCCTGGGAGAAGGTGGCAGCAAGGTACAATTATAAGGTAATTTTCTAGAACTTGTTTTTAGATATGATGGAAGGTGTTTTTCAGCATGCTTCACACAATAAATTTTTTGGATCTATTCGTTATTTGAGCTAGTTAATTTGATTAGTTCCGAGAATAGCCAAGTTTTTTGTACAAACTTATAACATGAACTACTTACTAAATATTAGGTTTGTTTATGTTGTTTTTAGAATCTCCAATATTTGAATCACATAATTTGGAAATAGTTTTTGAAAACAGAATTTATATTTGGCTAGTGAATTTGAAAAAACATAAAACAAAACTCATATTGCCTACCAAATATAAAACAAAATCAAAGTAAACAATAATTAGAAGCACTATGAGTTTCCATTTTCACTCCACTATCCAGTTCTTAAAGGTTCTGACATTGAACTTTAATGAGTTTGCATATTTATATCTAAACCATCAAACAAGAGTGTTCTGTTTGCTAGGGTAATAAAAAATTTCATTTATATACAGATATGAAGTGCCATATAGTGAGCATAGCAGCTTCTCAGAACTCAAGGATTTTGTAAAGCTCGTATCTCCAGTAAACATAATACCAAGTGTGAATAATCATGGACCTGACTCGGCCCGTGCCATGACCTCGCTATTGTCATCTTGATTCGCGGACCACACTCCTACTTGATGGGTACGATAAAACTCTTTTGGCTCTTGCTCTATCAAATCTGCAGATTTCACCCATTTTATATAATCGTCTTATATTATTATTAGTAAACTACTTGTATTGCTTAACCATGCCAATATTGTTGGGTCCTAGTGGTCGTAATTGTATCTGAAATGCATCCAAAGGTCACTAATGTCTTGATTTGAGGTATGTCTAGATCGACTCGTATATTTATTTATATATAGTAGTTTAGAACCCTAGAAAAGAAAAAGAGAAAAGAGGAAATCAATTACTTCTGATGTACTTTGAATATTCTGTGTCACAATGAAAATTATAAATGCTCTATAATGTAATCATGTATTGTATTCATTTTTCATTTGATCTAATTTTTGGCATCTCTTGGTTTATTATATTGTTTACAAGTTAGTATATTGATGGACTTTATAGAAGCTTAGGGTGCTCTTTCATCTTCTTTGTTTTAATATTAGAATTTAAATTTTACATTAATTATCTATTGAGGCTGATGTGATATTATTATTATTAGACTCACAAGTGACATAAGACTTTGACTAATTGCACTGTCTGTTTGAACAAGATTGCTTATTCTTGGGTGTATTATTCTCTTGGACTAACTAAACAAAACAAGAAATCAAACGTAAGTTTTATTTGGAATATATAAACAAAACAGTCTCGATTATTTAAATCCTCGTTATAATTGAGCACATCTGAAATATATCTTTGCGTGTTCTCTTTTTAACACTCATATCAAATAGATGACTAAAATATATAAACAATTTGTGACGTGATAACATTTGATCGAACAAATTGATGGATTGTACGTGATGCATCTAAGTATTTTTTATATTATAAATCAATAGCATGGCCAATTATAATATATTTGTAAAATTTACCTTTTTAGTTTCTAAATTTTGATAAATATGTATATTTTGTTCTTAAAAAACTGTAACTTCGTCGTTTCCAAGTTTATAAGAATAAATTTATTTTGCTCCAATGTTTTGAAGATGTACTCTACTTTTACAAATTCAAAGTTTACAAAAATAAACTCATTTAATCCTTAAAAGTTTTATTTGTTTGGTTTTTATTTTTAAATAATTATACGATATTAAAATTTAAAATAATTTTAAGAGATTATATCAAAAATAGAAAAAATTGGTAAATTATTTATATTTTATAGAATAAAATTATTATGAGGATGACGTAGACATTGAGCACTAACAAATATAAAAGAATCAATACGTAGGCTAACCAAATTTCCACCCCTCACCTTTTTGTCGCTCTTCCTTTCCTTTAAAAGAAAAGCGCATAATTTCAAAATAACATAGCAAATAACGGTCCAATCAAATTCCATTCACCACATCCTAACTCTTGAATTCATACCATTTTTGGTTCTAAATTTTGGATATAAATTAATGTTTATCTTTAAACCATCCTAAAAAAAATGTGTTTGATAACATATTGACAGAGTATGTAATTTTTAAACACGTTTTATGTTAAAGTTTCTGTTCTATCTAGTCTATTAATTTTAATTAAAACTATACAATATATTGTTAGAATTTTAATTTTAGATAAAATACGTAAAAAATGTCATTAAAGGTTTAGATGTACACGACATTTTTTTAAACTTATAATTCTATATTCAAGTTAGCGTCTAAAATTTAAAATTGATATGATAGATTCTTAAACTTTCAATTTTTAGTTTCGTATCTTATATGTTATTAACCTAATTAATATATTTTTTCAATTAATTCATACGTATAAATTAAAATTTTAGGATTCTATAAGAAATAAATTCGATTTTTTATATCTTTTTATTTGAAAGAAAAACTAATTTTATAACTAAGATCAATCATCAACGTCTTTCCTTTTTTAAAATTGAATGTATCAAACACGTGTTAGATACATATTTAGAAATATATTATATGTAAATTTTAAAGTTTTACATACATATTAAACACACAATAAAAATTTTTAGACCAAATAGACACAAATGATATGTTATATAAGCTCCAATTAATTAAATTAATTATAAATTGATATACAGTCGTGAAAGCGTTCTTGAAATATTATATAAATTTAAGACATTCCCAGATAGAGTTCATACAAAACAAACAAAGTAGTCCAAATATTTTCAGATATCTACAATATATTCATACAAAACAAACATGGTAACCTATAGATGTTAGACATTTATGATCTTATATATGTATAATTTCATACATCTAATATTTTCAAAAAAGCAAACGACGTAGTTCTATTGTAATCGTTGTAATCTCTCTTCTATATTGTTTATTTTATTTAGGTGAAATTTGAACCTACATAGATAGGCAAATATATGGTTATTTTGAGTCAAGTTATGATGAAATTTGCCATAATATTATTGTTGTTGTTGTTCGTTTTTATTTTTAATTAATAATGCCATATTGCTACTATTCACATGGATCTATGTGTAATTCATAATATCTTTCAAAGTTAAGAATTGATATCATATCATGGATGATGGCTATCAACTTATAGTCTTATAGTTATATACTTTTGGACATCCTACCCCACACTACATGCCATTATTGGAGCAAAATTTTCAATACACTATATCATTGCTTATTTAATATAGTCTTACTATCAATCTACACTAACCAAAACCAAAACATAAACATTACAAACATATATTACAAGGAAATAGAATGATTACTAAATACCTAATTCTAGAAAAATAAACTCTTTTTACGATTAACAAAAGTTAAAATCTTACGTCGAATTCTATATTTTGATGCGATTTTTTCAAATGTCTAATATATTTCGACATATATACCTTCAATAGGACTTAAAACTATTTCCTATCATTTAATCATAATTAAAAGAACAAGCGAGTGACAAGTAAGATAACAACAACAATTTTGGAATAAAATAAAGTATGACATATGTATTACCTCAGGATCAAGAGGTTTCGAATCGAAATCTCTCGCATCCAATTTGTACTAAGGAAAAAAAAATCTTAAAACTTCTGGTCAGTAAACAAAAAAAAAAAAAAAAAAGGCCCACTTAATCCCATCCTACATATGAATCATACCTTTAGTATCAATCTATTGTATTAAAGAACTAAAAGTTGAATATAGAGATTAACTTACTAATCTAACCCTAAGTGAAATTTGGTTAGCCAATTAGCCAAACCATTTTATTTTTCTTTGGGTAGGCTTTTTCTTTTTCCTTTATATGTAATTTAATGGGTATAGATTTATAGAGTTAATGATTATCAAAGTTCCACAGGAAATTAGGCTCATGACAAAAATGATCTCCACCATTGTTATCAAAATCCTCCTTCTCCTCCATATTTTCTTGCACTTCAAAACTAATATTCCCATCATAAATCATTGCATTTCCACCAAACCCAAATTCCCAACCACCGTCCATCGTCATATCCCAATCCGGCCAAACGCCGCCGCCCTCAACCGTCACCAGAGCTTCATCATGATCATTTCCTACTCCCTCTTTGCCGTGTTCCTCCGCGTACTTGGCGGCAGCCGCTTGAATCTCCTGAGCGGAAAGCCGGTCTCCGCCGTCAATCTCCGGCGGACTATCAGGAAAATTAAACTTGGCTTGGGGACCACGCAGACAGAATTGAGCGGCGTCGAATGCACGCGCCGCCTTCTCGGGTTTGTCATAAGAACCCAACCAAATGCGGTCACGGCTATTGGGTAAGCGAATTTCAGAAACCCATTTGCCCCATTTTCTCCTACGTACGCCTTTGTACTTAGAAGTCTGATCGGCCGACGAGTTGTCGTTCGGTTGTTCAGTGGTGGTGGAGTTAAGACGGTCCGCCATTATTAATGGGAAAGAAAACGATCTGTCGGAACCGAGGACTATAAGGCAGTTTGGGGCGGGTTCGGAAAAATGAGAAATGAAAAGTGATAGTTAAAAATGGGAGAAGGGAGTTTGGAGTTTAAATAGGAAATGGAAAAACAGAAAAAACGAGTAGAGATTTTGAAAAGAGGGGAACTCAACGAAGAAGACGACACTGTTGAGAAAAGAAACGCGGAACGATAATTTTAAATAACCACGTGAATTTTTTCTTTTTTAAATAATCATTATAAAGTATACTACACATCTTTACATTTTTATTTGTTTCTTTAATCATTTTTTGCAAGGATTAATTAAAAAAAACATATATATATATATATATATATACTTTCTAATTTATATTTATAATACACTTCACAGCAGAGTTTTTGTATTATTATTAATGTCGGTAGAATTATATCATCATTGGAAGTGATCAATATAGTTGATTGTCCCAATTGATTGATGAAAAGTACGTTGCTAGAGTTGAGAATCAAATGTGTATGAGTTTGCAATTGGAGTTGGTTGCATGAGATGGTTATTGAAGTTGGCTACCACAAGTTTTAAGCTAGCCAAAAGGGCATGGAGGTTGTCATGAAAAATGGTTATTAGAGTTAGTGGTCAAAGTGAGTCATTAGAAGAATTAATTGAAGTTGGTCGGTGAAGTTAGCCTCTATATGTGTGTATCGGAGGTGTGGTTACCGACAATGATTATCATTGAAGTTAGTGTTGGTTGTCCCCGATGTAGATTATAGTCAGAGTCGATCGTCAAAGGTAATATTAACCAATAACAATTACGATAGGAGTGAAGATAGAGACTTGGTGATAATATTTTGGTGATATTTATATATCATACAAATAAGAGATAAATTAACTATTAAATTACATAAATATTATTTGTTTTCTACGAGTTGATTTTAATTGTTTATCTCACGTAACTTATTTTATAAACTCATATTTCAAAAATTAAAAAATGCATTGACCAATATTTCATTACATAATTATGTGTAATCCTTTTCTTTATCATTATTAATCTAATATATTAAAAAAGGAGTTCATTATTATCACTTAAAATTTCAATTTCATGGAATGATTTTGGACTTTGACCGTTCTAAGAAAGGTGTGACGGTTTTGATAAAGTATAAAAAAAAGGTAATGAATGATGCGTTTATATGGTTGAAATAAAGGATGTGAGTTATAAAATGGGAAATTGCAAACAAATTAATTATATTCAAAATAATTAAATAAATAGCAATATTTTTAAAAAATTACAAATATACTAAAATCTGTTAAAGTTTATAAATGATAGAAATCTATTAATACATCGTGTTGCAAATATAATCGATAGATTTTGAACTATATTTGTATTTTTTTAAACAATATATTGTTATATGCTCGATTATTATTCATAAAATTAAATCTAAAAGTCTTAGGCAATTTTTTTTAAACAAAGCATTATTAAAAATTTAGTCTCTAAATTATACTAACAAACATATATTAAGATTATCTTTAAAAATCAACAAATAGATGGAGAAGAACTTTTAAAAATGTTTAAATATCGATAAGTTGGCTATTATAGGACGTAGATTATAATAATATATTGGTTACCATATTCTGTATTTAGAGTATAAACTATTTTAATCTAAGTTATAATAACGATAAAGGTTGTTCACACATTTACGTTGACAAGAGGTTTGACTTCTTTTATTTTTTCGTAGTCCACTAATCTCCCACTTTCTAATATTAAATCACCCTCTTGTGTCTTAGGATCAAACGTATACTAAAATTAAGTTTCTTTCATTTACTTAGAGTATTTTGTTAATTATCATTAGATATATAGTTAATTAAGAAGAAATTGTAATATGGTTAGTTATAAGATTTGCTCAAACATAAAAGATGAAAAGGGTATTAGGAAAATTATTGCGGATGACAAAAATTGTCGAAACATTTATAAATTATATAAAATTTTAGATTATATCGTTTTTTATTATTGATAAAGTCTAAAATTTTGATACTATAAAATATTTTGGTTTATTATACCTTAATTATTTGAAACATGAAGAAAAAAAATAAATAAATAACTTTTAGTCTATGGAATTTATTTTAATAAAAATGTGCATTAATTTCCTTGAATTTTAAAAATAGATTTTTTTAGTCTTTAGGTTTATAAGAATACACTCATCTGGTTCTCGAATTTTCAAAATATATCATTTTAATCTTTAAGTCTTTAAAAATAAGTTTAAAAGGCCCTACAAATAATTTTATACTTTTATTTTAAATAATTATCGGATATTTTAAATTAAACTATTTAAAAAAAAAATCAAACCTAAAATACTTCTAGAAACTTATAAACTTATTTTTTAAAATTCAGAGATTAAAAAGTACATCTTAAAAACTCGACGATTAAATAGGTCTATTGTTATAAATTTGAGACTAAAAAAATATATTTTTTAATTCGATGACTAGAAAGGTAAAGGTAATTTTTAAAAAATTAATAAAAGAAAAATGGAAATGAATGATGTGGATATAATTTGCCACTATTAGTTTTATATATCTAAAAGATGAATAATATTAAAATAGAAAAAAAAAAAAAAAAGAAAAAAAAAAAAGAAAGGTGGTGACCTAAAAAAGAACAATTAGGAGAAAAGAAGAAGAAAAACTCGTGCTTAATTTGGAATGTCAACTGTCAATAGTCCAAACATATATAGGTGAGGGTAAGGACTGTGGTCTCATCCGCGCAGCTTTTTTAGCGTTTGCGGCGACCAAATTTTTGATAAATAGCCTATACAACGGGACCCTTTTCCCATTTTTACACCCCTTGACCCTTTCCAATTTTCAGGACATTTCTGTTTTTATCCCACAACTTCAAAATCATTCAAACTAAACAAAGTCATAACCTTTACCGAACCATAAAGTTATGTTATGTTTGAATACGATGTTTACTTTTTTTAGCCTTTTCAAACTCACTAATTTCACGTCATCGTGACGTAATATGACTTGAAACCATTAAAATGCTTTTGTATTTAATTTTTTTTTTTTAAATATAGTTTTTAAAAGTGCTTTCTTTTTTAATCTTTTTGTATGGGAAGTAGATAACAAAATAAACTAATTATAATTAGGTTGGAGGTAGTGTTTTGTAAATTTTTTGTTATGAAAAAAAATAATAATTATAGAGTGGATCTTGATTTTGACTTTTTTTTAGTTTGATTTTATTAGACATGTTTTGTAATTGATGTTCTAACTTTGCATCTTAGGTTTGTAGTGTTCAAAACTTGGATCAAAAAGTTATGTCATATTGTTGAACTAAAGTAATTTAATAATCAACGTCGACGTTGATATCGTATTTGAGTTGTGATTAAAAGCCGTTATTAGTAAAACTAAGATTAATACTTAGAATCATTTTGACTAAATATTAGAACATTTAACTTCTTAAAAAACAATAAGTATTGATTTCATGTTACCACTTTTTAACGTAGGGAAAAAAGAATGATAATTTATTGACACCTAAGTCTAGTCAATGACAAGTTTTTACTAAAAAGCTCACATATTTTTGGGTCTAAGGAATATGATCATGATCATGATAATTTCTTCATTCAAATAAAAAATTACAGGAAGAAAAATCGACATTTTCAAATATAGTAAAATAGACTAAAATTTTTATAAAACACAATAAAATTTTGTTATATTTCTATCCCCACAATAAAATTTTTGTATATTCTATCCATGATAGAAATATAAACTAAAATTGTCAAAAATATTTAACACATTCAAGAAAATTTCCTTAAATAGATAAAATACATCCACTGTTGCATGTACAAACTCAACAAAGTCCAACACCTCACATTCCATTAACTCTTAATGGTCTTGGTATCACGAGCTTCCACTTAGTCCACAAATGAGTTAGTGGAATTATGCAACAATGCACCGTCTCTTAGTGGGTTTGATGTCATCACCATAAGCCTCCACAGAGCCCATTGATAGTTAATGGGATTAACGTTTGATTTTCTCAATAACTTTAGTTAAAGGTTAAAATGGTCATTTCATCATTCAAGTCAAAGTCAAACTTTGGCTAAAAGTCAGCATTTTGACTTTTTTCCATTTTTCCTCCTTAACTAATTTCGACCTCCCGAGCATAAATTACATTTATTTTCTCAAAATTCAAATAACATTTTAGTATAAAGCCAGTTAAAGTTTGACTTTTCAAAATCAAAAGTCAACCATTTGACTTTTTACAACTTTGACCATTTCCATCGTTTTCAAGCTTTCAAATATAAATCTGCATTTACATTTTTGATAATTTAAATCATATTTAAATATAAAGTTTTAACTCTGAACTGACAACTGACTGCTATATGACATATACTAATCGATATCTCTCTTCTCACCTAATTCGAACTATTTGAACGAATCCAACATACTGTTCTAAGTTAATTCCATATGAGCTAGTAGAGGAATCTAATGGACTTATAGATCATGGGCTCAAAAGATTCGAGATTAATTAGCTAAACCTTTTAGACCAAGCTAATCAATATTTGTTAATTAATAGGTAATTCCAGTAAATCCCGTAGTTACACTCCCCTCACTATATATATAACCATGATTAGTAAGTTAATCTTTCAGAGGTTATTCATAATCTCGGCTAGGACAAAATACTGTTTTACCCCCAAGATTGCATTTTGTTCCTTAAGGTTCACTGATCCACTATTGAAAAATTGGTTTGAGGTATAACCTATAAATCGAATTCCTTCTTGGGCCAATGAGAGGTGGGGCCTCTTGTTCAAGACCTAGATTCAGTCATTAAGGGAACAACATATCTACTAACCGTATGATGGGAGGCTTATTGGATCAGTGTTGTTTGTTATCCCCTTCTATGCAGATCGAAGGATAATCCCGTGTGAATAGGAATTTATAGTTAACTTGGGATTGATATTAAGTTACCTAGGTCATTAATAATCACAATAATCAGTTTTATACAATAAACGGTGTTATAACGTAAAAATGACTCTTTCATGGTTTTAGTCTTATGTAAACTCTTTACGTAAAATGCTCAAACTTTCATGTCTCCACATGAACGATTTAGGATCACATTGATTGTAACAACTATAAAAGCGGGTCACATCCATAGTGTCTACAGAATAAGACGTCAAACTTTATTCATATACTATAGACCCTTTATGCTTTATACTCGAACTTGATCCATGTTTACTACATAAAGTTCAAGTTTACTCAAGACAGCTTCAGGACCTTGATTTATTGGATTCAAGATTATAGTATTCAATTCCATTAAATAATTTATCAATAACAACTTTATTCAATAGAAAAATGATTTTAAACTACAAATTACAAGTTTTAGGACGTAAATTCCAACAAAAAGAACTTCTTAAAAAGACAAATAGAGGTTAAAAACATAGGAAAAGATTGCAATCAACAGTTAAAGTATCAAGACCACATCGGCAACTATGGATTTTAGTAATGACCTGGGATTTGCAAGACTGAAAATGAGAGCAAATAACCATAGACGTCTTTTCAAATTTTGATTCTTCTTCGTATTGAAATAAAGCATTAAGATCGATCTCTAGAAGCTTAAAAGGCAAGTCTCAAAATGAACTATTTTTTCACTCATCACACTAAAAGGAGAGTAAAGAGAAGACCCACCCTTCAATAATTTAGTGCCATAGATACATTTGTGATCCTCATAGTATAGCAAACTAAAATATAGGAACTAAAGTCGTTCGAAGTAGTGTCGGTTCAATTCAAACAGGCCGTAAAAGTTGAGGCCCATTTACTAAATGGGCCTTTACAACTCGGCCTTTTGCCGAATTGAACGTTTAAGCGCCAAGCCGCCATGACTGGTTTGTTCCCATCTCTCTGCAGCATTTTCACAAACACTTGGGGAGTGATCGTTGCATTGGTAATCTTCCTCCATGATTATGGCTGCTTGGATTGCCAATTCTTCTAAAGCCCTAATCTCGAACGAGTACAATGCTAATCATTCTCGCTTTCTTCAGTTTTTTAACCTGAACGAACTCGCAAATTATCTATGCAGAAATAGTTTTGTGGAGTCGTGGTCATGGTCGCAAATCCGGTTGATGACAACCAGTAAACGCGTTCAGGATAGAAGCCGCTTTAAGAGAGTGCAGGATCTTGAAATGGCGACGGAGAAGTGGAAGGTAGCTCACAAGGTACTTTTCTTGATTGAAACTCTCAAGGAAGAGCCTGAGATGATAATTCCCGTTAGGGATTTAGAGCGATATCGTAGAAAAATTAATCTCCCGAAACCACATAGGATCTCAGAATTCATTCGAAAGTCGCCTGAACTGTTTGAATTATACAAGGATCAGAGGGGTGTGTTGTGGTGTGGATTGACTAAACAAGCCGAAGATTTGGTGGAAGAGGAGAATAAGATAATTGAACAACACGCTGACAAAGTTGCCGAGTATGTTACCAGGTTTTTGATGATGTCAGTGAATAAGCGGCTTCCGGTGAACAAAATTGCTCATTTCAGAAGAGATTTTGGGCTTCCACTCGATTTTCGAGCAAAATGGGTGGAAAATTACCCTGAACTATTTAGGGTGGTGAAGTCTGAGGATGAATGTGAATATTTGGAGCTTGTTTCTTGGAATCCTGCTTGGGCTGTGACGGAGTTGGAGAAGAAGTTCATGGATGTGACTGAGAGCACTGCTACTCATACCCCAGGTTTGCTTTCACTTCCTTTTCCCATGAGATTTCCTTCCAATTACAAGAAGATGTATAGATATAGAGGGAAAATTGATCACTTTCAAAAGAGGTCTTATTTGTCTCCATATGCCGATGCAAGTGGGCTAAAAGCTGGTTCACTTGAATTTGATAAAAGGGCTATTGCTGTTATGCACGAGTTGCTTAGCTTTACCATGGAGAAGAGACTCGTTACTGATCACCTTACCCACTTTAGGCAGGAACTTGTGATGCCTCAAAAGCTAATGAGACTTCTTTTGAAGCATGTTGGGATATTTTATGTTTCAGAGAGGGGTAAAAGATTTAGTGTTTTCTTGACAGAAGCTTATGAAGGCCCGGAGTTGATTGATAAATGCCCTTTGGTTCTTTGGAAGGAGAAGGTATTGAGCCACGTTGGTTATAGAAGAAAGAAAAAGAAGATCGAAACTTTTAGTGACATGTCTGAAATGGAGGAGGATAACAATTTGGTTTTGGCTAAGGATGACTCTGAGCAGGATATGGAGGATACTGGTTGTTCAGAAGAGACATTAGATGCAAATACAGTTGACATGGAAACTAGGGATCTCCTTTTTGAGTAAAAGGAATCTGAATCTTCATGAGCATCAATTTAATTTGATTTTTTTCATAGATTTCTGGAGGAAAGAAACCAACGGTTTTGTTCAATGGAGCATAGTGTGATCCTGATCTCCTATTTAGGAGCAATATGTGTATCTTATCGTATGTACGCAGTATGTAACAGTTAATTTCTGCTCTATCAATGTTCCTCTTGGCCCTACAGCTGAAGGAGTTTCATTTGATCAGAAAAATGAAACAAGCATTTCTCTGGTTGAATCTTACTGATGCATGAGGTTTGTTAACTGTTCAATCTTTCAAGAAGTATTTGATACATGGAAATATGGCACGTTATCACTATTACTGTTCAATAAGTTTCTAGTGGGTACACCCAGTTTTTAATTTCAAACGATTACTTGATGAAATAGCAGTATGTATTCATGTGTAAGGTCTCAAATGTGATCCATCATCTACAGCACAAAAAATATTATTACACACTAAGTCAGCATTGAAAGTATTTGTATTGGATGGCTTGATGTACAGAATGAACACATCTATGTATAGTAGCAAATGTAGAGGAAGAGGAACTAATCTTTGGATTTGTTAGCTTCATAATGCATATATGTAAAGATAATTATAGCAAACTGGGGCACTTGCTAACTAGTTTACCATTAGCCTAACTTTAAATGTAATTGATGTTTTATTTCAGACCTGGCAATGATTTCTGGCAGGTATGTATGGGTCGTTTGATCCTCACTCGTCAAATTGCTTGCAGCATCATTTAGTGCACAGAGGATGGAGCTGCGTGAGATATCTTTGAAAGCCTCTTACGTGGGTGTTGATGCATATCTGTTTCCTGTTTGTTGTTGGATCTGCCACATGAATGTCGTGACATTCAGGTTTCTTTCTTACTGATTATATGAATGAATTGGGTTCATTTTATTTAAGGTGAAGTATTGTTCACAATCCTGAAATTAATGGGTAAATATGTTTGTGAGAATGAGGATTGATTTTCAATTTGAAAATATATAATATAGGACGAAATCTACACTATTTCCTAACTGACCTTTGTAACATGGAGCTCGATAGAATGTTTTCAACATCTGTAGCAAAAAATATTATGTGGCAAAATATACTTTATCTAGCCCATTCAAGGCGATCACCAAAACCACTTGATAATCTTTAGCAAGTAAGATTGTGTATAATGGCTTATCTACAGTGATTTGTATCTTAGAATCGTCTTATGTAGGGAAATATAAAAATTGGGTGTGGATGGTTTACCCTACCAGCTTTGAGCGAGCAACTCTACCAAAACTCTAAATGCTCCCCGGAGACGTAAAAATACATATTTTTTTAATACTTCAAAATATATAAATATAGATTGATTTTAAACCTTTCTTCCCCCTAGCTAAAAGAAGAATGTGCTTATGTGTGAATAGAAAAAAGTTGGGTCAATGAATATTTTATAAAATATTATGATTGCTATTTTATATTTAAGGGTTGCAATATAGGGCTGACCTGTTCCAGAATATAAATGGGCGCGCTCTTAAACGATTTTTCTTCTTCCGTTTACAATAGGTTGTGGCCTCATCTTCTTTTACAAGGACCTTTTGTCCTGTAGATTGTGTACTTTGAATTCTAAAGACCTTTGTACCCATTAGTGTAAGATTATACAATGGGTTGTGAGGAGAACTTTGTTTCTTGAATTAATTTGGTTACAGGTCGAGAAATTCAACCGTTGGTGCTTGTTGCAAGAGCTTTTGTACTCAATACTATGCTTGTGCCTACTCCTCAAAACCATAAATCTAAAGATGTGGCCATCCACAGCAAGTCAGAGCACAAAATCAACAAAACCTTCGAAAAATCTACCATTCTCGGGACATGCTTGTAAGTTTTCTACAGAAACCGTGCAGTACTGTAGATGGTTGCAAGTTTCCAGACTATTTACTTTCTCAAAACAACCCGAAAGGTTCGTGGTCCTACATCTTTTTATATATGCCGATTATTTACTATACAAAATGAGAAAACAGATTCATTCAAGTTGTTTGCCATATATCTGTTAAGCTAATTCCTGGATGATCATCCAGTACTTGGAAAAAGTAGGAAAGTATGCATGTATGGTGTGAAGATTTCCTATATTACTGTAGTCTTCATTTTTTCATCATCATCCCGGAATGATGCCAAAAAAATTACAGTGTGAAGTGGGAACATAGTTAGGGGAGTAGGCAGTTCAGTTTGGCTCGGTTTGAGTGTAAAACGAACCGAACTGCCAATAATATTGTGAAAAGCAGAGGATTGAATCGGGCTGCCAAGTAAACTTAATCAAATCAATTGATGTGATTAGCTGACGATTTAGTCGAACTGATCTTGTGGTTCTTCAATTAATTAAATCATGAATGAGTTTGGTTAGATCAAGGTGGGGCAGTCATCATTGGGTAAAAGTGGCTCAAATGGGTTATTATTGGGTTGGGTTGTGTGTAATTATAGGTAATAATCAGAATGCAAAAGTCTATGTAACGGTTTAAGTCGGCTTCGGTTTATTTCTTAACAAACCTAGTTGATTCTAACCCGAATCGACAATTATTTTGGTTGGTTTTATTGGCTTTTTTCTCCATTTATTCCTTGTCAGTCGTGCCAACTGTTGTTGTTTTGTTGTTAGTTGACAAAATTGATTGCAATTTGCATAGAATGTGTTGTGTGACAGAAGATGAGAAGACGTTGTTTCGTTTGGTCAATGCATGTGGACTGCCGAACTAACTATTTTGAGTAAGTAGAGGGTAGATATCTGGTTGGCTTTTAATTCGGCCTTTTTCTTTTCTTTTTACTTTGAAAGTTTTATTTGTTTTTTTTTTCTAGAACACTACATTTATAGTGTAGGATGGAAATTTCAACGTTGACTTTTGAATAGAGGTTATTAATGTATTAACTAGCTAATATAAGTTATGCTTTTAATTGTGGCTGATAATTCTTAAAGAAAAAGAAAAGACTGTGTTTGTTATTTATTTCAAATAAGTTTAGGTGTTTAAATTTACAATTCAAAATTGATTTGAATTAGGGTAATTGTTTTAAGGGGCATAATTCTACGATATTAGTGAATAAGTTGACTTGTTTTGTTGTATTTGAAAATAGTCGAGAACTCGGTTTCTTGAAACTCTTTGAATTTGACACTAAGTTGTTAATGGTAGTTTAACCTTATTTTTATTTTGACAAAAATACTCTTTTGTATTTTGTCATAGAATTCTCTCTCTCTCATCTACTCGCATTAAATACCCTCCTTGACTTGAGATTTTGAATTATATTTTATGTTTAATATTCAATCGTCGAAGGTGAGTATTCAAACTTCCAACTTGCTTGTTTGAGTTCATAATTCTTAGATTGCATTGGGCTTTGTGGATTTTGATGTCATATTAGACAACAAGAAGAGCAACTTTTATGTATCATCTTCTTTTTTTGGGAATACTCAATTTAAAAGCGTTTGTTGACAGATTCTGTTTCAAAGTAACAAATGAACTCTAGTATGCACAATCAAATTAAATTTTGCATATAAATTGGATAATCATATCTCGACGACAAAATTTTATGAACATCTTTAGGTACGTTGTTGTGGACACTAAAACTACAAAAATACCTTTATAATATCTGATATTGTAAACGTAAATCGTGTAACTTTAGAAAAACACTCAAAAGGCCTATCACTATAGGAAAATAATTGTATTTGGGATTAGCAAAAATTTGGCATGTGTCACAAATGAAATATAAAGACAAATTGGATAATTTTAATGATATTACATATTTTTATTATGATAATTGGATTAAAATAATTATTTTGGTTCGATTAAATATTATTTATTTAGTTAAAATTTAATTGAATTAAAAAATAAGCTTAAATATGATTCAAATATATGTGATTGAGTCTATGGGGTATAATTTAGTATGGTCCATAAAAAACTCTATAGAGGAGTTCTCATTTATGGGTAAAAAATTTGAAATTTCTGACTCCAAAAAATCTAGAGTTCTCGAGAGAGAATCCTCAAATTAAGCATAAGCATCGAAAGATTAAGAGGATCAAATTCTATTAACGTAAATACAACATTAACATAATTCAACTCCACGAACCAAATTTCTGTGGAAATCTCGTGTGAACACACTCAAAAGACCTATTACTAGTAGTGCTATATGTTTTCTAAATTATCTTTTTGCTAATATAAGACGACTTTGATTGTGTTATGCAAAACGTATTAAAAATTAATTTCAATGATCATATTAATTTCTTTCATTATTCTTCTCAAACCTATTCATTTGATAATCAAATTCCTTTTTAAAAAGTATTTGTTTTAATTTATATTTTTTAATACAAGTAAAGAATAGAGATTTCACTATAAAGTTCTTGCATTAAATTTAACGGATAGTTCAGGCTATTAATTAATATGACTTCATGTCGTCATGTGACTTACTACTTGATTTAGAATACTCATGTGTTTATGATAGACTTTAAGAAAAAAATAATACCCTATGTGAAGTACTTTGGATGAAAATTATTCACCCATTTCATTACAAAATCACTCTTTTTCTTATATATATAAAAAAGGGGGAAGTGTAGTTTGCAATAAAATGCTTTAATTTCAATTAATTAATTATTAGTATTATCATTATAGTCAAACAATGTGATAAATTTGTGATCACTTTTGTAAGTGTTTTTAATTCCATAACTTCAAATTAAATGCATTGTAGAAATTCAGGTATGAGTATGATGACCATACTTTTACACATAATTTCAGGTAATTATAATTTAAAACAAAATTAAGCAATGTTGTTTTGTGTAGGGAAATTGTAAAGACAAAATATCTACATTAATTTTATCTTAAGTAACTAAAAAAAATCCTATTTTTTCTTATTTTAAAATATATTATTAGCCCGCGGTTTGTTAATTAATCTCATTTAAATACATTTTTTTAGCAAAAATCAACACATCATTGATAAAATGTATGCAAAAGTAGCAAAAGTTTAGTACTTTTCAATCTTAGCAACAAAAATATAAAATTTTAAAGATTCGACCTACATAGGTAGATAGTAGTTTTAGAAATAATAATTAAATGTATAATAACATTTTAAAAAAAATACAAATATATAAAGGTCTAATAACAATATACTTCTACCATGAACAGACTTTTGTGGTTTATAAGTGGTAGACCAATATATGCAATGTGGTTTATTAATGATAGATAATCTTGTTAGTCGACTGTGACAAATTTTATTATATATACAAATACTTTAAATCTAATTGTTGTATTTGTATTTGCCCTTTTTAAAAATATCTTAATGAACACTAAGTCCAAAGAATGATATACCTAATTTGATATGTCATCCATATACCTTATATATATAGTTGATATAAATATTGATATAAGCACTTAATTATATACTTAGATATATTATTCTCTTTGCATTCTTTTCCCACTATGTTGAGTTACTCTTACTAAATTTTGGTGTTACCAATAAATTTTAGATCAAATAGATAGCATTTTATGTATAACATATGAATGATATACCAAACTATATGCCTTATAAACTAATAATATATGTGACCAATGTAATATATCATTCACATGCTTGAATTTCGATATATCATTTGAGCTATAATATGCTTGTTTTAGGGAATAAACTTCATTTTACAAAAAATAATTATAAGCAAAGTGGAAACAATAATTATTTGGTTCCCGAATTTTGAAAAATGGATGAATTTAGTCTCTAATGTTTCGATTTGATTAATTTGGTTTCTAAATTTTCAAGAACAGATTTAAAAGGTTTCTCCACCCTCTCTCTTCGTTCTGTCTTTTATGTTCTCTTATTGTTTATTTTATTTTTTTTTATTTAATTATTGTTTTAAAATAATATATTACAAACATAACTTAAATATAATAATTATAATGAAACATATCATAACAAAAGATGAAAATAAAAGAGAGAGATTTTGAAATAGGATATGGATGGTCAATTGAATATCGTTTAAGAACAAAGGAGATTGAGAAATTTATTAGAATTATCGATATTAACTTGTAGACAAGAGATCTGGGTTTAAATCTTCTTTCGATAATTATTTAGATTTAGTAGTCATTTTGTTTTTTATAATTAAATTTGCTTTCTTTTATTTTCTTACCATATTCTCTTATGTATTAATCTCAAGTAGAAACTTTGGCATAGTTTTTTAAAACATAGACAAAAGATATGCATCAAAATAAGAGTATTCAAGGTGTAATAGATGTTTACTGACTTAAGTTTTAAAAAACAAAATGATTATCAAAAGATGAACTAGCTCTTTCACTTCCATAAATTTCTTTTCTTGTGATCTATTTTCTAGATGTGTTTTCGAAAACGAAACCAAATTTTGAAAAGAAAAAAAAATTGTTTCTAGAAATTGACAAAAGAAAAATTAAACTACGGTAGAAAAGTCATTACAAACAAATTGTGAGACAACATACTTAACTTTCAAAAGTCAAATAATTACAAACCTGAACGTTTCAAAATCGCAACAATAATAGAAACTAATACATACTATCATAGTCTTAGGTTCTTTTCTACAAACAGCAGTGAGAGATCAAAGTACTTAAGTTAAAAGTAGATTAAAAAAACGGACATTTTTAAATATAATATAATAAATCAAAATATTTGCTATATTTTTGACAATTTTGCATTCACAATATTCTTTTTTTTTGGAAATTGTTAAAAATGACAAACTTGACAAAATATTTACAAAATATAGAAAAATTTTAGATTATATCCATCATATAAATAATAATAGAAATCTTTCATGAAAATAATCCAAAATTTCGTTATATGTTATAAATATTTTAGTTTATTTTATTATATTTAAAATTTTTATTTTTTTATAAAAATAAAATAATAAATAATATGAAAAATAAAAAAATAGAGATAAAAATGAAAAAAAGAGAAGGAAAATAAATGAAGAATTAATGGGGAGTTGAAGGCGCCCCAACTGCATTGACACCAAGTTGGTGTTAGCAATAACTAACTCTCACCCACTTTTTTTCCCCTTCCCTCTCTTTATATTCTCTCTTCCTTTCTCTCTCAAAATTCCCAAATACCAAAATCTCTCTTTCTCTCTCTCTCTCTCTCTCTCTCACTCACACTCTCCTCATGGCTAACGAACAACACCTTTTATCCACCGAGATCGTCAACCGCGGCATCGAATCCTCCGGCCCAAACGCCGGCTCCCTCACCTTCTCCGTCAGAGTCCGCCGCCGTCTCCCTGACTTCCTCAACTCCGTCAATCTTAAGTACGTCAAATTAGGCTACCATTATTTGATCAACCACGCCATTTATCTTGCTACTGTTCCTGTTCTCGTCCTTGTCTTCAGCGCCGAAGTTGGAAGTCTCAGCCGTGAGGAACTTTGGCGCAAGCTTTGGGAAGATGCTCGCTACGATCTCGCTACTGTTCTCTCCTTCTTCGCTCTCTTTGTTTTCACTCTCTCTGTTTACTTCATGTCCCGTCCTAGATCTATTTACCTCATCGATTTCTCATGCTTTCGCCCTTCCGATGAATTCAAGGTTAGTTCATTTTCAATTAATTTCGCCTCACGTGATTTCTGTTTTTTGTTTGGATTTGAATCATACGTTCTTGAGAACTCTGCACATTATGCTTCCATTTGATTTCTTTAACTATCTTTTCGTAACGGAATGAATCATCTCATCATGCGGTATATTTTTATTGTTCCTACTAAAACTCAAGCATATCTGCAAGGGTGTGTTTGTCGTCGATTTTTTTTGTCTAGTTATTTTTCAATGTATATATTTATAGGTAGCTTCTTGTAGTGATTGTTAACTAGTTTGTTGGTAACGAAAATTGAGTAATTAATTGATTTACTATTTGTTTAGAAATGCTATGAGTTTGAAGATAACTTTAATTTTAGAAATGATACATATATGTAAAAGTACTTTGTTCATCTGAATCAATTTAAGACGTTGTTGATTCTTTTTTAAAATGTCAATAACAAAAAAGGTAATAAAATATGCTCTAAATTTTAATTAATTTATTAGTGGTAATTTTAGCCAAACACCAACACAATGGTGTGATAAATTTTGAAGGTTCTCTTGAAACAAATCAAATAAGTTCATATTAAATGAAGCGTAGAAATCCTTCGATTATGAGGATGAATATTGAAAATAGAATTGTGTTTTTTAAAATTCATCGGCATTTTACAGGTATCAAAGGAGGAATTCATAGAACTGGCGCGGAAATCGGGAAAATTCGACGAAGGAAGCCTAGAGTTCCAGAAGAGGATTCTACAGTCATCGGGAATAGGCGATGAAACCTACATCCCGAAATCGGTGATCGCCTCCGCCGATAACTGCGCCACCATGAAAGAAGGCCGAGCGGAGGCTTCCGCCGTCATGTTCGGCGCTCTAGACGAGCTTTTCGAGAAGACTCGAATTCGTCCAAAGGACGTCGGAGTTCTTGTCGTCAATTGCTCGATCTTCAATCCGACGCCGTCGCTTTCCGCCATGATCATCAACCATTACAAGATGAGGGGGAATATCTTGAGTTACAATCTTGGGGGAATGGGATGTAGTGCAGGGATTATTGCAATCGATTTGGCTCGGGATATGCTTCAGTCTAATCCTAATAATTACGCCGTGGTGGTGAGTACGGAGGTTGTAGGATATAATTGGTACCAAGGGCGTGACAGGTCTATGCTAATTCCCAACTGCTTCTTTCGCATGGGCTGTTCCGCTGTGATTTTGTCAAATCGCCGCCGTGACTACCACCGTGCCAAGTACCGCCTCGAACACGTAGTTCGTACACACAAAGGTGCTGATGATCGCAGCTTCAGGTACTTCCTTCTCAGTTTTCTTTTCGTTCTTGAATGGAAGACGTAACAAATAATACCACCTTTTCTTTTCGTGTTCAAAAAATGACCCTAAATAAATAAATAAATATCTTAAGTATATTTTCCCAAGTCTATAGAAAAAAGTATATTTCCTAAGATATCTAAATATATATATATATATATATATATATATATATATATATATATATTTTCTAAGATATTTAAAGTAACAATGTCGTTAATTTATTTACAAGTTTCAAACCATTAAATTTATAAAAAAAAAAAAAAATTGCACCTAATATTCTATTAAATTTTTACAACTTTTTCAATGAGCTGAACTATTTTACCTTTAGTCGGATTATATGTATACAAGAAATTTCATTAAACTTTTACTATATTTTTCATTAAATTCTTTTTCTTGTTAAATTAATATTTATAATTTTTAAGACCATCATTTTTTTACAACAATTTGACAGTAAAAAAATTTGAACAAAAAAAATCTCGTAATTACATATTCGTTGAGTTAAATTTTTTTTAACAATTTTTAAAGCACTTTTACTTTTAAACACAATGTTTATTTGTATTCAAATGCTAAAAAAGACCTATATATATATAAAGATAGTTGCAAATGTAGCAATTATATTCAAAATAATTAAGTATATAGCAACATTTTAAAAAAATTGCAAATATAACAAAATCTATCAATTATAAGAGTTCTGATAGACCATGTAGCAAATGTTGGTCTATCACCGATAAACCATAAGAATGTATTAATAATATAAGTCTATCACTAATAAACCATAAGAGTCTATCAACTATACAAGATTATGCTATATTTGTAAATTTTTAAAAATATTGTTACATAATAATTATTCTAAAAATTGGTATTCATTATAATTACTCGTATATATATATATATATATATAACACGTTTCTTTTAAGTAAATCTACGTATAACGTTGGTTGTCCTGAATGTGCATGGGCTTTTATTTGGTTGTAAAACTGTGTATTGATAAGCCCATTTTAATGCATCTCTCAACTGCCAACTAGAAATGTTTTTCAATTCAAATTAAATTTGTGTTAGATTCAAAATATTAACGACGTTTACAAAATGTTTTCAAATATAATAAAATCTATAAAAAAGATTATTATCAATAAATTTTGTTATATTTACACTTAAAAAAAAGTTGTATGCTTAATTATTATTTTTATGCTATTTAGCTATAGGTTTTCAGGTTCATTGTATTCATTAAACTGCTAGGATGAAATATTTCTTCTATTTGACTTAGGATGACAAAAACCTATGCCATTGAACCCCACCCAAAAATTAAAGTATGGTTATTATTATTTAGTGTGTTTGATATAATTTTTTAAATATAAATTTAATAAAAAAAAATATTTTAAACCCTAAAATAATTAAGAATATTTAGGAATATAACAAAATAACATATTATTTACGATAGATTGCAATACATAAACACTAATATTATTGCATTAATCTATGTATATTACTGCATAGATGAACACGATAGTTTATTATATTTATGAGTATTTTGGTTCTTTTTACTATATCTTGAAAAACATTTATAACTTAAATTTTCATACATCACTTGTTTTCTACTGGTAAGTTTGTAAAATTCATTCATTAAGGTTGAATTTTAATTGAAATTGAATAATACTATATCCATAAGTGAAAAAGTGCATTTAATGTTTGTCTATTAACTGCCACCTTCTCAAATAAATGTTTGAGCCACTAGCTCTTGAACTGTCACTAGTACTTTGCTGTTCCAAAACTTGTTGCTTTTCAATAATAAAAGTAGTAA
Organism: Cucumis melo; assembly: GCF_025177605.1. Taxonomy (NCBI): domain Eukaryota; kingdom Viridiplantae; phylum Streptophyta; class Magnoliopsida; order Cucurbitales; family Cucurbitaceae; genus Cucumis; species Cucumis melo. The sequence continues at coordinate 1,080,632 of NC_066863.1, read as the reverse complement.
TTTAAAGACAGCACAAGCAAGCACGTGAGGTCTAAATCCAGGTTCAACTTCCATTTCTTAAATCTTAAGATTTTCTATGTTGATTATGATGGTTCTAAATTATCCATTTTAGTTATGATCATTTATTGTAGTACTTGTTTTTTTTCCTTCCTTGGAACATTATGTACAAAACTTGATAGAGTAGAAATATTGTTCATTATTGAATTACTTGTTTGATATTAACTGTTTTGTATCTTCAATGGTGGTTGGTTGGTTGGTGGCAGGTGTGTGTATCAAGAAGAAGATGAACAAGGATTCAAAGGCCTAAAAGTCAGCAAAGATCTAATGGAAATCGGAGGGGAAGCTCTCAAAACCAACATAACGACGCTTGGACCTCTCGTCCTGCCATTCTCCGAGCAGCTCCTCTTCTTTGCAACTTTGGTGTGGAGGCAATTCTTCAGCTCCGGCAGTGGCGTGATGAACCCAAAGAAGCCGTACATTCCGGACTACAAGCAAGCATTCGAACACTTCTGTGTTCACGCAGCCAGCAAAGGCGTATTGAATGAATTACAAAGGAACCTTGAGCTTAGTGAGAGTAACATGGAAGCTTCTAGAATGACACTTCACCGATTTGGAAACACTTCCAGCAGCAGCATTTGGTATGAATTGGCTTATTTGGAAACCAAAGATCGGGTCAAGTCCGGGGATCGGATTTGGCAGCTGGCTTTTGGTTCTGGGTTCAAGTGTAACTCTTTGGTTTGGCGCTCGATGAGACGCAATCGCAAGCCTGCAAGGAGCCCATGGCTCGATTGCATCGATAGATATCCGGTTCAATTCTAAACCGATACTTTGTGTTACTTGTTGGATTCTTACTATTATTTTTCCTTTTTAATGCTCTCTCGAAAAAAAGAAGGTTGTTTAATTTAAAACTACTAAGTCATATAGCAAACTAGATTTTGCTGCTTTGTAGGAAAGTTTCTTCAAAATCTATGAACGATATGTTATTACTATTAATCTAAAAAAAATGTTTAGTCTTAAATTTATTGCAGTGGAAAGATTAGAATATTTAACCTCTTCATTAATTCTGGCGGTCCTATTTTTTTCCCTAAATATTGGTATGTTTTAAGTTATGATATTTAAATTTGATGTTGAGAATCCACCATTGTATAAGATAGATTCTCACCATCAATTGATTTGATACGAAATCTCAATCTATCAAATAATCAATATTTAACCAAGCCACCATGTTTAATATTTCCAATAAAATTTTGAAACGATAAAATGATTATAATTATTAAAAAAAGTATTGATTTAAATAGGGAATGGGATAATATTTTGGATAAAGGGGATGGTAAGAAGATGAAACCATACTATATCATGTTAACCATTCTTTACCCATATCTTCAATCTTCCCTATGTCGAAGCTGCAAAATGCAAAATATTTATTGAATTACAAAATCAGTTTCATCACTCTAAACACGCCATGCGATGTGTGTGTTATATATAGGTAAGAAAATTATGAGAAACAACTAAATTGATGAAAATATTTATAAAATATTATAAAATTTTAAATTTATAAAAAGTTTAAAAGTGTCTTTCCTCGATTAAGTCTAAAATTTTCTAAAATTTTACTTGATTAAGTCTAAAATTTTAAAAAATATGAATTTCATTAATATGAAGAAAGGTACCCAAAAGAAACTACATTCAACTAGAGAATCAGTTCATTACTAAAAATGAAAAAGAAAAGAAAAGGAGAAACTAGAAGTGTACAAGAAGATGAAAGACAAGCTAGCTCCTAATGTGATTTTTTTTTTTTTTTTAGTTTGGGGTCGGATTTCGTTAATATTAAGAAAAGTTAAATTGATACCAGGATAGGTCAGGCTCTTGAAGGCAATCTTCCTCTACAAAATGATAATTCGAATACTGCTGCAAAGAATCGTCATTAATGCTCATCCAATCAGGAAATTCCATAGCATTATCAGAACTATGGTGACAATCAATCTCTAAAGCTTTCACGTCCATGGACATGGACTTCAAATCATCCATAGCCATAGCCATAGCTTCCTCCTCCAACACTGCTTCCTGCTGCATGTCCTTTTCATTCACTCCAGTTGGGTCATTATTGAACCAAAACACATCAGAAGCCATTAAATTGCCTTCTTCCTCACGTAATGAAACTGATTTGGGGAATTCCTGATGATGAGTATCAGGGCAAGAAACAGTGGGACAAATATATGAAGATGGTGGGGGCCAGAATGAAAGTGAACAAAATGAAGAACAAGTATCCAAAGTTTTGAAATCATCATCAAAGGTTTGTATAGGGATTTCTGTATTGAGATTCTCAGGTGGAGGAGCAACAAAACCAGACCCATTTTCCAAATAAAATGAGCAATCATACGAACAACTTGGGTATATCCTGGGGTTTCTTTTGGATTTCCTTCTTCCTTCAGCTTCAAAACATTGGCCTAATTCAGGAAACAGAGGAAATGATTGTTTACTTTCTTGGTCCTGCTTTTGTTGCTGCTCTCTTGCAGCTTCTTTGGTTGATGATGCTCTATGGAGCTTAAGTGCAGTTACAATCTCTCTTCTAGCCTCAGCCATATCCAGAGGCACTTCCTTGTAAAGCCGCCGCCGGCTATGGCGTCTCCTCCTAACCTGTTTCTTTGGTTCTTCATCTGGCTTTGAAATTTGTGCGGCAGCTTCAAAGTTGAGTTGATCTGGGGAATTCATCGAGTCAATGAGGAAAGAAGATTTGAACTCTTTTAGCAGTTCAGGGAAGAAACAATTATAGAGAAATGATGCCAAATCTTGAGTTAACTATTTAATGTTCATCTATTTGCTGTCTATCAGGTAGGAAAAATAGTGCAGAGATGAGGATTGATGATCGGTTTAAATAATGCACCGATTGCGTAATGCCGTGACACGAACAAGTCTATAAGGCGGCGCCGGTTATAAAAAGAGGGTATCCTAGGCTTGTGATCTCAGCTCTTTTGTATTTTTACTTGTTCGGCTAGCTAAATGTTCCATTGTTTTTTTTTTCTTTCCCTTTTACCATTCTATCCATTCCCACTAATGAGGGAAACTCAGGTTGGGGAAAGTAATAAGCTGCTAGTTTGTTTCGGTTGATTCCTACTAAAGTTTTATAAAGTATTAATATTTTATTAAGGAAAAAAAGAACTGTTCTCTAGGTCAGACCCATCTGTCGAGAATTCAGTAGTGAGCAGCAAAAATTGTAAGATGTTCAGAGTGTGGAAATATCATCCGAAAATTTCTAGTATGGAGAAAAACATATATAATGAATTAATGTTTGTATTAAAAATAATTTCATTTTTCAATGTTAAATGCAAGAAGCAACCGAGAAGGCTTAACACTTTCAATATTACCCACTAAATTCGTCGAATAAATCAATTTAATTTGAACATACTCACAGACCATTTTCTAACGAGACACTTGCTTAATAATGACACATTTACTAAAATAGTTAATACACAATCGTTTTTATAAAGGAAAAATTAAGTCAATAAATTCATAAATTTATAGGCTTAAAAAAAGAGGTGTATTTGGATAAAGAATTTCTTATTGTTGTCTTATATCTACACTATTAGATGTCTATTTAGAAGTATTTGACCTACAATCCTTCTACATTAACAACGCGCTTTGACACACTAGCCAGCTATGAAAACTCCATTCCGAGCTTGAAAAGTCAGTTGGAGTTGCATACATGATTGAATGGACCACGAGCTCAATTTTGAGAATTTGAAGGGATAAGACAACCGAATAATAAAGAACCAAAAGAAGTTGGTATTCAGCCTATGCATTTAGATTTAGAGACAAAAGAAACGAGAACTCAAATTTTAAAATATGATATTCAAGGCAGTTTTTTATCCTATTTCCTGCAATGTCATGGAAGTAGGAAGCATTCCAAATTCCAACATTCTATAAGTAATTAAAAATGGGTTAAAATACTGTTTTCTTTCCCCATACTTTCATCTTTCGTCAAGTATTTTAAGTGTAAAGTTTGGTGTACTCATTTTATTGTTTTTCAGGTTTAAATTCAGACGCACTAGCATTTGATTTTTAAAGTTAACTTTTATCAAAATTAATTAAATAATACTAAAAAATTTAAGAAAGAAGAGACCATACTTAAATATGTTTTTACAATTTATGAATAAGTTGCTGATATAAACCAAATTTAACCAATTTTAAGAGATATTGAAAGTAAAACAACTAAAATTGAACCACTGGATATAAACCCAAAATACTTAACTAGAATGGTATTGTAGTCTGATTGCAAACACTATATTCAAAAAATTTCTTACAATTTAGACATTAAATTTTCATGAGGCATAGAATTTTAAAAATAAAATGACCAAAATGAATGAGAAAAACATAAGAAGATGGATTAAAATACGGTGGGCGCCTTAAAATCAAACAAACAAAGCCAACAACCGACTCCGAACAGCAACAGAAACCCTAATTTGAGAAATAAGGATAATCGTATAAAATTGAACGAAAACGACATTGAAAAAAGGGGAATAATTATGGATAGCAAAAATATGAAAAAACAAAAAATAAAAGTAAAAATTAGGGCAAACGAACGGCTAGAACTAATCTTACTCCTACATGTATCAGAAGAGTCAAAACAGAACAATAACAATAATTAAAAAAAAGGGTAATCAGGAGAGAGATATAGATCAGATGATGCAAGGAAAAGGAAACGTGCCTTGTTAAATGTGTGTAGGATTTTGATGGGGCGCAATGAGCTCAGAGCTCAGTAGGCTCTTCGGATTGTGGTGAGGCAAAGGGCAGAGAGACAGAGAAGAAGCGCAGCCACATTTTGAAAAAATCAATGGGCGCCGTTCGGCACAGCCACAGGAAGAAATCAGAATACAATAATGGCAGAATGATGGAAGAACAAATAATTTATGAAAGAGAAAAAAAGGGAACAAATGATTTGATCATCAGATTGTGATCTCACCAACAGAAACTCCCATGTTCTTCACCGCCCTCTGTCGCCTTTTCTTCCCTCCACTCTCCTCTCCCCTCCCCGATTCGTTTATACTATAATTAGTATTATTTTAAATATTGTGTTTAGTTGATTTCTAAATTTAACTTAAAATATCATTTTGGTCTATCAATATTGATTCGATTTCAGTTTTGCTAAATCTTAAAATCTACTTTTTGAAATTTAATTTTTGTTGAAATAGTTAAAAAAATCATAATAATTTTAATGAAAAAAAAATACAATATGTGAATATACTTTTAAATTTAGATAGAATATATTAATAAAAAATAATTAAAAGAATCAACGAAAAAACGAAAGTATCAAATTTTATTGAAAGTCAACATATTAAAAGTTTTAAAAGTATAAGAATTAAAATTCAACTAACTCTAAAGTATATAGACCAAAATAATATTTTAACAAAAAAATTTATAGTAATGGATAGGTTGTTCATTTGACATAATACTTATCTTATCAAAATATTGAAAAATTAAGATAATGGGTAAATATCCATGGAGATAACAGAATCCAATACTTTTTGATTTCGACTACTTAATTAGAGAATCGTGGCCTGTGGCCTATTTACCGTACCTGCTCAATGTAGATGGGACTATTGGTCCTCCTTTCTATATGCACCATATGTAGGTGGGAGGTACACATCGAACACATAAGAAGGAATTCGTTCTTACATCTCTACGTAAAAGAGAATTTCAATCTGATTATAAAATGTAATGCATGATTTGCAAGGGTAAAACACATTATTCTAGCATTCACATCTTTTCAACAAGGCTTGGCATTCAGGGCCTAAACAGAGAAAGTAATTTCAATGACACTTCACTATACAAAAAAAGAAAAGAAAAAGAAAAAGAAAAAGAGAATATCGCAAATTATTCGTTAGATAATTGTTTGGCTATTTGATTGTAACATAGGATGTAGCAGGGGTGCAAGATGTAACCCATATAATCGGCAGAATCTCTTAGGCGACTGGAGAATTTTTAACCCATAAAGAACCAAATTGATTCAACCCAGCCCAAATGAGATCGAAAGAAACAACAGCTTAAAACAAACATCCATCAAATGAAAATGGTCCATCACTAGAAGTTGCTGCCATTGTGAATCATCTGTATGTATTATAATATCTTATATTTGTAAGAATATAATTAAGGGACAAAATGTTAGGAGAAGCATTCACATTCATACAAGGAATGGAGATGAATTAGAATTAGAATAAGATATTCAACCCCCAAGCCTTAGGCTTCGAAACGCTCAAACCAATTGGTTAAGGTTTTAGCAAGCTCTCTTGTTTCTCTCAAAGATAGAGATTTAAGGGCCTGAGCAACAGCATCTGCAGGAGTGTACCAATAACCTACCTCCCACTTTGGTTCCTGGTCACATTAAAACAACTACATCTTCAGAACTCATGTCCAATCTGAAAGAAAAACGTTCAACTGAAATCCTTTCAGTTTGTTAATCTTTTGCCTTTTACAGTTCGTTAATCTTTCGTGTTTTCTCTATTTTTATCTTGTTTCGCCATGTTAAATCACTATGGAACTCAACGTGTACAAGCTGTTGGTGTAGAACAATTGTAATGCAATATCCAATGATCTCATATAGGGATCTAGAGACTAATTTGATTCAAGGAGGCAATATATGAATTACTAACATGAAATGAGGAGAAAATGATATTGGAGAAATTTTTACTTGGATAGAGATAGATGAATTAATTGAGTGTAAACGGTTGAGTGTGTTCTATGAGGTTGATTAGTATGGCTCGGGTGAGTGTTCTTGCCTATTTTAATATCACCTAGAGTAGCAGGTTTCAACATTCCAAAATCTTCAATCATTAATTGGTTTAATACATTTTCATATTCAGAGAAATGAGTGTTTATTTAGCTGGATTGTGGCTTTGAATTTCATAATCCAATTGCCAACATCTGTGAAAAGGAAACCGTTTGGAATGATTTTCTAAGCAATTGAGAAAGTGTTTTTAATCAGTTCACACTACACACATATATTTTAAAACACTAAGAAATTCGTTAAATATTATGACAAGGAAAAGGCCTAAAAGGTGTACCTGTACGCATGGTGTGATATGGTTTCCACTTAACTCAACCTTCTCAAGTGTGCCATTGATAGACTCGACGCGAGGCTTTAGTGTTTGTTCAAGTAGATCGGTCTCATCAATCGTGTCTGAAATGAACTTCACCTGAAATGCAGTGCATCAGAAAAACCAGAAGCAAATATTTACTCAACAATCCAAACACTGACGGTTACGACCTTACCAGAAGAGTGTTTTGGACATTGTAATTACACTTGAAGCAATCTCGATTCTCAGATGGAGTTGGTCTGAACTCTGAAACCCCTTCTGTCACCTAATGAGCATACTATTATACATTTGCAGTGCAGACAAATGCAGTTTGAAATACAGCTCAATAACATTCTTTTAAAAACAAAAAAACCCACATTAAATGCCCACGTAGATGTAGAGTGTGTTTGGAATACATTTTTCAACTGTTTAATTTAAAAATAAGCCAATTTGAAAGAAATTATTGTGTTTGACAAGCAATCAAATATAGTTTTTGAAGTGTATTTTAAACCGTTTTTACCAATCGTTCGACTGAAAATGTATTCCAAACGCACTTTAAACTTTTTGAAAAATATTTTGTAGTCTAACAACTAAGAAAGGAGATACCGATAAATAGGCAATGAAAATTTCAGACAATTACAAAAGTACCTGGTTAAACACTGAGGGCAACTGATCAACAAATTTGGTCAGAGAATTCAAGACTTCTCGATCACTGTCTGGAACAATAGCTCCAGCAGCATCGAGCAATATCTTCCTTGCATCCTCTGCATATAAACAAGGATAAGAATGTGTCTTCATGAACATATCAAAGGTCAAAAAAACGATATTATGCAAGATTCGATAAAAGGAAAATTATAGTCATAAGTAGCAAGTAGTAGAAGGGTCTAATGCAAACAGCAAGGATGAATGTGAATCAGCATGAATAAATGGAAATACGATTTGCAGTCGTTCAAACTAGATACTGAGGGTTAGTCCTATACTCATTTATCTATATAGGCATAAGCTCTGCTCTAGTCAGAATCAGGGGGAGGCTAATATAGCAAAGTTGTACCATGGCTTCTGGAAGGAACTTGCAGAGAGGAGCAAATGGTAATAGATCCCTTGGAATCCATGAAAGAAAACAATTAAACTCAATGTATTGAAACAATCAGGTTGAAGATGGCAACTTAGAAAGTAGATGTTATTGTGAACTAGTCGGGTTGGTTACTCCCTTCAAATCTGCTTCTGTATCGTCCATGTTCATAATTCAGAAGAAGATATAATTCATATGCAACATTAACTATATATAAACATAGTCAGAAACTTAGTACCATGGCCAAGAAGTTCATATTTAATAAGGAAGTCGAACAAAATGCTGATCCAAAGGATGCAAAATCTTAATTATAGACTATAAAAACATACTAAACAATGCAGAAGCCAAGTCAGGATTCTACCTGAGACACTCCTAGCCATTGAGTAAACTGGAGATGCTTGTACAACTGGCATCATCTGACTGGTTAAAGGGCCCAACTGTGTAGAGCAGCATTTCAAATATTATCAATTCGAATTACGTAGCTTATGCCATGAACAGTCTTCGTTGATGTCTATCTATTCTTAGTAGCATCTCCAATACATGAAAGAAACCAAGAACAAAGTAAATTAGCTCTGATCGTCTTTCATTAGCTGGTTTATATAAAACCAACATATTTTCTTCCTTCTCATTTTAATCCTTTCAGATCTAAGAGGTATAGGTGAACCCAAGGAGGTGTTTGATGAGCCGCAACGGGATTTGCTTGTATTGTAATGTAATCCAAATCTCATGTTTGTTTGAATTCGATTTATAATATAATATTCATCCCGTTTCGACAATTTTCAATCTAAGACTATTTCTCACTGTTTTTACAATTTCATTTCCATTTTGCCTTTGATTAGTAATGTTTTCCAACACTCCTATGATTTCCATTAATCATGATTACATTCCAGCTCTCCGAACACTGTCTAAAGTTTCTAACTCACCTTTTCGTACAATCTAATTCTAAACAAACGTCTCCGAGGTGAAATTCATATTGTCTCAGAAATTAGGAATTGATGTCTTTTCCTAAAAGATTACTCATAGAAATGAAAAGGAGTTGACACTTGGTAGCAAGCACAAGCCCATGTAAACAAACTATGAAATCCAACAAAAGATAAACAGTAATCTCTGCCAATTTTACCTGCTCGAAGTAAGGAACAGCCTCTGTTGCTGGCCTGTTGTTGAAGGAGATTATAGCATTAGCCTTCCACAACAAGAATATTATGTCACACAACCATTGAAATTGATAAGAAAATTATCTATTTCGGATACCAAAGCCAGTTGATTAGCTTGTCAGTTCCATCACACTTCATTTCCACAAAGAAACTAAGTCAAATAAGAGCTAGTTTCCAAGCGATTTTGAAATAGTCAAGTTCAAGGTCAAAATCACTTTTCAATCATTCAAATTCAACTCAATGTTTGCTTTTTACACTTTTAAAAGTGATTTTTTCATACGACCAAAATAGATTTCAAAGAAGTTTATCCATTTTTAAATCACTCTCAAACAAAGTAAGAAGCCAAACCTTAGGTATCTTTTCAGAGAAATAGCTCCCCGTGAGTACTTGTAGAAGCGCGCCATTGCTATCAATAAAGAACAAAAACGAAATAACCTCAGTATTTCTTTCTGCGGTAATGAGGACAACAATCACGAGTTGACTCACCTATGACCCACAGAAAATAGAGGAAGGTTAACGAGTTGAGAAGGTGAAATATCTTCATCGGGCAATCCGGAAGCTAAAATGGTATCCAAACAGACATGAAACCTCTCGAATACTTGTCTCGCGGCATTGGCATGATCGAAAGTCACATTGTAAGGTACTGAGATTATCAGAAACCCTTCCTTTGCCAAAAACTCAATTAAGTAGCTGCATCAAAATGCAAGTTGAAAGCACGGAAAAGTAAAAGGAAGAAGAAGAAAAATCAACTAAGACAACGGAGAAACCTGTAAGAGACTTCAGGAATAGCTCCGATGAAAGCGCCGCCGAGGAACTTGATGATAGCGCGAGGTGGCTTACCCCTCGGCGGCGGTATCACTAAACAAGATTCCAATTGCTTGTATATCTTTTTGACATTCGAATTTCTACCACCATATCCATTCGAGATCATCTTCTTCATTGAAGCCGATGAAGTTCCGGAGACTGATGTAGCAGTTCGCTTTGAAAATTTATTGAAAAGGGGAGAACTGTCTTCAATACCTCTCTTGATAGTATATTCGCGTCTGTTAGTTTTGCTGGATAGGAAAATCCATCGACGTCGGCGGCAAACGACGGCGGTAGAGGAGGGCAAAAAGGTGGCGCCGGCGGCAGAGGTGACAGATGTTTCCATGTTGTCAAATTGCTAATTCCGACGTTACAGGAAGGAATGTCGATATTTGCAAGAACAAATGACAAAGTATATATGCTAATGATTCGGCCACGAAGCTCCATTCATTTCCTTGAAACTAAAATTAAAAGCGTAATGGAAAATTTCCTGATTAAACTAAACAAATATTATTTTCATTTATTTTAAGGCTCAAAATTATTATCATTCAAATTCTATCGACGTTTCTTACAAAAATTATATTTAAACTAATAAATAAATATTTTACACAAACATTTTTACATGATTGGCTGGGAAGAAATTATTTTTCCTCAAGAAAAAAATCAGCCTTATCTCCCTTTTTTTTTTCCTTTTATTTTATTAAGTCAATGCATGGGATTAGGGAATCGAACGTATAAGATTAAATGCATGGGGTTAGAGAATCGAATGTATAAAATTAATATGCTAATACATATTATCTCTATTTATTATTTGATCTACACCATAGATAACTCTTAAAAACTCCTTAAAAAAATGAATTTGTGTTTCCTCTTTAATATCTATTAGATCTTTAAAAATTAAAAAAATGTATCATTCCATGCTCAATAGATTATATAATATATTCAAAAATTTTAAGAATTGATTTTCGTATGAATTTGGGGATTTATGTTTAAAGAGTCTAAACTTTTGATATTGCATCTAATAGAATTTTCTATATATAGCCAAATTTTAAAAACTATTTTTCTCCATTCTCGAGTCTCCGTTTTCTAAAATCTAAAAACCAAAGGCTCGTGCGTTTAAAAATTTTAACTCGATATCCCGGCTTTTGCCAAAACTAAACAAATCCTTATCAAACCAATCAAGAGAACAAGAAATATTGTGGAATTTTAGTGACAAAGAAGTGAAAACTATGCTCCATAGTTTCTGCTATGAAAGAATAACTATGGAAGGTTTGACATCTAAGTCCACACAAAGAAAATCCCCTTATCATACATCGTTTGGTAATCGACCAACTCCCTGATGCTAAGACATTGCAATACCCATTCAAATATACATATATTCACCACCACGAACAGCATTTTCAGCTCCTCTTCTTTCTTCTTCGGCCTCTTTCTCTCGTTGCTTCCAGTTCTCGTATTCTTGGTCGTCGGTGGGCAATTCATATCGACAGATAGGACAAGAGTTATTTGATTCCTACAACAAATTACAAGCTTAAGCATAGGATGTGTTTAAACTAAAAAAGAATTTGAGTTTTATTAACAGATACTAATCAAGTTGGCAAATTACCAGCCATGGCTTCAAACAATCTTGGTGGAATGCATGTTTGCAAGGCAATTCTTGAATCTTTTCATCAACAGCGAAGTCTTCCTTGCAAATGGCACATTGTACATCTTTTCCTAGCTTGGCGAGAATTTCATCTGTTATAGTAAATAGAGGAAGGTTGGCGACGAATTCTTTACTTGCAGGAGGAACTTTTGGTGGTTGGTCAACGTCAACCGTTTCAACAGTTAACTAAATAGACAGAAAAAAGAAAACGACTAATCAAATGGTTTAAGCATTTGAAACAACATCACTACAAACAATTTAAGAATCCCACAGCCAAGGGTCCAAGACTTTAACCATCATGCTCAAATCTATATGGATATGCACAAAGTGTAAATCTTGTAGAAATGGTAACAATTAACTCATACAAATTTGAACCATGAGACTGATCCAATGCACATCCTTCATTTTCTCTCCATTACAGAAACAACGAATTTGCTCCAAGTATGATATGAAGAAGGTAGAGTTAAATCACCATTCAACCCAAAAGTTTAAGTAGATATGTAAGTTTGGATAATAATTTGATATATGAAACCCAACACCGAAATTATTCCTACCATACATACATTATATATATTATAAACAAGTAATTCTCAAATAAGAACATGAGGGAAGTACTCTCAGAAATAGGAAACAAACATTACCGCATTTATAACGTTTTCAAGATCTCCATTAAGCCCTAGAAGAATGCCAGCAACTGTCTCAGAAACGTTGTTGTTCTCAGCCGAACTTTGAGAAGATTCAGCATTAGATAGCGCAGCTGCAGCGGCTCTTATGAGATTTGATTGCACCAGCCACTGCGGCTGGGGTGGCTCTGGATCAACAGTGAGATGGCCTTCAAAAAGATAGCCTGAATCAACACAAGAACGTTTCGATTATTACATTTCAACGAATAGGCAGATAAATTCAATGAAAAACCTAAAAAAATGTATTTCAATGAAAAGAAATGCATCTAATTATCTAAAACAGTACCTGTATTTGATGAAGAACTTTGTGGAGCCGGAGATGGATTGTCGTTTTGGTGCAGAATTTCCTCGGCCTGAGCTACGCAAGCCTGAAGGTGTCGTATCTCAGATTGATCAGAGAGCAGAGTCAAAGAAAACTGAAAAAGCTGGAGACCAGAACGCCAAAACCCTGGGAACGTAAATCTTGTCCTCAATAATGTTGCAACTCGGCAAATTATGTAATAGAACTGCCATCAAGTAATGAATATTTCAACAATTCAACTCCACAGATAAATTTTCAGATTCAAACAATACAATATATCATCAAACTAGTAGAAACCACCAAGATTCCAAGCATATTACGAATTTCACTCAGGTAAAACACACATAACGGAACAAATTCACACAAAATGGATAAATGGAATGAAATAAAGACCAAGAAGTATCCAAAGACAACAAAATTGAACAATAAGAGGAGAAAGATGAAATACCGATTTGCGTAAATCAGGAGAAGCATTAGGATAACGATCTTGAAGCAGAGAAAATAGGGTGGAAACTGCTTCCTCGAATGTCTGTTTCTTCCCCAATACTTTATACAATTCCTCCAGTCTTAATCTCACTGCCTCGTCCGATTCCATTTCAAATATCTTGAATGATAGAAATGTTCTCCTCTTTACGAATTTATAACTCGAAACTCAATGAATCGAAGAATTTCTTGAGGAAGGGGTAATGACCACGACGAATCCGACCCGGCCGATGTTTCGCTGTTGACGATCCGCGACCGCCAAACCCCACGCGCGGATGTAGCCGTAGCAATGAAGATATTCGGTAACTTTCTTTTTCTTTTCTTTCTTCTTTTTTTCGTTACTTATTAGGGTTTAAAAAGATAGATTTTTCTTCCTTATGGATGACCCGAAATTTGGATTTGTAATAACGGTTGTTCCAAATTTTGAAAATAACGAATTATGATATATGAAAAAATGTCTTTTCCAAAAAACTAATTTTATGAAGAAAAAAATATTTAAAATACATTCAAAAACTATTTCGAACTATTATCAAACACTCTAATTCTAATTTTTTTAAATGACTTATGTTTTAAATTAAATCCTCGAGAATTTGTCTTCAGACGCACTATAAGATCAATTTAAATATACATAAAAGTCCTCGTCCACTAGTAATTTAGATTTAGGCTTAGTTCGTGATTGTGGTAACTAATAAAATAATTGTACTCTTGGAAAAATCAAAAGTTATAGAAAAAAGATTGTGCGGTTGGTAAATTTTTTTTTTTTTTTTTTTTTTGTAATAATGGCTCAAATAGATGTTGATATTTAAATTTATATGTTTATATTTAGTATATAAATTGTTTAGATTTATTTTAAAACAAAAATTGTTTATAATAATAAAAAGAAGTACATTTCTCTTCTTCCTATATCACATCACTATATAAACTATAGATTTTTGTCAAAAAAAAAAAAAAAGAAGAAATTAAATAAATTTATCAAATTCAACTTTCAAATTAAATATGTAAATAGTTAGGACTAGATTTAGACACAAAATTAAAAGTTCAAATTGTCAAAATTGAATGTCAAACTTGTATTATAATATATATTTTCTAAAAAAATTGAATAAAGCTACTTTCCATAGACTATGTCACATTACCATAATTCAAACTTATTCTCTTTTAAATTCTTCATTTATTTACATAACCCTTATAGACCATTAACTATTGTAAGTTTATATAATTTCATTATTTAATAAGATGAGCCAACTTTAAGATAAAGTAATTTTTCTTCAAAAAATATCTATATATATATATTTATTTTAAAGGCAAACTAATTATGAAAGAGTGGTTTGTTGACAGGACATCAATACAGAGATTGCCTATTCATACAGCACCTTTTTCAGAGTAAAGTTGTAACCTTATGCTGCAATTCATCCAATTGGAACAAATTTTCACAACTGAGCAACTCAAAAGCAAATTCAGAAGCAGACTTGAGGTAACTTCTCAACTGAACAGTAAGATTTTTTTTACAACCAAAAGTAAAACATTCAAATGCAATATGAATGTTTGAATGAAGCTTTTTGTTGCGCTACATCGTTTTCACTTTTTACGATATCAGTTAATACTTACCAACCAGTAATTATGTTTACATTAGCTTACTCATACTCCCCTTACCTACTAAGTAAAATCAAAAGAAAGTTACTTACTGAACAGTGAAAAATTTGCATATACTTACGAGATATAAACCAGCAGGTTATTAAGAAAGAATCTACATTTCTCCTTTCTCCTTCTATTCTCAACTTGAAATTCCATTAGCCAAGTCGGCTAAGAAGACAAAGAATTCAAAGCTTACAGAACTAGACAGCTATAGAACAATTTTTTTTATATAAAAAAATAATAATAACAATTAATAACTAGTTGGATTCAATGGTGTTATCTCCATTCTCATGTCATACAGTAGCCTCAATTCTAGGCTCAAATGAGAAGGCAGACATAAACTCCACAGCTTCACCATTCATGTAGCATTTGGGCAATTCGGTCCATTGATTTTCAACGAGATCGCACAGTAGATATGTATAAAGGTCATTTGAGTTCATGCATATGAGTATCTGGTCACCAGCTCCGACACAGTTAATATCGACCTTTTTGCCATACCATTCATGCGACATGGCAGGAGGTAATGCTGCAATTTGATGCCAAGTTCGAGCTTCCTCGTCGTATCTCCAAACTCTAAGGCTTGCAGTTTCAAGAAACTCAGATAACATAACAACTAACATCTCACCTCGACACTCAACAACATCGATAGAGTACTCTGAAAAGACAGGCAAGAGCCTGGAGTACTCCACAAAGCATCTCTTGCTCAGATTACAAGCCATGATAGTCCCGGATGAGCTAATGAAATAGACGGTATCCTCTCCATTTTTGTTCGTAACGACCGATGAATATTGCTTGGATGGGCTTCTCTGCATATTTGTGGACACTACATTTCCTGTCCGACTTAGGAAGTACACAACAGTATCATCGTTGAAGTTGAAGTCGATAGAATCATCAACTTTTCTACTCAAGGCAAAATCCTCGTCCCAGCAACCCGTTGTTGAACTGTACACTTTGAACCGAAGCTTTGGAACTTGGCCATAGACCAATACAAGCTTGTAAGAGCCCTTACAACCATCGGGGTCTGCACTCATCACAATGGCATGAAGAGATTGATCTTTTTGGTCAAGATCCACAGGAGGAAGCTCACTACAGGAGCCCGTTAAAGGATTGGACACAACAAAGTTTCCCAATGAATTACGAAAACAGATCAAACCACCAGAGGCAGCAACAGGCATCGAGTCGAGATGATGATTCTGAAGTAGGTTTGGATAGTTAAGCTTCTTCCAATTTTTCTCAGTCGAATCGAAAACAATCGAGCGGTTGAGATGTGGATCAACCATGAAAAACCAAGGGTCACGTGCCGAAATGTCCGAACACGCAGACTTGAAACTCGAAGAAGCTGCAACCGATTTCCATCTTTTGCACACTGAAGAAAGGCGAAAGAATGCCGAGGTTGGTAGCCTCGAAAGCACCCTCTCGAGAATGTCTTGATTGAGATCATCCAAAGAAAAGTTGCTCAACATGTTGTTTTCTCCATCGTATCTCTTCCTCTTCCGAGTCACCCCCAAATCACCACCACGAGCATCAACAAGCTCCATTGACAGAAATATCTTAGAAATCACTGCAATATCAAACAAACACGAGTGCATTAGTTTCAATCATGACCATATTTCAAACAATCCCAATAACCCCAAAATAGTAACAAGAAAAACAAAAACAAATAAGACTAAACCCAAATCAAATCTGTAAGAAGAAGAAAACCCCCATTTCCCTCCTTACCATATTTCACATATGGGTGTAAACTAAACCCTAACCAATGGATCAAACCAGCATAAAGATAAATTACAACCCATTTCAAAAAAAAAAAACCCACCACTAAACTCCGATGAACAGATCGATTCATAAACACAAACAGAAACCTCGAAATCCAGAGAGTTTAACAAATCAAAACAGCAACAGAAATCCAAACAAAATGCAGATATGTCCACAAGGGATCTGAAACCCTCAAACCCAGGACCAAAATCGAAACAGAAACACGAAAAGAAATGAGAAAATGCACCTGAAAGAAGCAAATAACAGCTATGGAGAAGAAGTTGAAGGCGAGTGAGTTAAGTGGAGTATGAGATGAGGAGATTATAAATGGGGTTTGAAGAGGTGAAAATGGGGGAAAGGGGAAAAGGGAAAAAAGAGAAAGAGGGGGAAAAAGGGAAAGGGAGAAATGGAGGAAGAAGAGAGGGAAGGTTCGAGGGCAGTGACTTTTGAGGGCTTTGACACTTTGTTACAGAGAGGAGGAGGAGGAAGAAGAAGGAGATGAATACACGAGTGGATAAAAAATAATAATAAAGAGGAAAGTAAAAATAAAATAAATTGTGAAAAGAATACAAGAGAGAATACGATTCTTAATTTTTGTAAATACAAAAAAAAAAGTAAGAAGAGAGAACATGAGTTGACTCTGCTTCACGAGTGGTTTCTTTGGCTTTGGATTCGCTTGGTGGGTTTTTTTTCCTTTCTCTTTTTCTTTTTTTAATTATGAGTTTGCTTACTCAGCTTTCATATTCTATTATCCAATCAAACAAAAATAACATAATGGATGTCAACTTTACATCTAAATGTAAATATATATATATATATATATATATATATATTTCGAGTTAGCGGTTTAATATAGGTTTAGGAGTTTGGAGTCTCTCTCAACTTTGTGTTTATTATATGTGTTTACATGAGAGATTGATTTTGTATTGATGTTATTATTTGGTCCGGGAGTTATTGGTTTTTCAGTCTCATCATTTTTATATTTCTTTTAAATTATTTTATCTAAATTTTAGCCTCTTGTCGGTAAAATACATATTCAAAGTCACTTATGAAATGTAATTTAGATTTTTTGAAATTAATTTTGATGATACGGAAATGGTATTTAAAAGTGTAAATTCTAATATTAAACAATATGGTGTTGTGTTAGCTTTGAGGAGCATCTAATTTATAAAATTTGCGGTGAGCATGTAGCTGACTTGCTTTCAAGGCAATAACGTCCCACGACATAACAATATAATTTGGGTTTTGTTGATATGTAACAAACCTAATATATGTGCTATCAACTTTGATGTTATGGGTTCAATTTTTCCTTATCGTGTTCGATTTGAAAATATTAGAACTTTAGAACCTGAATTCAATTCAATTGGTTGTGGCTTGTATTCTCGATTAAAAATTAACGATTTAAGATTTAAATTTAGAATCTCTCCACTTGTTTGTTAAAAAAGTAAGCACTCAATTTCAATAGAAATAATATATGTATAGGTTGCTAATTATGCTTGTACGACATTATTTTAGGTCAAACTGATAAGTTTATATCAAATGTCAATGTCAATTCAACACTTCTAAGCCTAACATATTTTACGTCTTAATATCTATTTGATAGTCATTTAAAAAAGACCTTATAAACATTACTTTCACTTCTTCTACCTATAAATTTTTCTATTTTCATTTTTGGGGTAAATTTTAAAAACTAAAAAAATAGTTTTAAAACATATCGATTTTGTATTTTATAATTCAACCTGTTAAAATTTAAAGAGTAGGAAAAAAATCACCCAAAAAATTAGGAGAAAGCAAATATAATATAAAAAAAAACATTATTTAGTGTCGTGAGAATTTAATATAACATACTATAACTATATTCCAATAATCTATTATTGTAATTATCAAAGTAAACATAGATCAGTAATAAATAATTTACATTCCCTTGAAGTTTAAATCTCTCATATTTTCAATAAATTAGCTGGTAAATAATATTTTAAGAATAAGATGTTTAAATGTGGTTTTTTAAAATTAAGAAAAAAATATATCGTATAAAAAAATAGTTATTTCAAATATAGCAAAATATCATAGTCTATCCAATATAAACTATTATATGTATATTTATATCATAATAGACATAGACAATGGTCTAGCACAAATAAATCGTGACATTTTAATATATATGTAAATATCTTAAGAAGTTTATTATTTAACATAAATTATTAAAAAAAAAACTAGAATTTGGGTTTCGGTGATGTTTTGCTTCAAACTTTAAAAGACGAACGATTTTCTCTCATCGTAATACATCATTAATGAAACAAGCAAAAGAAGTATAGATACGATACATTGAAATAGGAATAACTCTAGTATATTAAAAAAAACATTGCACTAGACTAGTAGAACATGAATACTATGTGGATCAACGATGAATCATGATATGCTATTCAATTATTTCGTACGAATGATAAATACACAATTTTAAGATTAAAACTTTTGAATATGGCTTCCTGAACTTATAGATAAAAATAAAAAGAAAGAGTGTCAAGTGTCAACTCAAAGCTGGATAGCAATATAAACATATTTTGTTGTGTTAGATTTGTTTGGGGGTCCTAAAATTTAAAATAAAAAATAGTTCAGAAATTTCATAGGTTATAAATATATAAAATTTTGGTTTGATTTGTTTGGCCCTAAAGTTGAAACAAAATCCATGACTTCCCACATGTGACTCTGCCTACTCTATTCTCTACTTTACACCTTCTCTCTCTTCCTCAAAATAAGAGAAAGCGTAGTTTTTCAAACACAAATCCTATTTTTTTATTACAATTTTTTCCTCTTCTTTTATATATTTATATTACCCTTTTCTCATCATCATCATTATTATTATTATTATTAAAATATCATTTTAATTCGTAGAATTTCAATTTTATTCAATTTTAGTAGTTGAAATCCGGAATGTTCGATAATAATTTTTGTATACTTAGTAGATCTTTAAACTATTTTTTTATTAAATACAGTATGTGAATAGATTTTTAAAATTCGTAGGGTAAAGTAGTAAAAAAAATTACAATAGAAAAAATAGTAAGAAAATTGTCAAAAATAGAACATTTGATAAAAATAGAAAAATCGAGTATAATAAATATCGTCTTTTAATGATTTTGATCTATTAATGGTTCTCTACGGGTAAATGATTGGTGAATTTTTTCTATTTTTAAAAATAAATAAATCAAAAATCAACAAACTTTAAAATAAAACCTATTTATTATGATTATGATTCGGAGATGTTTGTTTGTTGACATTTTCACGGCGAAAAGAAAAGGAAAGAGAAAAGAGAAAAGAAAAGAGATGACTTATTGGCTTTGCTTTGACACTCTTCTCCTCGTAGAGGGAATCTCTCTATCAAAATTGAAAAATGCCATTTTTTCTTCTCTCTCTCTTTTCTTTTAAAATCTGTTATTATTATTATTATTATTTTTATGGCTTGAAAGTCAAAACGCCCAGAATCTCAAAGGCCACGAGCGATGTAAGAAATAGTGAATGCCTCAGTTACAGGCTCTACACCCAGCCTGACGCCAACAGTGTAAAATATTCCACCTCAAAATTATATATATATGTATATATATATTATCCGAATATATTCTAATATTTTTTGGTCGATCGGATGCACGGGATACTCAATCATCCTGACTTTTAAGGACGATTGGTATTCATAGGTGCATCGTACACCACATGACGGTGTAGTGCTCTTTTAGTCTTAAGACTGAATTCTAATATTTGTATTCGTTTAAGTTATGAATGTTTTGGAATTATAAATTCAATTCTTTTTTATTTTGATTATTCCTCATTTTTCAAATTTTATAAATATTTTTAAATTAAATCAATTCAGTTTTTACACTTTGTATATACTATTAAAAACTAATAAATTTTCTTACCCGTATGGACGGATGATAAACTAATTAAGGATTTAGTTTACAATTAAAGTTTAATAAAAATCACTACAACAAGAACTAAATAGTTACAAAGTTGAAAGTAAGTACACGAATGCATTATTGATCAACGATCATTAATAATTATAACTTCAACTATTAATTGCTTATAAACATTCATTTTGTTATATATTCTCAATTAATATTTAAAGGAAAACGTAAACTTTTTGGAAACTAAACAATTTAAAAAAACAAGGACAAGAGTGAAAATAGTTTCTTTTATAAAAAAACATATTTTAGTTTCTAGAATTTCACCAATAATTTAACTTCTTTACTTACAAAAAGGTATAGTCATTTTTAAAAATAAAAAATCAAACAATAATTTAACAATTTTATTTTTTTTTTCTTTGTGGGCAATAATATCTAATTTATTAGGGTAGAAAAAGAGAGAGGAAGAGTAAAATTCAACTCTTTATGGTATAAAGTAATTAAATAGAATAGAAACAAAAGAGGGGGGCCGAAAAGAAAAAAGCCGTAAATTGCGTTTCTTTTGGTTTTGATTTTCTCTGTCTTTTTTTGTTTTTTTTTTTAACGTAGAGTAAAAAAATGCCTATTTCTTTTATGGCATTACATTGGCATTTTGGTATCGAAAATAATAATAAATGAATGATAAAGCAGAGATCTCGATTTGGTGGTTGGCGTTGCTCTCAATTCTCTACTACACACTACACGCCTATGTATGCCTTTTTTATTTGTCAACCCATTTCCCTTTCTCTCCTTCTCTATTCAAAAATTCCTTCTTTGGATTTTTTTACAACACTATATGTATACCACTTGCCTTGCTTTTGAGCAAAGTAATAAATAAGTCTCTTAGATTGTTAGGATATTAAACCACTAATTCACCGGAAAGTTTAAGTTTGTGGTTGAAATTAAATTTAGTTATATATTACTAATACTTTCTATCACTTGTGAGATTGAAATATTTGAAAGGTCCAATAAATGAAAATCTATTTTAATTGGAGAGGAAACAAACGTGCATGGACTTGAATGGAGGACCTGAGATTCCGTCTCAATAAATAAATTGACAATGAAAAAAAGTAGTTCATCTTATCTTAAAAGAAATCGAGTCTTTGTTTGATAATGATTTTGTTTTTGTTTTTTTCAATAGTTCTGTTTTTTATTGAAAAAAGTGGTTGACTTTCGAGTTAATTCTAGAAAAAAGATAGGTTTATAGAACTTCTTTTTTTTTTTTTTTTTTTTTGTGAAACTCGGCTTGGTTTTTTAGAAAACTTGAGTAGAAAGTTTATAATGGAAACTTATGGGAGAAAGTAATAGTAATGTTTATAAATTTTAATTTTCAAATGGGTTGAAGAAACTTTTGTTATTTTGTTATATTTGTGTATAGGGGATGTTCGAGGAACTAGAATGCAACTAGAATTATTGGAAACCAACGAAGTATTGGAATGCATATCGAGTTAAGAGCGAAACAGAAATTAAATCGTAAAAAATGAAAGCGATGAAACTAAAGGGTTTAATGTAAAATTGCTGAAACGAAATGAGTTTAATGTGACAATTTGAATTCAAAACACTCATTAAAACATGAATTTTTATATTCCAATCTTATTACAAGTGTCTAAAAACTCCATAAGTTTATTTTATTATATATGCAAACAAGTCAACTAAAAACCCGAATAGTAACAACGGGTCTTTCTTTTCTAAATTTTTGAAAGGATGAATGTTTAAACCCTAAAATCAAAACAAAAACGAAATGTTAAATAAATTTTCTAAATATGGCTTGTGTTTTTCGGTTTAAGTAGACAAGTTTATTTCAAAAAAGAAAAAGAAATTCAAATAGTTATCAAATATCGTGATAGTTCAATTTATATCCTAATGGATCTTTCCTATTAAAAAAATGACAAAATCAAGTATAGTTAATTTGTCATTTTGAAGATTTTTTTTTTTCTTTTGCATGTTTTTTACCATGAAACCCCTTTTCTTAGTTGTACAAAACTCCAATCAAAACGACGATTGTTCAAATAGTTCATGTGCCAAAACGAGACACCTTAAAAAACCATAATAGAATTCGGGTCTATAAATTAAAAGAATATATATGATTGTGGGAGTTTTGGGTGAATCCATTGCAAATTTAGTCATTAGAATCAAAATCTACCCCTATGAGTTATAATTAAAATATAACTAGAATTAAGCACAGTTTACGAGATTAAATTCTAACTTCTACGATCATAGACTAAATTCTAATTTTCTCGAGACCATAGATTCTAGTACATTTGTCTAACACGGCACAAACAATATGGCAAGGGTATCACAGGGGCACAAAGAAAAAAGAAGCTCATTCTCATTAGAATTTATAATGAATGCATCAGTAACACTTAAGGTCAACATTTAGATATCAGTTTTTAATTTATGTTAGAAGAAACTATGAACCTAATCTCTATTGAATTATAAAACAAGTTATCCAGATGAATCTGTAATCACACCCTCATCCCCCTATTGCATAAAGAGTAGCGGGAACCAAATATTTTTATACTTTAATGATTACGGATTTTCACAATTTCTAATCAACACCGAGGTCTTCTATGCTAATACTGAAACCTCAGAACAAAAAAGAAAGAAAAAAAAAATTACCAGCTCAAACCTCGTTTCAAGGATATGACTGGTTGATCTATGAATGGGCACGAGGGGCGACTAGACAATCTCAACTCAACGACGAAACATCACTCGTCAACTCCACTAGGTTCGTTCCTCATCTTCAAACTTATAGCTGAGACAGGGTGATCCTGAATTCATCTTGTGCGTTTCAGCAGCAGATGTGTGGGGTTTCATCTCCATGTATGTGTCCATTGACACGAACATTATTGGCGTCTTGGGCAAGAGAACTCGTCTCACAACTAATCATATCTGTATCTTCTGAATCGTCTCTTGCAACTCTGAGATTGTTCACTGAAACGTCCTCATTGCAGTAAGAAACCTCCATTGAAACGGCTGAATGACAATGACCATTTACACTTGCTGTTTTTGTATCTACTGGAGTTATTATCAAAGGTTTGTAGTTCAACAATAATTGAGAATCATTTCCAAAATCTTTAGGAAAAGATGAACTAATTCCGACATCATGCACATCTGTATCCCTGACATTATCATCCCTTACAGCTTCCGAAGCAACTCCGAATGCTGCCTTGCGAGTGCAAACAGAAGTATCGCTTGATGTAGATGACTCGTGTGCATCTCCATTAACATCTTCATAATACAATCTCTCAGGTTCTGTTTGAATGTCAGGGGACCCAGTAAAATTATCACCGTGCATACAGCCATCAGTTGACTCAGAGCTAGACGAACAAATGCGATCCACAAGTCCTTGTTTATTGCTTTCAACTCGTTCATTTGTGCAAGAATCCACTTCTACTTTCTCTTTCTGGAGCTGCTTGTTCCCCATAGATTCAATAGTTTGAAGACTTGAAGATCGTGGGCGAACCCTACAAAGAATAAGCAAGTAGGTTTTTCAGGCACGTCGTCCACTCCATCAAGAATATGACGAATAAAAATGTTCAAGGGAGTATAAGAAACAACGGACTATATTACTCGCAAAAAGAACTAAGGGTGGATTGGCAAGCGCCAACCCCAAGAAGAACAAAATCATCCACGTCTTCCAATTGTGGAATTCAGCGAAAGTAACAATAAATAAACTCCTGAAGAGGGAAAAGTACCTGGAGTACAAAATCATGTACGCTCCCTGAGATAGTACCTCTTCCAAATCAACCTTAAAAACCTGAAAGAAAGCAGCAGCCATGAAAGTAAAAATACATTACAATGTGACGTCAAATGATACAAAAGAACTGATATCAAAGCCCATGCATTACACTGAATAACAACAACCATATCACGCATGAAGATATATTCTTGCACGAATCTAGGTCAGAATTGTCGGTCATCTACCAGCAAAAATTAAACAGGTGCGATAATTTACCAACAGTCTACAAATTAACCATGAATTCTTTCAAGTAAAGGTATGTGCATTTTGAACTGAAACCACAATAGATTGCCAAACATGGAGTATGTTGGCAACAATGTAATCAAATTATAAATATAGTCATTGTAATAACCACAGTATGAACAACCATAATATGCATGAAGATATATTCTTGAAAGGCTACACATTTATGTGCACAACAGAATATATATACAGGAGCATGAATATTTGTGCAGTGAAGACAGGCATTTAATCTGTCTGTCAATCTGTGAGTGGAAGGAGAGAAAGGGACCAACCTTACAATCATCAATCCTGTACCAATTTCCAGAGAAATCCTTAATGTAGCAGATATAGTGACCGAAAAATGAAGCATTCAGCATATCAACATGAACAACGACGGCATAAAGCCTGTACACATCCATACGATCTCCGGCTTCACTCATATAAGGACTAAGGTCTAAAGTCTCTGGAAACGTTACTTTCTTGTTAAGCTTCCCAAACCTCCCACTCTGCAAAAGTTTTCCAACAGAAACTTTAAGGGAAGGGAAAAAATAAAACACAAGACTATCTTTCTTCATTATTCAAAATTAATAGTGATCACAAAGACAATTCAACTATTATGTAGATTAACTACCCAATCACGATGTACGTTATACTACATTTTCCTTGTCAAGATAAATCATATATGAAGAGCAAAAGAAAACAATAACTAGGAAAAGGCAACGTATGTGCCGTAATTTGCATTTGTATTGTTTTTGTTAATAATAGATAGTAATATAGAGGTATATTTGCTTAATCACCAAAGCAAACATGACAGAAGGGATCCAACCTGAAATCTCTTTAAGGCAATTGTAAGAATATTAGGAGCCTGTTTAATCGTAAGACGTTTTGATGCCTTCACATAATCATTGCACCTACGAACACCAGAGTATACATATCAAATAAGAGCATAGTATGGATGGCATAAAAAATAATGACGAAATAAATGATTCGATAACAAAACTCAATTCACAGTCTAGATCCTCCTCTTGTGACCTAAAAATATTGATCTTTGTCGCACAACTACAAAATAAATATACTGTGCATCTTCCTTCGCCCTTGGATTTGTGAGCTAGACGAGTATATTATATTAAGATCTAACTTAAAATGCAAACTTCATATTGAAAATCGGAAACCAGGAAAAAGGCTATTGAAGCCTAAAAGAAAAAGCAGCCATCACATTCAGGGAAATAGTTTTTTAAGGTAAGTAGTAAATCACCCTACACAAGCCATCAAATACCTCCTAGACAACAGCTGTGAACAAAGTTACAGAGCCACCTTCCAAATGAAGGCATTTTTAATTCTAAGATATTCAAACTAAATGTGATGGCATATTGAACCTAGCAGAAAAATAGAGCAGCGGGCAAAATAATGAACAAATTACTAAATTTCCCAAGGACCCGCAACCACACACACATATAGGGAGAGAACGGTCGCATACCCATCACATTTGTACTTGTTATCACCATGCAGCCACTCTATTTTCGTGAATTGATCGAGGCACTCCTCCAATGATGTAGCATCACCATGAATTTCAACAGTCAAATCCATCATATTTTCATGCTGGTTGGAGACATTGTTGCAATTTGTACATATCACCTGAAATATCAAGATCCAAAACCCCATCAGTCACACTCAGCGACACTAAATACAAGAAATTGAATTCCCTAGATATAAACACTCAAAAGACAGAAAAGCATAACATGAAACTTCTAGCAAAGATCAGGGTGAAAAAGATATTTGGCCACATGGCAGATGGTGGGACCATCCCAACACATACTGTATTACAATTTTAAACATGTCTAGGTTCAAAAGATCAATTAATTCTACTTCAAAAAATGCAGTCAATAAGAAAAGGGGTGGGAAAAAAAGGTTCAAAGTGATCCTAGAATGGGAGAGCCGCTCAAATGCATTACTTGGGACTGAAGTTGGCCACCAAAAATGTGCTGTATGATGGTTGTCTCTCGGGAATGAGCACGAACAGCTTTTTCTCCACCAAATTCATCAAGGCACGCAAGTTGCATTCTATCAATGGCAAACCTGTAATACAGAAGTAAGCCATTAGATAAATGAACAATTTCGTAATAGAAACAAGAGTTGATGTTTTCCCTACATGGTCAGTAAGATAATATTTCAAATTACAAAAAGAAAAGCAAGACAGATACCTCATGAACTCATGTGCATCTTCCTGCCTTCCATAACCAAGATTCCCACCAATATTAGGCAACCGAAGGATAATATTATTGGGTGAAAAGGGTTGAGCACTTTGACTAGCTCTTTCAACATGTGTTTGAAATTCACAAAAGAAACACCAATCATCACGTACACCTGAATAAAAGAGGATGATAAATTATGGAGACGTAAGGAAGAATTAAAGCCCAGATGTAGAAGGAGGGAGAAAAGCAAAAGGTTCAAATGGTATTTACATTCATTTCTGTGTCCTTTTTCCAAAAGGAAGGCAAAAAGTGGTCTGGTGAAGGACAGACACTGTAGAACCACATTGGCAAAGCAACTGCAAGAAATAGGAAGAGTTGGGTTTTCCCTCTTCTATGAGTAGAGTGCGATACACCAGAATCTAACACCAAGTGATTGACACTTGAAAGTAATTCATGAATGGCATAATTGATAATTGTTAGAAATAAGTGAATACTGACCTATTGCCACAATTTAAGAGTCCACAAGGATGAAAATACTGCTTATCCCAGTAAAAGAGGTCCACAAATTCATCATAGGGAAAAAGAATCTAATTCATCCAAACACAAAGATAAACTTTATTAGGTATGATATCAATGACAATCTTCCTCAAAGTGGGAAAGGGGGGGGGGGGGGGGGGGGGGGGACATCATCAATTTAGGGGGGAATATGAAGAGAACATACATCTTTTGGTTGCTTGATAGGCTTAGAGGCTCTACAAGAAGGTACCAATGAAATTGCCGAAAAATTTTTGCTCCCTATAGTAGAAGCCTTGGAATCCCTGTGGGTATTCGGAGTTTCACAATCATCTGTATTCCTACGTGCTTGAAAATCCTTGCACTTTGTCTTGTGGCCAGCTTTCCAATGAATTTCTTGACATGTTGGTGAACTAAACAATAAACAATTTGAAGAAGAAAAAAACATCAAAATACATTTACATCATAACAAATATAAAATCTACAAGCAAATGAGAATAACAAATATAGAAGCAGTTGAAGTGTAAGACAACGAATGCCCAGTTAATAAAGCTTCGATCTTCACGAATAAAAACAAGACAATACTTTTGGTTACTAGAAACAATGTCAAGTAGATAATGAAATTATTTATTAGTCAACAGATTAAAATAAAAGACACTCCATCCTCATAGATAGATGAAATCGTTAAAAACAAAGCCTCTCTTGTTTAACTTCAGAGCATAACCAATACCTATATATAGCTGGTATAGAGATCAGCACAGAGCAAAACTAAAAAAAGAAAATCCCTATAATTTCAGTTTTCCAACACTTCCATCACAAGCTTTATAAACAACTACAAAGAGGAAAAGGAACGCCTTATAATAAAGATTTCTATGAATGTAAAATGCTAAATTACTCATTCAATTCTCGTCCCTAACGCCCCAGAGCAGATCAGTTAATAAACTACATGGAAAAATTCGTAAAAAATACACCATAGTTCACACTCCACGCACAACAGCACAAGTTATATTCTTGAGGCCAGCTTGAACTTGTCTTCGTTGACCTAATACTACAAAAGTCAAAAGATGATTGTGGGTGATCAAATTGCTATATGTAATCAATCATTTAAAGTCAATTCAAGCCCTTAAATTACACAGATGGTTCGGAAACAAACAACGAAATTATAAATTATTATAATATTGAAAAGTTCAATATATATGTTTATATTTATAAATATCCATATAATGAACAGATCAAGTGCATTGTTTGTTACCATATAAAGAGAAGAAAAAGCAAACTGATGAGAAGGGGAAAAAAGTCGATCAAGTAACAATTATTGCCGAAAAAGGGTTGCTGTTGCGTAATTTGATTACTATTAAAACGGATAATAAAAGGTAAATTATTAACTCCACATGAATAGCCAAATGCAAATGATGTAAATTTGGAAACTAAAAGGATTACCACTTACCAATATCGAACAGCCTTACACCGCGAGCACTTCTTCGACCCTAAATTACCACAAACGACACATACAGCATCGGCCATGGAACCGCCGCCGCCGGACATTGAGTTACAGTCGGTGCCGTCGCTTCTTCCTGCCGTTGCTCCTCCACTCGAAGCCTCAAAATTGGCGTCGACCTCAAAGTATTTAGAGGCCGTATTCTTCACCAAATACAGCAACCCAAAGATGATAAAAAAGAGAGTTAAAATCAATTGCAGGAACCAATTGAGATCCAAGGTTACTCCAGAGACGTGCATCTAAGCAGTCCCAGTGTTGTTGATCAAAGATTTGTGGGTAATCCTATTGCTTTTCATCGATGAATTTAGCAACAGAACTGAAGGATTTTGAAATTAAGTACAAACCCAATGAGAGAAAAGCAATAAACAATTAAGATCATGAAGAACAAGAGATTATTGGGACTGTTTCAAAGACCAAATCATCGAACCGAGAAAGACGAGACGGTGAGTGCGTACAAATTAGGCGGCTGTTTCTGTCCTACTTCTCTCTCTATCGGTAATTTGATGATGAAACTGCGATTTTACGATGGGGACAGCCTTTATTTTTCTTCACAATTCTCTCTTCCGAATTGGATTCTATTTTTAGGGTTAATTTTACAATTATTTTGGAACTCAAATAAACAATAATTTTTAATTTTTAATATTTAATTTTTATTTTTATTTTTTTTATGTAGAAGTTTCTCAATTTCCTTTTCACTCGATTACTTTTTTCCTCTCTTTTCTTATAAATCTCTTCTTTTTCTCACTCCTTTCGGCTTAAAGTTTCTAATTATTATTTTCAAACTAAAATATTGGTAAAAGCTATATTTTTTTAATAGTTCCTTAAATATCAAATTTAATATTCCAATATTTTATTTTAAATGATAATGTTGTTTGAAATAGGGTAAAATTTTGCATTATCTCGATGATAAATTGCGATAGGTTTAAATAGGCTTAGCTCAATTCAACTGTTATTTAAGTGTATTGTGGTTTTATTTTTCTTTATATATATATATATATATATATATATATATATATTTGTGGATATCTGAGCACGGCTATGGATTGAATTTATGACTTATTAATTAGTTATTTAGACTATGTCTCGATTTTTATCACCGGTTAGAATGTTCCTGTCTCAAATTAATAGTACGGTAACAAAAATTATGCGCCCTTTTGTTAGTAGTCCCTATTTTAGTACTAAAAATACTTTTTATTATCCCGATGAATCAGATAATACTATGCTATTTACGATGTTTATGTTATCCCTATTTACTTTGTTTGTTGGAATCATAGGAAACCCGTTCACTCAAGAAGCAATTGATTTGAATATATTAGACAAATGGTTAATTCCGTCTATAAACTTGTTACATGAAAGTTCAAAAGATTATGAAAATTGGTATGAATTTGTTAAAAATGTAACTTTTTCTGTAACTATAGCTTATTTCAAAATATTTATACCGTCTTTCTTCTATAAGCCCACTTATTCATCTTTACAAAATGTGAATTTTCGTAATTCAGTTGTTAAAAATTTTACTAAGAATTTTTTTTGAAAAAATTATAAATATAATATATAATTAGTCATATAACCGTGTATTTATAAACAAAATAAATTATTTTATTATATTAAAAAACATAACTTTTTCGATATATATCAGTTTTAAAAAAATGGAATAGATTTATTATTTTGTTAACATAGATGTATTACATTTTTAAATGATTAGACTAAAAAATTAATTCATATAATTTAGAGAAAGTTAAACTTTTGTTTTAATAAAATATATATGTGGGTAAAAGATTAAAATCATTAATTTAGTTCATTGTTTGGAAATAAAATTGTTACGAGTAAATTAGTAAAAATTCACCTTTTGTATTATTGGTAATAGAAAAAATATAATTTATATATGATAAATTGTTTTTTTAATTAATGGTAATTTATTTTAGGTATAAATATTGAAGTGGTACAATTATTTAAAAAGCATTATTTTAAAAAAGATTATCCATTTAATATTAAGCACGTTAATATTTGATATGTTATTTTAATTAATAG
This sequence comes from Cucumis melo, assembly GCF_025177605.1. NCBI lineage: Eukaryota > Viridiplantae > Streptophyta > Magnoliopsida > Cucurbitales > Cucurbitaceae > Cucumis > Cucumis melo. The sequence continues at coordinate 1,049,915 of NC_066863.1, read as the reverse complement.
GTATATACTATTTTTAAATGCTTGCTTGGTGATAAATAATAAAGACATACTACAAACTTCATAGCGTTTTACATAATTTTTTATTCTTTCTTCATTATTACTTTAGGAATTTGGATAAAGAATCCTTTTGAGATTTGATTGCTTTATTTAAATTTCACTTAGAAGGCTTTTAAGATTCGCACGTGGCAGTAAAACTTTTCCTTGACGATTGGATATGTGTAGTGTAACGATGTTTAGGGTTGGACATGGGTTGGTTTCGAACATTTTTTTAGATTAAATTTAATTGTTCGAGTTGGAAATAATCTTTATTGAATAATAAACTCAACCAAACCATGAATGTTTTTGACTTGGGTTGGTTCGAGTTAGTCGGATCACTTATTTAAGTTTTTATCATAAAATTAAGCAAAATATTAGCTTGTAATAATTTGATTTAATTATTATCATATACTAGGTTAAGATCAACAACTCAATCTCATGTTACATCATGAAAAGTTATTTTTTCAAAATCTAAAATACTAGTTTTATGAGTTGTTGGATGATAAATTATCTATAAAAAAAACTCGTAAAATTAGGATAAATATATGTATATATAATAACATCATAGGTAGAAAAAGTATATTTTAAAATTAATAATAACTTTGGGTTGTTTCTAGTGAACCCACAAACCATCCAAACTCGTAATATTTTCATTTTTTTAACACAACTCAACCCAGTTAATAACCCAACTCAAATCAATGATCGAGTTTTTTGGGTTATTGAATTTTTTAATACCCTTGGTACAAAGTTACGACGAGATCTCGCTTTTCAATTCATAACATATTAAGATCGATGACACCAACTTTTGTAACTAAATTTACCATAGAGAAAATCGACCAATTTGTTATTGTTATACTCATATTAAATAAATAAGTATTATTTTAAAAAATATATATGAAATCAATAGTCCATTAAAAATTTTGAAAAAATGCTTGAAAAAACAAATTACAGTGAACAGATATCACTACCAAATGAACTATCTTTAACCAGGTATAATCAGTTAGAAACAAAACTAAGATAAAAGTTAAAAATTTGAAAAATTACCAAAAACTTATAAAAACCTTCGATAGTCGTCTCATGAAATAGGTTGAAAGATCAAACTACTATCGTCCTGAAACTTAATTTAATATTTTTTCACTTAATTAAATTATTTCACTCTAAATATCAAGTCACATATATATATATATATATATATATATATATATATATAAACACACGTACGCAATTTGATTGATTTTTTAAAATTTATCGCTTTCATCTTTTAATGCACATCCTTAAGTTCTCACCCATGCTGGTCTAGTGACCAATTTTATAACACCAAACTTTTGGCATTAATTAGTTCAGCATTGAGTCACCAAAGTCTTTTTTTTTTTCCCTTTTCAAATAAATAATTTAAAAATAAAGTCCTCCACGTGTGTGAATGTGATTGGTCTTTGACGCATGAGAATGACAGTCATAGTCAAGTCAATGATCTCTAATCTTGGAGGTTTCTGGTCTTCGAGGTTATACTTTTCCAACCTTGAAGGTAAATCATACGTTTTCTTAATTGACAATTTGACGACATTGCATTGAAAATAAAAAGGCAAAATATCCTTTCCTATTTAATTTTGATCGTTTAAAGAGATTTGAAACTAAACAGCACCATTTTTAACTACTATATTTTTATATTTTAGAAAAGGATAAAATCGAATTAAAAATCGAACCACTTATAATTTAAAGAAACAAAATTAAATTTAGAATCGAACCAAACATCACAAGTACAATTCAAGTTAGTTTGATTTGACAAATAAATCTGTTTGGTTCGATTTGACTCCTCAAATTAAACAGAACCGACCATTATTGCCCCTATTTGTCTCTATGTTTTAAAATTTTGCGAATTTAAGCCAGTTCAAAATTAATTTTTAGTGAGAAAAAAGTGATAGAGGAGAATCTTAATGTCATTAGGTGAATTTGACTATTTTTCAATTTATCAAAAATTACTAGTTCTTAGTTTACTATGTTCAAAATTAATTTCCATTTAAAGCATTTTTTATAATTATTTTTCTCCACGGCCAAATTCAAACATATTCTTAGTCGCGTACCAAAATCGTTATAGTTATTAGATTATTAAATTCTTTTTCTTTTATCTTTGAATTAAACGTTTAGTTGGATATTTAAATTTCTAACCTTCGAATATTTGTAATGTAACTAAACTTTATTGTTATTTTTTCTAGTGTATTTAAATAATTTCCCAATAAAAAAAAAAGTCACTTTTTCCTATGAAAATTAGAGGTTTGTAGGATTATATAATGCATTGACTTGGGATAAAATTAAATTAGAGTGTACTTGTTGGTGTTGGCTGGCAGTTGTTGGCTCTGTTCAAGAGACAACGTAATTTAATTTTCCCAAACTGTTGCAACACTCACCTAATAATAATAATATATGCTTATTTATTTGATATTAATAAAAAATGAATAAACAAAATATCTTATTTTAGTCAACATCAACGTTGACTTTAATCTTTCTTCTTCTTCTTCCTTTTTTTTTCATCCACAAATTTATTTTAGAGTGCCTCCACATTTATACTTTGGAGTGATGGTTTCAAGTTTAACTTCGTGTTATAAAGAAGTTATTGTCCTAATTTAAAATGTCATATAATTATTTAAAATAAAAAATTTAAAGTTATTTGATGGATTTTTTAAACGTATTTTTTAAATCTTATAAATTAACATTTTGAAAACTCGAGGATTAAATGATTCTATTTTTGTAAACTTTGGATTAAAAATATTTATTTTAAAATTTAAGGATCAAAGACATAATCGTCAAAATCTAGGAGCTAAAATGGTAATTTTTCCATTTTTTTTATGGGCACGTGTGCTTGATAGGATATAAATTCAAATATTGGTTTATTTCACTTTTATAACAAAAGAAAAAAAAAACATTGTAAACTAAAAAAACGTTCTCAAATACTTTTCATCCTATCAAACATATTTTCTTTTTAACTTTTTAAAATATACATAAAATTTTAAAACTATCAAACATAATGTTTGTTATTTGAACAAAAAATAAAGGAAAGAAGACTAAGGGTGACTATTCAAAAACTGTAAAACCGAATCATTTCTTGAAACCGAACTGAAATCTCAATGAAATCGAAAATGCAGTTCAACTCGATTTAAAGAAATTTGAAGACAATTAAAACCAAATCGAGTTGTTTTTAACTACTATATATGTTTTTTTTTTTTATATATATATATATTAAAAAAGAGTAAAATCGAATTTAAAATCGATTTGCTTTTAATTTAAAGAATAAAATCGAATTTACAATCAAACCGAAACAAATTATTGTTTAATTTTCAGAAATACCAAAACCGAATTCGAAACCTAACCAAACCGTACTTCCACTCCTAAAGAAGACTAAACCGATTATCAAAAGAAGCACAAATAAATTTAGTAAAAAAAATCCATTTGGTTATCAAACTTGTATAGTTTAAGTGAGTTTAATTCGTTATAATAATCTTTCATTCTAGAGGTAAGGGATCACGATCCCTATTTCAAGACAAAAAACCCGATTACATACCTATTATGTGTTTTCGTAAAATTTACTAATCAATTTTGATGGCACAAACATATGAGTGCATTTTTTAAAAATGGAAACAGATTTCAAATATAAAAAATTTAACAAAATTGATTAAAATATGCAAAAAGGAAAAAAAAAAGAAAGAAAGAAAGAAAGAAAGAAAGAAAGAAACAGATTATCAAACAGTTCCTCTCAAGTAGGAAAGAGGGCCGAAGCCCATATGATTTAGTGAAGTTTCAAGGTTTAAAGCAAGCGGAAGAACGGCCCACAAACTTGTCATTTAGCTGACTTAAAATGGGCCTTGGCCTCATATCATTGGTTTCCCCTTCTAACTTTAATTCTCTCTTTTAGAATTGCAATCTAATTTTTTAGTTCATTGTTTCGTTAGTACATATAAGTTAATTGGTGAATTATACTCACTCTCCTAGAAATGTAATACAATCAGTGTCCCATCCACTAAATTATACCTTCATTAACAGAGATGGTTAGTTCATTGTTTTGTTTATAAGAAAAATATTTTGGTGATTTATGTAGTTTCTATTTGGTCTATAAGTATTGCTACAACGACTAAAATAAAAATGTGAAATTATAGAACACGTGTACCAATTGAAAACTAAACTCAATGATAAAGTAGTAACATTTTGTAACATAATGACTAAACGATAATTAATCTCGAAATTCAACAATAAAAAAGATCGGTTTTCCTCCAACAAAATTCAATATGTTAGATATATTTTAAACAATTTATAAATAAGATGCATTATATATGTACTTAAATAATCAACAAAATAGTTGACTACACAGGCTAATTCTAAAATTGTTTGAAAATACACATTCTAAATTTGAGCATTAAAATGTATGATTAAAACAAGGTGAAGAAAAAAACTCAGAGTAAAAAAAAAATAAAATGGATATTTTTATTATAAATATACAAATGTACATCGTTAATGTTAACTTCCAAACGTTGAAATATGACTATCCCATTTATTGTACATATGTCTCAAGACAACACATTTATCCCATTCTCGCGTTATAAAAAAAAAAAAACTCAAATAAGCTATAGAAAATTTAATAATTTTATTATAGCTTGTCGATAGTTTTTTTTTTTTTTTTGCTATATATTTGAAAATCTAACTTACGTGGGAATTATGAGAAATTATAAAAATAAAATATTTACACTTTATAGAAAATCAAATTTTAATCTACAAAGTGTAAGTAATTTTTTTTTCTATTTTTTTTAAATTCTCTTATGTTATTTGTTTTTTTTATGTATTATTATATGAAAAGATAAACAAATATGTTTTTCTAATTATTATTTTGTATATTTTTTTTTATTAATTCATAGTGGCAATGGTACGTCAATTGTTTAAGAACAAAGGACCAAACCTTAAAAAGGAAAAAAAAAAAAAACAAAAATTATTATTGTTCTTATACTTGTAAATTTATAATTATTATTAATGCCAGCTACTAATTGCCACAAAACTACACCTTCGAAACCTTTTATTTTGTTTTATTGCAACAATCACTTTTCTTTTTTTTTTCCTTCTCTCCCTCAAAAGTACTTTTCTGCAAAACACATGCCGCACACGAGTCACAACAAGCACCCATCGTACGTTTATAAAGTTAGTTGCCAAGTAAAGTTTACACAAACCACAGAAGCTTTTGTTTAAAAGCACAAATAATAACAATAATAATAATAATAATATATAATAAACAACAATTAATTAATTTGTGTTATTGTTATTATAATTATTATTGCTGTTGTTAATTAATTAAAATAAAATCCCACTTACCTCACCTAATCAGTAAGCAAAGCACCCAAAAGAAAATATATGAATATAATTTGAGAGGCAGGAGGGGCTGAATCCTAAATGTTGGGTTACGATATATATTCTTAATCTATATATATGTTTCCTTTAGAAATAAAAATAATAATAATAAAAAAAATTATGTAGTTCGTATACTTAAATAAATAATTAATTAAGTAAAAATTTCAACGCTAAAACGTTGGATGAAAGTTATTTTCAAATATAGTAAAAAATTAAAATTATCTTTGAGATTTTTTTAATTTAATTTTTATTTACATATTTTGGATGATAAGGATTTTTTTTAAGTAATATTTGTATTTTTGTTTGTTGAAAGATAATTGGATTAAAAACACACAAGTTAAAGACCAATTAAATGCTTTTTAAATTCTAAAAGCAAAATAAAAACAAATCATAATTCGAAGACAATTACATTTAACGTTTTTTTAATATTTAGATCTAAGTGGTTTTTTTTTTTTTTTTTTTTTTTAAATCCGTAAGTAAGGTCTTAAATCATTCATGGACTTAAAAACTTAAAATTATGGGTAGAAACAAATTTAATTATATATTATCTAATATGAGAAAATCAAACTATGTTGACTGTCCAACACCAACCTACGTTGATTTTACGACAATTTTTAACTTTGTTATTTATTTATTTAAAATGATAGATCAATAAATTTGGTTGACAAGGTTTATAATTAAGTAAAAATAATTTGAATAAACAAACGTAAAATCGTGGGGAGCTTGAACATATAGTCTAAAAAATGTTAAAAGACTAATTTATCACTCGATCAACTAATAGTATTTATTCAATTTAAATTATATATATATACTATATTTATTGTATAACGAGCGTAAAAGTTACGAGGAACTTTAGTTCAGCATGCATACAACGTAAAAGTTACGATCGAAGTTGATTTTTTAACAAAACCAGTCCCAAATCGAGCATAGTCGGTTTAGTAAATGTTCAAACCGACCTCAACATTGATTAGTCAGTTTTCTTTTGTCGAGTTGGTTAACACTTATAAATACTTTTTGAAAATTCTCAATTTGAAATTTTTCGAAATCTACCATGACCAACCTCTTTCGTTTTTTGACCGACCGACTTCGATTTGATTGGTCGACTCGATTTTTCGATTCATCGTGTTCTTTCCGTAGGCTTTATTTATTTATTTGGGAGTAATTAACGTTGTTATTATTAATTGCTGTGTGAGTTAATATAATTTATGCATTTTTAGTAACAAGTGGTGTTTATACAAAATAATATGTGGGGAAGGGGACCCGTCTCCGTCTCCTTCTCCTACGCACATAAAGTGAATGTGTCAATATTATTACCGGACAGCTCATAACACTCATCCAATCATAAGAACCCCTTCTTTTCTTTCTCTCTCTCTCTCTCTCTCTCTCTCTCTCTCTCTCTCTCTCTCGTTTTTAAATAATTTTTTCCTAATCGAAAAATGAATTATACTAATATTAGAAAATGAAAATTAATATTAGTTTCAATTATAATTGAACTTAACTGTATATGATTATTTTACCAATAAAAGAAAGAACTATGATACTTCTCTTTATAAGAGCACATTAAAATCATTTTTTCTCTCACTATATATGTTATTAATATACTTAAATAAAATATTCTTTTCAATATTTTCATTATTTTAGTCCAATTTGAAGATGGATTATGGTAGATAAAGCCCATGGTTTAGTTTTACCTCCGCACATCAATTGCAATGAACCGTGGGCTTGCACAAATAAGTGATGGGTAATTTCGTAATTGCACTGAGGAGAACTTTCAAGAATAATAACCCTAATCGAAATTCACGTGTTCTTAACGAAATTTTATTGATGGAACAATAGTAACGAGTTTGAAACAATCATGTACGTAGTTAGATTCATTTTTTTTTTTACCATGCAATCTTAAAATTAAGGTTTTTTTTTAATAAATTTTACTATTGTTGTAATACGATTTATCTCTACCTTCAAAGATCAAACGATAATGGTATTAATAAATATGTCAAAATTGAAAATTCTTCAACAGTAAGAATAACAACAATTAATGACAGTCATAACGATAATGATATGATGTAAATTCTCAAACGTAATCGGAGGGAGCACCCACAACTCATCTATCAGATTGCGTTATTTATTTACATATATGGATGTGAGCCTTCTCTGTCTATACAATTGCACAACACAAATAAATAATTCCAAAAACAATCAAACGGGACCTAGTTTTTTTTTTATATATATATATAATTTCAAGTGATCTATTAGGTTTTCAACCAGGGTAAACGTGATCTAGGCATATATCAAAGTTTTAAAGATTTGCAAGTATTATACAAAATCTATTAGCAGTAGACTTATTGCCAATTAACTTCTATTAGTGATTTATCACTAATACACGTCTGTAAGTGATAGAATAATAATCTTTGATAGACTTTAAGATTTTAATCTAAATTTTGTCATATCTTTATTTTTTTATATTATGTTATATTTACACATATTTTGAATCTAATCGTTATATTTACAACTTACTATTTATTTTATAATATACGTTGATATTTTAAATAAGATTATAGAAAAAGTTATTAACATGTATCAAATAAATTAGAACATAAAAGGAGGAGAATGAAACAACCTCTCTCTCTCTCTATGAGTATATATCAATCTCAACAAGTATTTTCTCAAGGCCAAATTTTTGTAAGCTCAACACAACCAAAATTACTTGTGCATGCAGCAAAAGGCCAAGAACCTTTGTTTGAGAAGTCCCACAAGAATCCAACAAAATGTTCAAAGTAATAAAGGAAGAAATAGATGGGTGAATCTAAGGTGAGGCTTTTTTTTTTTTTTTCAAAAAATAATAATAATAATTAAAACAAAAAATAAAAATGATTTTGTCATGGAGTTGTCTTGTGTCATGACATAATTGTCCAAATAATCTATATTCCCCTAGTTTGGGGATTGTGTCTTTGTCTATGGACCTCTTTCTTCCAACTTGTACTTCTAATTCCCCTTCTTTTCATTTCCAAGGGGATTGGATGGGACCATCATAGATTATTACTTACTATTCTTTCACTCACAATCTCTTTCTCCATATATAGGAGTTTTTAAGGATTACTGTATATCTATCTCTCTTTATTTTTATATTAAATGATACTTTTATTTTGTCTTTTGTTTATATGGTTTCATCTTAATCTCATTTAGATTAATTATTTGTTTAAATCATTCTAATACTTTGTGTTACTGTAATTAAAATGGAATTATAGACTACTCTACTTTAAGTATCGGTTAATTTCTTTCATGATAGAGGTGTAAGAATTTGAACCTTTGACTCCAAAAGAAGGAGTAAGTATCCATATCATAAGTAAGCTATGTTCATGTGGTATGTTTCTAAATCATTAAACATTGTATTAATTTAGGTTTGTTGAAGTGATACCAGAAATATAATCTAACATCTTTGGTATGAACGGGGAAATTATATTCTTTCAAAATTAAGAGGAATCCAAAATGGTGTCTACCTTTGAATACATCTCATGACTGCAAGGAAGACCATCCAAGGAAAGTGTTATGGCATTGATCAACTTTTGTTTGGCTCATATCAATCATAATATAATTATTTTTTTATTTTATAAAGAATTAGTATAATTAGAAAATAAAATATTAGATGAAATGATGAATGTGTGAAAAGTAAGTGTCCCACGTACTTCCTTTTTGATTGACCATACGACCTTCATCTAAATAAATAGGCCCTACGTTTGCCATAAAGCCAGTTTGCTCCATGGCTCATCTCAAACCACTTATAAATAAAAATCACCTATATATTAAATGTTAAAAAAAAAAATGCTCCTCTACATAAAAAATTATTATTATTACGAACTTAGCTTCGAGGTTTAATCTCCGATCAATCCTCGCAAGTGATTGTACTAATCAAGATCAATGTCACTGTCGAATGATTTACTTCGACTTTGGCTAGAGTTAAATCCATCGTCTAATAGTTCATCGTGTTCTAAAAATCCAACAAAGTTGCATTAATGCTAGAATGTGTACAAAAACGAAACAAAAAACGTAAGTTATTTACTAAAGTAATATAAGCGTCAATCTAACAACATCTTATTAGGAAGTATTACTTATTTTAAAATGTTCTGAACCATAAAACGCATATTGTTAAAATACGGTTACTCTCTTGCATATTTGTAGTGGTGTAGGCTTACGACACTGGAAGAATCAACTCAAGATATATTGTTTTACAACACAACATGTTTACAGATTTTCCAAATATCTCTTTTTGTAAGGAGATGTATTACTTTTCAAAAACAACATAATTAGTCCCATGAAAAAAAATATCATCTCACGATTTTTCACCTATTCAAACATCGATCAACGTTCTATTTTAAAATTTTAAATTACAATAAAGCAAATATATATCCCATGAACTAATGTTTTTTTTTAAGAGAAAAGATACTATAAAGAAAAAAGGGCATTATATTTTAGACAATGAAGTTGTATATATATATATATATATAGTTTGATATTAATGTTTTTGTTGTTGTTGAGTATTAGGTAGGCGTCCGAGGTAAAGAAAAGGTGCCGTTAGGCCCCTGAAAGCCAGGACCTCGGGGGACCCACTTCCCAACATAATTCGCTTCTCCGCTCCGGTGCGGCGGTGCCCTTATGGAAAGCAAATCATCAACTTCGTGGGCTCTAATCCCTAAGTACCATTTTTTAACTTTCTCTCGTTTTTTTCCCTTTTAATTAAAAGTATATAATGTACGCGTTTATGATATTATTGCTCAATTATATTTCGATATCATAAATTTTTCATTTTTTTTTTCAGATTTTATATATTTGAAATAAAAATTGAAACACTATTACCATTCAATTTTTGAAATTCTGAAAAGTAGTTTTGAAGTCTTTATAAAAAGTCAATGATGATATTGTAATTTTTAAAAGTAGAGAGATGTAATTTTTAAAAGTTTAACTTAAAATGATTTTAGTTTGAAGTTTAATTCGTAGAAATATATAGTCTTTTTAGAAATAATTATTGAGTCTATTTTCTTTTGTTATTTAATTATGTAACAATTTAATTCTTGTACTATATTCTTTGTGCATCTTTAGTTCATTCTAGTTAATTTATTGAACTATGTAAGAAAATTATTTAATTAAGTTTGATTGTTGTTTATATGATAGGACTCCATTGTTACAAATTTTAAAGTAAAAAACTAAATTATTACAAAGTTTGAAATTAAAAGACTAAAACATTATGAAACTAAGTTTAATTAAACTATCGTTTTGATATAATGACATTAATGTTGAGAAATTAAAAAAGAAAATGTCTTTAAAATTCATAGACGTTTGGAATAGTAATTAATGCAGTAACAACACAAAAATTCATGATTTAAAATCAATGTAATCCAATTTTTAGAATGAATCGCAAAATTCTATTTTATGGATTAAATGGAACATGAACGATTCATACAAGAAAGATAATCTTTACGAGAGAAGAGTACTAAAGAAAAAAAAGTTCGAATCCAAATTTGAATAAACATCGCATTTCATAGACTAATTCGTAACTACCATATAAGTCATTTTGCTATCATTAACGAAGAACCTGTACCGAAGATTTTTCTTCCTAAAGTACGATGAACAATAAGAATAACGTATATCGAAATCCACTATCTCTTGTTGTGGAATTTCCCGTCATCTGAGAACATAGTATAGTGTTTGTTCATTTAATTTATTGGTGTGATTTAATAACCACCATTATTCCAAACCCACTCATACTAAGTAAATTAAAATAAAAAGGAAATCAGTATTTTTAAATTTAAAACAATAAAATCAAGTGGAAAAAAAAACAAATTGATTTTATTTTTAATTTTTAATTAGGATATTGTGCATATTCTTACATGCAAAAGCAAATCCAAGAGTACACAAATTCAATTAGAACCCTTCCTCATAAGATATTTAAAAACCATCAAATTAATTAATTAGGAACTGGGGTTAAAAAATTGTCAATGTATTCAATTTTAGTCCATACCTTTTAGCATATAAATTTAACTTGAAAAAGATAATTTTTTATAATCAATTCAATTTTCGTATATATATTTTTAATAAATAACTTTAGAAAATATAGATTTATTTCGGTATAATAATAAATATTGAGATATTCATCAATATCACTCAATGTCTACGGTGGATAGAATATAAATTATATATATACTAAATATTTTAAGTAATTTTATCATTTATAATAAATTTTTCTATAATATAATTTATTATTATTATTATTATTTAGAGAATTTGTAGTTTAAAATTTGAAAACATGTTAACATATTTTATTTTATTGCATTAAATTGATCGATTTTGAAAAAAAGTTAACCTTTGAAAGCTAGATTTAAAATTTAATGAAATTATTAGAACTAAAATTATTATAATAATCGATAGAACTAAAAGTAAGAGTGTTTGGTCGTGATTTTGACATAACCAAAATCACCTTGAGCCTATGGTGTTTGACAACTTAAATAAAGTGATTTTTGAAGCATCATCTCTTTAGTGATAGTGAAAAAGCAATCAACCAGAAATCACAATCTTATTTCATATAGTTTTTAAAATACCCAAAATACCTTTCAGTAAATTTATAGTTTTAAAATCATTTCTATTATCAAACACAACGATTGAAAATTTATCTTAAGAATTTGTTGACGTACCTAACTAAATCTTTTTTCTAAAGTTACTACTCTAACTATTAGTTCGAATCACACCTTAAATTAACTTCAAATTATAGGAATAATCAAAATAGAATTTTAACCCAAAATTCTAAAACAATATTTTATTTTATCTTTATTTATTTAAAATGGTGACTTTTTTTCTTGGCCGTCGTGTATGCCTATAAAACCACAATCCAATTCAGCGTTTTCCATTATTTTAATGACGTAACGTGAAGACAAATTTTGTTCATTGGCTGTTAAACAAACACACACACCCATTTTGTTTTTCCTTTTCTTTTTTTTATTTCTAATTTACATTTTTACCCTTTCCCAAGTAAAATTTGATTGGCCGAGTGTTGCCTAGCCGATGGGTTTTCCCATTCATGGAACCAAGTGAAGAGAAGAGGGGACGGAATCACGTTGATTGTAATTAAATAATTATTTTCCTATATTTTACTCCTCAATTCATTACTAAATAATCATTTTTTTTAGATGTCATTTGATTAATTAATCCGCGAATTAGGGATAGTGTCCGTAGAACAACTTTCACCATCTCAATTAAATAACAACCTTTTTCATCTAATTTTAAGAAAGGGAACTAAAGTAAAATGCAATTATTTTTCTTAAAGTAATAGAATATAGATATTTGGATTAAAACTTAAATGTATGTTTTTCTTTTTCATTAGTAGTTTAGTTTGGTTTTCTTTTTAGAAAAAAGGTCGATAAATACGAAGAACGAATTTGGTGACTACTTTAGTCAATTTATTAAAGTCTATCTAAGGCTATAATAATCATTTATTGTTTAAGTAAACACTATTTAAAAGTATCAAATTAAATTTAGTAAACATTAATTTAGAACCTAAATTTTTTTATTTACATTTATTATTTTATTTATTGAAATCGTATTTATTATTTATTTATCAAACCAAGATAATTTTATCAACTAAATCATAATATTATGGTTAAAATTAAAATAATTTACATATTAAATACGAACTATCGTAATTCAAACTATAATAATCTAGAATTATAATAGATATATTTTATCTCAAATGTACTTTTGAATATTAAACTAAATTTACATGATGTACGTTAAAACAACAAATCCAACTTCTTAATATATTAAATATTATAATACTCCTAATATCCAAATTTTTTCCTCACTTACTAAATAAGAAGTGCTATACGCAACCAAGTAATTATGGGTTACATTTCACAAAGAGCAAAATTGTAGTAACGGATCTTTATGCATTTTAGTCTTTAATTGCAAATTAGAATATTAAAAAAAAATTTGGAACCCATTAGAGATAGTTGGGGATGAAATTATAGTTGAAAAATTGATGCAAATTAAATATAAATTTCATCAGACAATTCGCAGAAATCACTACTAAAATATGGTGGTAGTTGTAATTATTTATTTAAACTTATCGTAATTATATAGAAAGGGATGATAAATGATAGAAACTTAATTATTTGAATATCAAACCTGTAGAGAAGATGGAATCCGTAAAAATTATTCAACAAACTTCGAAAAAAATTCTAAAGAGATCTTATGAAAATTTAGAAATAAGGACTTTTGATTGAGCAGTTGTCTCCGAAATAGAATGACTTTGACTATCGATTTATTAATAAAAACCTTCGTCGATTTTTGAATTGGCAAAACAAGAAACTTACGTGAGAGTCGAAGCCTCTAAAAGAGAATTGAACAAAATAGGGAATCAGTATGTTTTCCTTGAAGATGGAAAATTGATTCGTTGGGTTTTATCGACTTGCAAATTCATTCCCAGTTAGTTTAAACTAAATAATGAAATTTGCTAATATTATATATATATATATATATATATATATATATATATATATTTATTTATTTATTTATTTTTGAGTGAATTTTGTAATTTACCATATATTTTCCCCCCTAGTCATCGTTTAAAGAAATAGCAAATACTAAAAAGAATGTCATTCGGTGGCCTTGGAATTTGCATGGAGAAGCGAACGTTTGAGAGTAAAGACAATGAAATGTATATGGCGGACCCACGAAACTACGTGGCAATCAAAATAATGCTTATGGCTGAGTCAGCAACCATCACGTGACGAAATTGCTCAGCGGGTTTCGAAAGAAAAATAAAAATACAAAGATGGGATGCTGAGCTGTACAAACAAATAACAACTATATCACTTATTTCTACTTTATATATATATAAAACAGACCACTGGGGCAACTTTCTCTTATAAGTCATACCCATGTCTCTCCAACTAATTGCATTAATTCATAGATCCATTACCCAAATGAACATAAATTATTTATAGTTATATATAAATATATATATATATATATATATATATCTTTCCAATTGAATTATTTAAATTTCTAGTACTTTATTTTATTCCTATTTTAAGCAATACCCAATATTATAATATTGTGAAGTTTAATAATTTATTCTCTGTGTTTTATGATTGCTTTTAGTTGTCTTTTAATCTAATCATACACGTAGATGGTCGATGGTTGTTTATTTTTGTCTCTTTTCCTGTATATATCATTCATGAACAATTTTTTTAGTTTGGAAATTATTGGGAAATATTTCCCAATATTATCAAAGTATTTTCTTATTGAAAATACCCAATCAAACACATTTGGCGACTTCGACTTTGTTTTAGAAAAATATTAACATTTTTAATATTTAGAGAAATTGATTATAAAATAATTTAAAACAAATTATTATTATTATTTTAATTTGTTGGTTTTTAAAATTTGTATAGAGTAGTTTTTTCAAAATCGGAAAAAACTAATTATTAATTTTTTTTATATATATGTATATTTTATAACGTTTTCCCAAGTTTCGTTCTCATTTGTAGACGTTGTGATAACGCTTAATCTTGGAGTATCTACGATTGAGTCATCGAAAATAGAAGTACACTTTGTTGATATAGATATTAACTTTTAATTCTCTTAAGCATTTTTTAATCTTACTTTCGTGTCTTCATTATCCCTCTCACTCAGATGTGATATCGATTCATTTATGTCTCCTCCTAAACTCAGGATGTTACAAACATCGATAGAATTCTACTAGTGTCTATCATCGATATATCTATATTTTGTAAATATTTTATAATAAAACTTATCATTTGCAGTAATTATTTTAAACCACCAAACAAATTTAAATTGAGATCGATTAAGATGAATGTGGTTTTTCCCTCTTTCTTATAGTAATATAAAATAAACAAACTTTTTACCTATGATTTAAACAAAATTTAATCTATCCAAAAAATAATTTAATCGAAATTTCACGCGTCATCTTATAGTTGAAAATATTTTAATGCTCATACAAGCAATTGTCGCTTTCACATGTGACATGTACGTATCTTTCCCCTACAATTTGGCAAAAAAACACAAAAACTAGTTCATCATAAAAATATTTATTGAATATCAGTCGTAAATCGTATATATAAGAAAGAAGAAATGAATAATAACAACAATAATAAAAGTTTGTAAGTTATAGAGTTGGTCCTATAGTTTTGAGAATTTAGACTTTATAATTCTAACAGTAATTTAGTTTATAGAATTGTACAAAACTTTATAAAGAGTCTATATATAGTTTGATAAAATTGTCATAAATAGTTTTTTTTTTTTTATCAATGTGACTATTTAAGAATGTTGTTTTATAAAATTATAAAGACTAAATTCTAACATTCTTCTAATTGTATAAAAAAAATTCACAATTTAACAAATAAAAAATGGAGATTTACGGTTACAAAGTTAAATAACTCTACACCTAAATTTTAATTTTCATAACTGTATACTAAACAACTATACGACTCAACTATTTATCACTATCAATAATTATGTATTCATACTAAACCATTTCAAAGTTAGTTTTTTCGTTTAAACAGTATATTACGGTCGAATAATATCACAAAACAAGTTGTTTAGTCCTATATAAAACATTCGAGGTGCAAGAAAACTTATACAATGTTAAACATAGGTAGATGGAAACGGTTGATTGAACTCATTCATTCTCACATTTTTTAAAACTAAATTCAGGGTTCTTTTTTACCACTAAACCATCAAACAAAAAATAGTTCACATTATTAAACATTCATTAGTTGAGCTAACCGCATAAAACTCATGTAATATTATCATAAAATATAGTTAAAACATCTTAAACATAACAATACATCAAAATAAGTACCGTAAAACTCCATCAAAGAACGGTTTGTTTGATAATGTTTCTAGTTTTTGTTTTTGTTTTTGTTTTCATTTTCTAATTTAAGTGAACGAAAATAAATATGTCTTGGTTTACGGTTTATTTGTTTTTTTTTTAAATTGAAAAAAATATTTTCTGGTTTCTTGTTCCTTGAAATCTTAATTTAAAACTATAATATAATTACATAAATAAGTTTTTAATTAACATTATTGATTTTTTTAGCTTTTGAAAGTTGAGTTATAAACACACTCCTTTCATCTCAATTCTCTTTTATTACTTTTTATTACAAAAGACAGAGTTAGCCACAACAAGTATTTACTTAGGTATCGGAGTGTGGTAAGGATTGACACCATACTTTAACACCACATTTTGATGTCCAAGTAATTATTGCACATATTAGCTTGAAGAAGAAATTAAAAAAGAAAATACTGGAGAAGTAGGTCCGTAGGCAATTAATTGGTCTCTTGCCAATGAAAATAATCGTATTTTTATAAGAACATCTCTCTTCTTGAAAATCCCACACTGAAAAAACCAAAGAGACACACTTAATACAAGACAGACAAGTTATTCCTATCAATAACAATTTGTTTTGAAAACGAACCACATATTATCAAATACAGTATCAGACCACGTAAAGCCCAAAACGATATTCGATACAATAAAAAAAATTGAGATCTTAAGAGGAGTAATCAAATCTATCTCATATTAAGTATAAGTAATTCCTTTATTTTTTATAACGTGAGATTCTCAACATCCCTTACTCTAATCAACACGAAACTTTATAAAAAAATGATATACGAAAAAACATGAATGCTTGCATTTACGATATTAGAAAAAACGAAAAAAAAAAATTATGTCATCAAATGGATCCTAATCTTTGACCAAAGAAAAAAAAAAAAAAAGGAACCAACTTAATACATGAAATTAGTTGAAGAAATGAATGTGTAAAGTTGACTCCAAATACTTGTAGTTATGAATATAATTTTTTTTTTTATAAAAAAGATCATAATTTGAATATTTTAGAAAAGGAAAGAAAAAAAAAACATAAAATGGGTTATTGTTTATAAAGCAAAACACCCAAGCCGCCCCCCACCACAAATTCGGGAATCTAGAACATGTTTGGCAACCCATCGATTTGAAAAAACAAAATATATAATAGAAAATAAAAATCATGTTTATTATCCACTAAGAAAAAGGCATCCTCTAAAATATGAATCACCCTTTCCTTGAAAGGCGAGTATATATGTTTCCATCAAACAACCATTATTGGCCACCTAATCTAACATTATTTTAACTTCTTAATAATTATAATATCTTAATTTTTCATTTAATATCTACTAATTATTAGATTAAAGGGTTTGACAACGATAGCCTAACCTCCCGTTCTTCCTCGAATCATAATTGTTTGTATTTTTTTATGGATCATTTTTAGACTCAGCCATGTTATTGGAATTAAATTATTCAAATTCATCGTTCAGACAAAATGTTTTTAAATATAGTTCAAATGGTTTGTATTTGTTAATTAACTCTTCTTTTATTTTTTTTTCTTTTAATGGATCGGTCTAACAAAGATTGAGATGTGAAAAATGTTAATACACTTTTCGAGAATGAGTCCAAATGTCATATTAATCATGTACTCGAGATATTTGGATGATATGGTTTCTTGGTGACTAAACATTGTAATTAGAAAGAACAATTAACTGAGAATAAATTTATTCTTTTTAAATTGCTTGTATTATTTGATGTAAATTATTTAAATCAATGAAGCAAAAGAAAATATTCAATTGAATAGTTGAATGTGGTTTAAGCGGCGATAATGTTATATATTATTTACTTTTGTTATTTTTATTTTTTATAAAAGAACCGTTTCAATGATATGGAAATTACATATAAAGATATAAAGATCGATAAAAGATTAATTTAATTTTGTATAACAAGAACAATTTTAAGCATAAAAAAAATATATAATTCTAACATTTCCAAAATTACTTCCAAATACACACTAAATGGTAAAATATCAAAACACAAATGAATAATGATAATTACAAGAAATAAACAAATCAATGTCTATTCATTTTCCCTAAGGTCATTAATTATTTACTAAATATACATTATACATAATTAAATGTAGATGACAAAATCACCTCATTTTCTTAAATAAAAATAAATCAATATATGTTTTACTAAAAAAAACATATACAATTAATTATCTACATACTAATTTAGTACGAAAAAACAGCAAATATAAACAAAATTTCACCCCATACAAATATCAAATGTTTGATCCCTCGTCTCATTAATTATTATGTTAAAAAAGACAATTAAGAGTTGTTTCAAGACCTTTAATGTAATCAAGATTATCGATAATCAAACAAGTAATAAAAAACATAACAAAAAATGAGATTGTGGAGTGTAAAAGCAATGAGGACAATAGTTAAATTAAGAATGTAACTATCAGAACAAAATAAATTTCATATTACAAATCATACTAAAACAGATCATTCTAAAAACTAATCTTGAATTAGATTACATTACAAATTCATCTCATTGTTGATCACAAGACACTTCAAAATTTCAAAGTATTTTTCTCTTCGAATTTTAGAACTTGATTGGAATGACTTAAGAAAAAAATATTTTCTAAAAGATACATTTTTCATTTAGACATTTCTTCTAAAAAGTCCTAGAAAGAAAAACGTACACGTTTGTTTAGTAACTTTTTTCCAAAAGTGTTCTTAGGTAAAAATTTGTTTGATTTGTAATACGAAATTTATTTTGATAGAATTTGTCCATGGAGAATTTGATTGAAGTTCGACAACGATCATCGAGGATAGTGCTTTGAGGTGGTCGGGGATAGTCACTGTAAATTGATAATTAGACGTTGACAACAGTGGTCATTGGAAGTCAAACGATGTTAATCACACAAAAAAAAAAAAAAAAAGTTGTTGGCAGTTAGCCAATAACAGTCATAGAAAAATTGTTGACAAAAGTTGACCGATAATGGTTATCATAAAACAATTTACAAAAAACAAGCCAACAATAGTCACAGAAAATAACCAACAAAAGTTGATAGGTAACGACCACGAGAAAACGGTGAAAGAAAGTTGGTCGAAGACAGCCGATAGAGATAGTTGTCGAAGATCGGTTGGTGAGGATAACTGAAAGTATTGACTGGATTATGTCATATAAAATAGAGAGATTAACCATTAAACACACAATTTATTTTTCTAAATGTTGGTTTTAAGTATTTATCCTAAACTATGTTATTTGATAAATTCATTATTTCAAAATTTATTTTAAATTGTTGTCAAACACATAATTTAAAAAAAACAACTTATTTTTAATTTAATTACTTAAAAATGTAATCTAAACACACTCTCAATCTAAAAAAATAGAGGGAAAAAAAAGTAAATGATCGAGGAAGGAAAAGACATAATTACCCTCAAACAATTTTATTGATTGGCTACAACATTGGGATCTAAATCAACAACAACAACAATAATATATATAGATTAATAATAGTGAGTCAAGGGGGAAAGGAAGGAAGGAAATGATAGGAAAATGAAGTAAAGAGAGTGGACCACTAAAATGAGTATTAATTAATTAAAAGGGAAAAATGGTTATGTTGTATGGTTTTCCCACATGGGATTGCCAAATTTTAATTTAAATTAGTGATTACGGACTCGTTGACCATGCGAGACTCTCTCTTCCTTTCTCTTCGATCTGGCGATGTTTTCCTTTGGCCTTAGGCTCAGCTTACCATGTGGGCGCTCAGATAAATACTGCCTTATTTCTTCCACGTGGAACAATTTCATTTGAAGTTAACTCTATAAAAATCAATTTATGATTCCCAAGCCTCAACCCCATGGTTAAAAAATACAAAATCCCACCTCCTGACTCCACAATCGAACACAAGCAACGTAAACCAATGATGCCCAAGTTAATTGAACCACAATCCCCATATAATATAAAACCCCCACTTTATCTTTACTATTTATAAAATACAAAAAAAAAAAATGTATTAAATTATAGAGGAATTGGAATACTTTGTTAAAAAAAAATATATATTAAATTAGTCGTCTTTAGTTCTTGAATTTTTTAATTTGGTGTCTGTTTAAAAGTTAATTGTTCTTTTTTGGTATTGGCTTAAACTTTAATAAGAAAACTATTGCAAATAAGAAATAAATGAAGTGTAAATAATTCGTCAAATATTTTATTTTTTTAATTTTTTTATTTAAAATATAATAAAATTTTAATTGACGGAAATAAATAGAAGTTTATTAGTAATATATTTGAAATTTTACTATATTTGAAAAATGTCTATTTTAATGTTAAGGATAATAAATTTATAAATTTTGATTTGTTTTATCATTTTAAATTTGAGGTGAATTTGAAAGTTGAATACTTTATTCAACACGAGTTTCAATTTTATGTCTAATAAGATTTGTTAATTTTAGATGATGTTGGATATATAAGAACTTGTTAATTAAAATGTTAGGAATCTATTAGATGCTAAAATTTTCGAGATGGATTATGTGATACTTTTTTAAGTTTAAAATAGGGTGTTAAGACATACTTGAAAGTGTATGAACTAAATTTGTGAATTATGATTTTATTTTTTCTACGACAAATGTGAATATGCAAATTTTTGGACTCGAATTCGGAAGAAGCAATAGCGACTCGAACATGAACTGTGCATGTATTGGTAATGGGTTTACAATAATTTAGTTGGTATTTTTATGCTATTAAATTGTGAATATGAGATATTTTGATATATTGGTATAAAATACATCAAAGTGAATTTAACTCGATAATATTAATATAAAATTAAAGGTTCAATTCATTCGTTGCAATTTTTGTACATACAAAAAAATAGGGTAGGGGACATCATAATTAAATTAAATAAGCCAAATTACATGATTATATTAAAAATAGACAATTCAATTTCATTGGAGAGTGGATTTTGATTCAATTATTTTATTAGAACTTCATTAACATATTGGCAATTAAACAATGTATATAAATCAGTCAAAATCCATTGGTTGAATATGTAATTAAATAAATCAACATAAAGTTTTTTTCTCTTTTTTTTTTTTTTTTTTATTTAAGAATTAGAGTTTCTCCAAATTTCTAGGATGGAAGTGTGGTCTAAAATAAAATTTGAATTCTCCACATAAAAGTAATACGGCTTAATTCTTCGTTACTCTTCAAATTTATATTTTGTGTTTATCCAAGCTTAGGCCAATTATCCGTTACTCAAATGGCGAGGTGTTGCTTGTATTAGAGAACGTTTTCTCTTTGTTTGGATAGATTGAACTGTTTGAGCTATTGATATGAGAAAATGTTAGAAACTTACGAAGCTGACATTTTTCTTACTTTGAGCGAAAAAAGATATGTTTTAGTTATTTGAAACCCAATGAACATTTAATTCCATTAGTGATTCTTTTATGGTAGTTCTGTCTTAGGCTTTTTTTTATGCTCATAGACTGGGTTTCGTTAAGAATTGGATTATCACCCCAATGACAAACATTGCTATCTTCCTTCTAATTTGTCTTGCCTTGATGTTTTCCTCTATTGTACTAGCAAATATTTATATTTCATATAGTAGGAATTAAAACGAGATTCTTCCTAGAATATAAGTGTTACAGGCTGTAGGTAGAAAATTGTCCAAATAAAATTCTAAGGATGGATCATTTTCTCTGTGAATTTGTGGAACAACCATCCTATCTTTATGTTATATCACTAAATTATTATTTTATCAATACAATCGAACAAAATTGAGATGATATTTGAATTTTCCTTTTAACAGAAAAATGTGTTCGTTAATAAATTGTACGAAATTTGTTGGCTAATATACAAGATATAAGTAATGGATTTCTTGTCGAGTTCAATACATTTGGACAGAGAGTTCGAGTCTTTTAACCTCTTATCAATTCATGACATATGTCTTAATCAATTGAATTATACTAATTGATTTTTTTTATATCTAAACGTGATAAAACTTAGAATAAATTAACTTATATGGAAAGTAGTAATAAGTTTATGTGAGTTTAGAGTCGGGTTGGTACAAATTTATTAAATTTGATGTTTTATTTTCCGTCAAATTAGTGTCACGTTCTATAATTATCCAAAAAATTAAAAACATAATCTCAATCCATTGAACGCAAAATGAGAGAGAGATTGATTGGCAGCTGGCGGTTGATATAAAAAGGAAAAACGACATCGTTTAGCACGTGCATCACACGCGTCAGTTAAACACGTCAGCGCTGAAATGGCGGGGAACAACAAAAACGTTCAGCGTTTTTAAATTTTATTTAATTTTTCCAGCTCTCAAAGTGATCGTACACTTCCAATTCTCTCTCTCTTCTCCCTTCCCTTCCCTTCCCCTTTAAATCTTCCACTTCGGCGTTCTTGTTTGAGTTTTCGTTGATTTCATTTTTACTTTCGCGGAAAGTAGAGAGAGAATAGAATCAATCACAAAAAACGAGAGAGGATTGAAGAAGAAATCGCTGTGAAATTTGTTCTTGCTGTTCTTCAGGATATCTTTTGCATTAGGACCTTGAAAGAATTTAGTCGTTGTAAGAGGAATCATCATCAGAGATGATTTTATATAAAAATTTATGTGACAAAAAAGGTAATCGAAAAGGCCAAGAATTCTCTAATATTTTTGACCTCCAAATGCACATGGCTTCCTAGGCTTGTATTCTCTCTCTTTCGTTTTTTTTTTTCCTTCTTCTCTTTTTCCGTCACATGCTTTCTTTCTCCTGCATTCAATCACTTTCTCTTCTCTCTTGCGCGCGCAGTGTCTGGCTCTGATTTTTCTATTCACACCAGAAACTTTTGATAAATATCGGTAAAGATTCCTCAGATCTACAGTTGAAGTCATTCACTGTTCTTGAGTTTTCGTTTCGGAAGGAGGTTTTGATGCTGTTTTGGCTTTTGATATTGCGAATACGAGGTTAGCTTATTGAACTCTAATCCGTTTGTTTGCTCATCTGATTGTGAAGCACGATCCGATTACTCGTGTATGCTGCAGTTCAATCGTCGTTGTTCGTAAATGTGGCTTCCATCTACGTTATGACTTGTCTCTTGCGGATTACTTTGGTTTTTCATTGTTCTGAAATCTGATCATCACGAATCGGAATTCGAGTCCGAAGTCGTCTTTCTTCCTCCATCGTTGATCGTTTCACATTCGGAGATTTTGTTATGAATTTTGAAGAGTTTCTTCGCTATTTCTCTGGATTTCCTTCGTATCTTGCGGTTCTTAGCATCAGCATCAGTTTCCATGAGTATAAAAAAAAATTTCCGGCTGGCATTTTGCTAATTTCTTAGTTTCTTGATGGTAGATGTGAATCTTCCGCTTTGAAACCGAAAAATCTTAGCTATTCAATTTGCTAAGCGTACGCTAGCGTCTTTTTGTGATTAAATTCGTTTTTGTAAAATTAGAAATCCAGGTCGTTTCAATCCGAAACTATTATATGTATAAATACTTCGATTGATTTAAGTTTTGGTCTGTTGATAGGAATTTGTACAATGAATCAATACATCGAACTTTTCTGCCTATGTAGGACTTGCTCTGTAACTACGCTCATCTACGACAGTCTCGAGGTTTTCTCCTATTTATCTGATAGCACCGTCTTGTGGACGTTGCATGGAACATGGATGGGTTAAGATGCACGACGTATTACGGCCTCAAGGAATTTATCTGCAGTAGAATTGACTCCTCTACTTTCTTGTGCAAATTGGAAGCAATTGTTGAGTAATTGCCATGGTCTGCGAGATGGAGAATGGTGTTATTGAAGATATGGACATTGAAGCGGTTCCTTCTATGTGGCCTGAGGATGTTGGACCAGACGTTAGAAAGCAGTTCAACGTAGAAAGGCCAGGAGCAGATCAAGATATGTTGGAAGAAGTTAACATAATAGAGGAACCGACAATTGTTGATTTCAAGAGACTTATAGAGTTAACTAACTATACTGAGAAAGGTTCTTCACAACTACAATACCTTGCAAAACAGTGGGAGTATAAGCAAGCAAATGCAGTGCGCCTCCTTAAAGAAGAACTTGACATCCTAAGCAAGCAGAGGAAAGAAGTTGAGCTCAAGAAATTGAAAATATTAGAGGAACATCTTTTTGAGGAAGAAAGATATGCTGGTGATAAACGTCCCATTTCTATTTTGGAAGAATCATGTGATATATGGCAAGATATTCCAACGAGGAAAACTGATTTCGTCTTTCAAAGCAAGAGAGTCGAAATTGATGCAGAGTATGATACAGTGACATACTGGAAGCAACGAGCCATGGATCTGGAAAAATTATTGGAAGCAAGTCTACAGCGAGAGCAGATGCTTGCTGAGAAGCTCAAGGAAAACATAAAAAATATTGAAAAGCAGTCTTCACCAGTTGAGGAGTTGTCACAGATTCTTAAAAGAGCCGACAATTTTTTGCATTTTGTTCTGCAGAATGCACCTGTTGTTTTTGGTCATCAGGTACTATTTGAATTCTGTAATGTTAATCTTGGGATGTTTTGATTTCTGATACACATGAATTCATTATTTTGGACTTCAGTATTAGTTGTTTAAATCTTTTCAATGGTCTTCCCTATAGTCTCTAAAATAAACGTATCCTTGGCTTAAAAAGTAATATTACAAACAGTACAGCTCAACCTCTCCAGTGTGTTGTGGATCCTTATTTATATAATTAACAAAATTATTTTTGTTGGTTTTTCTTATTTAAATTGAACAGATAAACTCACACACATCACCAATAGATCTTAAGACAAAATAAATAAAGGAAATGGTAAAATAATGGCAAAGGTAACGCAATTTGTAATTTTGCTTTACAGTGAATTCATCTTTTGTTTCATGGTTAAGTTAATTGCATGCTGCAATCATTCTTGCTAAGTCAACCATAAAGAACTGATTTGTTAAATGCATTTCAGGACAAAGAGTTGCGGTACCGATTTATCTACAATCATTTTCCAAGTTTGCAAGAAGAGGTAACCATTTCTTTTAAATACTAGATTTGAAAGAATCCGTGTATCGCTTTCATTGACGTGCTGTTGTATGACAATAAAAATTAGATCTACCGACTCTAACTCATTTGAGCAGGACAATCTATTACCTCTAAGTTTCTTTTTATTTGCTCCTTATGTAATGCAAAGGGCATTCTTCTTCCCAGGATATTATAGGAAGAACAGACGTCGAAATTTTCAGTGGTGCTGGTGTTAAGGAATCTCAAGACTTCAAGAAAGAAGTTCTGGAGAAAGGGTTGCCTGCAAAGAGGGAAATTCAGTTTGATACAGAGTTATTTGGGCTGAAGACCTTTTTGATTTATGTTGAACCTGTCTTTAGCAAGGCTGGGGAGACAATTGGAATAAATTATATGGGAATGGACATAACTGATCAGGTGTTTATTAGCTTTTAGTTTATTTGTATAAAACTCCTTTCTCATTTTACGTGTAAGTCATTCATGTCATGTGTATAATGTATATTTTATCACACATCTCTTGTTTTACAATAGGTTAAAAAACGAGAAAAGATGGCAAAGCTCCGTGAGGAGATTGCTGTACAAAAAGCCAAGGAATCAGAGCTGAACAAAACAATTCATATCACGGGTTAGTTTTGTTTTTCAATCTTTCGGCTTGTTTAATTCCACTCAATTTGGAGTTCTTAAGTTCTCACTGTTTTTACTTTTCACCTTCCAGAGGAGACAATGCGAGCAAAGCAAATGCTAGCAACCATGTCACATGAAATTAGATCACCATTGTCTGGAGTGGTTAGTATGGCTGAGATTCTGTCCACCACGAAACTTGATCGGGAGCAACGACATCTGTTAGATGTTATGCTATCTTCAGGAGACTTGGTGCTTCAACTTATAAACGATATCTTGGATCTTTCTAAGGTTGAATCAGGTCTGAATTTCTTTGCTTAGTACGTGTTTTCAATTCTAGCATTTAAGCTCCATTCGAGGATTCATTAACGAGCAACAAAAGTATGATAATATTCATGCAACAAAAGTATGATAATATTCCTGTGTTAGACGTGAATTAGTGTCAATTCTGTTGCTCTGACATGTTATGACATG
This sequence comes from Cucumis melo, assembly GCF_025177605.1. Taxonomy (NCBI): domain Eukaryota; kingdom Viridiplantae; phylum Streptophyta; class Magnoliopsida; order Cucurbitales; family Cucurbitaceae; genus Cucumis; species Cucumis melo. The sequence goes on along the minus strand of NC_066863.1, from coordinate 1,023,527 downwards.
TATCACTTAGTTTTCCTTAGTCCACATGATATTTAGAACAACTTACAACGTGGATTGTAAGAATACAAAGATGCAACTGTCACTTGTAGGATTCTTATCCACTGGCATATTAACCAGACCCTATATATCTTTTACCTCAAGTATAACCTGGTCAGCTATATGATGGTTTTGCCTCCCTTTACTAGGAGTAATGAAGTTGGAAGCTACAAAATTCCGTCCAAGAGAGGTTGTAAAACATGTTCTACAGACTGCTGCCGCATCATTGCGAAAATTCTTAGTTCTGGAGGGACGTATAGCAGATGATGTCCCTATAGAGGTGAGGTTTGTTGATCAATATTAGAAGCTTTTGATCCATATGACATTTTATTTAATACGCAAGAGCAAACTTGGCTGGTGACATCATAAGGATAGTTTTATGTCTTGAGATGTGCATTATTCTAAAAGTGTATGCACCCTATTCACTCCCCTCTTTCAGAAACCTTAGCCATGTAGCATCGTAGCTTATTCCTGCCTATCTCTACGACTCTACCTTCTGTTACATGGTTGGTTGTTTTAGATGTGTAAACTGCCAAATAAACTATGCAACGTTTCAGGTCATTGGAGATGTTCTTAGGATACGGCAAATCCTCACCAACTTGATCAGGTACTAATTTCGTAAAGTTTGAACAAAATCATTTATTGACTGTATAACCTTTGCCACCGAATTTCCATTCAAGTTCCAAGTTATAGTTCAGAATTCAACTTTTAGGTGATCGTAATGCACTGGGGATGTTCATTTTGCTCATATAGATCTATTCCTCTCCCTTCTCTAATACCTACCCTATCATAGCAATTTTATAAAAGTAACAAATGTTTTCTCCTTTTTGTTAAAAAAGATGAAACTAAGAAAGTCATGATAGATGTTAGAATGGCCCAATTTGGGATAAAAGTAATATACACACTTAACTTGAGGAAGTAATTATTCATTTAGGCAGTGAGGTAATATGGTTGACTAATGTGACACGAAATCGTTGATAAACACATGCATAAATCACGGGTAAGGCTATACTCAGATTATTCATGTGGAATGGCTTATATGGTTGATAGAAAGAGGTCTAATGGTAACATGGATCAACATATGGACATTGATTTCATAATAGTGACACGTTTTGTGGATTAAATGAATAAGATAGATGCTGCCTTTATTAACCTAGTAGTATTACGACTAACAGAAAGAATTTAATGCTTCCGTTGGTACCTCATTAAACAATAGTCCTCTAAATAAATAATTAAATGATGCAGCAACGCAATCAAGTTCACTCATCAAGGGAAGGTTGGAATTAACCTTTATGTGTTACCCTATCCACCCATTGGGACAGGAGAAGAATGCCACAAGAAATCAACGGCTGATAACTTGACAGTTCCAGTAAATTCTTTGCAAGATGGAACATGTCTTCTAGCCTCTCAGAATGGCTTGTGTGGCCAAAAACACAGCGACAGAAATCATTTGCATTGTGATGGACCAGGCACCCCAAGCAAGAGTGAAACCACAATGAATGGAAACAGAGAAAACAAATCGTGTTCATCCGAAACGACGGTATGGATACGCTGTGATGTGTATGACACAGGAATTGGAATACCAGGTATGCTTGCCTATTTGTCTGATCATTTAAATATACTCGTTGCTGAATAGTTGGTAATAGTGTTCATTGGATTTCCTTTGGAATGAAACAGAAAATGCGCTACCAACCCTTTTTAAGAGGTACATGCAAGCCAGTGCCGATCATGCTCGAAAGTATGGAGGGACTGGACTTGGGTTGGCAATATGCAAACAGCTGGTAAAACTGTTACTTCATGTTAAAATTGATTCAATTTTGTGATGGCATTCGTTTTCTAGAGGAAATAATGGTGTGATCATTGCCTACAATACATCAAATAGATGCTCCTATGGTCGAATTAGGTGGTTAAATGAGAATTTTGGACTGTTACTAACTGCTTTCAAGTTAAATTTTGCTTCAATTTTGAGATGATAGTAATCGTTGAGGAAGTTAAATCGTGCATATCATTCATATAATGGACAGTGCTCTTGCAAACTTTATAGAGAAACACCGTAATTGAGACACTCTAAGGAAAACTATGTAGTTCAAACATGTTTTTATTCGGCTAAAAGCACTTTTCATTGCGACTTTTTTCTTGGCTTTTTTGTTTGGCCCAAACTTTCAATTACATCAAACTTTATACACTTTACTTTTGGAGCAGGTCGAATTGATGGGTGGTCATCTCACCGTTTCCAGCCGAGAGAACCATGGATCTACATTTACATTTGTATTGCCATACAAGGTTTCAAGCACCTGCAGTTCTGCGGACGATTCAGACGAGATCTCGGATGACGAATCTACAAACGACGAAATGACTGAGGGCTTTTTCCAATTCCAACCCCACAGTTTCAGTACGCTATCATCTTCTAATGGATCCACAAGGATCCCAAACTCATTGTTGCATACAACTGGGTATCCCACCTCAACCAAACTCAATGGATTAACTGAAGGTGAACCTTATCCTATTCCCTCAAACAACATCGATGTCGTAACCTCAAGCAAATCACAATGTTCATCAAGTCATGTAAACCCAAATCTTGATAACCAAAACCAACCAGAATCAAATGCTCGGTTGCAAAATGTGGGCGATGTGAATTCCCTGCCCAAATCAGAAACAACAAAGTTGGAAGATAGATTGGAAAAACAAAGTAATAAACTTCAAAAAACGGAACAGGGGAAAGAGAGATCCGAGGCAAGTAACCACTGCAGAAATAGCAGTAGTGGTCCTGAAGTAACATTGGCATTGGAACCCAGAATTCTTCTTGTTGAGGATAATAAGACCAATATTATGGTGACTCAATCCATGATGAAGAAGTTCGGGCAAAAAATTGACGTTGTAACTAACGGCATTGAAGCTGTTCGAGCAGTTCAACGACGTTCTTACGATCTCATCCTCATGGTATGTTCGTTTTTACAAATCTAGAATCACATACATGTTATCATGCCTCTTCAACATAAAATTTTTTTTCCCTTTCAGTGAACCCGTTTTCCTTGAAAAAAAAAAGTTTTTTTAACCAAAGAACATAATTAATTTTATGTTTTTCTTTAAATGGCATACATGTGTGAGCCTTTTTATTCTTGTGAGATTTTAAAAAATATATTTATAGGGATATAAATGATTTAAAAATATATTTATAGGGGTACAAATGATTTAGGTTGGAGATATTTTTTTACCAACCCGATTTTAACCCAAATAAGTTTTTTGGATTGATCAGATTGACAACCTTGTCAATCCAATTAAAATCTTCAACTCAACCCTCAAAATATGGGTTGGGTTGTTGAGTTATTATTATTTTTATTATTATTATTTATTAATTAAAAATACATAAATTTATCTACACCATAAAACCATAAAACTCACAACTTAAATATCAAAATTAAACATATCTATTATAAACATCAAAAGAAAATTAAACATATCTATTATAAACTTCAAAAAAAAATTTAAACATATCTACTATGAATTTCAAAAAAAATTCATGAAAGTAATATTTAATATTTATAAGTTATAATATATATTTTAATAATGTTAAAAATTCGGGATAACCCAAATTTTAAAAGTAGGAACTCAAAACTAATCCAACAAAAAAAAATTCAACTTAACCTAAAATAAAAATTAATTCAACCCAAGGCTTAGAATTTGGAGGATTATATCAATAGTTTACATTTATATTTTTAGCAATCAACTATATATTTTAAAGACTTTCCATAACAAAATATCATTTTTCTTTATTAGCATGCATTCTAATTGAATTCCAGAAATATTTTAAAATTTTAATATATTTATAGCCATATTTTTAAACATTGTATTCTTACATAAAATTCCTATAAGAAAACAGTATTATGATAGCTTTTTAACTTTCATGTATTGTTTATGAAAAATTGGTGCTATAAAAATGTCATGTTTGTATTATGTATTAACTTTCATAGAAACACAAGGTTAGAAGATGAAAGTAGATATGAATGAAAAGAGAGATAGAGAGAGGGGGGAGATGGAAATGAAATTTGAGGGGGTTGGTTTTGATTAGTGCAGGATGTATTCATGCCAGTTATGGATGGGCTTGAAGCTACAAGGTTAATTCGTTCTTTTGAGGAAACAGGCAGCTGGGAAGCAGCTGTAAACGCTGGAATAATTCACCACCCAACTACACCTTATTGGAATCCCACCTCATCCTCCCGCAACAGGATGCCCATCATCGCTGTTAGTATCTCTTTTCTTCACTTTCCTCCCTTTTACTTTTCTGTTTTATTATTTTATTAATTGCTTTCCTCATTCCTGAAGTGAATATAGATTTCATTTTAATATTAAAACATTAATAAGCCGTTACAAATTAAATAATATATCTATTCACACGCAACTATATAATAACTGTCTCAAAAAAAAAAAAAAAAACTCTATAACTAACTGATGTTACCTATGGAGCTTAGGTTAAATTACAAATAAATTTTTATTATAAATTCTTTCATGCGTTAAAAAATTATAACATTGACTGATATATTCTAATACAAAATATAAAAATAAGGATGAATAGAACTTTATAGCATATTTAGTGTTGAGTAGGTTTTAAAATTAAAGGAAAAAAGGTGAAATAGGTTATAAAAAAAGGTAAAAAAAAAAAAAAAAAACTATCTGCCATTAAAATTGAAAGTAAAAAACCTTTACAACACTAGGAAAAGTTTAAAGACTAAACTAAGATGATATTAAAGATTTAAAAGAAATTGACAATTATAAAGTTATGTGCGAACTAAACTTTTAATAATTTTCTGTTAGATGATAAAAACTATTTCTCAAAAAGAAAAAATTAATAACAAGATTAAAATACCATTTAGGTTTACATACTTTGAAATTTATTCAATTTTATTTTTTATGCATTCAATTGTCCCATTTTTAGTTGTAACAAATTTTAAATTTAGTCTTTAAATAATAATAAATATTTTCAGGTTGGAAACTAAAATGTAATGTATTTTCAAGATCAATTGTAAAACTGTTGTAGATAACAAAAATATCTTTTTAAAAAAGAAAAACTAACAATAGATTTAATATTTATTGAAAGCATATGGATTAATATTAGAGTAAGAAGCATAGAGATTAAAATTAGAAATATTAAAGACTAAAATTAAACAAACTCTACTTTCCTTATAACCTAGAAAGAAAAAAATGTCTAATTTAGGACATGTGTAGTAACTCATTCATTTTTCGTTTTTGGTTTTTTATTTTTAATTTCTAAAAAATAGGCATGTTTTGGTAACTAAATCATTTTTTTTAAACAATAAATTTGTTTTCTAAAGTGGGAAGAAAAACTAAAATTGAAAAAAGAAGATTTGCAAATAAGTTAACAAAAATATACAATTTTTGTTTTTAATAAACAAAAATTTAAAAACAAAAACCAAAAACTAAAATGGTTTCCAAATGTCTTAGTAACCACAGTTTTTTAAAAAACAAGGACAATTTGTTACATCTATTTTTATGAGTTTCATTTGAAAACCTTTCTTCTTTTTTTTAAATTAAGCTTATAAAAACTGTTTTTGGTCCCAACTTTTCATTTATTATCTATATTTAATCTATTGTTCAACCAAGTCAAAATTTGAAAATTTAAAAAGGAGTTTTTGATAATTTAATTGTAAGAGGTCAAAAGAATAAGCTTAATATTCAAAACAAAAATAAAAAGAAATGATTACTAATAGGGTTGGAAATGATTACCAACGGGGCTTGCTTTTTTTCTCTTATAGATTTTTGGTTTGGTCTTTTGAATCATCGATAAAAGGTAGATAACGAGATAATAAAGTTGGAGATGAAAATATTGTCTACAGGATTGATTTTCAAAAACAAAAATCAAAAGAATAAATAGTTACAAAATAAGTCTTACTTTTCAATATTTGATTTAGCTTTTGAAAACATTGGTAGAAAGTAAATATTAAGGCATCCCTAAAAGAGGTGTTTATAAACTTAATCACAAAAGGTCATTATTATAGATAGCAATTTGAGGAATAATAATCTAAGTATCTAGCAATATTTTAAAATCGTAAATATAACAAAATCTATTTTGGATTTTTTAAAATTGTTAGTTATACAATTAATTATTTTTAATCTAGTTATTATATTTGCAACTATCCTAAAATAAAAATATAAATACAATCTATTTAAATTTCTCTATAGGCTAGGAAACAACTTTTAAATCCAAACCAAACTTCAAAAACATCAAAACAACATTTCAAATTTTACCTTTGCAAATCTCAGCTATGACTTGGAGAATTAACGATAAGAAAACCGGTTAAGAAATAAGCAAGTGGAAGAACCTAATAAAGTAGTCAATTGGGTGCAATTTAATTACACAAATTAAGTGGAAAAAGAAGGAAAGTAAAGGAATGTGGGGGTTTACGTACCTTGCAGATGACGGCGAATTCAATGTCAGAAAGCGCAGAAGAGTGTTATGAAAACGGGATGGACTCGTTCGTATCAAAGCCAATCACCTTCCAGAAGTTGAAAGAATGTCTTGAACGATATTTGCCACAACCACCTTTGTAAATTGTGTAATGCTTTTGTTTGAGAGAAGGTAAATGGGTAGAAGAAGAAGAAGAAGAAGAAGAATCAGAGTTCAGTAGGAAAGTTTTGTAATCTTCCTTTTCCCTCTTTTTTTTTTTTGTGGGTAAAGTAATGTAATCACTGTAACATAATGTTCTCTTACTCAATTTGTAAATTGTACAGAAGAAGAAAGCTGTTGTTCTTTCTCAGAGCAAATTTGTAATAAAGTTTTCACATTTTGCTTTTGTGAGACTCACACCTAAACCAAAGCCACACAGCTTTCTTTCTTTTTGTTCCCTTAATAATAATAATTGGTGGCCAATCGAGCTACCTTATGACCCTAACGTTCTCGATCAATCTAAATCTAATATAACATTTTGTAAGAAACTTATGCATGTTAGAAAAAGTCCAAATGTACCCTTAGAACTTTCTATGGCTTCAATAAGAATTCAGTCTATACTGCTTTGATAAAGATACCCATCTTATTTCTATTTAAAAAAAAAAATCTGTTTCAGTGCATAGTACTTTGATAATAAGAGTATAAAAATCTGGTCAAATAATAATAATAATAAGATAATTAAATTCTAGGCTGAAATTAATAAATAATATTGAAAAAAAACCCACAAAACCTTTGAACTTTGTCCTCTCAAAGATATTACTACTGTTTAATATTAATACGAGACCTTTCATTCAAAACTTCTCTTAAAGAAGGAATTTGTAGAATTTTAATGTAAGGAGGGACTCCGAACATACGCACAAGTCACAACAGACTTGGAATGGTGCCATGGTATTTAAGTTTCAATTTTAATTAAAAAAAAAATTGAAGTTTTTTATGCAAATGGGCAGTTTTCTCCCGGTAAAAGTAAATTTTCAAGTTTTGAAAGCCGATATTTTTTCAACAAAATATTCCTACATTTCAAAGTACGTTTTGTAATGTAGGTTATATTCTGTTAGGTTCCAAATTTCAAAAGAGCGGAAGGGCGTATGTTAAATCGCCTCCAGAAAATTGACCACATCAAGAGAGTCAGAGACTGTATGGTTTCTTTGAATAAAATATGTACACCTCGTGAAAAACATATAATGTTGGCCTCAAATGATGTTAAATTCTAAAAATCTTTTTTGTTTATCCTTCAAAAAAAGAAAAGAAAAAAATAACTTTGAGTAAATTTTTAATTCCCCGCTACTTTTTTTTTAATGACAAATGATGCAATATCTTCTATCTTGTTCTCCAAAATTGAGAAACAATGGTAAAATTGAAGTGACTTGTAACAAGTCAAATATAATAAATTTGTTGTAAAAATGAGACGCAATCCAACCACGGAAACCAAGAAAATATAATATTAAAATAATTAAATATAATATATAAATAAAAAAAAATAAGAAAACATGAAAATTAAGAAAATAAAAATTTCATTATATCCTACAAATCCACCAAATGCCACTATTTACGGGCAATGTGTCAAGTAAAATGTGGCATCACTTGGCCACTAAGGGTCCATGGTTACTTACACATGAATGAAGGAGATGATCTTATTTGAACACTAAATATCTATAATAGCAGGACACATGACACGTGGGTATCTACAATATATTACTTATTTATAATAAAATTGAAGTTTTAATTTCATTCCATTTTTTGAAAATTTGATAAATAGAACCAAAAATTAGAATAAGAAAAGAGTTCCAAAATATGGTACGAAAATATTTGTCTACAAACGAGAGAAAAAAAAAAGGAAGAAGGAAAGGAAGAGAATTTCATCAAATATATGTGTTTGGTGTCTCGAGTTGTAGGGGAAAGAAACGTAAAATATCAGCATCCCCTTAATATCTATGGATCATTCCAAGCACTAAAATCCTTATAGCTTTACCACCTAGAGCATATAAGTTGAGATGGGCATTCAAGGATTGTATTGTAAAAACAAAATACTGGATACTATATATATGCCTTTAATATTCCTACATAGTGGTGGTCAAGCTATCACCCCTTGAGCCTAATCAAATAACATATTCAGCTATCTTCCCTAGAGAATGTTGCAAAACATAGAGAAAGCAATTTAATAGCAAGATCAATGAAAGACAATATAATATATCAGAAGGAGAGTGAGAAAACCTGTAGGCCAAAGCTTCAACCATCCGTTCAGACAACTGGAATATTAGATTCGCTGACATCCTTGCATTGTTCATTAACAATCAGGTGCCCTTAGAATTTGATAAATAATAAATGCAGTAGATGAACTACAGTGAATAAACATTTTACATGATTAATTACAGGAGTCAGAGAGCTAGTAAATTTAAAACCAAATGACATGTAGAAGTGGAAGCTCAATTCGAGTGAAAAAATCTGCCCTAAGTGTGGTTATGAAAACTCGATGAACAAACATCTTTGATAGAAACTAAATGTAATGGAAGATAAAGGGGACCAAACTACAAGAATAAATCAATTGTTTGAGATACTTGGACCTTCTCTTTCTTGAGATGCCTCTCTCGAGACCTAAATCACTCACAAAAATATATTGTTTATCTTTCTCATTCATTTCCATCTATTTATAACTAAATTCCATAACAAGCTCTCCAACTAGTTACTTACACTCTTAATCTACCTAGTAATTAATACCCCTAATACTATTCTAATAGCATTCGTATTAATCTCCCGTTCGGTATGAAGAACCAGACGTTAGAGAGGGCCAATACACAGGATACTCTTGTGGTAAAGGCAGAAAACAGAAGACATCTTTCAAAAAAGAATTGTGCGGCCAAACTGAAGTATTTTCATGCCAATGGAAGAGTGGGAATGAAAACAAGCACACAATCTACTCCACATTCCACTCAATTATTTGACGAAAAACAATAACTCAGATTCAGTCTGTTTCTGGAAAAATGGACACACTCAGCTCAAGATGTGCCACAGCTGATAACCTTCATTTTCCTTCAAGGCTTTGGACACACTATTTATTAATTATACAAAGTTATATATTAAGAATCACAAGAAAAAATCATCAGTGTTAGGCAGGAAGATTATAATGTAAGCCAAACAGAAAGACCGTTGTCTTGAACTTCGTAAATGCAATTAAAGGGAGATATCACAAGTACAAATTGTCTATATACTATGCGCTAAAAGTAAAGCAAACAATGGCAGTGATAAAGACTTTTGGTTTAGCCTAAAAACTCATGAAATGAGAAGGTTCCTGAATGCAGCTAACTCTCAATCAGAACAAAACGTAATGAAGCGTGAAAGTTAACAAAGAATTTCTTGTATTTGATTAAACTAAATCTTTGAGTTCAGTTTTATCTCATCTTAACAGATATATTATCCTATCAATGAGAAGACAAAAGTTCTCCAAATTGCACATAGAAACTGTAATCTTAGAGGTAAGCATGACGGTGAAAACCGCACCGAAGATGAAATGTCATCATCTAAAATCAGGTTCCAGTGTCAGTCCGGCAAACAATCAACTAATCGAGATTTTGCTCTTCAGACCTCTAAGATGTCTAATTAACAAGCAAAAATAGATTAGACGATTGTTCCAGCCGATTTTAATTAAAATATAAGCCCGACTTACCATTACAACGGATGATAAGTAAAGTATTAGCAGACTGCGAGAGCATCAGACTGCATTTCATCGTATCTAAAAGAAATTGGAGATTTGAAGGCGCCAAGTGTATCGTCATTGCAATTTCTATGGAGAAACATCTTGTGGAAGAACGACTACGAGCCTCGTCCTGGAAAGAAAAAATATGTCAAAACACGAACGCGAAAGGCGATAATTCGACAAAAAAAAAAAAAAAAAAAAAAACAAGAAATTAGGCGTACGAACATTTTACGATCGTCTCTCGGAAGACGACGTATATAAATACAGATGTGTACGTTCTGATTTTATGTCTATGAAATTAGTCATCGTCTAAAATCAGGTACCAGCGTCAGTCCTTGCGAACAATCATCTAATCGAGATTTTGCTCTTCAGACCTCTAAGATATCTAATTAAAGAGCATAAATAGATTAGATGATTGTTCCAGCCGATTTTAATTAAAATATAAGCCTGACTTACCTTACAACGGATGATAAGTAAAGTACTAGCAGATTGCGAGAGCATCAGACTGCATTTCATCGTATCTAAAAGAATTTGGAGAATTGAAGGCGCCAAGCGTATCGCCATTGCAATTTCTGTGGATCTGCAACAACAACTTCGAGCCTCGTCCTGGAAAGAAAAGAAAAACGTCAAAACAAGGACGCGAAACGCGATAATTCGACAAGAAAAACAAGAAATTGAACGTACATTCAACATTTTGCGATCGTCTCTCGGAAGACGACGAATGCAAATACAGATGAATATGTTCTGCGATTATGTATATGAAATGCAAAAAAAAAAAAAAAAAAAACTACAAGAAAAACAGAAGAGAATACGAACGACGACTAATCTGCCACCGAAAAACATATATACTCGACGATTTTCATTTTATATAGGAAACGCAGAAAACTAATGGAAAACTGAAAGGAATATGAACTGCGATGAATGTATTGTCGAACGTAAACGGATGAAGCAAAGATGAACGATTCTGAATGAAGAAAAATACCTAAAATCGGAGGTCCGCACAGCGAGTTTGAGATCCGACTATACCAAATCATGAGCAAGAAGAGTTGGAAATGAGATTAAGGTTAGGGCAAGTGGTTTCGATGTCCAAATTTTGAAGAACAGAAAAAATGGCGCGAAAGAGAAAGTCCGAAGCGTATCGTCTGCCTCGACCCCTTCCCGTTTATTCTGTTTATATAGGTCCCCCCGGGCGCGTAAATGATGGATTTTATTTATTTGTTTGTTTGTTTTTAAGTAAAAATTTAAATTACGGCTTTTTGAATATTCTAAAGGATCCATCAAATGCATCAGAGCGGGTAAGGTAAGATGGGAAGTTGACAAAAATGACTCTCTTTTAGTTTCCACATCTCCAAACCTAACATTCTTTTTGTTTGGTCGTCGAACTAGTCTTTTATCGGTACTTCTTGAATTAGATAACACCGAGATAAATATCATAGATAGCGCTTTCTTCTTTTAACAATTCATTGAAATGGTTTGTTTCGATCCTTTTTTATCCCTATCGATATTAGAATTTGAAGACATTTTACTTCTTTTTATTGCACTTCCAATCTATTGATTGTGTTTGGACTCTTTAAGTGGAATTTTAATCATGATTGAATGTAATCTTTTTCTCAAATCTTACATAATGTATAATTTTCTTTCAATTTAAAGGAATTTTAGGGCTTTGAGTGATTATTTTTAACATTTATAATTAATTAAAGTTTATCATCTGCTTAACTTTTTTGAATCAAATTATATAAAAGATTACATGGTTTGGGGAAAAATATATATAACTTTGGTATTTGTTCTAACATATAATCCATGGAGAAAGCCCAACTACTCGAAATAAAAAGAAGTCAACTTTTTTTTTTTTCGAAATTTGGAGTGAATCTCGATCGAAAATAATTGAAACAAACTACTACAACGAGTTTTCTAAAAGTATGATGACTGTAATAGCTGATAAAAACTAAAGGGAGTTATTTATGAAAATTATCGATAAGACAATTTATCTATCGAACAAATTTATTTCAAATATTTGGGCAGCACCCAAATTTTGGTATACATATCTAAATTCGTATTGAAAAGGACAACAAATGTGACTGATTAAAACCCATGTGCAAACCTATCACAAAAGTGATCCAAATAGTTCAACTTATTTGAAGCATATGGTTTGAAATGACATATCAACGAAGATATTGACAACCCAATTTTACATAAATATCTAAAATTATCAATAAAGTTTTAACGTCGCTATTTACTTTTAAAACGTCGCTCTAAATAAATAAATACTTTAATTGTTTTTTAAAGGAAAAAAATAAATTATAACATTTCTTATTTTTTACTAAATTCATGTTAAGATATTTTTGTTGCTTAATTTTTCATATTTCATATAATAAAAGTTTCGATCTCAATTTGAATGTGAAATTTTAAAAATAAATAAAGGATGTTTTTAAAATTAACGAGATATTGAAACTATTTATAAACTTTAGTAAGATTCATCAAACTCTTTCTAGCTAATTTAAATTTTGAAAAATTGCATCGGACAAAAAAAAAATAGAAAAAATAGCCAATTGCACATTTTTTTCATATTGCAAATATGTCAAACAATTACATATATCATAAGACTATCAGAAGATTATCTGCTTTTAAATTTGTTACTTTTGTAATTTACAAAATGCAATGACATAGATCTTATTATTATAAAATTTTTTGTTATTTTTGTAAATATCCCGTAGTGTTTTTTCCATTTTAACAATTTTTCATGAAAATGTATCGAAGAAAATACCAATATTGCTATAAAATTTGATATTGTGTTGGAAAATATCTATAAAATAATAAATAAATAAATAGATATGGAAAGAAAACACAATGTTTCTTCATAACACATAGTGCGGCGTAACGTCATCCCATCTAATCCAATAATCCATTGTTGATTATGATTTTTTTTTTCAGAATAATAATAAATAAATAAAGCAATGTTGATTAGATCTGATATTATTCTCTTCTAAAAATGCTTCATTTTTATAATGTAATGCTCTAAGGTTGAAAATTGGATGTTTGGTAAACTACAATATAAGGTAACTCAATTGTAAATCTAACCTTTCATATTCTTTCTTTATTTATATCATTTAACATTCTTTATATTATTACAACTATATATATAATCTATAGTCTTTGTCATTTCATATGTCAATTTGATGTTAAGAGAAAAAATCTACAACCTACCTAATCTTCTCACTGTGAATGATGTGGAGAATACTATACGAAAAGCACGAAAAAAAAAAAGATCAAATTTTATTGATCAAAAAAATGATCAATAGGTATGAAAGAGTTTAGAGATAGATGTTAAAATTGTGTGTGCGTGCATTTATGTTTAGTGAGTTGTGAATTAATTACAATAAATTTAAGTATACAAACAATGTTTCAACATATTTCACACTTGTGAACATGCAAGTTTGAATAAGGTCCAACAACTAGAAATAAACGTCAATCGAAGAGAAAATGATATTATAAGTGTTTGATCATAGAATTGCATGCTCTAAGATCATGGTTAGTGATCATCGTTGTGAAAATAAATATTAATCGAGAAATAAAATGATATTGTGAAATAAAAACAATATGATTTAACATAGCATTGCATTACAATACGAGATCTTGTAATCAAACACTGGTAATATCACTTTCTCTTTGGCAAATATTTATTTACTAATTGTCGTGCATGCTTTATATAAGTTGTCGATTGTCTTTGAATCAATTGGTGATTTAAGATCAACAAAAGTTATATGTCAAAACGAGTATAACTCCGTAAAATTCTACAATCAACTTCGAAATCAAAATTTCAAATGTTCCACCTCTTGTATTCTCGAGAAAAAGAAAACTAACAAAAGTTATATAGGTTTTTTTTGGATATGCATTTATAGTTAGTTACACATAAAATAGATACACCAACATAAATTTCCCACACATGAAATATACTAAATACCATTTTAAGCATGGTAAATATTCATTTACTTTTCTATCAACTTAGTTCTATGTTTAACAAAAGAAGATCTAATTGAATATGGAATACTCTATTAAATGCCATCATAAGATAACAAATATGTACTTTACATTATTTAATTAGATATTCTTTGATACATTATTAGATAGTGCACAATATATGAGGAATTAGTGGGGGCTCAAAGCCTTTTTTTTCTTAACATCAATATATAATATTTCCTATTCTTGATAATAGAATTGATGGTAAATTAATGATTAAGAATCACCACTTGGCATTTACAAATATATAAAATTACTACTAAAAACTATTTTATTTGCAACAACAACAAAAATAAATAAATAATAATAATAATAATAATAAAATGGACTTTTTTATTTGGGGCCCACACAAGGGTTGTTTTGCCTCTTCACAAAAGAATTGGTCCCTTTTAACTTTTTTCTAGAAGTGGAGCCAAAAAAAGGATTGAGCCCTCAAAGGGCCAAATTTCATGAGTCATTTTATTTCTTCAACCACATAATAAAATAAAAAAATATTTATAAAATATGACAAAATTTTATATTCTATTGATTAAATTTATATCATGACTATACGATAAACAATAATAAAAATTTAGGACGTTTACAAATATAGTCAAAAAATTTACGACAATAAGACCCATCTCATTATATTTTCTAAATTGCAAATGTAGCAAATTTAAAATTGAATAATCTTCTGATAACTGTCTAATATCATTAATTACTTGTCATATTTATCATATTCGTAATATGCAAAAAAGAGATATTACGTGTTGTTTTTCTCTAAATTTTTTTGTCATCTAATGCAATTTTCCTAAAAGGTTATTAGTGATATATCTAGAATTTCGATATAATTTATTTTTTTCATTAGAAAAAGACTTTGAATAAATATTGATTTAAATAACAATATTAATAAGTTTTAGGTTGTGAAGTGGAGGTGGGGAACCAAAGCATAAACGGATATTTTTATTATGCATCCCTATATAAAATATTTGTTTTTATTCAATATGCTTTATTGTTAAATTTAGGTGTCCGAAAATGCCCCACCACTATAGTTTTTTCCTTATGAAATTTAATAGATCTCTTCTTTTTGTTCATATAGATTTGGTTCTATGTTAAAATAAAATGAAAATTGTTATTTATGTCCTTATAAGTTATAAAGACCCCAAAATCAACACCAAGGCCTAAAATTCATTTCACAGCAATTTGATTTTCACCTTAAAAATAAGATATTGACCTATTCTTTAATTTTTAAAATTAAGTTTACAAGTTTCACTCGTGGACAATCTTTTTATATTTTATTATCAATCTACTATTTATAAATTAAATCAAAATTTGAAAGTCTAAAAAAAAGTTTAAGATAAATTGGGTTTAATTTTATGATATATTTGACTAAGAATTAAGCATTATCTTAATATTTAAAAAATATATAATAAACTAATAAGATTTACAAGCATCAATTTTAAAAAACATAAAGTAAAATAATGAAATAGGATCTAAAATAATCTATTTTAATAAAACAATTATTAAAATAAATAGTTGGACAATCCAATATATTTGTTTTGATCGAAAAAAAAGTTGTGTGGGTCGTAACCATACTATTTGAATTTGCAAACTTAAGAGAAGGAATAAATAAAGGTGAATTGCATAAAAAAAGGAATCATATTTTTAAAAAACGTGAAATAATTTGTTACACTCCTCGCTTGTCTAATCATTTCATTTTAACATAAATAAAAATTTAGCTTAACTGATATCAAAGTGTACAGATAACTACAATGTTTGCTATTCGAATATTTTATTTTAAATTGTTGTACTAAAAAAATCATCTTATCGTTTTATTTCAAAATTCTAATTATTTTTAATAAAATTAAAATATAGAGATTCCAATGATAAACTTAATAATTAGGCAAAGTTAGAATTATGTTCTAGTCCTTTGCCCACTAAAAAAAAGTTGTTAGTACAACTCAACCCGAAAATGAAAAGAAAAATAAATCAAACTACACTTAATCTTTAATATTTTTATTTTAAAACGTTACTTTGTTGTTTAAAAATCTAAAAGAAAACACAATTGAAATATTTTTTATGGTTAAATAATAATAAATATAACAAAACAAACTTTAATATTAATAAACTTATATTAGCAACACAACTTATTACTAACAAACTTTTCTTGGCAATATGATTATAATTGACTTTAAACTTTATTATATTTAAAAATTATTTTATATTATGTTATATTCGTTAATACTTTAATATGTTTACAATCGTTTTTTTATGATATCGAAAGTGATCAACTTTTAACCTGACTAACAAATCTCCATGGAATTTCTATTGTGAAATAGCGAAGATGTTTCTTCATTTGTTACCATAGACACTTTAGGAAAGATGGAATAAGCATCTAATTAAATTATTAAAACGAGAAAGCAAAAAACAAACCTTTGTGAGTAATTGAGTTAACCCTTCCTTGAGTATTTATATGTACTTTTATAACTAATGCTCGTCGTACTTTTGGCATATCTATTTGGATAACCAGTTTTGGCATATTAAGTACATTTAAATTTTCATTGAGAATCTCTATTTTTATTTGTAAAAACATTATTATAATTATAATAACAATAATTAATATTAATAATTCTAAAGAATATATTGTTACAATGTATATAGTCCATATATAGCATTCTTATGTTTTAGTTAATATATTTTTGAAAAAATAGAGAAATTATCGTAGAAAAAAAAATAAAATTATTTATAAAATATATAAAAGAAATTTAAATGGATAATAAGAATTAGATGAATTTTGCTATATATTTTGATAATAGTTTCAATATTTTGTTATATTTTAAAAGATCTATTTAAAATATAAATCTAGTTTATTAGTATTGATTTTAAAAAATAGTAAAATATCTATTTGGTGATCGAATTAGATAATAAGTTTCTATCTTGTTGTTTAAACCCAACATATTTTTTAATGAGAAAAAGAGAAAAATCTTGAAAATAACGAACTTTTTAAAAAACTAGAAACTACCCTAAATAGCATGACATTTCATACATTTTTTTAATTTAGCATATTTTCTAACAGTTTTAATGAACTAAACTCGGCTTAGTCATATTATTACGTACTTCCTTTCAAGATGTTGAAAGTTTAATCATCAATTTCACAATTATTGCACTATAAAACTTAATACTTTTAAAACGTTAGAAAATTTTAAGTAATAGATTTAAAAAAAACTACTGAATTTAACAAAAAAAAAATGGTACATTTTAAAAAACACTTTTAATTTCCCTAAAATGAATAACAATAATAAAACTTTTCAACTTTTTTCAATGAACAAGTTTATCTAACAACCCTTTTAATTTTATTTTTAAAAAATTTAAATTATAAACACGGGTTTGAATAGCCACTTTTTTCTTTTTTATTTTACTAAAAATTTAAGCTAGAAAGACGAAACTATAGTAAAAAAAACGGTACATCTTTTCAAATATAATAACAAATCACAAAATTTTACAAAAATAACAAAATAATTTCACACAAATTTTCATTTCATTTTTGATAATTTCTCAAAACGATCATAATTTTTTAGAAAATAAAGATACTTATTTTTTAAAAAACTTAATTACTAACCTATCTATGATAAATTTAGAAAAACAAATAAATTATCATTCGAAATAAACGATTTAGATTTCATATAATAAAATATTACTAAAAAGACAAGGTAAATAGTTTGTTTTTTTTTTTTAATATAATTTTAAATCTTTATTTAAAGGAAAACTAATATAAAATTGGCACTTGGAGCAGAATTACTGTTCCCCAAACTTGTTGCATAGTACTATCACAATAAATAATAATAACATAAGATCATTGTCTAAACTATAGGAAAGGAAAATACACGAACGTGAACGTCAAAGACAATAGCGGGAAACAACAGGCGTAAACCAGTGGTCTTCAATAGGTCAACAAAATGGGCCCACATCGAATTCCCATGGGCCCACGTTGGTCCCACCAACAGCTTCCTGATGCGATCGGATTTCGGGCTTCCGTTTTGTACTTCACACACACATATATGTATATATTTTATTTTCATAATACCCATAAATTACTCATTAAAAATAATATATGTTGGCAGCAGGTGGAGCCAAGCTTTTTTCCTTTTTGGAATAATTTTCTTTTTCCAATTCGTGTTTAAAATAAGGTAATTTCCCGTTAATGGATCGTTTGCGACGAAAATTATTCTAAATTCTATAATAACTATTCTTCTTACATTAAATATTATTTGAAAATCTCTAATTAATTTTTATGAATATTATTTCAAAATTTTCAATTTATTTCGATTTGATATTTATTATATATTTTAATATTTACTATTATCTTATTAAACTAAAATAATCTACGGATTACATATATATTATTATAATTTATATATTGCCTCAAGCATTCTTTAAATATTAATAACATTAACTTATCGGTTTAATAACCTCTAAATTTGTTTATATTTAGTTGATTCAACTTTAAAATATATCTCGAATGATTTAATAGATCTAAAATATGCTAGAAGTTGAAAGTAACATTCTATTGAACACTTTAAAAGGTTATCGTTGATTCGTATTTGATACAAATTACAATAATGAGAAAACTATCAAGTGTGTAAACATAAAATTAGGTAAAACGTTTACGCCATATTCAAATTAGGAATATAATATTTTTCTTCTTCTTGTTTTTAAATAAATGCAAAGAAATATCTTTTTTTTTTAAGCTGTGTTTGTTTCTTATAGTTTTCAATCTAATCTATAGACTTTTTAAAAGTGATTTAATTCTTTTGGCCAAAATTCAAAATACCAAATATACTTTTCAAACCCAAATTTAAAGGTGAATACAGTTCGGGGATTCAAAAGAAATACATAAATGGGTAGTTTTATAAGATTTGATTAATCCCTCCCATTAAAAATTTAATAACTAATCCCTACTATTTTATATTTTAATAGAGATTTTCTTACTTATAAATGGAGATATGTTTATGTTTTATTTTTTCACAATTTTATTAGATCGCTCAAAAAGGAAGAAATCGACTCCACATGAGGAATATCCATAAAACACCTTCAACAAAACAATGATATAAACCGTAAAAAAGGTACATATACCCCAAAGGAGAATATCATAATAAGAGAGCTCTCGCGATAGAAGCTCCATGCCACTTAAAACAACAACAAAATTCACATAGAGAACGATTTGATTAACTACATAGAAAAACACAAATACGATTAATAACAACACACTAAACAACTCTATAGATCTCACTCCTCAATATACTACACGTGCGAAAGCAACAAATCAAATTGAACTCCATACCTCAACCAAAGTTTACGTAAAACACTGTCAACAAATAATCATACTGAAAATGATATTTTAAAAATAAATAATCTATAGACTCAACTCTTATGATACATATAACACGATCAACTCATATCTAAACTTTATAAATAAAATTTCATAAAGTAAATTATTGCCAACTAGTTTTCTTTTTTTTCTTTTTTTTTTTTTTTTGCCCCCACCTTTATTACAAAGTGCTTTTAGCAACTATAAACTAAAATTGAGGAAATTAGAGTATTTGGATTGTGAATTTCAAATGTAAATACTAAAGAAACCGACAAACGTGACCCATAAGAAAAGCTAACGCAGGAAAAGAGAAAGAAATGAGGCGAAAAAAAGCGCTATGTTCCTTCATCCCTATCCAACTCCCTTTTTTTTCTTTTAATTTTTTTCCTAAAAAAATCATTAATAATAAGAAAGAAAAAAAGAACACTCTTTATTTTCGTCCTATAAATACACTCCGAACGCTCTTTCATCTCCCAGACCTAATAATTTCCATTTCACCTTTTTTAATTCCCTCTTTCTCCTTTCCATTTTTCCCCAAAAGAGAGATTTTCTTCAAACAAAACTAATATCAATGGAAAGCATCTCTCCGTCGGCACAATACTATTCGCCATCGACCAGTCCGAACATGGCAGAAAGAACGCCGTGGCACTCGCCCTTGCCGTATCTCTTCGGCGGCCTTGCGGCGATGCTGAGCCTAATCGCCTTTGCGCTTGTCATTTTAGCCTGTTCTTACTGGAACCTCTCTCGGCGAGACAGAGACAACGCTGATTTGGAAACCGGCGACGCAAACGAAGCAAAAACCGGCTCGAAGATACCGCCGGAGAAGGTTAACTACGACGACAATGTTTTGGTCATAATGGCTGGAAACCAAAATCCGACGTTCTTAGCTAGGCCTGTATGCATAAAAATTTCCTCCGCAGTGGAAGCCCACATCAATGGTGAATCGGAAGAGAAAGAGACAGCTGAAAATTCCGAGAAATCGAACAAAGTGCACGATGGAGAAGTAAATACAGCGGTTGAGGAAGAAATCGAGTGAGTTTTTGAAGTAAAGTTGTACTGAATTTTGATCTCTGTGTTCTTGAACGAGAAATTTTGCCCTAAGGGTTCTTACTGAGCTCTGTTTTTCGGCTTCTTCGTTCGAGAAATTTGTAAATTACAATGGAAATTAATTATTACATAAAATTTTTGTAAAATCTCTTCCCAATTTGTTAGAGACGGAAATCTCATTCTCACATTCACTTTACCATTTTCAATCCCACACTCACTAAAAGTTATAAATATAAAATACATTTTTATGGTCCTATACTTTCATAAATTTTTAATATTAGTCCTTATATTTTATGAAAATTTAGATTTAGTCGCTGATATTAATGATTGATTGTTTCATTTTTTTTTATTATTATCTATATCTATTATCATTTTTATAAAAGTTTTTTTTCTCTTTTGGAGTTTTTTTTTTTTAAACTAAATATGATTAGTGCTGTACGGAACAAAATATAAAATTATATTTTTTATTTTTGAAAAAATATCATCCATCCGATCAAAATATAAAATAAATTCTAAAAAAAAAGTTGGCTTTTTGGAGAATTGATGAAAAGAAACATAAACAAATGGTCATTAAGGAGAATAATCGTATTTTCTTTTTCATTAGGTTTTAAGTTAATCAAAGTCACTTCAATTTGGGGAAAAAAAAAATCATAGTATGAGAGTTGTTTGAAAAATAATTCATATCACCTTTAATTTTGTCTGTGTTTTACATCAATATGTTTTTCTTAAATAGG
Organism: Cucumis melo; assembly: GCF_025177605.1. NCBI lineage: Eukaryota > Viridiplantae > Streptophyta > Magnoliopsida > Cucurbitales > Cucurbitaceae > Cucumis > Cucumis melo. The sequence continues at coordinate 1,002,192 of NC_066863.1, read as the reverse complement.
ATAGGATTTATTGGATAAACAAATTTATAATAGTGAGTAGTAATTTTAAAGATAATAATTAAATATATGATAATATTTCATAAAAATTGTGAATATAATAAAGTGTATTTGATGGGTTCTAACGAATTTTTATTAAATTTATAACTTTTTTAAAATACTATTATATATGTTAATTATTTGTAAAATAATTGAGATATTGTAAATAAAAAAACAAACAGAAGGTACATTTTAAATTTGGCTGGGGAATTAAAGAGGGGAGAATAAAGCGTTGAGAAATGAAATGACACTAGTGATTATATATTATATTATATATTACATATAGAGAAATACATATATTCTGAGGAGCCGTGGCAATTTTCCCACCTCCGGTTGCTGGGAACAATAAGCAAATAGTTTTCTTGAATTTTCTTTAAATAATGTTAATTTAAAAAAATAATATAAAAAATATAATAGACTTAAACTATGGACAAAAATATGGTCTACGACTTCAGTGAGTTATTGCCTACTAAGTCGAAGTTGTAGACAGGATTTACGAATTGTATGAATAGTCATCCATACCTTATTTATTGTTTTTTCTTTTTTAAATTAAATTACTTAGATCAATTTTTTTTCAAGAGTGAATTTTTTTCTTAAATTTTCAAACGAGGGATTTACGTGAAGGATCAATTTTTTTTTAAAATATGTTTATTAAATATCATGATTTAAAATATGTTTCTTATATCCCATTTTAATTTGATTATTTTTTTTATTAATGTTTAATTCCCAATTTCAATTGTTTTAAGAAGTTATGTAGCGGGTACACAAGTTCTCTTACGTGCCCAAAACTGGTCAAAGTATGAATGACTCACAACTACCCTATTTTTCTAAAATTTCTTTTCATATTATTCTATTTTTGTCATTATTTAAAAAAAAACATTATTTTTAAATATAGTTTAGTTTTCTTTTACTTGTTTTCTAATTAGATATTTATTTGTTTATTTTGTTGCATTTAACACTAGCAAAATATTTTCGATTTTTTAAAAGTAATATAACAGACAAAGTTTATTACAAGTTTACGCTAAAGTCAAAACTAATATTAAAGTAAATTTAGTTCGACGGTAATTAGCATGATTTTCTATCTTAGAAGTGTGATGTTTGACTCCTCGTTCTTACGATTTTTTGTGCTGAAAAAATATTAATTAAATCATGGTCAATTTTTAACTAATGTTAATAAACTTTCTCATGAAGAGCTATAATATATAAGAATAATTTAAAGTCGAAATACTATTAAATAAATAATAATAAAGCAAACTAAACTATACACCATTTAAAATTTGAATAGAGATAAATTATATCACCGGTTGGAAAACCTTTTGAGTTTTATTTACGATTTTGACCTTAGAATTTAGAGGAGTGTATATATAAACTCTATAACCCAATGGCCCGTATTGTATTATGTAACATTCTCTCTAATAATATCTACTCTCTCTTTATCTATAGACATAGCTAACAAACTGCTAGTGAACCACGTATATTCTATGTCGATATTCACGTTCTTTTATAGCTTAATTGGTAATATGACCTTACAACAGATATTTAGAAAATATAATTTTTTTTTCTTTCAAAATATGTTGTTTTATGAGGGTAGAGATCTTTCAAATCATTGTATATCTACAAAGGACAAATTAACCATCAATAAAAGTAAAGTAGTATCTGCTCTATGGAAAACTTGATATCAGTGAAGGAAAGAGGTGGGGCCCTTGGGAAGGGGGGGGGGGGAATTTGATAAATGGAAGATTGTGGGAGGGCATGGTAGCAAATATCGAAATTCTTGGAGCCCAAGGCAAAGGGCAAAGATTGTATGATTGGTTGATTAGGGAATTTTATTGAGGTGGTTGGAATACGAGCTGTACTACACTGTACAGCACTACAGACAAGAACTGCGTGCGCGGCGACGGGAAGCCGCGTTTGCTTTTCTAGAAAACTAACTTTGCTTTGCATTTATTAGAGGATGGAGAAAAAGGGGAAATTTTGACCTTTTTTTTTCTTTAATTTTAAAATAACACATCAGCATTTTTAATTGAACAATCCGATTTTAAATCGAATTGAAAATTATGTATACATTAAAGTCAAATTTCTTAATAAAAAATGATTTTTTTCTAAATTGTATTATATTACTAAAAAAATTTTAGAAAAAAAAAACAGTCACATTTTTTTTTTCATATTGCAAATATGACAAATAATTAGATATGAACTTTTAAGTTAAAAGAGGCTAAAGGTAACCACTAAACCAACTATAAATATTATAAACTAAATAGTTTTCTTTACATATATTATACAAAAACAATAAAGTTGAGAGAGGCTCGAGCCTGGGCCTATACTAAATCCGTCCATGTAAACCTTACTATCCTAAATTTTTTGCTATTTTGCAAACGCCTTTTTTTTCTTTTACATTTTCATACCGTTGCAACAAATAATCTTTTGGCTTGAGAGGTTGGAAATAAGAATTTGGGAACTCCATTTTTTGGTTGGTTCAAAAAATGGGTGGATTACGCTGCTAACGGAATGTCAAGTTTATATTTTATTAACTTAATACATTGTCAGGTTCTAGGAGTTTTGCGACTAATTAACCATTGGGTTATTGATTCTTTACTATTTTGCTCTTTAATTGCATAATTTATTTTAAAATAAACTTAACTCAACGATAATTGATGTGACATTTTATTATAAATATAATATGTTCGATATACTTATTATCGAAGTTTGTAAATTTAGTCCTATTAAGGTCAATTATTCCAAATCTTTAAGTTTTATTCATATTCGTAGACAAGCTCAAGACATGTGTGGAACATAAAAAAACATGCAAAGAGATTAATAATAATTAAATTTTAAAAAGTATAATGAAAACTATATTCTTTGCTTTTTATTTTCTTTTTTAAGAAAAAAAATTATTTTGAAAACTAGATAGAAAGGAGAAGAAAGTAATTTGGAATGCTTGAGAAATAAAGATAAAAGAAAAGAAAAAAGGAGAAAGCTAAAATCTTGATAAAGCTTTGCTAAATCACATGTGAATTTTGTTTGAAAATGACATACAGCTGTTTTTCTTATTATTGTCATTTCTTTGAGATAAGACAACACTTAAATTCTAAAACATTAATACATAACCATTAAGGTGAATTTTACTGTTCCCAAATATTTTATTATTCCTTTCTCATGAATTTCAAAATATCAAATCTATCTATAGGTTAAGTAATGAAAATTTCTTACCCATCTACATTGATAAAATAATTGAAAACCAATTTCGTTTTATATATAAACTGTAAATAGTAATTTGTTGCATAATAAAAGTAGATGAGAATTTGTTTTCAAAAAATTAAATTGTTATAGATTTTAAAGTGTATATATAAAATTGTTACTTGTTGAACACAAAAATGTTATAAATTTAGGAGTATAAAAATTAATTTGTTAATCATTAAATAATTAGTTTAGGTTAAAAGAAACTAAATTATTGAAATTATTTATAAAATACAACAAAATTTATTAAAATCTTTAAAATCTATTTTTTTCTATATTTTATAAATAGCTATTTTTTATTTGTTATATGTAACAAATTTCCCTTATCTAATGTTTACACGTGGATTTCATGAATTGTAAAACACATGCAAGATTCTTAATTTTATTTTAGTTTGAATAAGTTTAACTACTTAGTTTAACTGACATCTGTATATTTGTTAGAATAAAAAATTTAGAATTCTAAAATTTGATTTCTATTTATTTCCTTCGTCCGTTCATTGTGGCTATTCATACGATCTCATCTCTAACTCCTCTGACTTCTTTTAAACGATGCGGAATTACATACCTACATAATATGGACTCCCTAGTGGTCACCTTCATGCAAGGCAACCAAGACTTCCAACGATCTTGTTGAAAATTGGTGTCCAAAAACTACATTGTAGTTATGGACGTATTATGAGTGTGGTGGTCTCACCATCGATGAGGGAAGATGAAGTTGGCATTGGTGAAAAATGGAAGAAATTTTCACGTAACAGTTTTTACTTTTGAAAAAAAACATGTAAACCGCTCCGAATATTATATAGAAAAAAAAAAAAAGCAACAAAATCTCCATAAATCATCATGAATTTTTTTTAAAATTTCCAAAAACCTACTTAAATTGTGGTGGCACGAACAGAATAAAAAAAATGGTTATATTTTTCAGTTGGACATTTTGTTTTCACAACTTAAAAATGTAAAAATATATATTGTTAAAGTTCAATTATACAAACTTAAAAGTCGTTATGTTGTCCAATTTCCGTGGTTTTTAGTGGCCCGATCCAATCACAAATTAAACTTAACCCTAACGTTGATCTAATGAAGCATGCCAAAAGATTGGGCCACGATCTAAACTATTAAAAAGGATAGTTCAACTCGATCCAAATCTAAAAAATGTCTTACATTGTAAATGGGTTGAGTCAGGGAATTTTATGGACCAATCTAAATTTTTGGATCGGTAAAACTAATAACTCAACTAACCCAAATAAGATCCTCAACCTAACTCGTTTAAAATTCGAGTTGGGTTGGATTATTTTTTATTTTTATTTTTTTTAAAGTATATTTTTTATTAGCTTAAAATACTTAAATTTGTTTACAACAAACATTAATAACTAAAATTTCATAAAAATCAAACATTAAATATCAAAATCCAACATATTTATTACAAACTTCAAAATATATATATAATTTAATATTATTACAAAGTTGACGTTGGATTAGGTCGATTCGAATTTTTTAAAATGTAACTCGAACCTGATTCGAAATGAAAAATCATCCAATCCAGTCTTTACAATTTGGATTGGATGGTCCAGATTGTTCGAATTATCGGTTATTACTTTTTAATGCTTAAAACTCGGGTCGGATTGATGCAATGATAAGGGTGACTTTAAAGTGTCACCTACTCCAATATGAATGAGATCTTTTAACTTTTTCGTCTTTGCCCAAAAGAGGATTTCTTCGTCTGTCCTTTTAAAGCCTTTAAAATAAAAATATTGCTATTATTATTGTTAAGAACATATTTATGGCATTTGATTATTTGTTGAAAGACTGACCAGCTCATCCCAAGCAGTTGTTAAAACGACTAGAGATTTTATCCAATTAAACAAATATGCCTTGGTGAGCACGTTGAATTGAAATAAATAATAAATTAATAAATCCCTCATCTACCCACTAAAATAAAGCTTAATACACACACACACACACACATATATATATTTTTTTTAAAAAAAATATTAAATTATTATCAAATTTTCACCTTTAAAAGCCAGAGAGCTTCTTTCACTGACCTCAACCCATCAAACCATCTGTCTCCCTCTCTATTAGCTATGGAGTTCTTTCTTTTATTTTCTTACATTATATTTCTTCTTCTTTTTCTTCTCTCTCTCTCTTTTTTTTTTGTTGGTTTGTTTGTCTTTGTATGTAAAATTTGAAAATGTTTTTGAACAAAATTGGAGGACGATGATGAAAAAGATGCTTTTGGTTCGCTCGTCGTGCGTAAGGGCAAATTTGCCTTGCCGAGACCTTGCATTTCTCTCCTTTTGAGTTCTCCTCGTTTTATATCTTTTTAGACTTATTTGATAATCATTTCAACTTGCTTATTTTTTTACTAATATGTTTTTTAAGTTTATATTTATGCTTTTTTTATTCCTACATTTATATATTATTTATTCGCTGTTCTCTAAAAAACATTTAAATTCTTAATTAAAATAAAAGAGTTTGAGAAGAGAATTTGTCATCGGAAAAAAGTTACAACTATTTACTATAACAAAGAACAAAAACAAATAAATTAAAATAATTAGATAGACTTTTACTTATTTATAAATATTTTGTTATATTTGAAAATTTTCCTTCCGTGGGAAGTAAATAACAAAATAAAGTAGTAATTTGATCATTTCATTTTATAACTATTTAAAATTAATTGATGGACTAAAGACTAAATAAATTGAACTTATTTGAAAATCAAAACCAAATTAAAGCAAAATTCAAGGAAAAAATTATAACATTTTGAAATCAAGAATTAAATTAAATAAAAAATTAAGAAGTTTTTCCAAAAATGGAAAAGAAATTGACAAATTATCCACCAAACAAAACTAATAAAAGGGAAATTAATATTTTGTGAAAGGTTCTGTTTTTATAATTTCTCAAAAAATTCAATTATTACGAAAAACCGAAAAGACTTGGGGGGGAGGGGGTGAGATGACTTTTGTTTTTACACATACAAATTTGGAAGCGAAATTTTCTTTAAGAAAAATCCCCGAAAAATCTAAAGACAACTATCTCAGGGTATATGGATTCTCACAAAATTACTTTATAGAAAATTCAAGCCCCTGCTCTATTTTCAAAAGCTAAAAGCATTTTAAGCAATTTCTAAAAAAATCGATTTTCTTCTCCTCTTTCCTTTCAAAAATGTACTTTTTCCTTTACTAATTTTAATCTTTATACGCAACTTCTTTTTTTCCCTTGCAAATCTCTTTTTTTGACAATATTTTCTCCAATTTATATCTTTCCCTCTTACAAATATCTAAATATTAGTTTAAATGCAGAAGCAACTTAACTATTCTGTTTTTTTTTTAAAAAAAAAACTACTAATTTAAATAAATTTTATAGTTAATTTTTTTATTTACAGAAATGTCCTTTAATATCCTCATCTTCCTATTAAAAATATTTTGTGAAATGACAGAAGTACACTTAGAAAAAGAACTTCCAACAGAATGCTTTTCTTTCTAATCATTTTTTAACCTTTCTGTATAGATGTCCACGGAACAGGGCGGGATGCCCCACCCCACGGAAAAATATTCCTCACTTTTAATTTTGTTTTGTTTTATAAAAGAATATATATATACATATACATGTAAAAGCCCCAAACCAAAAATTGAACATATGAACATTTTGAAAAAACATAAACTAAAATTAAAAACAAAGAGAGGGAAAAGAGAACGTTTGTGACTAAAACATACATTTTAACAAATGACAATCATAACAATTTTGCCAAAGTGACCAACCAAAGATGTAATATCTATATCGACGATAATAATAACAAACTCAACTCAACAGGTAAAGATATTAGTACCTTCTTTAAAATTTCTTGGGATCAAATTCCCTCAACCAGAAGAAAGTTGATACAATTGTATTCCCAAGTTATACTATTAAAAGAAAAAGAAGAGAAAAAAATCACAGCTAACCCAAAAAGAAAAAACCAATCACCTTAGGAAGGGTTGAAAGACAACACAAACAATAACACTTCCATTAAAGACTCTTTACAAATTAACCAATGCACATTTCTACAACCTCCAGACAGGAAGCTAAAGACTATGTAGGCAGCGACTGACACCGTATTGCACAAAAATAAAAACAATCTGACAACTGACTTCTCGTTATGTCTATATCCTTTTTCTTTTTATAAGTACAATCAACAATGTTACTGGAATTTCCTATGACTACGGACCACTGAATGTTACTGCAGTTCAGTCTGAGACTTTCGTACGAGTCAGAACCAGAAGGCAAAAAGCTAGGAAAAGCAGTTAAGTCTTACCCAGACGTTCCGCGAGAGGGACTTCCTTGATTTGCCAAGAAACGAACGACGACACAAGTAATGTTATCTGCACTGCCTCTCTGATATGCTTCTTGCATCAACCTTTTTGCTGCCTCTTCGGGGTCCTGAATTGGTTTAGTCATGGCGACAGCTTCCTGAAAGGAGGAATAGGACATTTGGTAAACTTTACGACTCCGACCATCCAGACTGCAGGGATTCATGGATGATGTTTTCTAACCCTTGCAATTAGATATAAGTTGTAAATTGAGGGGAAATGAAATGGAAGAACTTGCAAACCTCATTAGAGACGACATCCCACAGTCCATCACTTGCAAGTATAAGAAACTCAAGTGAGCTATCAATCTTTTCCTCCTGTGAATTTTAATAGTTTAGACACAGGGATCCTAATGAATATGAATTTTATATTTAGATATATATGACATCCTTCCCACAATATAAGATGCATCAACCAATACAAATAGCAAGTCAGGAAAAAAAAAATCCGAAGTTAGAATCAACCAGGAACAACAATCGAACTCTTTTCAAGACCACAGAAATTGCGAAAGTTTTTATCATGCAGGATTTGAGCTTATCATCAGTGCCATATTTGAACGAAAGATTCTTATTTAGTTTTCCATATCTCAAGCATATTTGTTTTCCTTAAATAAAACTAAAGCAAATTATATGTAAAACTCTAATGGTTTGGAATATTGCGGGATTGTTACTAGTCCTCCGTTATATTTCTACATCTACCTGAAGAAAAAAGTTCCGTCCTGATCAACAGAACAACATTGCACTTCCATTAAAAAAAGATACAGTTCTCGGGAAGATATGGATGTACCTCATGTCCATGCACCACCAACCATGAACATGTATGTCATACAATATACATGATGATGATGCATGTAATACAAACTAGTTTTGGTGTATAATCTTCTGGTTGTTAAAAAACGTACTAATAGAGAATTGCAATGCATGCACAACTACAGTACTTGCGCTGACATTTCTTTCTTTTCATCATAATGTAGTTAAGCAACAGTCACGCTATGAATAGTCAGGCCAATTTACTCTACTTATTGAAGAATGAGGTCAATGTAAAATGTACCTGAATTTCAGGGTCAGCAACAACATATTGCTTTAACAACCTATCACCAAATGCACGTGAAACAGCAAGAACACCTCCAACTCTCCAAGTTCCTGTTCATTGACCTCAAAGTGATTAAAATCCGATGAGCATTTTTATTTAAAAGTTGTGCTAAAGGGATTTGATAACCTCACCAGCCCACATCACAAATCCTCCAGCATCCTCAATTCGCCGTCGCTCGTCAGTTTGGTCAGGCTTATGGTCCCGAGAGACAGCAATGGCTATATAAAATAAAAGATTTTAGAGTAAAATAATTAAAAACTGAGGGAAAGGAGTTACAAGCATTAAATTATTCAAGTTCAATAAATCCTATACTGTCATTGAGAAAAAAAATGTCATATAATAATAGCATATATGTAAAGTAGCCCATTTCAATTTCCAGATATAGGGAAAGTTAAGGAATCATCAAATGGCAATATAAAACTGAAAAGAACAAGGGAGGAAGTTGCGGAAACACAAGTCAGCAATGTATAGTTAACTATATTATCGGTTTAGGTAATGAAGGAGGCGAGAAGGGGACATGTCTTTGATATATTAAAAACAAGAAGAATTTTTTTATCAACTTTAAGATCACTCCCATGAAAGAGAAAATTGTCTGCTTCCATTACCAGAGAATGAGGGAGGGAGAATGATCAAGGGACTTTCCTCCTTCAAAGTTCAAACATGTTCAATGTTCCCATTATTACTTAGAAAGAATAAGGATAGCCTCTAATCCACACGTGAAAGTAATATTGAACTAATCAGATCAGTATACATCTATACTAGAACTGCAACGGAATAATTTTTTTCTCTAACTTCTAATGCCTAAGCTAAATTCATTCCAATGTTTTATAGAGTAAAAAATTGGATCATATTACTTAAAAGAGGAAATTCCAAGAACCGAACAGGTCTACCAAAATATGAATTAAAAAGAAACTTTGAGTCATGAAACTCCGCAACAACAAAGTTTACAAACTCTGATCAACTGAACTTTATAAAGAGGAGAGGGTCAGGAAGCCCTCAGTTAAACATGGAAATGAATGGACATTCTCACCAGTGCCACCCCGGCAAATAACAGCTCTAGAATCACCAACGTTTGCAACAAGCAAGCGGTCACCAACTAGGATGGCGGTGGAAGCAGTTGATCCAGCATCTCTATTTTGATTATTTTCCGACTTCAGAAATTCTGTGTCTGTGTGGTTGTATGCATCAGCTGTGCAAAAACAGTCCATTGATTAGAGATAAAATAAACATTTACTTAGGATTATAATAGTAGAAAAAATAAGCGACATACCTATAGCAGATTTGGTGTCTGAAATGAACTTTGGATGGCTGATCAAATTACTAAAAAGATTGTGCTTAACATACTCGGCAGCTCGTGCTCCGCCATGACCTGAAACCACAAAAGGGGAAAATTAAAGCTCTTCCTCGAAATTACCAGATATAAGAATTATGAGCAGCCTCAGCAAATAGATCTAATACATATCAAAATATAGCTGATATCATAAAAATAAACATTGATAAGTGAGCGGATATTTGACATACCATCGAAAACACCAAATAGACCAACTATTTCTCCTTCCACACCATCAATTCGTGTCTCATAAAAATCTTCCATTGAAGATCTCTTCCCTGGAGAGCTAGCATAACCGTAGCTGAACCTCCCATTCTGACTGTATCAAGTAAAAAGATCATTTCAGTCTACCTAGTGTTTTATTCTAACAGCTCGTAATGGAAATTAATCAGAAAGAAGAAACAATCAAATTCTTAAATATGTAGAGAAATTAAAGCAACAATCCTAGAAAGTCCTACAATCAAAACCATCTATGAGCACAACAACAAAACCATCAGGAAAAAAAAATCAGCCTCCACCGTCCTGAAATTGAGATTTACTCCTTCAACTGGAGCAAAGGGGAAATTCAAATCAACATTATCCTTGCCGGTCAATCGCAAAATTGAATTGACGAAGGGATTACGCGTAAGTTTCAGAGAAGAATATAATCATCAAGGAATCTCAGATTAAAGGCACTTAAAATAAACATCAATAAATTACAAACCCAATCAATTACACAATAAGGAATAATATTACTCAGAAAGCACGACCAAACTTTAATAAGATTCTGTTCTTTCGACATCAAAATTAAAACAAAACCACAAATCCACAGAAGAACAAATTAATCAATCTAAACAGCTGTGAATCCACCAGACAGATTTAAGAACAAAAAAACCAACGAACCTACCTTAATCCTCCACCGCTTACAGGTGCCTCCTCAGCAGCATGAATCTGGCTCGAGCAAGACAAGACGGAATTCAGATAGCCCATATTGTGTAGGCTCTGAGAATGCCCAGCTCCAATCTCTTCGATCAAAATGGAAGAAAGAAAAAAGAAAACTAACAAACAATATCTAGTAGCTATGGTTACAGATGTGGAAGGAATTAGCCATTCCTCGCATGCCCGTAGAGCTGCTCAACTGCCCAAGTTGAACTGGAACCTGCAATTATATCCACAACCACACGTCTCCGATTTCAAATTACAATTAATAGAAAGAAGCCGCTAAAATGATGCAATAACACGGATCTTATAACACCAATAACAAGCTACACCATATGAAACCGAAAAACAAAAATCAGCGAAAATTTCAGACAGCGATGACGATAATTGGAGCAATAATTAGAAGCAAATAGCGGATGAATCAAGAGGTTACCAACAAAAATTGAGATAAATAGAGTAAGTGTTTCGAGAGATGGGATTCTAGAAAGAGAGAGTACCTGGTGGAAGAAGAAGAAGAAGAAGAAGAAGAAGAAGAAGGAAGAATAGAAGGGGAAATGGAATTGAAAGGAAAAAGGAAAAGGAAAAGAGGGGACAGCTTAAGGAGCGTTTAAAGAAGAAAACGACGAGTCGACAAAGAATGGGAAAAACGGGAGGATTCTGTTGCAATTTTTGGGTTTTTGGTTTGTTAGGAAACTAAGGGGAAAAATTAATTCTAATTTTTTGGAAGAGAGTTTTGAATATTAGGATATATAATGAGGGATACTTTTTTCAATTTCATTCTAAATTTAAATAAATGTTAGAATATTAAGTTATATATATAATGAATTATGAAAGGTATATATGAAACTGATTTTTTTTCTCTCTAAAATAAACAACCTTGTCAGTTTTGAAAATATCATTCAATTGGTTAAAATTTGTATGGGTCGAATTGCTAACTTTAATTTATTAAAACTAATAAGTTTATATATATATTTGTTAAAATTGGCAGACGAATAAGTTAAAAATAGAATTGAGAATTGAGGTCAAAATTGATAATATTATACTTTTAAAAAATAAAGTTTTTTTTTTAAAATAGTAATTATTATACTAATAAAAAAAATAATGAGAAGAGAGAAAAAAGGGTTTTGTTCTTTGGTGGTACTGAAAAGGAGGGAACGGCTTACAGAATTACGCGTCGCCGTAAGAAGAGGTGAGCTTACGGTAGGACTGAGTCAACGGTACCGTGAGAGATTTTCGAAAGAGCAGTTTGAATGGCCATACTTTCTCGGGTCACACCACACACGTGGCGCACATGCAACAACGGTACACCACTCTTTTTGTGAGCCTCAACTACATCCCTATATTTCCCATTAACTTTTTTTTTATTTATTCTCTTCTTATTTCAATTATTATTATTATTATTATAAAGTTTGAACTTTTTTATTAATACTTCACTACTTGAGTGGGTATGTGGTAAAATGGCAATTATGTCCACAAAATTATCTATATGATAACAGGTTAAATTTCAACTTTAGATCTTAATTAAAGTCTGTTTCCTTCTCAAAGTACCTTTTCTTTTGAAAAATATAAGAAGGTCCGACAAACAAATTTCGTCACATAAGTAGATAACAAAAAATCAATTGAGAACAAAAAGATTCTTCTAGCATCTCAAGAAAGAAAAAAAAGTTGGAACATAAATAAAACAAGCCCCACAATTATTCCGACGTTACTGCACACGCAAGGCGATGAATAACACTAACCCTACTAACAAAACGGGAATACTATAGACAAAGCGAAAACACTGTAAAAAAAAAGACGATCACAATAGGCAAAGCTTGAGCATAATATCTCAAATAAAACAATACAACAGTTCATATTACAATTTACCTACATTTTAAATTGTTGTTTTTGTAAACTTTCAAAAACTTAGTATCGTGTTTACATGTAAACCAATTTAATTTGAATTATATATATATGTGTGTGTATATAATATTTTAATTTTTTTAAAATATTATTAATTATTCAAAATCAATAATATTATTTTAAAAAATTTACTTTTCAAATAAACTTTTTATTTTTAAAGTTGTCTAATCTATTGACATGATCCCAACGAGAATAGTAAGAATTTTGAGAAAAGTGGTTCACTTGTTCTCTATCACTTTATAAATTTTATGGTTTATGTAGATATTCTCTTCATTACCTTGACATATCATATATTCAAGTTTACGTCGTCTTTTGTTCATGAACAAAGTATAAATATTTTAATTTCATAAAGTTAAAATGATGGCATTTAATGTATAAAGTTGTGTTGTTTTATTATATTAGTAAGCAAAAGTTCCCATTTCCACCAAGCATGCTTTCTAATTTTGTAAAATATCCATACTTATATAGAAATGTTAAATTATTTAAAGTTTATCTTAATTTGATAAAAATAATTAATAGGTTTCTAAACTTCATCCACCCATAAAAGACCTTAAGAATCTTCAATAATTTCTAAACTTTTAATTCAGCATGTAATTCAGAGTTTTTTTCTTTTTTATTTCCTTAGATCTTATTTATAACTCGATTAGATTTTTTGATGTAGAAAAAATAACAATTTAACGAGATAGAGACAGAACCGATCTTATTTTCCCGTAGACATCTACCACAAGACTCTTTAATATAATCTAGCATAATATTTGTATGTCTCTTACATAATTTAATTATTAAAACGATGAATATAAATTTTACCATACTGTTAATTAAGTTAAAAGTGAAAAAAAAGTAAATGAAAATATTAAACCTTTAATTAATTATGATTTTTTTAAATATACCAAAATAAACTAAAATATTTACAAAATATAAAAAATTTTAAATCTCATTAATGATAGTCAATTATATACCACTATTAATACACGTACGAGTATACATAGAAGTATATGAATATCTTTCATTCATATAATTTAAAATTTTATTATATTTGTAAAATATTTTTACGGGTCTCCTTCATAGCAATGTTTCTATTTTTTTTTTTTAAATTATAATGATGATGGTAATCAAAATTAATAAAGTATTGGACCTTTATAATTGTGATTAAGCAATAATGAAGGTAGTAATAAAAACTAATAAAGTATTGGAGCTTTAATAATTGTGATTAAATGTTGCTTAATTGAATTGCAAGTGATTACTTGGAAGCAAGCATGAGACCATTGGAACAGTATTAGCATGATTGCTTACACCTCAAGTACACGTCTCCATAGTTGGAGTTAATTACACATTTCTCATTGTAGCTTTAACAAATTACGTACCCTTTTTATTAATTAGTCACAAAATGTAAAAATATCTAAACCATAAACTAACTAATTAAACACGATTATTGTACAACTTATCCAACTTGATGCTTCCTTTGATGAAATATAAAACCTAGTTGGGTATTAAATGGGAAAAAAAAAAAAGAAAAAACCATACTTTTGCCTCTAAAATATTGTTAAAATAATAACGATACTTTAACCTATATTTTTTTTAATTAAATTTATATATAAAAAAAAGTTGTTATAAATAAAAGTTGACGTTAATAGGTGATTGGAGCAATAAGCTAGGAAGGGTAAGAATAACCCGACAACTCGAATGACAACCGAAATAATTTGGACTACCAAAGCCTTATTATTTATAAGGGTCGGGTTGGATTGTGTTTTTTTTTTTTTTTTTGGTCAAGTTGGGTCAGTTGAAGTTTGTAAAATTCAATAATAACCACTATTTGTCCTACAATAAATACTATCTTGAACTCTCCAAATAGTTGTAATCAACCTCATTTTAAATACTTCACTTGTTACATTAATTATTTACTATCATTTGTAATTTACTACATTTCGTCGTAGGTTTTGTTATTTTTTCTAAATTAAAATAATTCCTATCTTAAATACACGATATTATAAATTTAAACTAAAATTATATTAATTGTATGAACTAAATTATTATAAATTTGAAAATTATAGCGTAAACAATGATTAATTCCATATGGACTTGTAGGATCAATGAATGATTATTTTGTATATAGAAAAAATCACTTTAAAGTACATTATCATCATTAATTCAATAGCATATGGTTTGTATGAAAAAGATAGGGTAGAGATGTACGTGTGTGCTTTACCTAGTGGACAAGCCATATAGAAAAGTCTACGTCCATCAAATCGTTTCTTTCCTTAGATTTTTCTTTCTGTGCCGTCAAATAGAGGAGTCTTTCTTAGCCTCAATCAATATATTTTCTCCTTTTTCTCACTTTCACTTAAATTTACAAAGTTTTGTTTTTATTAATTGACAAACAAACGAATAAGTTTGACTTTGGAAACTCTTCTATGTAGAAATTCCACTATGATCATGTGGAGGTAGATTCCAATTGAAAATACCTTCTCTTCCTCAAACTTTGGAGGAAAAATTATTATATTGTCACATACACATATATAGGTTAGGGTTTAGGGTGAAGGATTTATGTATATATGTATGTATGTATTTGTTATTCATAACATGTTGAATGAATAAACTATGTAATTAAAAAAATAAAAAATAGAAAAGAAAAATCATATGCACTTTATTGAGAAAAACAATTACTAGAAGACATAACTTCTTAAATATTTTATCAATTTTTTATTTTTCACAATTTTCTTAAAAATAAAGTCTACTTCATAGATAGACATGTATAATTAGATATGATTTTAAATTGAAAATACTTTTTATCTTAAATCTATGTTTTTCGCCTTATTCATAAAATACATAAAACAATTAATATATATATATATATATACTTTTATATATATATATATATATATATATATATATATATATATATACTTATCTTTCATTAAAAACATTTTTTTTAGTACAATAACCATAAAAACGAAGGACAGTTAAAAACTATGATTGTAAATTCTTTTTTGTTGAATGTCATTTTACTAATTAAGTTTTAAATGAAATAAGTATATTTGTCAGATAGTTACTCTTCTAGTTATTATTATTTATAAAGCTGATCAGTTTAAATAGGTGAATTATTAATGGATAGAAAAAAAAAATAAAACTATTTATAAAAATATAAAAAAAAACACACAATTGAACTATAGAGAAGTATTTTACTTATTTTGTAAATAGTTTAAATATTTTGTTATTTTTTAAAATACCTCGTTTAAATGCAGCTCTACAAAGAGTTATAAAAATGGCAACATTAATCCTCTGGTCTAAGATATTATTTAAAATAATAAAAATATAAAGAATCTAAAAGGGTCGATGGGTTCGGCGCAAGTCATATCATGTCCACCAACTCCACTGGCTCTAGTCAAAGCCGCGGATTCCCGGTCGGGTTTTACCAAATACCAACTAACTGTTCGCATTTATTTTGTACTTTTTTAGTAATAAATCCAAAACAATGACTTTCCTTTCTCCCACATGGAGAAAAAAAAATTGACATACCAATTTTTTTAGGTTAAAATATTATATTATTTTTAGAAAAATTGTAAAAAATCGAACCGTATAAAATATTAAATGTAATAAATTTTGCGTTTTAATTGTTTGTTTGATCAGATATAAATGATTTCTCAAATTTTTCTATTCTTTTAAAAATCCTTTTAGTTTACCTATTTTGAGTTTGTTAAATTTTAGTCGATAAATTTTAAATTGAGTCCTTATTTTAGGATTTTTTTATTATTATTTTTTGTTACTAACAACTTCATTATAAAATTTAAAAATATATTCATACTGTTTCTTTGTTCGAAATTTATTGTGATTATTTAATAAACTTTAACAAAACTTAATTTCCACAAACTAAATTTAAGATTTAACAAAGATTACAATTGAGCATTTAAAAATATCATGTCTAAATTTGAACGAAATTTAAAATACAACAATGAAAACGATATTTAAATTTTGGAAAAACTACCTTTTTGACTATTCAAGTTATCGATGAATATGTGTTTTTGGTCTATGACTTTTAAAAGTAAACATTTTTAGTCCACATATTTATAATAATACACTCGTTTGGTTTTCGAGTTTTCAAAATTTACCTTTTTAATTATTGAGTTTTAGAAAATAGGTTTATAAGGTCTTGATTTTTTTAAAAATAATTACATCATATTTAAAATTAAAATAATAGTTATATAGAAGATATGATATTTATAAATTATTGTTATAATTTAAAATGTCTCATACTTATTTAAAATAAAAATATAAAATTATTTCAAAAGTCTTTTAAATATATTTTTAAAAAATTTAGAGATATAAATATATAATTTAACTATTAGCGGACCAAACGAATCTATTCTTATAAGCCTTGAAGATAAAAAATTCATAAACCAAATTTACGTCTTCCGAACCTAATAACTAAAAAAAGAAGTAATTTTCCATTGATTATTATTATTTGGAACAATTCTTCCAAACGAACTCAAACTCCTCAGTCTTCCCTACGATTTGCAGCCAAATGGCGCAAATATACAATTTGCCCATTTACCTATAAATTCAGCGATATGTCCTTTTTAATTATTTGGTTAGAGGGGTCCATAGTTTTGATATATTATTTTGGGCCACAGTGTTTCTTTGGGGGCACGTTGGTAAGTTGATAAAAATATCACAATCTCTTCGCCCACGGAAACAGGGCGTTCAAGTCAACGTGTCAACCAACCGGGAAAGGATCTCCTAATTTCGAAATACACAAACCGGCCCACGTGGCACGTGCTCGCTAGTCGCTACTTCTACAGATCGACCGACTACGTACGGGAAGGAAGTGAAGCTTGATGGGTTAACCCCCACACCTACGCACACTAAATTTCAAGCTAAATCACTCTTGCCTTCGCTCTTTAAATTTGGGACTATTTGCTTTTATTTTTATTTCTTTTGAAAATATCTAATATATCTTTAAAAATATGTTCTCAAGGTTGAGTGATTATTATAGTTTGCTTATACATTATAATAATTTATAATGAACCAAGTTTCTTTCTTTTTTGTTTATATTAAGATAATATACATTTGAAAAGCAATTTTTTTTGTTAGTTTGAGAGTAAATAATAATCACTATGTTAAAAAAATATATAAAATTATAAATGATATTTAAAAATTAAATTTGAAACAACGGCGGAGGTAGAGATTCAAACCTGAGTTGGAAGTAGTTAACAAATAAAGCAGCCACTAAGCTACTATAAGTATTAAACATTAAATAGTTTATATATATATATATATATATATATATATTATATAAATACGATAAAGTTGAAGAGAACTAGAGTTCTCTGAACCTATACTAAATCCATCGATGATTTGAAGTACGATTTGTTATATTTAGATATTAAATTTAATCAAAGAGCCATATTAAAGTTCGAGAGAAATTCTTATCGATATAACATCGAAGTTAATAGATATTTAAGGAAAAACATTTTTTTTTATTTAGATTAATAAATAAATTATATATCTATGAGCGAGTAAAGCTATAAAAAAATTATAAATATAGCAATCATTATAAATAATTTTGCTATTTTTATTAACAAACAATGAGTTTGCTATAGTTACGATTTCTTAAAAATATTAGCATGTATGTAAATATTTGAAAAATACGACTATACTTGCAAGGATAATCATGATGGGTAGCAATTTTTAGAATAATTATTAAGTATGTAGCAATATTTTTAAAAAATTTGCAAATATAGCAAAGTTTATCGATGATAGAGTTCTATCATTGATAGACTCTTAAAGTTTATCAGTGATAGACTAACACTTGTTACGTGGTCTATAAGTGATAGACTCCTATCATTGATAGATTTTAAAAGATTTTATTGTATTTATATTTATTTAAAATGTTGCTATAATTACTATATTTGCAACTATTCCTATTTTGCAAACTGTGCCAAAAAAAAATATTAATATGGACTGTAAATGGGTCAATCAGGCCGAAAAGTTGCTTTTTGGTTGGGCCACACGAGAGTGTCCAAATCCATGGTTTCAGTGGAGCTTCTTCGACCGTGGATTATCGTATAGACCACAATATAGCTTTTGCTCGGGCCGATCGGACGCCATTAACGACGGTCCATTACCATGCATCTTTTTCACTACGGTATGTTTATCACAGTTCCAATTTTCATTTCTCACTACTTTTACTTTCTCTTCCGAGCTAGCAAATCAGGTGAATATGAACTTTTCGTTTACAAGCCAGGAGGTATCCTAATCGCGATCGATCTCCATCCGCAATGGCGAACCAACAAAATGTTGATTCAAGGCCGTGGATTCTCGATGTCGTCCCTTTTATCGTTGTTATTCTAATTACGGCGCATGTTCTCGCTTTGGTACTTAAATCTAAATTTCAACAGCCATTTTTTCATTCTATTACACGGCCGTTTCATGTGCGAAATTCATCAGTTGATCTCGGAGTTTTTGTGTTAGGTCTACTGGATTTACAGATTAGTGACGGATAACAGGCCTCAAAGGAGGAAAGCACATTGAAGAACAGTTTGATTTACTTGACGGAAGATAAGAAGGTTAGTGGAACCCTAATTTGTTGAATGTTTTTGAAGCTCATAGCTGCAATGCTAACAGAAAAACGTGTTTGGTACCATTTTTATTACTGGTTACTGTACCTAACAGTCGTGAATGGTATATAACAGATCCTTTCTTTAATGTCGATCGAATTTGGTTGCCTCCTCTGTTCAAGTGTTCATCATTTGATCTGATTGATCTGTTTACCTGTAGCCGACTCTCTAGTTTCCCGCCACGTTTTGTAGAGATATCAAACCGTTTCTTCAATTTTTGCTTGTCAAGGCCTACAGTAAAGTAAAAGTGAACATAGTGTACATCTGTAGGAGCAACGTTAGAAACTTATAATCGTCAATAAAGGTCGTGACATTCAATGAATGGTTAAACTTAACCTTTCAATTTCGAGGGAATTATGAAATTGAAGCTGGATTGTAACTAATAGATCTCATTGATGCACATTTTTCTTTCTCACTTGCACATGTAGCATTGTCAGGTTCCTTCTAGTTGTTGAAGTATTGATATGTAACCCATTAGCTCAAGCTTTTAGACTGAGTGGTGATTAGCATAGTATCAAAGTAGCAGGTTTTGTGTTTCCCTCTAACATCATTTCCTTCCCAATTGACATAATTAAATTTACCGTAACCAATCAACTTAAGCTTCTGACTCGGGTGATGATTTAATACTTATGGCATAATGCCAATTCATCTGAATAGTTGCTAAAGTTTGCCCAAGAAGTACAAGGTTGCCTCAAAGCTTTTAGATCTCATCTTTCAGAAGTTATACGATATACCCTCTGCTATTGCCACTTTTGTCATAGGCTCATAGTTCTAACTTGAATATCTGTTCCTATTTCTCTAAAGCTGTTACATCCAATAGATTAGCATGAACTATCAGTATATTCAGCTGTATAGACGATCAATGCTATGTTGGTTTCCTTTTCCAAAAGTGTCAGATGTAGAGTTCATAAACTCACAGATGAAAGTTGTTAGTCTTCATTAAAAAAAAAAAAAAACATAATACTAAAATAAAATAAAATAATTCAATTGAAGCGCTCTTTAAAACATAATCTGATTTATCTTGAGGGAATGGTAAGAAAATGAATACTAATCTTAATCTACTTGTTAGGGCTTGCACTAG
This sequence comes from Cucumis melo, assembly GCF_025177605.1. Lineage (NCBI taxonomy): Eukaryota > Viridiplantae > Streptophyta > Magnoliopsida > Cucurbitales > Cucurbitaceae > Cucumis > Cucumis melo. The sequence goes on along the minus strand of NC_066863.1, from coordinate 981,639 downwards.
CTTTCTTTCAGTATCATATCAAAGGTGGCGTCTTTGCATTTCTTTATTTTAAATGTCTTGTTATGATCATTTTTTCAATGTTCATAACCATCTGACTCTTAGGATTAACTAAACTAATCATACATGTGAAAGAGTCTTGTTTTAAATTTAATATATTCATCCATTAGACACATGTTGGTCTAAATTTTCAGCGTTGCCTCCTATAATGAAGTCTCACTGTAATATGAATTTGTGTGGTGGATCTTTCGGTTTGGCTATGGTTTCATCCACTTTTTTAATTTAAACTTTAGAGTCATTTTTGCTTAGAATCTATATTAGAGCATGATGAGGAAACCATCTGATTTATATGGAAAAAAAAAAACGAAGTCTTATCATCCTGCTATTTTGATTCTTTAGATTTTAGTAATTCTATATATTTTAAAACCATTGGCTGTTCTACTTTACTGTTATTGCAAAATCTGTTATATGTTAGTTGATTTAAAATATTAAGGGATGTCTGGGTCAGTCAAGTGGGGGATAAAGTTGACCAGATGGGATTATGCTTACAATGTTGAAGATTGAGTTTGGAAATTACTAACCTACCGAATCTTCTTCTTGGGGAAAGAATATATATATATTCATTTCTCAAACAGTAGTACCTTGATGCAAGTGCAAGAGATAGAATACTTATTAGAATTAAAACAAGGATAAGACGGGGACAATGAAAATCAGAAATCTGAGTTTAGATTTTGCAGTGTAGAACAAAAGAATATATTACAATCAGTTAAAGCCCCGTTGGTAACAATTAGATTTCTGTTTTTTAGTTTTTTTGAAGATTTTGTATTTCTCCTTGATATCTTATCATGGTTTTCATCTTTCTTTAGTAAAAGAGTTTATTTTTCTTCTGTCAAATTCCAAAAACAAAAACAGGAATTTTAGAAAGTATTCTCTTCGGTTTTCAAAACTTGGCTTAGTCTTTTAAAATGTTAGTAAAAATTAAATAATGGAAAAGATTTTTATAAGCTTAATTCTAAGGAAAAAAAAACTAAAACTAAAACTAAATGGTCAATAATCTCCTTTGTTAACAAATCACTTATGAGCTCTAATCTTTTGGTCGGTAATTCCAAGTCTCCTGGTTTGATAGAGCTGACATAGAACCAAAATGGTTGTTTGAAGTCCATTGGATGAATACCAATTTTATGGTTTAAACATTGTTGTGTTTACGTATGTCCATGATAAAATTCATCCAATTGAGTTTTTTAGGATTACAATCCAATTCCAAGGACTCCTTGGCTCGATTTCATATAAATCGAATTGAACTTCTTAACTTGTTCATTGTATTAGTTAAGGTGATATGATAATGTGTTTTTTTCCTCTTTATTTTAAAAAGATCCGACTGATTAGGACGAACACTCTTTGTCGGAAACAAAATAAAAATTGGAGGAACACCCTTTCTTCTAAAATCAAGATCGGTGATGTGTTGGTGGAGGTTTCAAACATACTAGATAGTAGATGCATTAATGCCTTGACCAATTACGTTAGGTTAGGTCCGGCATTAAACATTGTTACGACTAGAAGTTAAATGAATTTTCTCTTGAGTAGTAGAAGATTTAATGGTTTAAAAGTTTATAATTTAAGTTTATGTTGAATGTTAATGGATTCATTGTAATTAACATGAGCATTCCTTTTGATTGGTTTTATATCAGTTATAGATTCCATGGAATTTTAGGTTTCATATCCTTACCTTTGGAACAGGGTTGATTTGTTTGTGTATGTGTGTGTGGATATGAGATTAATTGTCTATCTCAAATGAAACGATCAAAATCATATTAAATTTATTGAAAATAAGATTAAAGTTAAAAGAACAGATTTCTTTTGTTCTTAAATTTTAGATATCTTTAGATTAATTTTTCAAGTGCTTAGAGATGTGTTTCACCCCTCTAAAGCTAGGACTTGCTCTTAGAAAATCAAGCAGAATAGATCCTTATATTTTCTGAAAATACACTATTATATTTAATGGGATTATTGATAAATTAAATTGCACTATAAAACTTCCAACAGTAAAAATTAAACATATATATTTTAGTGTGGCTATTTCAAAAATTAAAAAAAAAAACAAATTATTCATGCCATGAAAAAGCACAAAATTTATTACACTTATATTTTATGTGGGGCGTTTGCAAAAATAACAAAAAAAAATTATGATAATAAGGTTATTTTGATAGCCGTACAATATATTTAATTACTTGTCATAATTGCAATATGCAAAAATAAGAAGCACTATGAGCTGCTTTTTTTTTTTTTTTAATTCTTTTGTCATTTGATGCAATTTTCATATATTTTAAATATTTTAGCAATTTTACTATTTTTGACTATGAGAATTAAGCAAAAGAATTAATATATTTAATTCAATATTTCTCTCGCAGTTTTTTGTTTTCTCTCTGCCTTCAACTTCTTCCTCTCATCTCATTCTCATTCCCATTCCCATGCTATTAATCACCCATTTGCCATTTTACCTTTTTTTCTCTCATTTTCTTCCCCTTTAAAACTATTTAATTAGTGAAAATCATATATTTCAGCTGGTAATGCATAATTTGAATGTTTAGTTTTCAAAATTAAAATTTGTGAGGGTGTAATTACAACCATCACCTACAAGCTACATTAAACATTAAGGATAGAAGTTGCAATTAGTCCATAGAAAATGACATGATTTTGAATTAGACTTTTCATTTTACAAACTAAATTGTTATCGATAAAAGTGTACATAAGTTGGGTTGGATCCGATTGAAGGTAAATTATGGACCAATCCGAGATTTTCGGATTGACAAAAATTAAACTCTATTGATTCAATGTGCGAGGTTCAACACAATCCAACCTAGAATTTTTTTGGTAGGTCATTGGGTTCTTTTCTTTCCTCTATAATTTAGATTTGTTTTCCTCATTTTCTTTTTCGATAAAGGTTGAATTTTTGGAGCGAACAAAATGTCATATTTACGTAAATAACTTAAATATGTAACATCAATTTTTTAAAAAATTCATAACTAAACAAACAAAGCATTCTAGGTAATGTTCTAGTATTTACCCTCAAATACATGAAACGTAATTTTAAGTCTAAGTAGAGATAAAAAACATTCAAGAACATTCTATGGAAACTTTAAGTCTACATTCAATAACACTAATAATAATAATAAAATCTAGTTGAGTATCAGGTTACTAAATCTTATAATCCAATCCGAAATATACTTATTAAAAAAATTTACAAAAATGTTCTTAAAAGATTTTGCAACCCAATTTGCTATTTGAGTTAGGTAATCCGTTATCGGTATTTTGGACACCCTTGGTCAGAAGTATTTAGCTTGAATACTTAAAATCAAAGTTGAAAGACTTATTTGTTAAAATTTAGAAACTAAAAGGGTGTGTTATCGGTTAAAAATGATTTTTCCAATAAAAAACAATTATGGTAGTATCATTGGTAAGATAGATAATGGTAGATAAAATTAACAATTGAACTTTTAAACAGCAATGTATCGATTCGAACCACTTTTTAGATAATCACTTAGAGCTAGGTTCAAAATGTTTTTTTTTTTTTTTTTAATGTTCCCTTTTTTAGTACTATAAAAAACAATTTTTTAAATACAACAATGGTGAAAATAGAAGATTTTTTTTTTTAATGGGGAAGGTTAGAGCTAACTTTGCCAATATGTAAATTAGGCAAGAGCTTTCCAAAATCGCATTTAATTTCGCATAAATACTCCATTACTTTCCCTAATGTCAACTCCTCTAAATTACACCTCTAATCTACTTACCAACATAAAGGAAATTCGGAGATAAAAAAGCCGAAGGGTATTAGCAAAAAAAGGAAAAAGAAAAAGAAGAGCAGAATCCCGTGTTTTGCTTGATGCCAAGGCTTCCTTCCTTTACCATTTTTTGCCTTTTCTCTTCTTTCACAAACTCCATATTTCACCCATTTCTATTAAAACAAAATGCTTACCAATTCTCAAAACCATCGGAAAAAGCTCTCCGCCGCCGACGATTGGATTTCCGAATCCATCAATGGCGGATCCTTACGCCACGTCGACCTCCAAACCGGAACCAACGGCTGGGCTTCACCTCCTGGCGACCTCTTCTCCATCCGTTCCACAAACTACTTCACGAAACGCCAGAAATCTCCCGCCGGCGATTACTTGCTCTTTCCCGCCGGTATGGACTGGCTGAAATCCATTTCTAAACTTGAAAACGTCATGGCGCGTGAAGACAATCGTGTCTCTTCATCTCTCCGTCGAGCACAGTCCGAAGGAAAATCGTCTAAGAGCTTCATTTTCGCCGTTAATCTTCAAATCCCTAACAAGGATCAATACAGCGCTGTGATCTATTTCGCCGCGGAAGATCCGATTCCGACCGGTTCGCTTCTACACCGGTTCATTCACGGCGATGATTCCTTCAGAAACCAGCGGTTCAAGATCGTGAACCGGATCGAAAAGGGACCGTGGGTTGTAAAAAAAACTGTCGGGAATTATAGCGCCTGTTTGCTCGGAAAATCGTTAACGTGTAGTTATCATAAAGGTTCGAATTACTTTGAGATCGATGTGGATATCGGAAGCTCGTCATTAGCAAGCGCGATTTTGCGATTGACATTGCATTATGTAGATTCCGTCACGATCGACATGGGATTTGTGTTGGAGGCAGTGACGGAGGATGAGTTGCCGGAGAGATTAATCGGCGCCGTTAGGGTTTCTCAGATTCAGATGGCGGCGGCGACGGAGGTTGAATCGAACGCGGGAACGCCGCGGCGGTTAGAGAATGGGAAGACGGATCAGCGGCGGGAGTTGAGTAACGACGAAATTGAGGAAAAGGATTTGTGATGGAACTCGTTTTTCGGATCGAATGTTCTTCAAAACGTAAATAAATGAATGGAATCAAAAACAACAAATCCTAAGTTTGGAAGTTTTCAATTCTTTTTTGAAAATTAACATTGAATTTGAGTAATAGAATTAATAAACTCACCATTAGATTTTGATGAAATATGATTTTTGTTAGGATTGTATTAAGTGGATTATTTATCTAATTTAAATTTTTTTATTTAAGTTCATTTTTAATTGATTATTAATCTAATTCAAAATTTTTTATTTTAAGTTATTATTTAAAGTTAAGGTTATGGAGTTCTCTATAAATGGTTCCAATGCCAAATAGTTTATTTTAGAAAAGAAAAACAAGGATTGACATTTCTTATACTATATTTATCGTCTTTCTGCTTTGTATTTCAAAAGTAGAGAACAATGAATATATATGTGTGTCTCTTAATTGCTCATTTGTTAGTTTCTTTTTTTTTTTTTTTTTTTAGTTATTATCAAATATAGTTCGTTATGCCCTTTTTCCTTTTCAAACTTTCTTCGAGGCAAGCTCCTCAACTTCAACCTCCAAAGAAGTATCATACTACTCTTCCTCTTAATGATCAATAAATCCAATTTGATATTGTTTGTCTTAATTCTACCAACTATACACTCTGAAAGTTCCAATTTGAACTAATGTTGAGAGCACAAAAACTTTATGACTTTGATTTCAACTATACACTCTGAAAGATTTTTTTTATGGATCGAATGTTGCTTATCCAAAAACGATTTTGATTTCTTCGAATGCTATTACTCAGAACTTCTTCGTCTTCAATTGCAGTAATTTCTCAGTTTGAAGATTGACGAGTGGAAGATCAAGTGTTAATTTCTCTTATTAATGCTACTTTGTCCGTCGAAGCATGTGCTTATGTAGGTGGATGCACATCTCCTCTGACACCAAATCAAATATGGTTAATTTAAAATAAAACATGCAACTGATATCAAAGAAGTCTGATGAATCTATTGATACGTATATAAAAAAAAAAAATCAAAGAGCTTAAAGATAAATTAGCAAATATCTAAACAGTAATCGAAGAAGAATATATAATGATCTATGCCCTAAACAATCTTCCAAGTGAATATAGTACCTTTGGCACTTTGATGCGAACAAGATCCCAACCAATAAACTTCTCCGAACTTCACGCACTTAACAAAAGAAAAACAATCCAAACATGAAAAAAAATCTCTATCCAACCAACTGCAATGCTTGCAAAATCAAAACTCAAACTCTGAAGCACTTGGAAACTCATCCAAACAAAAACAATCAACAAAACAACTTTAAAAGAAGAGGAAAGGTCACTCTAAGTTCAATCAAGGAATAGGCCATAAACAACCAGATTTTGGAAATGGACCTAACAACTTAACCAAGACAAATAATATCAAAACTTGTTCACAAAACAACGATGAAAGCAGTAGAGATTAAGATTGTCTAAAAGAAAAGAGACAAAGGTAAAAGCATATAAGAAAACAACTATTTGTATATTTGAAACTTCTAATCTTTCAATCGAAAAGTACGGACTACCCAGTTTAAACTTCAATTCACTTTTTTTTTGTCATATCATACAATTAAAAAAAAGGAAATATTACAACTTGTAAGGGTTTCGATTACAAGTACAATTAACAAATATGAAGCAACAAACAAAAGGCTTTTAATCCTATACATTTGCAAACTTCTTTCAACCTCTTTTTTCTTCTCACACAATTCTTCACTAATCCAATTTCTAGAACCCTTTTTATAAATAATTTTTCTTTTTTCCCCATTATTTTTTTTTTCTTTTTTTAAATATCATTTTCTTTTCCTTTTCTTTCTTTTTCGTTTTTCCCTTTTCATTATTAGCCCCACCACACACCCACTCTTATAAAAGTACTTCTAACAACCATTGTAACCAAACCCAATCTTTCCTCCACCGACATCGTAAACCACTTGCAAAGTCTTCTGTTGCACATTTCCGATAATGGCGACGGTGCTAGGATCTTGATTTCCTGCAAACGCCAAACACACCTGCGACGTTGATGCTCCGTACATGATTCCGGTGCCATCCAAATCGAGTTCTTCTTGTCCTTTAAACATAATCCCCACTTTCGGGATCTGTATAGTGGAGTATTTGCTCAAATCGTAACACGTGTCCAAAATCGAAAGCTCCGGCGCCTTCGGATACCTCGCCATTCCTTTCTGAAACGCTGATTTCAAGGCACTGTACGCATCCGGCGGCAGCCGTGTGATAACCGTACCGGAATCGATGATCGCACCCGAGGTCGAGAATACCGACGAAGAAATCGGAATTTGAGTTCCGCCAACCTTTATGCCTACGATGTCTACGCCGTAAAAATTTGCGACGCCGTGTGCTTTTGTGATCGGCGTGTATTTAAGAGCACCGCCGCCGCCGCCGCCGCCAAAGGTTAAGTAGCCGGTGGAACTGGAGGTCTTAGGAAGGCAGTAGGAGAAGATCTGACCGTACTTTTGTGCGGTTTGTTTAACGATGGAGATTTTGTCCTGGCCAAGGCCAATGAGACCGGCGGCGCTACCGAAGAGTCCACGGTTGTTTTGGCCGCAACCGAAGAGGAAATTTTCTATAACGTCAGTGGAGGTTAAGGTTAGGGTTTCTTTGGCGAAGTATCCAACAGAGAAAGATTGGTCGCCGTATTGTATTCCGTAAATGCAAGCTCTTGCGGCGGAGCAACCAGGCTGGTTCCCTGTAATTAATTCCACAACAACAATTGTTAATGAACTTTTTGTGTCTATTTAAATTTTAATTAATTAACTTTCTAAGTCTAACATAAATTTTAATCTAGCTTTTGGGCGCTAAAATGTTTTTCTTAGAACTTTAAATTGAAATAATAATGAAAGATAACATTTTGAAACATATGACTAAAACTAAAATGTATTTTATGTTTAATATATTAGTTCCAAATTCTCTGGCTTTAAATTAAAAAGTAATAATGATAAGAGTTTTTCTAAAATTAAAAACAAACAAACAAACAAATTATTTACCCAAATAAATATATTTTCAATTTTTCCATTTTCGAAGAATTTTCTAATAATAATAAATTATAAATTCATACCTTCTACCATAAAGTTTGTGCTTTTTATTATTATTATTTTTTTAATCTTCCCAACTTTTTAGAATACAAATTTTGATATACTTCTTAGGATAGAACATTTTAAAAAATTGAAAGTATTACCGAAATTTATTCAATACTCTATATCCTGGTGTATTTTAGAAATAGTTTTTTTTTTCTTTTATACAAAATTGAAACTTTGAGTTTTTCTTTTGACATAAATTTTTAAATTATATATTACAAAATCCTATTAGCCCACAAATAAATCACCAACAGTGGTAAAATATAAGTTCCAACTTTGAGCAAACAAGTTTTAAATTTTGTAAAAATTTAAGGAGATGTTGAGGAAACTTTAAAAATCTACAAAAATTTAGAAATTAATGAAATAAAAGGAGTGATTAAAGTGATCAAATTACCTGTGCCTGATTCAAGCTGGGAGCAATCCGACGAAGAACAAGAAATATTGGAATAAGTGGTGGATTGAGAAGGGGCAAAAACAGGGTCTTTCTGGTTGTAGCAATATCTAGCACAAGGCTGACATTGAGTCCACGTTAGATCGCTGCCGGTGTCAAATATAAGCGACAAGTATTTCTTCGGCGTTCCCAGACCCACGTTCACTATGTAGTTGCCGGACCCGATCGTCGCCCCCGACTTTGCCGGAATTTTTGTGGCCTTCGACGGTCGTAAACGGTCAACGGATTCGAGCTCCCCTGCGAATTTGGAGTGGATGAAATCCACTCGAGCCTGATCTTGCACGAACATTTCGGCTGCCGTCGGAGCGTTTGAAACATCGTCGCCGCATGGGCCGTGCCGGTGAATCACCTCCAGTGACGACTGCTCTCCCACACTTGATGTATGGGCTGCCACAAGCCCACAAACAACCAAAATAAATGAAATTTAAATTTTCTTTTCCACTCTATTTCTCTAAAAAATATATTTCATATCAATTATCCATAGACTAATCTAGCACTTGTCCACTGTATTAACCATCGTTAAAAATCAAACTTATTTTTAAAAAAATTGATAATATTTGGGTGCATTCATGACCTTATCAATTTTTCTAGAAAATAAAAAAAAAAAAAATATCTCATATTTGGTTATGATTAGATAATTTGATAAGATGCATGATATCTTAGATATAATAAGTATTTTCTTTTTAAAATCTTTACTTCACTTGACGTGTGACTATAGATACGTAAATATGATTATAGCATAACTCATGCTTCCTCCTAATCAATAATTGCCATTAATAATTTTTCAACTCAAAGAAATATAACGAAACAAGAAAAAGGTAAGAGAACAAAAACTAAAATGGAAAAAAAACAGATTTTTTTTTTTTAAAATAACAATTGGATAGTTATTTGTAAGTATAGTTAAAAAGTTAGTTAATGAAGGAGATGGGTATCCAAACCTTACATTATTAGAGCAATAAGTTGCAAATTACGTTGACTAATTGTATTATGGTTAGGTTTAAACGATTTAGTTTCTTCTTTTTCAACAAAAATAAAATTTAAAGTTTAGATAATTAGAAGAAAAAAACCATATTTTCGACCCTAAGAAAAATATTACTCTATGAATAATTACATGAAGAAAAAAAAGAGTCAATTTGGATAGCAACTAGAAAAATAACTAGGCTTGACTAATATTTTTTTTGGTCAAGATTGGATAACATAAAATGATTTTACTTTTGTTTTTTTTTCTAATTTAGAATATTCACAAGTAGTCAAGTATATCATGATATATGAAATAATAATTTAAATCTATGCCTTTTTTTTAATCATATATTGAAGAAGCAATATTCAAAAAAGAAAAATGGGTCAATAATGGGCCGTGTTCATAATATGGGCCTCAAGAGGCCCACAAGGAGCGGGTTGATGGTTTCGAAGACGCAATAATTAGCGGCGGCTTTAGTTGAAGCTTTAATTATAAGGCCGTATGAGGCCGCGGAATATTTGCATCCTCTGACGGTGTACGTCTTTGTCTTTTTGTACTTTTGACTCTCTAAGCAAGAGTTATATTTTCCAATTATAAATACAAAACAATTTGTTCATACAAAAAATTAATTATTCTATCCCCATCATTTATTGACTTGTTTGAAAATCATTACTTAAAACTTAAGCTCATCTACTAATAGAACTCATTTCAATATTTAATCATTTTAAGAGCATATAAAAAATATTTACAAGATTTCAAGAAAGATTTTCTTCCTAATAAAAAATTATATATTATATGAACACGTAAAATTTGGTAAAGATCTTGAAAATCTTTTCCTTTGCAAAGTGCATTACATATAAAGAAATTATTATAAAAAGAGGTAATTAAATTTCATAATTAAGAAAATAATTTAAATAATGTGAAATTTTGGGCCCATTTATTGACTTTTTATTGTTTTTTCTTATCAATAAATTTATTTTTCCCTTTTGCTTTTTTAGCCACAAAACCAACAACCCACCGATAAAAATTTCTTCAATATTGACAAAGAAAAAGCTGAGAGATAGAGGCAGACCAGACAGACCCAATTGCTCATTTTCTACTAATTTTCTTTCTTCAAATGACTCAAAATTGGAATCTTTCATTTTCTCCATTATCTATAATTAAAAAGTGTATAGAAAAAATATTGAGTATAAAACTAGTCATTTAAGGTTGAAAAATTAGTCATGGCTATTTTCAATACACGTAAGCATATGTTTGACAGAGAAAATTAATGGTGCTTCCTGCCTAAATAGACTAACATGACTTCTAAATAAAATAAATCTATTGAAAACAACATTAGAACAATTCAATTGTAAATAAAAACTTATTGAATTTCAAAAGATTTTGTTTAAAATCCAACTCCCTAATTTACAGAAAACCAACATTTAAATATATATTTTGCCAAAATAAAATTTTCCAATCCAATAATTAAAAGAAAGTCTAAAAAAATCGACAGGGAAATTAAAGTAATAGCAATGGAAATTAAATTGTAGAGAGAGAGAGAGAGAGACCTTGGGGGGAGCGGCGGGTGCAGGAGGCGGAGGGGAAAAGGTCGGCGAGTTCGACGGTGAGGTAGTGGGAGTCCGGCGAGAGTAATTTTCCGGCGAAAGATTGAAAGAAAAGGAAAGAAAAAGCAAAGAAGAAAAGGATTATTGAAGGAAGAGACGCCATGGATGAGAGAATTGAGAGAGCTCAGAGAGCTCTAATGAGAATTCAATTTAAGAAAGGAAAAAAAAAATTGATTTTGTTGAAATTGGTGAAAGTGGAAGGACGCTTAAGTCCTTTATAAATAAGGACGATAAGCACTACTTCACAGTACAATTGTGGATTTTCAAATGCTTTTACGTCACATATTTATAAAAAAAAAATATGAAATGCTAAATTTCAATCACCTATAACTCTGCTCCTCTGTAGCTTATCATGGACTACCGTCAAGGATCAACCAATAAGAGACCTACACGTGGAGTTAAAAAGGGTATTCTGGTCATTTTACTATTTTAAAGTAATGAAAATGAGTGATTAGGCCATGCAACTGCCAACATTATGTGCCCTCCATCAATTTAGTTACATTTTTATTAACTAATCTGACTTTTCTTTGGCACTCTTTCAATAACCATTTTCCTCCACCTACATTATGATTATCTATATAGTCTATTTTAAAACGATCTTAAATTAATTGATTGTACTTCAAAAATATAAAACCAAACTTTTCATTAATTTTGAATTATTAAATGCTAATTTTAATCAAAAACTATTTCAAATAACAATTTTATAAAAATATCTATAAATATACCAAATTATCATATAATGATTGTTTTTCAATATGAAATTTACGTTATAAAATTTGCTTTATTTATGAATTAACGTTGATTTGTTTTTTTTTTTCCTATTTTAGTTAATGTTGATATTTAAAAAATAAACGACTATAGAGAGGACATTAATGCTAGAATTATTACTAGCTATTAGCTACTTTTTTTTATTCCACATTGGTTGTATCTCTATTCAATAGATCAAAACAAAACATTTCCTATTAGAGAATTGACAGTACGAATGTAAATATTTGGAGTTGAGATATGAATTTAACTACTATTTTTGTTGGTTCAACTTGAAATTGGCATGTGATTGGGAGATAAAAAGTAATGTTAATAATTTAATAATAGTAAATGGGGAAGGTGATGATGTTAATTTGACATTATTGAGAGTTTTAAATTTATTGGATATAAAATCAAAAAAGATATCATTTTGTTTGCTCAATTGGGGATGATTCAGTCTCTTTGTATATAATTAACCATTCGAATTTCTACTGTACAAACCTTTTAAAAGGTAGCGAGGATTTATTTTAAATGAAAAATATTTTTAAAAGTATTTATAAAATATGTTAAAATTTTATATTCTGTAATTTTTATTAATATTATATTTTTGTTCATTTTAATATATTTGATTTTATTTTTTAGATAAATTGAAAATAATAATAATAATAATAAAAGTAATAATTAGGTTTTAGTTTGGGAGAAGACTTGTTGTTGTGTTGTGGCCAAGCTTTGTTGAATAATTTGGAGGGTGAGATGAAAATTTGTTGAAGGGATTGTGGGACCCACAAGTCCCACTTGACCAAATTACGCCTTAATAAAGTAGTCCTGATTCATTCATCACGCAATGATATAGAAGCACAAAAGCACATCATCATACAATACAAAGAGTATTTATTTATTTATTGGATCTTTACATCAAAATATTTTTTTTAAAAAAAAAAAAAAAAAAAAACCTAAAGGCTAAACTATTAAGAAAATGTTTCCCACTTTGTAAAAATACTCCTAAAACTTTTATTAGTTATTTATCGTTAATTTTGGATGAAAATCAATAAAAATTTGTTTCAAAATTTGAAAACATTTATAAATATTCTTAAACATAAAAGAATATAAAAAATATTTTTATTAATTTATTTTTTATACCAAAATTTTGAGCACTCATGATAAAAATCAAAATTTTAAGTTAAAATTATAATTTAAATTTACATTGATATATCTATATTTCTATTAATATTTTCATATTTATATGGATTCAATAACAATAGAAATAATGGATCGAAATTTTCATTACACCATAAGCAAATTCACGAATCACAAAAAATAAATATTCAAATAATACTAATATAAATACGATATAAATAGTAAACATGTTTACTTATTTAAAAATAATAAAATATTTATTTACTTGTTTATTTTTTTTTAATTTTTCTAGAAATATCGATCGTAATTTCTATATATCCATCAATATCAATATTTTAAACCTTCGTTCAAATATAAATTACACAAAAATCTCACAAAATTTCAAAATAAAAATTTGTCCTTAAAAACATAAGATCGTTATCAAAACTCCACAAGGTGGATTTGAAATGTGAAAAAAGAAAAACAACAACGATAAGAGGGAATTGTGATATTTAATTTGTGCTAATTTATTTTGTTCACTCAATTAATGTTTTCAAATCAATTGATAATTGATAGAGACAATAACTGTTTAGAAAACATTTAGTCAGTCAAATGTCAAAACATGGTCTACGTGTATTAAACTTTATTACCTACTAATAATTTTTTAAAAAATGGATAAATTATAAAAAATGAGTTTTAAAAAAAAAAATACCAATATTAATATTAATTTTTGGATAAAAATCGTTAATGTTTTTTAAAAAGTTCCCTCCCAAACTTAAAGAAATTACCAAAAGTATCATTATTGTTAATATACAACATAAACCGTGTTATGTCACATATGTGTAGCTCTCGAGGCTTTTCCTCAAGGGCCATAAGGCAATTATTCCTCGGAATTGGTTAATTTAGTTGAAAGTAAAAATTATTATTATTCAAATAAGAATCGATAAATTAAATTTTAAAAAAATGAAAACAAGAATGTAAATTTTTAGGGGATGTTTGAGGCAAGAAATAAGTTATTATAGCTTGATTAGAATAATTTGTACTTTGAGGTGTAGACTATTTTAGTTTGTGTTGTAATGGTATGTGTATGATCTATTTTAGTTTGATAATAAAATAGTAAACATTGTAACAAAGAATAAGAAAATGATAAATGTCGAATAGTAAAATTTATAGCAAATAACTAATAAATACTGTAGTAAATTGAGAATTTTGAAATAGTATTTACTGTAACAAGAGATGATTATTATAGTCTTAGATAATTTTTGTCTCTTATAGTCTCATACTATTCGTGAACATACTATGAACAAAGAAGAAAAAAACAACAATAAATATCAACTGCCAAGTACCAATTAATAAAGGGTACGTGTATGTTATATATATATATATATATATATATATATATATTATTTTTAAAGCAATAAAGTATAGTCTTTTTTTTCACATGTCAAATATTTTAGTCCTCATGTATAAATCTTTAATATCTTTTTTTCAATATGAACATAATTCAACGAAGAATATTTGCAACGTCGTTTTTGAGATCGTATTATTTTTTTATTTGAGTTATTGAAAAAAAAAAGAATAAACCTTAATAATAGTTGAAGTATTTTTGAAAGATAATTAACTTGTATTTCTCATTTTTAAGAAATACCTATCTTTGTGTTTTATTTTTTATTTTATTAAATTCGATAGTTAATGTAAAAAATCACCATCAAACTTTTGAAAATGATAACGGTTGTATAATCAATTAGATTTTAATATGTTCAAACTTTGATGAGTATTTCCAGACAGTTTGAAATTAAACTTTAATTATTTTAATTTCATGTAAATATGATAATTATATCAATCATAATCGGAGCCCGAGATCGATTCCAAAGTTTTGTTTAGATTACCAAAATGAAAGATTATTAATGAAATAGATCAATCTTGATTTGTTGATTTTGTTGCCTACCAATATAGGAAGAACAATATAAAACGGAAAGTAGGATTTCATATTTCCCTAACCTAACATGTGTAATTAATTCATTATCTAATAATCAAACTCTTCTTTTATTTGTTTTCATATTTATGATTGATTGATTAACACGTTGACCCCATAATTAAAAAATCTTTAATTAAAAAATGTATATCAATTGAAATATTTTCAAATAAAATATATCATATATTATATGATGTATAATTATAGATCAAGACAGTCTACTATCTGTATATTTTGATAAATCATAAAAAGATTGTAATGTTTTGCTTTATTTACAAATACTTTTAGAAGTTTTGTCGTTTAAAATAAATTTATATATTTAATTCAACCTCGTGAATTTTTTAAACTCACATATTTCTTTATCAACGACAACAATAGCATGTGTTATTTGATCTACTTCCATCACGATTATTTAAGCGTACTTTGTGCGGATCCGACTACCCACTATATAAAATATATCATTCCTCAAAATAGTAATAATAATAATAATAATAATTGATTGTGTATAATTGAAATTTCTCATTAACTAAAACAATCAAATTATGATTGATTGATGCTCGTTCGAGTGATATATGCATTAGAATAACATTCGTTTTATATTTTATGGAAACAGAAAGATTAGGGCTACAATTGGTTAATAAAGTAGCTAACAATGAGAAGAACAAAAAAAACTTGAAAACCCACACCAACTCCCGTGTTTACTATTTTGTAATAATCATTTTTCTATATTTGTAATTCATACTAAAATAATCGATATTCTAAGCACTAATTACCAATATTCACGACTATTACAATAAAAATAGATAATAATAACGAACTCGACGTGGGATCGTTAATTATTGGAAAGAAAGGAAAACAGAGGGTGTCACAGTCAAAAGAGTGCGTAGAAGAGAAGCTGAAAACGACCCAATATGCAAATGCTTGTTCCCGATAAGTATGAGCTCAGTGGTTCCTATGGGCCCTCCCCATCTCTCTTCCTACAACATGTGGAATCTTACTTACCAAACCAATGATTTTTTTTTTCTTCGTAGAAGGGTAATTTTGTGGAATTAAATTCAGATATTATTAAAAGTAAATTGTATTACATTATTTAACTAAAATTAAGATTAAATTAAAAATATTAGGGGAGGAAGATAGAATAAATAAATAATATAAAAACATCAATGGGTCTACTTAGATGAATTCTACACTTTGTAGTGGAGAGTGAAAGGAAACACACAAACGTGAGAGGTTGGCTTAATTCCACCCATTCATTTCTCCACAATCGATGGGTTTCATTTTCTTTAATCAAAATTCTTTATTTATTTTTATCATTATTGTTTGTGGAAATGTTTCCTCTTACTTTTCAGGTTTCTGATGTGAATGAAAACCTCATAACTTTTTGAAAAAAACTTGTCTTTATGTCTTTTGTTTGGATATCCAATAGTATGTATATATTTATCGGTTGTTTCCACATCAAACTCGATTCCACATATGAACGCACTCTTTTCCTTTTTATTTATATAGTTATTATTATAATATTAAGATTCTAGATTCTGAATCTTTATCTGTTCGTTTATTTTTTTATTTACTCATCGTTATCTGATTTAATTATTTTTTAGTTGAGGTTGTCGTAAATGATAAAACTATAATTTATCATAGTCGATCAAAGTTATTAATAGAATCTTAAATTTTATAGATGTTTTAGTTTATTTTATTATATTTGAAAAATGTTATTTTGTATTAAGTGTTTGAAAAAAATATATATAAATTTTAAAAATTCGTTTTGGATTGATTCGAGAAAAAAGTATTTTTCAAAAACTTCATTTTATTTAAACCGTTTGGATAAATGCTGTATTTAAAGTATACTTTATTGTCAAGTATATTGTTTAAAAGTAAGATAGTTGAGAATGTGTTATAAATATACTATAAAGTTTGAGTTTAGTTTTTAAAATGTTGGTAGAGAGTGAAGGAAAGAAACGAGCTCGTGGATAGAAGACACCTAGTATTTAAAAAATAAAATAAAGACGACTTTAGGGGCCGTTTGAGACAAATATTATCCAAGACTGTAATAACCATCTCTTGCTATACTAAACACTATTTCTATAAACTTCTAATTTTCTATAATATTTACTATTTGCTACGTTTTTTACTATTTCCTTATCAAATTAAAATAGTATACACACCAAACACATATTATTATAATTTCAAACTAAAATAATCCATATTTTAAATACAAACTATTACAATCTAACTATAATAACCCACTCATTGCACCCGTGTGACTAATTTATCGTCACGTGTTAACTAAATAATTTTGATATTTTATATAATGGGTTCGTTGACTTTTTTCGTTTTTAGAATTGTTATATACAATATAAATATTTCGCTAAAAAAGTCTAAAATTATTTAAAAGATCTCGTAAACTCATTACATGGTTTTAAAATTTAGAAACATATTAAATATACACGTAAAAATAAATAGTTGGAAGACTAATTTTGTAATTTAAAGTATTGTTTTTTTCATAGTACGAACAATTATTATAGTAGAAAATAACAAAAAAGAAAAAGGAAAAAGGAAATAAATAGAAAGAAAAAAGAAAACCTCAAAACTTATTATTCAAAACGGTTACTTTTTACTCTTAGAGGACCAATGAGTCATTATCATGGCAGCTTGCACCTTCGTTTCTTTATTATTATTAGTATTTTATTGTTTGTGAAATGAAAGCTAAACCACATTCATCTCTTTTCTTTTTAGCCTTTTGGTCTCACTTTCACACTCTTTTTGTCCATTGCTTCGAAGTTTCTCACGTTACATTTCGTACCAATACAAATTCCCCTTTCTTTATGGGTAACAATCTTTATTATCTTTTTTTATCAAAAACAAAAAACAAAAAGATAATTATTAGAAATAAAAAACCGTTAAAAATATTTACAAACCATTTTTTAGTATATTATTCTATATTTAAAATACTCCTCGAAAAGTAAAAATTATTTTTTTATCTGGTTCTTTTAAGTTTCATTTTATTTTATCCATGTTTCTAAGTGTTCAATAGCGGTGGTGATTGTATTTTCAATAAATTTTAGATTTAATTAACGTTGTTGGTATATTGTTAGAATTTTTCTTTTTGTTTTTACAAAACTTGTTGTTATTATTTATTTATTAACAAAATATTTAGACTTTATAGAAAAATCAGATACAAAACTTGTTGGTTTATTGTTAGATTTTTTAAAAATAAATTTCTAATGTGCTTTTTGTTTTTACAAAACTTGTCGTTGTTATTATTTATTTATTTAAGAAAATTGTCAGAAAAACAACATTTGACAAAATATTTACACTTTATAGAAAAATCAGGTATGATGAATTTTATCTTTTACTAATTTTGTTCTATGAACCGTAAATAATAAGTTAGTTTTTTCAAGTCTTAACAAAATTTCATTTGTTTATTTAAAAAAATAAATAATTTTGTAGGATTACATTTAAGATATATTGGAATTAGCACCTGCTGCGTGGGTATTTAAACAATCATGCATAATGCTTATAAGTTATAACTTATCTAAAATTGTACAGATTAATAATAAAGATGAAATTTTGTTTAGAAACTATAAAATTAACAAAAATAGAAAGAGCTACTAATTAAGGTGTTAATATATACACACACACACACACTTTTGTTCCATTTTTAGATTGCTTTTTTTAAATGTTATATCATTGATATTTAGGGGATAATTATGATTATTTGTTCTTTCCCACGTTTGTGTGTATATATATATATATATATATATATATATATATAATATTTTGTTAAAACAACTATATGCAAATAAAAAATCAGACAAAATCTAACAAAAAAAAAAAACAACGTCCGATCAATATCACTGTAATTGAACGAAAAACAAGAAAACTAGACATAACACGTAAAACATAAACGTGTTAATAGCTGAATTACGAATCATGCTCTCTTTAAAATGTGTTTGCAGTATTGCATTTTTTGCTTTGTGTAAATTAATAAAACTCGAGATAATATTATTTTGGAAAAGATTTAAAAAAATGATATTTACGTTCGGTTGGACCAAATTTGTATCTTGCAAGAATGATCCATCACAAAATGGAAGATTGACATTTTCTTTCTTTTGTTACCTCATTTACGAATTATATTTAGCTAAACGTGTGGAGTTATAAATTTAGTTTATTGTTGCCATGGACTTATTTAAAACACTCCAAGAAAAAAGTTAGAAACTTGAAAATCAAGTTTTTATTTTTTTTAATTATTAAACAAATCTGATTCTGTATTAAAAACAATGAGAATAAATATATTTTATTATACAGAGTGTGACAAATGGTCAATTAGACAGCACATCTATCATATTTCCTATCAATAAATATAGCCAGATTTAAATCCAACAACATATAACAACATCTTTTAATTCGAATCTAGATTCTAATCTAAAGTTTGTTTATTAGAAGGCTAAATCGTATGAATAGTTGTTATTGTGTTGGCTGGGCCTAGAATACAAGCCCTAGTTTAGGCCCATTTAATATTCTACCATGAAAGTTTATAAAACCATGTAGATCGAATAAAGTAGATTAAAAAATCAAATATCTAGCAACATTTTAAAATAATTATAAATATTACAAAATCAGTTAAATCTATCGATGATACAAATCTATTATTAATACATCATGTTGCAAATATTAGTCTATCATTGATAAATTTTATTGTATTTGTAAACTTTTTAAAATGTTACTATATACTTAATTATTTTGAATCTAATTACTATATTTATAATTATCTCGAAAGAAATAACGATATGAATCGTAACGATGACACTTTTAAAACTAATTATATGTATATTAACATTATTAAGAAAAATACATGTATAAAAAAATCCATATATGATAGACGGTAGAGATATACAAAATTTATAAGGTATAAAAAATTTATATGTTATTTATTCATACTACTCGTAATGCACGATTGAAAAGTATTCAAAATATTTATAAAATATAACAAAATTTTAGATTATATTAATAATAGACATTAATAAATTTTTATTACTGTCTATCAACGTCGGTGATAGAATATAAATTTTTTATATATTTCGTAAATATTTTCTCAAATTTATCATTTTTTACAATTTTTCTTAGATTAACACTGTATTTATTTTTAAAAAATTTAAATTCACGTGCATTGCGCATGTCAGTTGACCAGTACTCCAACAAAAATTTATGAATTCAAACATATGAAATGCGGGGGAAATCGAAAGCTCGACTTTGTTAAAAACTTTTTAAGATTTATAATCTAGTTTTTCTAAAATTTATTACTTGTATGACTAAGTACTGATTTTTTTTTGTTAGTTGAACTATAGAGATTTTTGGATGGTTGAGATAACTTTTGATGTGATTTATTAATTGGTTCCTAATAACCAAGTTTCTAATTCCATCTAAAAAGAACATATCAATCCCAAATGTTATTTAAGTTGAAGTTTTTATGTAAATTCAAATGATCACAAACAATTATTAGTAACCCACAAATCAAACAACAATTACTTCATACAGGGAAAAATAATAATAAACCTTTTTTACAAACACAAATATTTATACATTTTTCTTTCCCACTAAAATCTCAAACATTAACCGTAGAACAAGACAACCTAATCTCTCCTTCATCCCCACTTTTAACTCCAATACTACTAAGTTTCAAGAACGACTGGGCCCAGTTTTCAAAAAACCCAATCTGATCGTTCGCGAAGCTCTCCACCCGAGCTCTAGTCCGGCCGTCGCTGATCAGAACGGAATCCGATTGTAACAGCCCTTTGTGTGACAAAATGTTTCTGTAATACTGATTGTCGAAGACAAACGCCGTCGCCGGATCATTCTCGACGGTTGCGGCAGTGGCGGCGCCGGCGGGGCAACGCCGCATGAGCTCGTCGGCGTAGGACCCGTCAAGAGAGGCGTCGATGAGGGTCAGTTGGCCGTTTGGGTTTCGTCGGAAGCGGTCGCTGAAGGCGCTGCAGTGGGAGGTTCCGATGGTGTGGGCCCCGGAGAGGATGACAAGATCGTCCACCGACAGTCCTTTTGATGAGAAGAGATTCATCATTTGGTTGACTGAAAAGCTTGTGTCGGCGATGTTTGGCCGGACGTTTGACGCCGCCGATATCTTTCCGTCTCTCCGGCCGGTCGGGACTTCAACGGAGGGCCCACCGGTCTGTGCTAAGGATGAAGACAATTGAGAGTATGGTTTAGTTTATTTCAATCATTGTACTTGTGACGTAAATTACAACTTTGTCCCTATAATATTAAGTTTACTAAGGTTTAATTTTAAATTTTAGGTTCGAATTCAGTTTTTCTATCCACCGAATTTAATAAATGTTTAAACCGATTTCAATCGTCATGATAAAAAGTGGTTGCTTTTAACTCTTTAAATATTTAGATTTATAGATTTAGACTTTTTCAATATCAACATTAATACATCAGTTTATCAGTTCAATTTTTTAGCATATCATATATTAAAAAAACTTATCCTAATTTGATTAAATGATTTAAAATTCAAAAAACAATATTTTAACGTGCATTTATACAAACTCTAATTTACACACGAGAAAAATAACAATATATTAAACATGTTAACTATGGATAACAATCAAACGATAAATAATTTAGAAACAAAGGTCATGCTACAAATTACTTTTAAAGCAGAAGTCTTCTACACCACACCAATTTGTTTCTTTGACACTATTTATATGATAAGATAGACTATAAATTCCCAAACCCAAACGTATAATTTTGAGTGTGACCTAATTTTTATTAGGCTATTATTATTACCTTTTTCTTTTGTTATAGATTGCCTTTTCTTGGCTAAAAGCAAGTACATTAATCACACTTGGATTAATTATAAGTACTATTTAGTATGATAAATTTATTTTAATTGTATTCTAAAGTAAATTTGGTATAATGGTCACAATTCAATTAATTATATTCTTTTTTTTCTTTTTACAATTTAGAGATTTGTGATTCAAATATTCGACCTCTAATAAGTTATAAAAAAAGGATAGTCATAAGTTATTTGAAAATGAATTTAGAAATGTAAGGGATGAAAATCAAACTTACGAATTCAACTGCATCTCTGGCGGCTAAAACAACAATGTCAGCACAGGAAACAGTTCCAGGACAAAAAATTTCTAAAGTTCTCTTAGCTGAATCGATTACTTCGAATCCTCCAAGTGACTTGTTTGCCGGGTCGCTTCGTTCCGTTCCATTTCCTTCCACCAATACAGAAGCGTCACATCCCTGTAGATTTTGAAAATTTGAAAAACTTAGGTAATAGAATATTATTTTAATCTTTATACTTTTAATAAATTTAAAATATATCGTAATTAATTGCATGTAAATAATTATTATTACTTAATCAATTTAGATTAAAAGTTAATTTTAAGAAACTCTTAAGATTGATTAAAAGTTAAAATTAAAATGTAACAAACTAAAATTAGAAGAATAAAAGTGATTTTTTAACCTATATATATTGATATCTTAATTAATTACATTAATTCAAAAGGAATGAAACGTACAAACTTAAAACTTAAAGTCTAAAAGTAAAATTTAAAATTTACTAAGTTGAAAATGTTATTTCACAAACATATTAATGATCCATCTTAAAAGTATCGACATGCATGGCCAAAAGATTAGTACCCATAAAAAAGACATTAATGTGGTTCAACTAACAATTAGTAAAAAAGTTGAAATTTTATGGTTATCTTGCTTTCTTTCTAAAATTAAACCTATAAATATCACTTTTATTTATCCAATTTCCTACATACATTTTATATTATTTTTAATAAATCAAACAAAAAAAAAAAAAGTTAAAACTGATAAGATAATATTCAAAAACCATTTTTTTAGGAAACATGAACCATGACTAATTTTTTTTTTTAAAAAAAAATCTAAATACTTTTCAGATATGTATTAATTAAGTTTGTGGTATATTTTTAATTCTTAATAACTGAAAAAGAAAGTTTAAATTTACTCACTAATTAAGCTAAAATACAGAGTTAAAAGTAAAAAAAGAAACAAAATTCCTTCACTTTTATTAAAAAGAGTAGAAAAGAAAAATAAGGGCTTCAAAAAATGCGTCGTCGTTTTACCAAAGTAAGAGTAGATCGATTTTAAGTTAACTAACCTCGACAAAACAGTCATGGAATAGCAACCGGAGGAGCTTGCCGGGGACGGTGGGGTCAACGGAGGAAGCCGATCTGACGGTGTTTCTAACCATTAACTCCGCGGCGGGACACGTGGCGGCGTAAAATCCGAAGGACAATGCCACCGTTGTCGCCGGAAAAGACAAAGCCAGAAAGACTAAAAACGACTTGCATGTGTAGTTAAACGACGCCGTTTTAGCCATGGAAAAAAAAAATCCGTTCTATTGTTAAAATCTTTTTTGTAGCTAAGTAGAAATGAGAAAGTTTCTTTTGGAGTTGCTATGAATTTGGCATTGGCTTAGCATTATAAGGAAACAGAGCAAGAGAGAGAGAGAGAGAGCAAAAATGGGAGAAATTTAAAGCAGCATTGAAGAAGTTGGGTGGTGGCAGAGTGTTAAAAAGTCTCACACGTCTTTTAAAGAGACATGTTTTGGCTCTTAAACTTAATGTAAAACATTTACTCCTCAGCGATTCCTTCATTTCGCCGCCCATGGGGAATTTATTGAGGCCTATTTAAGGCTCTTCACTTTTTTTTCCCTTTTTCTCTACTTTTAAATGGTTTTATCTTAGCTAGCTATGTGCCAGCCAAATTGGGCTGTGTGTTGTATTTTCAAAAATAAATAGAAGTAACAAAAAAATTGGCCCATGCATGTTTCAAACTTGTAACATTTGCGTTATTAGATGCCACACTAACCAACTAAGTTAATAGTCCATTAAATCTCAAATGTCAACTAAGAATAATTGTAAAGTCTTCTGTTGCTTGACTGTGATCTAAGTCCACTTCAATTTCACCTTAAATAGGAATTCCTCAAGTGGTATTGACTTTACATTAAATTTAAGTTGAAGATAGATTAATTAACTACTAAAACACTCAACATAATTACTGGTTTGAAATCAGAATATTCTATGCTTGTTTAATTAATTGAGTCTTTCATATATAGTTTTCATTGTTGTATCTTCGATAAAATCTAGATGTAATTTTTATAATAAAAATTGTTGAAAAATACTTACAAAATATAACAAAATATTTATAGAACGGTATTAACTGTTTGCTTGTCCAATTTGAATCTATCTTTAAAGATATATATTTTGCTATATTTTATAAGTATATTATCGTATTATATTTTATTGCTACTTAATACATTTCAATAAAATATAATTTGGAGAGAATAGATTTAAGATTATTTATTAAAAGCACATAGACTGAACTAGAGGCATTTGAAAGTTTAAGTATTCAAATTGAACGAATTACAAGCTACAATAAACCTTAAACAATCAATCATCGGTGAATTTAGTATAGACGAGCTCTCTCTCCACTTTATGTTTTTGATAAACTGCAATAATACGAACATTAGAAGTTAGTCTATTGATAAAACTATTTTCAGTTTTATTTAGATTCATTCAAGCTCCACTCTCGACAATATTTTTATTAGATTATTATAAAACTTTTAAATCTGCCACTGCAATTAACCAATGGAATAAATCTACGATAGGTTTGGGAATGCACCACGCCCCATGACCATTCCTATTTGTATACTCTTACATTGTAATGAAAAACCTAATCTTGTGGGATTTAATTTGGATCATATATTGAAGGAGCTGATGGGAGATCGGTTGGAAATGTCCCACATTTGGGTTCTACTTTAAAGGGGATGAAGGACAATGATTGTTCGTATAAACTTAATAAAATAAGTTTTTTTTTTCTTTTTAAATTGAAGTATAGTTTCTATTTCTAATCCGTTATATTTGAATAATGTGTTTGATAAGCTTCATTTTTTTTACGTAGTAACTACATTGTTTATTATTTATTTATTTTAAATTATTTATCTGTATATCATCATGTCATTTCCACCATCACCAGTGGATTTAGTATAAACCGAGAGAGACTCGAACTCTCTTTCAACTTCATATAGCATATATATAAAAATTGAAATAATACAAAAATCAGCACCTAACCCATGTAAAAGTGTCATTCAACCCTAAGTTGAAGCCCCATTTTTTACATGTTTTTTTTCCTATTACTTTTATTGAACTATACAACCCACCACTATGGCATGTGTAAAGATGCCTTCCACGTGAGAATTCATAAAACCTACGTGTGTTTAGAGACATCCACAACTTAGATGCACATGTAAAAATCTGTAACCGTAGGACAACTTACCATGCATATACTTCTGAATCTTGAATTTTCACAAAAACAAACTATTCAAAAAGCAAAGTTGCAGCATTTTAAAATCAAACTAATATGCAAGAACTATGTTTCAAAATATCTAAATCAAATGAAAACTAAAAAAAAAAAACAACCATAGAGACAAAAGATATATATATCTTTTAGAAGATACTTATCCAAAATTACCAATTATTTGACAAATTCTTCTATCTTATTTTTAAAGATATTTTAATTCTCTCGTTTTTTGTGTTCGTCGTGTGTGTGATGACCAACGAGAAAGATGGAGATGGACCGAGACTGCTCTGGTACATTACTCATTTTCAAAAAACACAAGAAAAAAAAGAAAGAAAAGAAAAGCCGACGCGTCGTTTCTACAAGGGTCCTTTAATTTTTTACGTACACTTTACTGTATCCTCACTTGTCCTGTCCTTGTCGACATATCCAATGTGTGGTTCAGAATCTCAGACAAATGCTTCGCTATCCTTTACCTTCAACCTAAACTATCATTCATTCCTCTCTTCATCTTCCCTCCAAGACCCTCTAATTCCTCTCCCATGGCTTCGCTCCGCCCATTTCTTTCCCTTTCCCCTGTCTTCCCTGCGCCTAACCACACACGCCCCACAGATTCCCTTCTTATTCACGCTCCATTCTCTTCCTCCTTCAAATTAGTCTCCGCTAAACCAAGATTCGCGGTGCGCACCGCCGCCGTCGCCGGCGCCGAAATTGCAGATCCGGTCGGTGACCTGAAGGACGATGATAATCAGGTGGTTCTTTTGGATCCGACAACCAGCGAGAAGCCTGACGGTGAAGCTACGGCGGAGTACAATTGGACTGAAGAGTGGTATCCGCTGTATTTGACGAGGGATGTGCCGGAAGATGCTCCGTTGGGGCTCACTGTGTTCGATAAGCAGTTAGTTCTGTACCGCGATGGAGCCGGCGAGCTTCACTGTCACGAAGATAGGTGCCCACACAGGTAAAAGAGGTGACCCATGCAGGTTTCGAACCTGCCACGACCCGTAGTTAGCTACGATATCATTTAATCTTTTATAGACTGATGCTTTAATGTATTATATTTTGTAAATATTTTCAATAGTATTACTATTTTCCAGATGAAAAGACTCCAATTTTATGATCACTCATGGAAAGTGTTGTATTAACTCAGGTTGCTTCAATTTGAAATGATTAGAATGGAAGCCTGTCGGTTACTAGAAAACTTTGAATTATAAAAATTCAACGTAACTCTCTGCTACTTACATGGTGTGGTTTTAGGCTAGCAAAGCTCTCGGAAGGCCAATTGATCGATGGCAGACTGGAATGTCTTTACCATGGCTGGCAATTTGAAGGTGAGGGGAAATGTGTGAAGATTCCTCAGGTAATAGAGTTCCACTATAAGTATCTTTGGAATAACTTTTTAAGTAATAAATAATAAGTTGTAATGTAATAAAAAAATAACAATTTTGATGAGATTTTTCGTGATACGGACTAAATTTATATTAATTGCCTTGATGCAATAATGCAGCTTCCATCAGATGCCAAGATTCCTAGATCAGCATGTCTAAGAACATACGAAGTAAGGGAGTCACAGGGAGTTGTATGGGTATGGATGTCTTTGGAAAAGCCTTCAACCCTAAAGAACATACCATGGTTCGAGAACTTCGACCGGCCCGGCTTTCGAGATTTTTCGTCCATTCACGAGCTTCCTTATGATCACTCCATACTTCTCGAAAACCTTATGGACCCTGCACATATACCTATCTCCCATGACAGAACGAGTTATCCTGCCAAAAGGGAAGATGCTCAGCCGCTAGCATTCGAGGTTACGGAGCGTACAAATCGCGGTTTTGCCGGTCGGTGGGGCAATGCTAAAGAGCAGCCGTTGTCAAACTTCTTGAGATTTGAAGCACCTTGTGTCCTTCAGAATAACAGGGAAACTACCAATAAAAAAGGTGAGATTGATTACTTTACAGGGCTTTTCCTATGTAGACCTACAGGCCAAGGGAAATCCATGGTTATAGTGAGATTTGGTAGCACAGCATCAACTGTTAGGCTAAACTTGTTCCCTTCATGGTTTTTACATCAAAATGCCTGCAGAGTTTTTGAGCAAGACATGGGATTTCTTTCATCCCAAAATGAGGTTCTAATGAAAGAAAAAGTACCTACCAAGGAACTCTATCTCAACTTACGATCCTCTGACACTTGGGTTCTCGAGTACCGACGTTGGATGGACAAAGTCGGCCATGGGATGCCGTATTACTTTGGACACAGTACGATATCGTTACCGAAACTGCCTGCTGTTATCGAACACGCCCCCGCGGGACTAGTTGCTGGAACTGCAGCATCCCCTCCGGCTAAGGGGGGAATCGGAACTATGCATGCTCCAAACTTGAATAATCGATACTTTCGACATATCATTCATTGCAGAAGCTGCAGCAATGTCATTAAGTCGTTTCAAACTTGGAATAAGGCTCTTTCTGCCATTGCTATAACATTGATTGCATTGGCAATTTTGGTGAATGGAAGGCAATGGAAGGCCCTTAGTTTGTTATCAGCAGCATTATTCTTTGGTGGAGCTTATGCTTGCTCAGCTGCTGTCGCTTTAAATACAGATAATTTTATAAGAACTCATAGAAGGTTGTAAGTAATTGTTTAGATTTCAAAATAGTTGGGTACAGATAATAAAAAACTACGTAAATTTATGTTCTTCTTTAATTTCAAACAACAGTGCGATTGTCGAAAAGAAAACTCTCTCTAGATGATTCCGCAAGCTTCATAATGTTAAAGTTCATCGTTCCACCCCTTGCAAGCTTTGTTTGAATGAGAAACCTTTTGATTTCGTGTGATTTTTCAAAATTGTGCTTGTTTTTTTCATGATATCTTCACACGAGTCTCGATCTCTTCTTGAAGGTAACAAATGAACATTCAATTCTAATCCAAATTTTGAATAACTTTTTTAAATTCACATCAATTTAAAATGATACTCAAACTCGGATAACAAATCAAATGAAACTTGTAGATTGAAGTAGTGCTTTTAAACTCAATTTTGCATCGATTTTGAAAAATAAATAATTATAAAACGAATTTATTTTATTTCCTTCCATCGTGGTGATAAAATTGAAACAATCAATTATAAATAGTTTTGTTTTAAATCTCAAATATTTTACATACTCAAACATGACTCACAAAAATTCATGGTCGTGCAGAGCATGGTTAAGAGAAATTATTGGAGAATTCACTGCAAACATCGATAGGTTTAGTACAGATCTAAGGTGTCTAAACCCTATCAATTTCATGCTTGTTATATATGACTGACTTTGTATACCATTAGCTAGCTAGCCCAATGATAAATCCGTCTTCAAGATCTCTTTGGACAGAAGATTAAGCTATACTTTTTACATATTTTTCAAATTACTTTTTCTGAACTGTAAAAAGATTTTGTCACCAAAATTTATACATTATTGCTCATTTTACATGTGGTCTAACATTTTATCACGAACATTTCATCTTTCCGTTATTAGATTCATGTAAATTATCCCATTTACATCTAACATTGGGACATTAAATAATTTTAAGTGGCTAACTCAGAAAATTTTAATCAATAAAAAAATCAGCTAGAATTACATTAATTAGGTTTTTGATTGAAAATGTTTTTGCAATTTTGCAATAGTGTCATTTCTTTTATTTTACTACTTATAAAGGCCATTTTTCTGAAGTATCTTGAAATTAAACACGTGGCGCATCCTGAATGCATCCATCACAATCACATCACCGAAACTTTTATTCGATAGGAAGGCATATAAAGTGAATCCATTGGCGCGGAAGGAACTTCAAATTGGGAGAGCGCGAAAACCCTAGCGGAGAGAGAGTATGGGGATCGATCATCATCTGCATCAACATCATCAAGCGGCCGATGGATTGATGAATTTGTTCACGAAGGCCAATCTCGATCTCTCAGTAGTTCAGTACAGGCTCGAGAAGGAGTTTCAGCAAATCTATCCTGAAAGCGTAAGAGCAACACGATCTTTTCCTTCTTTCCTTCCTTCCTTCCTTCTTCTTCTTCTTCTTCTTCTTCTTCTTCTTCATGTTATTCTTCTCGTTGATTGAATGAAGTAGGCACTGATTAGTTTAATGAGGAAGTTCTAGTGCTTGAAATGAGTATAGAACTTTTTACGTCTCTCTAAGGTGTGAGTGTTTCACAGTGCTAGTACCAAATCTTCGACCTTAATGTAGAATGGAACGACTTCATTCTACAGCGCAAGAGCATTATAGGCTTTCTTATGATTTTAATCGGGCAATATTTGGCCTGAGGTTGGAGTTCAAGATCTGAATCTCGATTTTCAACTATTTTGTTATCTATTTGCTGTTGTTTCATTGTCCTAACACAAGATCACGAGCTTAATGTAGAATTATTCAATTTGATAGCGTAGAAGGAAGTCATCTATCCTGTCAGTTAGAGCTTCATACGTTTATCTTATTTTTCTTCTAATTCTTCTTCTTCTGAGCTGAATCAAGATATATTTCATTACCTTTTGGTTATTGACATTTCACAACAGTATCACAAGATCTTGACCTGCTTATGAGCTAGAGTCGAATTATTTCGGTTTACAGTGTAAGAGCAAGTAATCTATACTGCTGTTCTATATGATTTGAGGAGGAAGTAGTAGCTAGATCTCGAGCTTAATGAAGAGTTATTTCATTTTTCAATTAGGACGCCGTTACTATTGTGTGATTTTATGCTTAATGTAGAATTGCTTCTTTTTCTCTTGCCATTTAGTTTATTTCATACCGCTAACCAGTAATCTGTTGTGGTTCTTGATTTTAAAAGGTTTGTTTCGCTCCATAAATTTGTTGTTCTGAGAATGGATCCTGTAATTTTCAGGTTGAACTTCTTGTTCACCCATAGTTCCTCTTCATTTTTGAAATTCTGATTCTAGTCAGCTCTTTGATGCTTAACGTCTGATTATTGCCGTTTGTTTCTCAATAATCTTTTGTGGCGGTTAAAATGGATTCAAACACAATAGTGACAGATTATTCAGTCTTTGTTTGACGGTTGAGATTTGAAAATTCTCTTAGAATATGTAACGGTGACGGGGATGAAATATCTCGATGTACAAAGTATATCTCCTTGCAGCATAAAGATAACCAAAGAATAAAGTGGAATTCGATCTCCTATTTTCTTCGATATTCTTTCTGGAAAATAGGAGTACTAATTTGTTATTGGTCGAGTGGTGATTTTCATCCAAGATTTTGTGAATTTTCTGCAGGCGAATCCAATGAAGTTAGTTTCTAGGATAAAGAAGATACAGGATGATATATCAACATTGAAAGAGCAGTGTCGTGAAGTTTTGACAGCTAAACAGGTACTTTCTCCATTTATTATCTCAAGAAAAGTATTGGCTAGAGGAAACACACACGTGCTAGATCATGCTCTATGTATACGAACCTTTTTTTTTTTTTCTTTCAAGAATTAGGTCTGCAACTCCATTTCACTTCGATTTCGTGTGATGAAATGTTGATATAATGTATATTATATCTAAATAAATGAAATTTGATGTTTGGTAATGTGATGTCTGATGATAATAGGATGAATGTATTTGGTTGGTGAAATGTGATCTGTATTTCTGTTATATATAATTCAAAGTCTAATTTTATGTTTCATAATATTTATTTCGGAAATAATTTGTTTAATGTATTACAAACATTGAACTTAGAAATTATTTATTGTAAATAAATTTGCATTGAAACTCACTTTTCTTTTCCTGGCGATTTTGTTTTTAGTTTTGTGGTTTTAAAATTTATGTGTTATTTTCCAATTTTCTTTCGCCCTTCTCACCTTTCTTAAACAAAAATTTGAATTTGTTCTAAAAATAAAAACTATTCTTTTTTAGTATCCATTTTGTATTTTAAAAACATGACTAGAACATAGATAACAAAACAAAAAAACTTGGAGTGGTAGTGTTTATAAGTTTAATCTTTAAAAATAACATTCTAATGCTTTATTTAATAAACATTTGACTTTTTATTTAAATTAAAGCCAAACCATGTTTTGAAAACTTGGCAAGCAAAAAATTCTAAATGTCTTGGTAGTTGGTGCCTGATCTTCTGCTCTTTATCGTAGGATAAGGATTAGAAAAGACATCAGTACTTGATGGAACGGCTTTGACATGTACACTGCTTTTGCTTGTTTTAGAACTGAACACTCTGTTTGATACCTATTACTAATTTTTTTAGGAGGCATGACACTCTGACGTGTACGGTATTTATTCTCGTTCTGGAACTGAAACTGAGTGATTTCAATACATACTGCTAATTTCGGCGACGATGATGTGCTGTTCAAATGCAGGATGTAATCGATAAGGCGCGGACGGTTCTGCTTGGGAACAGAAACATGCTGCAAAAAATGCAAGCATCTATGGGCATACCCTTTGTTAGCGACCTCGATGATCCTGCATTGGCGGAATTCAAGCAGGTATTCATCGTCAATGACCCTTGGTTTGCATCTTGTTGTGGTCAGTACAACGCATTGATTATTTCTCAGTCTTGACCCTGAATTGCATTTTGTGGTTAATATGCTTAGGCAAGTGATTGCAGCTTTTAGTTTTGATGTCACAATTTACTCTTGGTCTTATCTTTATGCATGTTTTGGATTGATTTTGAAATGGTTAAAATCATTATTGTCATATGTTTAAAACCACTCTAAAATATGTTTTTAATGACTCAAAGTTAGTTTAATATTTAACTTTACTCTCTCAAATGATTTTTTTTTTTATCAAAGTTGGTTTTGAATCCTGAATAACATCTTTTACGGTGATTTTTAACTATTTTAGTATTATTTTCAACTACGCTTTTTTATTTTTCATTGTGCCTTTTCTTTTGGGTCATTTAAGTTTCCACTTAACATCTGTGTATTAAACTAATACAAGCCTTTTATTTATTTAAAATATCGTTCTTCTTTGGCTATTAGAGAGGGTAACACAGTGAAAGGGACATTTTAGCAAAACTGTCTCAAGTGCTCCATCGTCTGCTTTATTTTGATTTAAAAGGGTTGCAATTTCCAAGTGGTGCTTTTAGTGTTTGTACCATTTGCCAGCAAGTAACCAATATTAAATATACCAAAGGCTTTTCTTTGGATTGGACATCCACATTAGTTTGTATGTGGTATTTCCATCTTTTGGATAAAGCTTACATGACCAAATGTCTCACCCTCTCCATGTAGGAGCGTCGTTCTTTTTAAAGGATGGAGATTGAACCTCTAACCTCTAAAGAGGGAGATAATGCCGATTACTAATAAGTTAACCTCATTTTAGCTTTCAGAGTCATTAATTAATGCTAAACCATTTCCTGTATTTGTCTCATGTAGATTACCGAGGAGTGGACAACACAAGTTCAATCAAAATTTGGTAAGGGTTCTTTTCAAGCTTTCTACAGAATTCTCTAATTCAAATTTCACTCATCCTAGTAAAAACTCAAGGCACAACCATTGAACCGTTGATTTTTTTTATTTTTATTTATGTTCTTTGTAACAATACGTGGAGTGGGGCATGAGAAGTGGAGAATAGAACTTGTTACATCAAGATCAACACTACAAGTTATACGTCAATTGTATATCTTGAAGAAGATGAATCGAATTCTTCTAATGTATATTTGGATTAACTTTCTAAGTATTGAGAAAAGTGTTTATAAATACTTACAAAGTCAATCCAAATGTACCTTAAATGCTAGGCCCCGTAGCTTTTACCACCCGTCCTTCATTGGCTGTGCTATATGTGTGTGTGCAAATTGTGTGTTTGGTGTCATTGCAGGGGAAGATGCCCAAGAGGACGCAGATTGTAGTGATGTCAACAAGTTGCTATTCTCGGCCGTGGTGCAGGCTTGATTTGTAGAGTTTCAAAAGCAAAATTAAGTTTGCATGTATTCAGGTATTTCTCTACCTAATTTCATGATCTCACCCTGCCCTTCCGTCTACTAAACCTCTTTTACCTTCATCTTTATCAATATTTGACAAATTTCTGGAGAAAAACAAAACCCTGATGAAAACTAGTAGATTTTATTTAGAATTATTAAAAATAAACACGTACCCAAGCAATGGTAGTCTTTGTCATATTGTTAATACTCTTTTTTTTTTCTTATTCATTCTCTACATATGATATGTTTGATGCTGTCGTTGGTAACTTTTTTTTTTCCCATGAAGCCACCAATAAGTTTAGCATGTGTTGAGCTTTCCATCTTTTAAGATTTGAATCTTTCCAAACGTTTCACTATTCCCACTTTATCATTTCATATTCTAGAATAGGTTTATTATTTAATATCCCAGACAATTTGTATTTAAATTTTCTCAGCACTTTATTTTAGGATAGAAAAAAAGGACCATTGCAACATCCCAACTTTCCTTTGTATAAAGGTATATTCATTCAAATTTTCAATATATGCCTTTTCAATTTATTTTTTGTACTCTTCGAGAAACAAAAATATACCTAAGAATTTTTTAATACTTCAAAAATTGAAATAATAAAATAAAACAATGATAAAGCTTTGTTTTTAACGTGAATAAAATTTGAGTTGGCTCCTGCAGGTAGTACCTTAACATTAGTGTGAAAAACACGTCTAGTGAGCCAAATGTAATTTCAATATGAACAATTTACTGATCAGCACAAATTCTACTAAAATTCTGAAACAATACAACATCTGTACCTCCAAATGCAGCATGAGGCTAAAAACAATTAAAACTATGTAACAAAGCAATTTTTTTTTTACCTTTTAGTAAGAAAAATAATCTTTTGGGTAAAAACAGGCTGTAATAGTTGAGCTGAGAAACGAGGCTATTTAGAGATGGGTGGCTCTCCTAGCCATTTGGCCCGGTAACCTGTACCTTTACAGTCAGAGCAACACATAGATCCCTGAAAAACAATACCCATTTAAGTACACTAATTTATATGAATAGCAAATTATGCATTCAATTCCGTAGATAATTAAAAGGTTCATTTCGAAATAACAAAATGCAAGAAAAGGAAAGGGGAGTTAATATACTTTATTAATTTTTGTTTCTCAGATTTAATGTCAGTGTCTACTTAACCTAAGTTGAATAGCACTTTATAGATCAATGTAACATTTGGGTTAGTTTGGTTTACTTGGGTCACTTTTTTAAAATATTATCATACAATTAAGCAAAATATCAACATGTAAAGGTTTTATTTACTTATTTTCGTATATTGAATTTAAATTAACCACTCAATCTCAAATCAAATTATAAGATTACAAAGCCTAAAAATAGTCTGAGGATTTGTTGAAAAATATATTAAACCAAAAAAGAACTCATAAAATCAATATAAATGTATGGATACATATATATAACAGTATCACGAGTAGAAAAACACATTTTTTTAAAATTATTAGGTTGTTTCAAACAGAACCTAACCCATAACATTTTCATTTTTTTAATTCAATCCAATCAAAATGAGTTACTAATCAAACCCAAACCGTACGAGGTATGTATGTTGGGTTATATCCTTCAGGATTTTTTATCGGTTTTTTTAAACGCTCATACTAGTGAATAAATGACTTTTTGAGTTAACTTGAGCGAGTTAGAGTAAGACGATTTTTGTATGAAAGGACGACCATTCAAAATAATTAGGAAAAAATAATTTATTTGTTGAAATTTCTTTTTTAAAAAACCGAGAAAGGAAAAGCGTTTCGTTTTTTTTTTTTTTTTAAAAAAAGAAAATCGTAAACAGAGCATTTAAAACACACCGAATCCCCTCCTCACAGGCCTCGGGAAGGAAAATCTCTTTTCCAAAAAACACAGTTTCTTCAGAAGGGCTTATGAACACACATTATTGCTCTTTGGAAAATCTATATAAATGCCAAGATATTTTCTACAATAGAAACAACTGTTCTCAATGATTAAAAAAAAAAAGAAAAAATAGAGTCTAAAAATAAAAACCCATCTAAGACACATCTACCTCAATCCTCAATTTCTTCTTAAAAATCTTCATCTTCCCCATCAAGTAAAATAAAATAAATTATCCAGCCCTAAACAGATCTTTAGATCCATCCATCAAAGAGAGGCCCAAAAAATTCATAAAGAAGACCCGAATTTCAAAAATTCTATTACGATCGAAGAACATGCAAATAAATAAAATGAGAACTAAAACTAAACAAGTCCAAAATGTAGAATCCCTTTTTCTCAAACACAAAAATTCTATTAAAAGGTTTCTTTCTTTCTTTTTTTTTTTCCCAATAAATTAGATTGATTTTCTTTTTCTTCATTAATAAGTGTTGGGTGTGATTGAGTATCTACCTAGATTTAAGACGAAAGGAGAGCAGAAGTGGGAAGGGAAACAGAGAAACAATGAAGAAAAATATTCATTGCCACCTCATCTAGAAACTATCGACTCAACAATTCGTTCCGAAAATTAACCGAGGGTCAAATTAACTTAAAGATAGAAGTAGTAGTTTTTAAAACTCAATGCCAAAAGTGTTTCTTTTAAAACCTTAAGCACTAGATAGACACTAACCACAAATATGGAAAGACGAGTATGGAAAAAAAGAATAAAGGGCAACAAATCTGAGCCAAAAATAGAAGCATACTGATTTCCACTACGAGCTTAGCAGAGTTAGTTTTAAACATACCACATACTCCATCAACTGATCCAAAACAAACAGCAAATACCATCAACTAGTTTAAAATATACAAAAAACCAGGGACGGATTTATTAAAGGGCCAACGGGAGCACATATCCCCCTCACATTATCGGTTTTTATATTTTAATATTAATTTGAAGTTTCAAATTACAATATTATACTAAATAATGTTTTATTTTTAACAAAATATTGTTATAGTATAATGGTTGTATCCCACTTTTATAACCCAAAGGTTGTTTCTTCAAATTCTACATTAGCAAATTTTTTTAGAGGCTGAACAAAAGAAAACTAACTCTCTACACTAAGATATGTTTTTTCCTAATACCCATAATTTTTTTCAATTTTGTTAATAAGATATTTCTAAAGCCATGTTTGATATATTTAATTTCTGTTCAGTAACTATTTTTTTTAAAAAAAAAATCAAGTCAATAGACACCACTATCAACTCCAACATTCTTCCTTTGTTATCTACATCTTTTTGTTTTTTATGAACCAAATAGCCTTCATTGAGAAGGAATGAAAGATACATCCTACGAATGGTTTAAAAGACCAAGTCAAACTTTGAAAACAAAAGAAGATGTAACTTTCGAAAAGTTAGTTTTTGTTTTTAGAATTACGAAATTTGTTGCAATTTCTTAATTACAACTTACATCTTTCTAAGCAAAATTTTGAATTCTTAGTAACAAAAATACGTGTTGTTCCACCTCAAATTTTGCCTTAGATTTTGAAAATACCATTAAAATTGAAACTACAAAACAAAATAGTTATAGGTGAAAGTAGTATCTACCAACCTAATTTTCAAACTTCAAATGTTATTAAAATGGAGCTTAAATTATCTACTGAGAAAATATAGGGTGCTTTAAAAGTATGTAAAAGCACTTTCAGTTTCGACCATAATACTTGAGGGAGAGTTCTCTTAATAATTAAAAACTTATTCAGCTCAGAAAAAATTACAAATACAAATACAAATAAAAATTGTTATTTATCTAGTGGTTACAAACATTTTGACCTGCTCAAATAACTTAGACACTGCTTAGTAACCATTTGGGTTTTAGTTTTTGGTTTCTCACAATTTCTTGTTTATGGTTTTCATATTTCTTATCTACACATTTGAATTCTTAGTCAATTTCCAAAAACAAAAACAAGTTTTTGAAAACTAATTTTCTTTTCTTCCAATATTTAGCATTGATTTTAAAAACACTCCTAAAACATGGATCAACATTAACAACACAAATAAATAAATAGATGAAAGTGGTGTTTATAACCTCAATTTTCAAAAACAAAAATCAAATAGTTAAGGAAAGTAGAACTTAATAATTCAAATGACGCTCTACCCTAAATACTTCCTACTCACACTTTCTCAACCTAGCTCATGTTCTTACAAATTTATATCACTAATTTATATATGCACTAAAACATTGTACCTTAGTTTTAATCATCTTATTTTACTGGCTTGTCCGTTCTAAAAATGTGTACGTAAATATTAATTATTAAAAATTTGTTTTTATTATTAAACACAGTTCATTAAGTATTTATCTGATAAATTTGGATACAAGCACTTCATGGTTCATAGCATGATATCACCAGCAAACGCAGGTGAAAGTGGTTCAAAAACACATCCAATGATCCAAGAGAAAAAATAAAGTATGAGATCAAAACCAGTTTAGTGACTACCTTGCCGGCACAAATGACACAGCTAGTGTTTCTGGAAGGAACTTGACAAAGCATATTATCTCCAAGAATAAAGAAGCCAGTTCCTCTACACCATTTGCACTCAACATGTCCATTTGAGTTACAGGAAGAGCAGCAAATAGGCCTTGGTTGCTGTCAACATATAAATAGGAATGTTAGGCAAGCTCTTCGATATGTCGCATTCAATTACTTTTAAGTTTGAACAGGAACGCACAGCATGATTTTTCTTTTAAATATAGAAATCATCTTACTATAAGATAATAAACAGGAAACGGTTATAATTGGCTACAGTTCCAAGAATTTGAATATTCTACTACCATGCTGGTTAAACGGATGTTAATTTTGAACTGCCATAGCACGACAGAAGAATCAGAGATTAGGAAACTTATTTGCACATTCGCCTGACCGCGTTACAGCAGAGAAAGAACGCTAGTGAGCGACGAGCGCTATGTTATAAGGACTGGTTTCTTCGGTTAGGTTAACAAATGTTCCTCATCCTCCTCGTCCTGACTACGAAAACGCAGGAAAGGAATGTAAACAAACATGCTCGTTGATTATCGGGAACAATTTCCTCGATTAGGTTCATGAATGCTCAGAGTCTCTATAAATGTTTACAGAGTGTCAAAAGAAAATGAATATTGCAATTTTCGTTAGAACGAAAGGCATGGCCTAAGAAAAAGAAAAAAAAAGCATCTACTGGTTCTACTATCTCTCAGAGAACAGGAAAGGAGATAACTAAGTGAAACAGCCATGAAATGAGAGGAATAGACGATCGCGAGTACCAGAGAGAGATCTTCAGTCTTCATTAGAAGGAAACGCAGGAAAGGAATGTAAACAAACAGGCTCGTTGAATTATCAGGACTAATTTCCTCGATTAGGTTCATGAATGCTCACAGAGTGTTAGAGGAAATGAATATTTCGATCTTCGTTAGAAGGAAAGACATGGCCTAAGAAAGAGGAAGCAAACATCTACTGGTTCTACCGTCGCTCAAAAAACAGGCGGAGAGATAGTCTAATGAAACAGCCATGATTTAAAGAAATGCAATACCGCCAGTACCTGAGAGATCTCCCATGCTTGCTCCATCCTCTTGACGAAATCGGAGCTTCCATAAGAATTAACCATGGAAGCTCGCACGCCACAAATCCTAGACTTAAATAGTCTCGAATCGATGAGCGAAACACGAATCGCAGCAAATCTGGAACAGATTGATACTGTTCTCGTAGACGGAAATCCTTTGCTGTCAATCGATTTCGCCATAATCACAGACTTGCAACACACAGAACTCGACATTTCTCTCCGTTTCTTCTCGTCTCAATCACGTACCGCCAAGAGAGAGCAATCGGATTCTTCTTGTGTGATTTCGTTCGAAGCACGAACCGCCAGAGAAATTCTCTGGTATTCAAAGAAAGACACGGAGCCGAGAAAGTTGAAGATATCTTGGAGGGTTTCTTTCGGGCCCGCCCTCATGTTCGGTATTTGGAGCGAAAGCATTTTCGTTTTTTAATCTCTCTCCGCTTCATTTCTTCTTCTTATCAATGCCGAAGTTTGACCCCCAAATCAAATCAACCTCGGCGTTGTGGGCCTACTTCAGCCCATTAAGAGCCCATCTCTTTTCTTCGGCCCATTAAGCGTTAAACGTTGGGGATTTATAATGGATATCTCCCTCGGCATAAAATATAAGGGATATAGCAACCTTATAAACTATTTGCAAAAATAGCAAATCTTTTATTTCTTTTTAATATATTCCTAAAATACCCTTATTTTAGGTCAAAAATATATGGCTTGATTTTCCCTCCTCCACGATCTTGATATATATATCATTTTTTTCATTCTCTCAAATCTGATCAATTTTTTCTGACTTTCACAATTCGTCCTCTCTCTTTTCTTTTTCTAATTTTATCTTCGCTTTCAACTGGTCGATTTTTCGTTCCATTCTCGCCTCCAACAACCAATCGTCGTCCTGCGTTCAACAATTTTTAGCCTTCAAAGATTTTCGACGAGTAGCAATTTTCTACAATTTTCCATTTGCGTCTACTTCGGTAGGTCAATGTTATGGTTTTGATATTAATTTTTTAGTATGTAATCAAATTTTCTTTAAAAATGTGAGATTTGTTTCCCAACTTTTTCATCCAATTTATGTTCATCGTCTCAGTTAGATATTTGTTTTCAGATGTGATTCTTCCCTAAATTTTTCATTCGACGTCATCCAATTTTTACAATTTGATCTAGTTTCATCTTTGTAGGTTGATTTGGTTCAATTCAATTTGATGATTTACTAGTATTTTTATATAAAAAATGTGTTTATTTACTTGTATTGGATTTCATCAGTTTGAGGCTTTGTAGAATTGAACATATTATGAATTTTTCTATCAATTTTACGTTTTAGGTTAAAAGAATACAAGTTATTGATGAATACAAGTTATCACTGTTAGTTAGACTAGGTAGTATGAGCATGGTGATATTAGTCTATCTGCGATAGATTTGTATCCTACATCTAATATTAGTCTATCAGTGATAAACTTGTATCCTACATCTAATATTAGACTATCAGTGATAGACTTGTATCCTACATTACTGATATTAATTCTAAGTTATCATTGATACTAGTCTATCAATGATAAACTTGTATCCTAGTCCATCACTGATATTAGTCAGTGACAGACTTTATGTTTTATTAATGCAATGAGTGTTACACACTAGGATGATAATGGTATATTTTTGTTTTTTTTTTTTTTTTTTGCAGGAATTCAGAATTATGATTATTCAATGTTATGAGTGTAACACTACCTCTAGTTTGCAAGGGTCAAGCAAAAGGACCATGAAAACAAAAAAAAAATTGATTGATGAAAAGAAAAGTCACTCAAAATGTAGTTATTGTTGTCGTGCTGGTCACAACCGTAGAACGTGCACACTTCCATTATTTTTACAATTATGTGACATTATGTTGTTGCCTTTTTTTTTCTTTTGTTAGAAGGAAATACTTTCTATTTGTTTGATTCAAACCTTTCGATAATAAGCCACTTTTTTTATCAATACATTTCAAGTCTATACATGTTACTTTATTATAAAGTAGTAATGTCATAATGGAGTTTAATTTAGTTGATAGTTCTATTGCTTATAGACTTTACTATGAAGTTTATCGTTGATAGCTTCTATTAATGATAGACTTCAACATGTATATTAACAAAACTTTTCCTCTATAAAATGCACTCATTAATAATAATTTGCAATTATTCAACATGTATAATTCTAATTTCTCAATGGGAACACAAAGGCACATAACTTACAATGATTATTCCACCTGTGATCCAACATTTTACTATATTAATATGTAAAATCAATTCTTTCACCGTTATGGTCTATCTGTCTATTATTAATAGATTTTAACATCAATTAAAAAGTCACAACTATTTAAGAATATAAAAGGCATAACTTGCAATGTTCAACTTGTGGTCCAACCTTTTCTATATCAATATAACAAAATCAAATAAAATGTGAAGTCTATCGTTGATCTTTTCTGTCATGAAATATTCACAAAACTAATATACAACAATATCCATTTACTCGATGAGAGAGTTGCAATCAAACTAGGGACAAATCAATAGGTCTCTTGCAATTTTCTAGTCTTCTGCAATCACCAACATTCTCTTTGATCGGTTAAGTTGTATCTTCGGCCTAACATTTTTAACATTCTTCGCTATTTCCATAGTTTTCATATTTTTTTCTTTTCTTGAACAACCTGAAATGATAATATTGAATGAAAGTTTATAAATATATATATCATAATGCAAGCAATCTAAATATCTTCCAAGTCTACTGGTGATAGAAACCTATCACCAATAGACCCTAAGCAACAACACATAAAAAATACATATTAAACTAAAGTATCTACTAGCATCCCATTGCAAGCAAGCTAAACATCCTCTAAGTCTAAGTGATAGAAATCAATCACCGAAAGACCTTTAAGCAACATCACATAAAAAATGCACATTAATTAAAAGTATCTACTAAACATCCCTAAACATATTCCAAATCTATCAATGATAGAACATATTATTGATAGTTTTTAAGAAACATCGCATAAATAAATGCACATAAACTATAAAACATTTACTAACACACCTTAGCGCAAACAAGTTAAGCATCCTTAAAGTCTATCAATATAGAAACAAGTTAAACATTCCAGCACAAACAAGTTAAACATCCTCCAAATCTATCAATCAGTGATAGAAACATATCACTCATAGACTTTAAGCAACATCACAAAAAAAAAAACACATTAAACTAGACTTCTACTAACTTCCCAAGTCAAACAAGCTAAACATCTTCTAAGTCTATCAAGGATTGAAACATATCATTGATAAACCATATCATTGATAGACCATATCACTAATAGAACATATCATCGATAGACTATATTACTGATAGACCATAAGCAATAACGGATAATAAATGCAGATTAAGCTAAAACATCTAATACCAAACCAACACAAACAAGTTAAACATCCTTTTTAAGTTGATAGAAACATATCACTGATAGAACCTAAACGACAACACATAAAAATTTACATTAAACTAAATTATCTAATAACATTCCAATGCAAACAAACTAAACATCATTCAAGTCTATCAGTGATATTATATATCACTGATAGACCCTAAACCCTAAGTAACAACACATAAACTAAAAAACAAAGCAGAACCAAACATAAAATGAAGAAATCGATTTCAAACAAATAGAAAAAGAAAAAGAAATCTATTTCAAACAAGTTACGACTAAACGGAAAACAAAGATACCTTATGAAAACAACTTATTATTTCAAAAGAAAAACAAATAACTTACAATTGAAGTGGAGAATAACGAAAAGCAGAGAAGTCTGTAGATGATGAAGTCGAGAACGTGAAGCGAAGCGGAAAACGAAGGCACCGGCAAGAGAAAACCAAATCGGAATACGAAGAAAGGAAAAGAAAGTGGAAGATGGAAGGAAAACGTGAAGATCGAAGAAATCGGAATACGAAGTGTACGAAGCGTG
This sequence comes from Cucumis melo, assembly GCF_025177605.1. Classification (NCBI taxonomy): domain Eukaryota; kingdom Viridiplantae; phylum Streptophyta; class Magnoliopsida; order Cucurbitales; family Cucurbitaceae; genus Cucumis; species Cucumis melo. The sequence continues at coordinate 939,127 of NC_066863.1, read as the reverse complement.
AAATGTATCTACTTACAGGGGCATTTTCGTCTTTTACTTGGGATTGTATTCAAAATTTGTCATATTTGCAATTTTTTTTATTTTTTGCTATATCCTTAATTAATTTAAACTCAAATGTTATATCCCCGGTCGCCCCTTAAACGTTAGACATCTTAAAGCTCTCCTCTACAACCACAACTTGAACGTGTCATTCTTTCTTTCGAGATTTTTGTACGCATGGTTGACTCCTAAAGACAGTTAATATAAAGTGTTCGAGTATTAAAAAACTAATGAAAACTAACATTACGCTCCACCGCTTGAAATTTTTTATCGTCCTATGGGTGCATCACTCATTACAAGATGGTCGGAGTTCTAACGTGATTTTCATTTTTAATTACTAATTGATCTATTATGTATTTTTTTAAGAAAAAAAAATCGTTCGAATGAATATCATGTTAGATTTTTAATATGGAATAGACATTCCTCTCACATGATAGCTTATGTAAGTATTTGAGACTAAAATCACTTATTCTTTGTCGAAACTTGATATAATAAAAATAGTTATTAGTTGAATAATAAGGTAAATAAATTTATTGCTCTGATAATTATTTGTTTCGACAAATAACTATTTTCAAGAAAAAAAATAACTTCATGAAAAAAAAAAAGAGAGAGAGAGAAACTTCTATTGAAAGTTGATTCTTCCATGATGTCTATGGTTTTTTATATATCAATTGCATTTTTTAGTTAAGTTATTTGAGCACAACCTTTCAAGCCTATCGTTTTCAAAGTTGTCAATTAATATTAAGATAGTTGCAAGTATGAAGATTAAATTCAAAATATTAGCATATATAAAAACATTAAAAAAATACAAATATAATAGAATTAGTTAACGTCTATCAACGATACTGATACTATATTGCAAGTATGAAAACAAAGGAATTTATAGCTCATATCAATATATGCAACATAATCTGTCACTAATAAATCACAATAGTTTATCAGCAATAAATCACAATAGTTTATCAGCAATAAATCACAATAGTTTATCGGCAATAGAAGTCTATAATTAATAGATCTTAAATTTATCACCAATTAACTTTGCTATATTTAAAATTTTTCAAGAATGTTACTACATATTTAATTATTATTCATAAAAATGCTGATAAGTCTTTTCTAATATTTCCTCGTTTGTCCGATCTATTTGATATTAGAACCGATTGGATTGAAGTCCAATTTATTTCCTTAATTTTATTTTTTATGAAATGAATTAGAAGTTTGACTCTAATCACAATTAGACTTCATTCCAAGAGTATATCAAGCAAAATTACTTCCTCTATGTTATACTTTAAAACAATTCCCCTCTACTTGAAATATTAAAACAACCACTAACTATATATAGTGGATTGTTATGCTTTACCCGACAATTTACCTAATTAAATAATCCAAGGTTAGATTTTGAACGACAAAATACAAAAAAAATGTCAACAATTTTATAGTTTAAACCTTTCTTATAAAATATTTGAATATTTAATATTTCTTTAAGGAAAAAAGTATTTTAATAATTATACTTTTTTTCTCCATTTCCAAACTTTAATTTGGTTTTTAAAAAATAGGAATGAAAGTTAGATAAAATTTAATTCAAACTTTTTAATGACCGTAACGCTTTAATTTTATATAAAAACTAAACTCAAACCATATATTTCATTTTTTAATCCAAACTTATCATGAAAGTTCATTAAACATTTTTTATAATTTAGCACAAAAATAAATAAAGTTTTAAAAGTTTATGTTACTAATTTATTTTATATATATATATATATATTGCAGGCTGATGGGTACCGTTATAAAGATCATACCCAGTGGTCAGAAAATAACTTCCAAAAAGCTCAAAAGCACTGACTCATTCCTCTTTTTTCACTCTCTCTCTCTATAATGGAAAAACATTTCATCGCCGCCTCTTCGCCGCCGCCGTCAACTTCTCCGACCACCTTCGTTCAAGCCGACACAAATTCCTTCAGAGACCTCGTTCAAAAGCTCACAGGCTTTGCCGGTGACTCCGAAAAGCTTCCGGTCACCCACCTCTCCAAGCTTTCCTCTTCCAAGCCCTTCCCTCCCCTCGCCGCCGACTACCATACCGGTCCCCGTCGGTCTCCATTCAAGCTCCAAGAGCGCCGCCACACAATCCGTAAGCTAGAGATCAAGCTCAGCCTCACCGGACCTTTCAAAAACTCGTCTCCGAGTCACACTCGCCGCGTCGACTCGCCCGTTCCGAGTCCAGTTACGCCTCTTGCTGCCGAGTCATTGTTTTTTCGAAGACCGAGCGTGGCCTCACCGCTTTCGCCGCCGGTCACGGCCGAGGATAAGGCCATAGCTGACGGAGAATTTTATCTTCACCCGTCTCCGAGGAGCTCACAGCCACCGGAGCTCTTGAATTTGTTCCCTTCTAAATTCGCCAAGTGATCAGCAGTCTCAAAATGCATAAAATTACATCGTCTTTTCTCCATTTTTTTCCTTTAATAACGTCTCTGTATATTTTAATTTTTGTGCAATTTTTTTAATTTTCAAGGATCCTGAGGTTGATTATTAAATTTTATTCATTTACCGTTACTATATAGTTTTTAAAGTGTCTGCAGATAAATTAGTTTGAAATTTTAGTGACAGTTGAAGAAAAAAGATAAATTGAAAACTATATTTGAAATATAGTGATATTTGTCATCATATCATCAAATTTGCAATTATAAAAATTGAACTTTGAACTTATATAATAACCAAGAAAATCAACCCTTGAAGTTAATAATGGTAAAAAATGTAATGATAATGTGAAGTGTTAGGGGGCAGAAAAATTCGTCAAAGAAAGAAATAAATGCGACAATAGACATTGAAAACAAGAGTCCACGATGACACAATTAGTGGGTCCTGCTTTTAGCTGTAAGAAAGAACATCGACATGGTTTTGTAGTGGGTTGACGTTGTCGTTCTCTTGAAAGAAATATTATGTGTGTTTTGGTGATCGTGAGCCGTTGGATGCACTCATCGGACGGTGAAGAAGTCGAGTTTGATGGCGGCTGCTTTGTAGAACTACGGCACGTGTACCGTAAGGACCGTCTAAGTGCTCGTAGTTTTATCCTCCAACCTTGACAAATGCACTCTTAAGTATGCCACTTATGTACACGTGTCGACTTCCAAGCGGTCAGTGAGAGGAATTCACTACGGAAAATTGACTTCGGTTCTTTACACTTTTTCTAACTGTTGACTTTTATTTTCTCCTTTTCAATAATATTCGGAAAGTTTGACAATCTAATAACAATTTTATACAAATTTTCTTCTTCTAAAAGATAGGGATTCCAACTAACAATAATCTATGAGGAATTCGTGCAATTTTTTATTAGTAAGTAGCCAATTGAGATTTAATAGTAATAATTTATGTTTTATTTACTGAACTATGCATTAATTGATACGTAAATTCAAGCTTATAACTTAAAGTTTAGTGTATGTGTTGTCCTTTTATCTTTCTTTGTTTTTAAGATATTATCTCTTATTTTCCTCGAGATTAGAAGTAAAATTGATCTATTATTTCCTAACTTTGTGCCACTTCTAGCTTATGTTATCATTTTGAAGGTTGGTTCTCAAAAATTTTAGGAAAATAACAACTCTTTCTCAACTTTAATAATATATGCTACGGTTTATAGTTTTATAGTTTATTTACTTTACGAAGGGTAATACTTTCAGAAAAATTTATGTAATAGTAACACATTAAAAAAGTATATTAATTAACTTAAAGACTAAATTTATTAGACGTTTGAGACCATAACTAAAGACTAAATTTATTAGACGTTTGAGACCATAACTAATTTTTAATCGATATATCTTTTAGTTAAGAAAGGAGAAGAAGAAGGTATGGTAGAAATTTTAGGTAACTGTTAAATAATATATCAAAAATAGATTTGTGTATATCTATTTGTCTTCAAATGATTTAATAAAAATAAAATTACAATAAATAAGAAATTATTTATAAAATATAGTAAAGAAAAAAAACTTAAATAAAAACTTGTTTCATTGGTTTTGTTATATTTTTAATTTTTTATATTTTAAAATAAAATCATTCCGAATAAATTAGTGTTTGAATAATCATTATATATCTGAATATACGTAGATAAGTACTGTGGACAAATATTACATAAATTTGTTTTTTCTCTTTAAAGTGTAGACATTAATTAATTTCTCCCTGCTTAAACTATAATAGTCAAGATTTTATTTGTTCACTTCTTTGATATTCTTTGTATCGCTTTCTGAAGTGTAAAGACCAATTCTATAGTGCAATTTTCCAGAAGACGTAACCAAGTCAAAGACGAAAAGTAGTTGTAGAAACAAATTTGGACACTTGAGGGATAAAAACCGATTATAAAAATAGTAAAAGAATTTATGATCATAAAGTATACATCATAAAAGTATAAAAACGGATAACTATTTGATAGTCTTCTTATAGCTCTCTGATAATCGTCTGATATTATTAATTACCTGTTATATTTGTTATATTCGTAATAAACAAAAAATAGGTGTTATGCTATGAAATGTAAATTCCTTAGAAACAATAAATATTTAAAATTTTTAATGTAGAGTTGAGTCATTACTCATATAAACTATAAAGATGGGTTAAAGTTACTCATAATTTAGTCGCTTTAACGTTTTATGTTTTAAAATATATTTTTCTTTTTTTCGGATTATCTCTCTTTCTCATATGAAATAAAATTTTGGACTTTGGTTGTTCTTAGAACAACTAAGAAAACTATATAATTATATATGATAGTAAAAAGCAAAATGATAGGTGGTTCGATTTTTCTCACCACTTGATTAGTTTTTCCTTTACTAAAAGAGAACATTGTAATTTCATCAAAATGATCTAACTCATTAAGTAATTTCACTACGTAAGATTCAATCATTTATTTTCACAATTGTCGTAGGTCATGAAAAGAATTATTATCCATTTTTTTCATATTTATTTATTTGACTTACCTAGTAAAATTTCACATGTTATAAGTTTTTTATCCCTTTTTTCATATTTATTTATTTAACAAAATGTTATCAAATAGATTTTGAAAGGAAAAACAACGTTATCAATAGTTATTACACATTTAAAGAAGGGTCAAAAAATAAATCCTATGAAAAATAATAATAATTGATTTTTTCTTAATTAATAAAAATACATGCCACCGTGATAATTAATAAAAAACAATTTAAAATATTAAAACTATTTATAGAATAGACCAAAATTCATCTCTCTCTAGTCGATCTAAGTTTTTTTCTATATTTTGTAAGCTATATACACACACACACACGCTATCTATTAACAATTCTTCTAAAAAATAAAGCAATAATACAGGCAACCATTTTTCCAACAAAATAAAATATTGTTTATCTAAATTTAACTCGTAATACACACCACCAATTAGTCTAGTTTAACTCGTAATACATATTAATACATTCAATTTTACATTAGAAAACTAAATCAATAGTGTGAATCAACTTGTCAATTTTACACTATTAAAATAAATCTTTTCTTTTTTAGAATTAAAATAATGAACAACGATATATATGTGTGAGATTTCTTTTAAAAATAGAAAAATTTGACCAACTATTTATATTTTAGAGAAAAAAATTCATTTTAAATATTTTGTTGAATGTTATAATTTTTTAATATAATATAGAATTGTGTTAAAATAAATAAAAACAAAAAAGAAGTGGCGGCCGGCGGGTAATGGGGGAACGATCCAACGGGCGGCGTGAATGCGATACGCGTGATTAAAGTTTGTATATTATTGGCAGACAAACTGATTAATTTCCGTTTGAAATATATTACTCTAATTCCTCTCTATTTAACATACATACACACACACACATATTTTTGTTCCATTTAATTTCGTCGAGGATTCAAAATACAACGCTATTTATTCATTTCGAAAAAAAAAAAAAGGAAAAACAAGTTTACTTTCGACTCTTGTTTTCTATAATTAAATTTTAAACTTAGACAGTAGTGTTTGAATAAAAAGTGAATTATTATAGTCCTAAATTATAATAGTTTATGTTTGTAAATTATTTTAGTTTGAACTATAATTTTATATATTTTTCATGCAAATTATTTTAGTCTTATATAATTATTGTCTTAAACGATTTTTTTAAAATTATTCAAGTAAGGTGTTTGAATTATTAAAAGGAAAAAACAGCACACCACGTATTTATAATTTTTTTATTTGTTAAAATATTATTTTGAATTTTGTTCAATTTTAACTTTGCACTTTTAAATGTTTAATTTTAGTATTTGAACTTTCAATAAGTCTTAAATTTGGTTTCTATTCTGTTAGATTTTTTATTACCTTTTATTTTTTTATCTGTATTTTCACTATAAAATTTAAAAATATATTCACATATTGTGTTTCCTTGCATGATAGATATTATGATTATTTAATCAAATTCAATAAAAATTAACTTATAGTGAATAAATTTAAAATTTATTAATAATATAAAAAATATTATCAATTACTCGAAACACTTTAAACTTAAAAATACAATAACAGTTATTTAACAAAATTTAAATTACAATCGTTGAACTTGAATTTTGACATTTTTTATTAGAAAAACTTAATTTAATTTTGTATAGATTTGGAAATTGATTGACCCAATATTTTTGTTTTCAAACCTATTGTTCTCGAATTGTTAGAATAATTTTTAACTTTCTTTGTTGAAAAGGAAGCTCCATCATATAACAAACCTACCTATATCAAATTTTGCTCATTTTTATTTTTACTTTTCAATGCAGGAAAATGGATGAATGCTTATATTACTATGAATATTTTTTAAAATAACAAAATATCAAAATTATTTACAAAATATAATAAATTCATCCAGTTTTCTATAATTTATTTAAGTTTTTTATTTTTTATTTATTTCATAAATAGTTTTACTTTTTCTTTTTGTTATTTATGACAATTTTTTAATTATAATTATAATTCTTTTACTTTTAACATTATAGATGTGAGGGTACATTAAATTTATTTTAGAGAAATTGAGAATTAACAAACCAAAATTAAAAAAAAAACGATAACAATAATAATAATAATCATAATAAATGCACATGTTCTCAAATAATCTAGAAATCTATATTTTTCAAAAACAAATTGCTTAAAATTAGACCCAATAACAAAGAGCAAGACCAGACACCTTGAAGTTCTCTTATTTACAAAAATTTCCCCCCTTTTTCAAAAGGACATGTTCTTTAATATCATGGGATGTTCCCCAAATAAAGCTTGACATATGAAGGCAATGGTACTTTTTTTTATCACATTATATTTACCCTCCCTCCACTTGTAGATTTCACATAGGAAAAAAAATCATATAAATGAAAATAAATATTAACTAGATAGGAAACAACACATAAACTTGAACATGAAGATCTGAACCACATGTTATGAATACTACATTAAGTCATCAATTGATCCAAAAACTTAAATTTGTGGATGAGTATAAATTTAACGTAATATTTAATATTAAAAAAAATGTTTTTGAGATATATTAGGGTCAAAGGAGTTGTCAACGTTTTGCCACCACTGGAAGCAAAAGGGAAATGGCATAATCATTGTGATTGTGAAACTCTCATTTTTTCATGGGGTGTTTGGAGGATTTGTTCTTATTCTTTGACATGATTGCTACCAAAAAGACATTCTCTCTATGTAATAATATGGCTTTTTGAACTTTTTTTTCTTATATTGTGGAATTCAGCATATGGGTAGTGATTTTTGGCACTTTTTTTGTTCAAAAAATTCCACGACTTTCTGCTTCACTTTTTTGTTTTTAAGTGATTTTTTTTTTCAATTATGTTTATGAACTTTTTTCAATTAACATTTTGATTCTTTTGATACGATTATTTTTTATTTTATCTTTAGCATATATTTCATTCATAATTGAGGTTGGAACAACGTATTGCCAAGTTGACTCATATGTTAAATAGTCTTTTTAAGAAAAATACAAAATGCAAAATAATATATTGAACCACACAATAAAATAATGATAATTTGAAAAAAAAAACAACTTTAATTTTGTTATTCCTTATGAAATTTTTTATATTTTCTTACTTTTTAACTCCTTATAAACTTTTTGAAATTTACGTAGGAAATATTTAAATTTAAATAAAATTTAAGATTTGGAATAAGGTTGCATGTTGTAAAAAGGAAATTCTAATCATTTTTTTTTTTTTTAAAAATAGTAGTAATTTAGTCCTAAAATAAAACAAACCAATTTGTAATTGGTTTAATTGTCTAATTGTATATATTTTTTTAAGTTGGTAAGAATTAATGTCTTCGTTCATAATTTACTGATTCAATTATACTCACGTGAAATAGTTCAATTGACATTAACGCATATCATCAATCCAAAAGTTTATAGATTAGGATATTTAGAAATTTTGATTATTTAATAATGTACTCGTCAAGTATCTTTATATTTTGGTTTTATACTTAAAGCAGCTATCTCTTTCCAAGACAACAAAAGTTTGAATCCTCTAAGTTCATGTTTTTTTTTCCTTCCTTCACCTTGTGTTCGGCCAAAGACATTCATGTAATGGGCCGAAACCCATGTAAGGATGTCTTAAGGCCCAAACTGAAAAGCCAATGAAAATAATCGAAATAAATGGAAAAACATACCATGTTAGGATGACAAGACAATTACCTCTTTCTTTTCTTTTCATGCCCTTTCTTTTGATTCTAGAGCCTAAAAACTAACCATTTTTGGATAATTTGTCAAAGTGAATTTCACTAAGTAGTGCTATTAGAATGATTCTAATTCTTGAGATTGAAGATTTAATCTTCAATTTCGTAGTTGTTGAAATTAAGAAAAAGATATTTACCCGATTTTTAATACATGTCCCAACCACAAGTTTTTTCGATAGAAAAAAATATCGTAAACACACAATCTAGACAATTCGTATGGATGGAATAAAAGAAGAATTTTACATCTTCATTTTGGGTTTACAGTTGTATATAGTTTCACTTTTATCTTTTCTCATAACTATTGGAATCGAAGAACAAAGTGAATTATATTTTATATTCGAGCTTGATATAGGTCATAAAAAATAAAGCATCACGATGTAACAGTAAATAAATATATATTCAACGCAGACAATCATGTCATTTGTTAGATACAACTATTCAAGTTGAAGTGATGTATTTGATATATGATGCAAATTATAAATACGAAAAATTTTGATCAACCAACGATAATATGTTATCACATCTCTTGCCACCTTAAACGATTCATGTTAAAGTTGTGTATTCATATAGGGTACAATTAAGATCATAGATAAAGGAAAAAAAAAAAGGATATGTAATGGTAGATATACGTTTGAGCAAACAATCTCATCTTCTTTCTTTCAAAATCTCATAAATTTACACTTGATTTTCCAAATTAGTGACAACTATTCTAGTTAAATTATATACATATGTATTATACTAGTTTAGACCTTTTTCATTATGTACATAAATAAGGTTATATAAAGATAACATACGTAATAGCAAGATTATTGAAAATATTTTTAAAATATAATAAAATTTTAAAGTTTATCAATAATAGACATTGATAGATTTTTATTCCGGATAGTTTATTAATATATTTCGTAAAAAATTATCGATTTCTATTAGTAAATAATCATAAATATTGATATATTTTGTAATTTTTTTTATTATTTGAGAGTTCTTGAAAAGCAATAAAAATTGACCAACTATTTATACTAGGAATTTTTAGGCTTTATTTTTCTGTGGAGTTTAAATATGTCGCCAAATATTTTGAGGCTAAATTATCATTTGGTTTTTTCCGTATATTTTAAAAGAAATAAAAGGCAGATGGTAATTGCATTGCATCTTATGGCGCGCACACGCATTGTCAGATTTGTCGAAAGCTCGGAGCCGGTGTGTCACTTTACCCACTAAATACTCAACAAACTTTCGCCTCCAAACAAAACACGGCTCCGATTCTGAGGCATTATTATGACTATTATTTCCCGATGTCGAACCACCTTGTTCACCCCATATCCAGGTCTCGGTTCCGGTTCCGGTTCCGGTTAATTAGAAGTTTGAGCGCCGTACGTCGATCGGCCGGCAAATGGGGTGCAAATACAAGATTGGTTTGGGATTGATTTGTACGGCGGTTCTTATATGGGTTGCTTCCGCCGAGATTACTCAGGTAATAATTAACAGTCCTTTCGTTTCTTTGTATTTCTTTTTTATAATCCCTAATTTTTTGTTTTGGAAATAAATGGAAACTAAATTACTGGTTTTACTAGATGCTCTCTTCAACATGCATTGACCCGATCTGTTCGTTTTTCTTTTCTAAATAAGAATGAAGGCTTTTTTAGTACAAGTATTGAGTGTATAGATTTGAGTCTAAAACCTTCTCCTTCTTCTTACATATAGAATGGAGTTGAGCTAAACTCTTTTGAAACGGCGTGAAGTCCATGCAATAAAATTATACTTAGTACATTATGATCATATGCATTTATCTTTGTATATCCTAACAAATCGACAAGTTTTTTTGTTATATATTTTTTTTTTATTTTTTGTAAGTAATAAATAATTTAATTCATTGTCGGTGTGTGATTGAATGTGAATATTGTCTAAAAATAATGAAGGAGTAGAGTGTTATATATTCTATTAAATTTACATTAACCAATGAGCTTAAGCTGGTTCTTGAAGGTCATGTTTTCAAGTCTTTGCATTTGTTGTTTTCTCCCCGATTAAAATTGATTAGCATTTGTTGTTTTCTTGATTTTCACCAGTTGGTCTTTTTAAATATTTTCACTTATTAGGGTATTAGTGATATATAATTGTATTTATCTTCAATAACTAGCATAAGCTTTTGGATGAATTTATGGTTCTATATATATAGAGAGAGGTTGCACCTAATCTTCATGCTCTCCCTTTATACATACATATATGTATATATATATAACAACGTGTTCAAGTTTGATTGAACAATTGTCTTGACAGTACAAGAAAGGTACTGTCCATGTGCAACATCCTAATAAGTTCTATTGTATACTATAAGCTCTTTTTTATATTAAGAATTTGTCGTGGACCATATACATTAATCTAAGTGAACTCTACTATATTTCTAAAAGCACGTTGATGTGTCAAAACAATATATGGAGGTGGTATGAAACCATGTAGAAATTTTCCGTTGTATTTATTTGATTGTTTTCTTTATTGGTTTTGTTCCTTTTCCTTTTTATTTTACGCTTAAAATGACTTTTTTTTTTATCTTATATATGTGGAATCACCTATTCACCTTAAGGGTATTTAAAATTTTTTATGTGTTTTATGTGTGGATGCCAATTGTAATTATGGTTCACAAGAAAGAACACATTTTTTAGAAAATTCTAAAATCATTATTTTGGCGTTTTTCCAAAAATATAAAAAAATCGATAAACTATTTACGATTCATAAAACAAAATCACTAAAAAACAAAATTAATTACAAATATTTTGCCAAATATTCTTTTTTTTTTTGTTGACAAATTCCCTTATTTTTTTACGAAATAGAATTCACTATTAAAACTAAATTAGTCGTGGGCCCAAGAACTCCTTGAGGTCAAACACTCGTAAGCACTTGTAGAAGAAAACGTTTAAAATGCTTCCCCTACAAGCACTTATTTACCATGTTTTAGATTTGTTCGAATCACTTTTGAACACTGTAAATATTTTCAAGCACGTAAGAAAGTCATTCCAAACCGGTCCTTAATTAAACCTTTATGTATGTATTAATTAACCAACACTTATATGTTTGGTGCAGAGAATCTTCAGTGAATATAAACATCCATTTGCACTCTCATATTTAGGGGTATCTCTCATGGTGATATATTTACCAGTGGCAGTTCTCAAAGATTTGGTGTGCAGTTTATTAAACCCTCATAATTTACTTGATAATAATTATGGTTCTATTATAAGCACTTCAATTGGAATTGATGGCCCTTTGAGATTTAATGAAATGCATTACAATTTGGATGGAAGCATGGGACATTGCCTTATAATTAATGACAAAGATTTGAGTACTGAAAGGGAAGAGCTGGGACAACCTTTGATTCCTAATTTTGAATCATCACATCATAAAGTTAGTACATGGGAAATTATTAAATGCAGCCTTTATCTTACTCCCTTGTGGTTCACTACAGAGGTACATTTTCTTCTCTAGTACATGTTTTTTTTAGTACACTTTGGGGCGGAGTATTTGAACCCGAGATTTCTTGGTTCTTAGTCCATCTAATGTTAGTTGAGCTAAACTCTTGTTGACATTTAATACATGTTTCTTACTTTTTTTAAAAAGTAATTTATATTCTTCTCCTAAAAAAGGTAAAAGAAATGTGTATATGCTTGTTTTCCATACTCTATATGATTCACACATTTCATTAAGGAATGTTTTGAGTTATTTTTGGCCAAAATTTTAAAACCATAAACAAGTTTTTAAAAAACTACTTTTCTCTAAGACTTCGTTTGGTATTTTGGTTTTTTGTTTTTGGAAATTTAGTCTATAAACACTAGCTGATGAAGCTCTAAATTTGTTACTTTATTATCTATTTTCCTAGGTCCTACCAATGTTTTCAAAAGTCGAGCCTTTTGATAACCGAAAATAGTTTTTGAAAACTTGTTAAAATAGATGAAAATTATTGTAAGAAATTGATAGGAAATAGGCTTTATAATTTTCAAAAACAAAAACTGGTTATTAAATGGCTCAAGTTTTAGACCAAATTAAATGTGGTTGTATGTGAATGTCTACTGAGGTTTTCATTTATCAGTATTTTGTTAATTTTAGGAACTCGTTGCTGCAATAATGTCGTTTGTTGAGACTTTTGCAGTACTTCTCAAACTCGGCCCTAGCAAATACGAGCGTTGCGACGGCGACGATCTTGAATTCAACATCAGGCCTTTTCGCCCTTCTGTTTGGAGCTCTTGTTGGGCAAGAATCCATAACCATTTCCAAAGTGGTTGCTGTTTTCATTAGTATGGCTGGGGTCATCATGACAACCTTGGGAAAAACTTGGGCAACTAATGAGTTCCTAATCATTTCTGAGTAAGTTTTGCTATTGATGACTATATAGTTTCAATGTTCTTCATTTCATATGTAATATGAACGTTATCACATATTGCTTTCTTCTCACCAAGATGATCAGCTAAGCCCTTTCGAGTTATATACACACTTCGCACGCACGATGTATTTAGGCCCCTCACGACCTGATTTTACTGATGTGGCGTATTTCTATTGGTTTTTATTTCTATATTTAATCAATAAATGGGTTGAACTAAAACAATTTGAGCGAACTTAATCCCTTTGTCATCTTTTTGCTTTATTATTGTTGAGTCGTATCTTTTTGGACGTGATTTTAAGAAATGCTTAGGTTGGCTTTTATATGAGCCTTCTTTTGGACTCTCTGGGACGAGCGTACGTGATGGTGTCTTTTCAAAGGCTCTTTCTCCTCTTTTGATCGGTTTTTGCCCCTTGAGCTTGAGTTTTTAATTACACTTCGCATTGTTTCTATGTTGATCAGTTGGGAGTTGACAAATTCCAAACTAACGTGGTTGTAACTTACCATGTTTTCTTCCTTTTTTTTTTGGTAAGGCCAAGAGGTCGAAGCATCACAGGAGACATTTTCGGTCTTCTTTCGGCCGCAATCTATGGATTATTTACTGGTATGGAGTTCTAACTAGCGACTGTTTTGTTGGTGATTCAAATGTTTTACTCCATGGTAATTATTAAAATTGTGTGATTGGTATATAGTGCTGCTAAAAAAATCAGCTGGATCAGAAGGAGACAAGATTGATGTTCAAAAGTTTTTTGGATATGTTGGTCTCTTTACAATATTGGGTCTCTGGTGGCTTGGTAAGTGGATCAATAATATTTAGTTAATGGTAATTTATTCTTCTTGATTGAACAGATTTTTTAGGGTCAGACAGAAGTATTTGACCATGAAAATTTAAGCACTTCATTGACAAGTTATGACCACGTATTTAGCGTGTCTGTGTTTGACACATGTTGTTGAACACATATTTTGGACATTTGTCAGTACAATAGATGTGTCGTATACTAGTTGTACAAAGTCAAAATAGGACCAACATTCGGTAGAACAAATCAAGCACTTGTTATATACAATTGTTTCATTTTTTTTTACAACGAAACCCGTTTTTTTTTCCTTAATTGTTATGAATACTAAACCAACACATATAAGTCTAGACTAATAACAATTGAAAGCAAAATAGATGTTTAAGTATATATAGCAATAACTCCGTAGAGTCTTGTATCTATTTGTATCCACGCTGCTTTTAAAAGGAAACTGTTCTTATCAGTAAAGTCCTCCTTGCAGTTTGGCCTTTAACTGCTGTGGGCATTGAACCTCCTCTCAAGTTTCCTCCCTCGAAATCCATAACCGAAATCGTGCTTTTGAATGGCTTCGTCGGGAGCGTTCTGTCGGATTACTTTTGGTATGTCGAAAATACTATATATGTTCAGGTTGGATAACAATTTCATTTACAGTTTTTTCCCATGGAAATATCTAAAAAAGAAGCTGAAAATAACAAGCCATTTCTTAACTTATTGGGACTTTGTTCTGTTTGATCCAAAATTCAAAGAGAGAATTTGTTCATACTTTGGCAGGGCCCTCTCTGTGATTTGGACTTCTCCATTAGTTGCCACACTGGGCATGTCATTGACAATTCCCCTTGCTATGCTGGCTGACGTTGTATTACACGGTCGTCGCTACTCTGCTCTCTACATCCTCGGTTGCATTCAGGTAACCGCTCATCAACTCAATTAAAACTTTAGAACTCAGGAAGAAAATGGTACATCCGATAACACAAAACCTATCACCGCTCATCAACTCAATTAAAACTTTAGAACTCAGGAAGAAAATGGTACATCCGATAAAACAAAACCTATCATATTCATGTATTTCGAACATGATGTCGTTCTATTTAGTCTATACAAAACATTTTGTATTCGAGTACTCAAATACGCAAGGGAGAAGTGTTCTTAGGCTCTTTGCTTTGTTTTCTTCTTTCCATTCAGGTCTTTGCTGGGTTTTTAATAGTGAACTTTTCAGACAAGATCTCTACGTAGGGGACAACCAACTCAAAATCCTCAGAAGAAGAAGGTGGATGTGTTAAATGTAACTTTACAAATGTAAATATTAAACATATTATGAATATAGGTATAGAAATGTTAAATATTTGAGAGTTAGAATTATGTGTTGGATATGTATATTTGTTGAGAGTTTAATGTCTTGCGTTTGATTATAGATTTGGTTGATAGGCGAAAATAATTTTAATTATTAGATTTAATTGGAATATATATTTATTTTAAATGGTTAAAAGATCTGGATTAGATAATAAATAAATAATAAATTAAAGCAATTAGTTTTAATTTGTAGATAAAGTGAATTTGGTTTAGTGGTATTTGGACGATTTCTCTCCTTCCTCAATTTTCATTTTCTCACATTTTTTGTTCACTATTAATCGAATATAAATAGGCTTCTTAGTCTTTTTTTTCACTAATAGATAAATTAAAGAAAAGTTGTTAAAAATATAATATTATCATTCATAGACAAATCTAATTTTGTTTTAGTAGTTTTATTATATGGTGAATAAATAGTTTTGTCAATTTTTTTATTTTTGAAAAAAATCCATTATTTATTAATTAAATATAAACATGCTTCTTAGTAAATGAGTAAATTCAGTTAAATTACATATCGATTTATTCCTATTAAGCTTTAACATACAACGACTAAATTCTATAATTTTAAATTCTTACTATTTAACATAAATTCTTAACTATTTAATATCTATTGCACAGCATCTCATCAAATTAAAATTTAATTGTTAACTGATCTATCACTTTATATGCAAAAATATTCATCTTAATTTAATTACATTTTTTACAATAGCAACTAAATATTTACGATTTGTACTGTATAAGGATTATTGTGACCAATTTACTTTTTTTTTTTTTTTTTTACAATTTGAGAAGTATATAATTTTAATGTTTAAGCACTGAAGTTTTCAAATCTTTTTTTGAATTAAATCCTTATCTTCATACAAAAGCAAGGGTAAAAACAGTAATTATTTAAAACCATTCCCTTTTTAGTTTTGGTTTTGGAAATTAAAAAAGATATTAATCTGGTTGAAATTTCCGGACCATAAGCCTTCAAAAGGATCTGAATCTAAGCGTCTAAGTGAATCAACTCCGAACTCCACCATTGGAAAATCAGAAAACCCGTAATCTGAATGGAAAAGGGCAAGGGCTTGATGGTGGACGGCCGGCGATGGGCCGTCGATTTCTCCGACAATTCTTCGTCGAATTCAACTCGCGATATTCCTGATCCTCCTGGTTTTACTCGTGCTTCCCAAGATCAAGACGATTCCACTCTCAGCCGCCAGAAGAAGGATGCCGAATCCAATTGGAAGGCTCAGGTGCTACTCGAAATTCATTATTTTGGTCGATTAGGGTTTCTTTTGAGATTCTTCGTCCTTAATTTTTCACGCATCTCGTTGGGTTGTAGTTCTAGGGAAATTTAGAGCTTAGCAATAATTAATTATCTTTTTAGGGGACGAGTCGATGAGATTACTTAATAGTAGAAGCTTTGTTCTTCATTTTGTGTTGGGATTTTTTTTAAAAAAAATAAATATGGTCGACAAGAATTTTGTTGCCAAATGTAGTGATCTAACTTTGCAATATATGAGCAGAAAGCTTGGGAAGTGGCCCAGGCGCCGTTGAAGAATTTGTTCATGATGGGATTCATGATGTGGATGGCTGGAAGCACTGTTCATTTATTTAGCATTGGTATCACATTTTCAGCTCTTTGGCAGCCCATAAGCGCCCTGCAAGGCGTTGGAAAGGGTAGGATTGATATCCATTCTTTTGCTAACTTCATCTTTTTCTTTGTGTGTGTGTGTGTGTTTTGTTTAGCATGGTGTTGTCTTGTCTCTATCGTTCTGTCTACAAGCACATTTGACCTACAGTACACCATCTATTCGGTTTTCTTTTTCCACCTTCGTTTTTTACTATGTTTGTAGTCTCTGAACGATTCTTCGTTTTTTACTACTATGTTTGTAGTCTCTGAACGATTCTGCTTCCTCCGCCCCACTTGATACTATGTAAAGACGCTCGTTAGGAGCTTAATCATATTCCTTGATTTGTTTTTTTGGTGGTCTCTTGAGTTGGGTTGGACCTTTTTTTTATAGAGAAAGTAATACCCCCATTCTTCTTTGTTTTTAATGGTGTTTCTTATTGGAAGAAAAAAGAACTAGGGGTAGCTCAAGAACACAAACATATCTTGATCAAGTGAGGTTGTAACAAGGTAGTGTTTTTTCAATAGCTTCCTTTTTTAGTGGATTTCTAGTAAGTAGAACTAAATACCGATTGTTCTGTTTGTAGAATGGCTATATAAGGTATAAAATTTTGAATTATGTAAGGAAAAATTATATTATTTGTGGGATATTAGTGATTTGATTTTAGTAGGTTTATCATATTGTTGGCTGTTGTTATTGGTATTTTTTTTTTCCTGCAGTTTTTGAGCCTTACAAGGACAGTAAAGTAGATCTTCTTGGACCTAAGTTGCTATTTATTGCCCTCAACCTCGGAGGTTTAGCATTAGGTGTTTGGAAGGTGAGTTTTCTAATATTATTATTATTATTATTATTTTTAATCTCTTAATCTCTAAACAAGTTTTGAATGTCTCTTTTGTATTTTCTTACCACTGCTTAATTTTCCTACATCTCAAATGTGGCTTTTGCAGCTTAACACTTTGGGGCTTCTGCCAACACATGTATCAGACTGGGTTTCGTCTCTACCACCTGCTCAGGTCAGATTCTTACTCCTATGTTAATATGATTACTCCCTTTCATGGACATGTGCTGTTGTGCACCTTTTACCTGATTTTTGAAATGATATGCAAATTTGTTTTCTTGTTGCCAATGATTGAAATTGCTAAATACTATGGAAACTCATGGGCTCCATGTTTCGATAACTTGTGGTTCTACTTCTAAATACTGTCATGTTAATCAAATACAGTGTTAGGATGCAAGCTATATTGTTAATATTCAAGAAAAAATATTTTTCAATTGGTCCGGTTGATTGGATTTCTGGGCCATCTGTTTGGTGTATACTCTTTCAAGTAGAGTTGAATCGTTTCTAATGTGGACTGATTTTTTATTTTTAATGGTTGACTGGAGAAAGGTTAATTGTTTGTAGTTAGCTTGATTGCGCCCTGTTAATTAGTTAAGTTACTTGGATAGGATAAAATAGAAGGGGGAAGAATAAGGTATGAGAGAAGCAATGGGTTAATACAGTATCACCTCGACCAAAGGGTCAGAGGTTCAAACCTCACTTAAGGGCTGAGAGAAGTTGTGAGGAAAAAATTTGCTTTCTCATACCTCTCTATCCTTTGATTATGATAACTAACTATAGCTTTTAAATCCGGATTGAAGTCACTTAACATTTGATAGGATCTACAGGGTTAGTTTTATTTAAACATTGTTTCAATTGGATCGGAGATCTTCTCTATTGTCATTTATAGTTATTCTGATTGTTTATCAAATTTTAACATGCAATTAAATGCTCCCATCTCCTCGTAATCCCATTTTGGGGAAAAACTCACTGACGACATGTTTGGTAACGTTCTTTAATGGTTAAAATCACTTTTATTATTTTCAAAATTATTTTTGATAATCTAAATTCAAGTTTAAAAGATTGAAAAGTGTCGTTCATTTAAACACGACAAAAAATTCACTAGTCGATCTTGGCATTGAATTACAACGCATAAATTAGCGAAACATGGACCCCGTTGAGATGTGCTTGGTTAACAAAAAGAATAGTAACTTGTCGTGCCTATTCATTTATTAAACTTTTGGTCAGTGCTAGCACCTTGGAACTTATTCTTTATGATATTAGTCCTTCAATTCCCTGTACCATTGTTAAATATTTATCGTCTTTTTTCTCAGGAGGTTGAATTTTCCGGTGGTGGGATTTCTCTTCGCTAAGATGCACAACACCATTTTGTCTACTAACGACAGGGAAACCAACAGAGAATCATTGAGCCACTTGTTGATGATCGAACTTCATGGATGGATGGATGGATTGCTCGTGTTGTGCATGAACGTGATTATAAGTCTTTATATTACGCCTGCATGGATTGTGCTTGATCAAGAACAATGTTAGAGATGTGCTGAGGGCACAGCTATTGTTTATGGTACTCATTTTTCTTTAAAAATTAGATCCTGCTAGTAAAAATTATTACTGACTGGTAAAACCATCCCATAGTATGCTAATTCCTTGCTCTGTATGCCCAAGAACAAAATGCTTTACATGGAATATGGTTTAACATTTTTTTTTCTCTCTTTTGCATTATTTTTGAACAAATAAATCCTTGGAAAGTGATTGTAGTCAAATGCATAACAATATGGGAAGAATGATTTTGATCGTTTTTTTTTTCCTTTCTATGTTCTCTAACTTGGAGATCATAGTACAAACTTTATGTTGGTTGAATTATGATTCATGTGGTGTTGGAAGGTCTTACGCTTTCCAGTTGGGGTGCATAACTTCTGATTGTGAGCTGTTTGTTGATATCAATCGAGTGGTGGACCTGTTTTTGTAGGTTAGGCGTTTTATTGATGATATCTAGAATTTTTCTTTCATTTCTGTTAATTTTTGCTTCATTGTGATTGGAAGTGAACCGTTTATATACACTAGCTGGTAGGAAGGGGTGGTTCGGGTATCTCTTTTACGTGGTATTGTGATTTTCTTGATTAGTTATTTTCCTCTCGTAGGTTGGATGTTCATCTATTCTTCTCTGCCAAGTTTGGCAAGTTTCTGAGTTAATTAAGTTATGTTTCTCCGGGGGATGCTAAATAGAGACTAGAAAGCAGGGTTTGGAAGAACTTAATAGTTTAAATTTATAATTTAAGTTATATATATATATATATATTGTCTTCAAATAAAAGAGTAAGTTGCAAATATATAAATTAATCTCAAAGTATTTACAATAGGAGTACTAATTTTCAAAATGTTATATATCGATTATTAGTTCTAAAAGAGTTGCTTGTTGCAATTGCTCGGGAAGAAAACTACAAATTCAAAACATGTCTTTATTAGTAATTAATCTGAAAGGTTAAATATGAAATTTGTTATACAACCAAATATGTTGTAAGAAAATACACAAATATTCCTTTGAGTTGAACAGTGTTTGACATGAAAATTCAAAGGTATTTGGTAGATGGTGTATGCTATGTTAACCAATTGGGATGTTCATCATTTTTTAGTTCGATTATAAGAAAGTGAATCGTCTTTTACATGGAACGGATGATAATTTGATGTTCAATTGATCTTGATAAGGGTACTTCATTTAGCATAGACGAGCGGTCAAAGTTTCAAGCCTACTAGTGAACTTCAAAATCGTGGTGTTGTGTTGATGGTCTTGCAAATACATCAATAATGCAGTCTACCCTTAGTATTCGCGAAGATGCTTTTTCCATATTGAATTACATTTCTTATCCATGAGGATAGATAATGTTCTAAATGTTGTATTGCCAAAGTGTCAAGATGGAATACATTTAATAGATAGAGAAAGTTTTTTATGGTTGTAATAAGATAAAAGCTCACAATAGATAATACATTCATCTATGTTCCGAAAATTTTATGTCGATTAAGATAAGTTGAAAAAAAATTTGAATACATAGCATGGATGGATATTAGACTGGGTTTTTACATTTATTAAACGTTTCGTTGATTCATTAATGACCCATGAATCTACTTAGAATCATAATCATCACAATGTTCCACATGACCTATCGGATACAAATACCAACACCATTTGCTAACTTTTGTCGAAAGTCACAAATTTACTCTCTTTTAATATGAAGGTATGGCACTCTTGCTTCTAATACGTTTACTCGTAGAGAAATAATGCATCAACAAAAACAAAACTATAAACTTATGCTATAATCTTTCATAATAAATGTAGGGTGAGAATTTAAACGGGTTCTTAATACAATACATCTAGATTTCGAACTAACTTTCATATTCAAGAAAACAATAAGGATATATATATTCATTAAAGTATGTTCGAATTTACATTTTGTTACGTTATTATGAATTTCATCTTGATAGATAGAAAAAAGGAAAATTGCCCAAATTATTGAATGGGCCTTAAAGGGAAATGATGGAAGGGTTGTTGTATTATGAGTTTTGTAGCAGTCAAAAGCACCGCCTTTCCTTCCTTCTCCGCTAAGTCCTTCAATTTCCATTCCTTTCGAACACACCCTTCAGCTCTCTCTACCATTTTCCCTTCATAAAACGTGGGAGATTTCTCGACCCAAATCCAAAATTTCCAAACCATTTTTATTCACTCCTTTGAAAATATATACATTTTTTTTTTTTAACTATTACTTGTTGGTTCTGACTGTCGATTTCTTCTCTCACAATATAAATCATCCGTTTGATTTAGTGTTTTTTGTATCAAGCGAATCTGTGGTTCTGTGTTTCTCTTTTTGAACATGTCCCAAAGGAACCCATCTTATTCTAATCCAACACCATGCAATCATCTCGCTGATTACAAGCTCAGATATGGGTTAAACGGCTATAAATCCATTCAAAATCATCTTAAAACTTCCCCAAATGGCAGAACCAGTATTCAAAACCCCGATTCGAAGTTACCCAGATGCGGTTCTTGTGATGGGTATAAAGGAAGACTTTACATATGCTTGATTTGTGCTTCAATCTCCTGTTCAAATCACACCCTTCTTCATTATCAATCTGAAAATGGCCACGATTTGGCTGTTGATGTTGAGAGAGCTGAGCTTTATTGTTATGCTTGCTCCGATCAGGTTTACGACCCTGATTTTGATCGGACGGTGATGTCGAAGCACATCGTTGTACCGGAGAAATCGCAATCGCAATCGGGGAGTACTGGGGAGCGATCGAGTAAGAGAAGGAGATTGGGATCTGTAGATTTATTGGATTTGAAGAATTTGAAACCGTTGATTTCTGTTAAAGATCAGCGGTCGAAATCGTGTTATCCTTTGGGATTGAGAGGATTGAATAACTTGGGCAATACTTGTTTTATGAACTCTGTTCTTCAAGTGTTTCTTCATACTCCTCCATTGAGCAATTACTTCTTGAATGATCAGCACAACCGTGAAACTTGCAGCAAAAGACCCATTGGGCAGCTATGTTTGCCTTGTGACATTGATTGTATTTTTTCTGCTGTGTTTTCTGGTGATCATATGCCTTATAGTCCAGCTCAATTTCTATACAGGTCTGCCATTGTATGATTTGTCCCAATTTCTTAATTTTCTCTGTTGGGTTTTTGGCCTTTTCTAGTTTGAAGCTCTTGACAGAGTTCACTGATCTGTTCCTATTTGTCTGTCTTGGCCATTCATGGCCTGTATTAGAAGAAAAATTAGATGGTTCTGAATTGTTTGTTGTTCAACAACATGTGGGTCCGATTTTAACCTCTAACCTCTTAATGCATGTTATGTATCTTAATCGGTTGAGCTTTCGCAAGTAAATGGTTCCGACCTATGCATATATCCTAATCTATTAGCTTAAAGCTTTCGAGTTTACCGAGTAAATCAACATGTATCAATGTAAGAGATTGTACATTGAACTACTGCAATGTCATTGCCTTCCTTGGTAATCTCTTTTCGGATCTTGTGTTAATTTCTGAGTTAAGAACTAAGAGGATTGTTAAGAATTTGCATAAAAGCTTATATGTGCCCTAAAACTTGTGGGTTTAGACTGTTCTCTTTCAGAAACTTATTGATGAAAAAAATGTGTTGTTTGTGGATTTCAGCATCTGTAATTCTTTGGATTGATATATCTGCTTTCAGATCTTGGAGTATTTTCTAAACTATTCAAATCTTGTTTTCATATCTCTAAGTTGGTGGCAGCACTCTGCAAATTTAGCATGTTATGAGCAGCAGGATGCTCACGAGTTCTTCATCTCAGTTTTAGATCGAATCCATGAGCGAGAACGGAAATCTAGGAGCCAAGATAAAGGTGATATGTTACTTTTTTAAAAAAAAAAAAAAGTTCCCTGTTTAGTATTTAAGGAGACCACTTCTTTCTCTCGTCCTTTGTCTGAGCCTTATTCTCTGACTGTGACATCTTATTTGGCTGTTTGTGAGTGTTTTGCATGCACCAAAGTTTTTTATGGTTAAAAGATTCTTTGTGAAGAACACATTCATGATTTTGACATAAGTAAATGCATGTGTTGTATGATCATGCCAGCACCATTTTAAGTTAATATTGTTACTTAATTTTAATGAATAGAACGATCATGATGTTTAGTCGAACTTATGTGAGAAAAAGAAAAAGACATTGGAAGTTAGAACAGATTAGAAATGCATTTACTCTAACATGGATGAGGGGAAAATGTGTTGGAATAAACTATTGGGATTTCTTTGATGATTCTGTATTTGCTTAAAATGAAACTCTATTTTTCTTTTTTAACAGAGAATGGCGATTGCAAATGTATTGCTCACAGGGCCTTCTCTGGACAGTTGAGATCAGATGTCACTTGTATGACCTGTGGATTCACTTCAACAACTTATGATCCATGTGTGGACATTTCGCTCGACTTGGATACCCAAGATTTCTCTTCTAGAAATATAGCTGGCAAATCGACGAAGCCGGCGGATTTCAGCAGTAAGTCTACACTATCTGGTTGTTTGGATCTTTTCACAAGACCGGAAAAGTTGGGATCCGACCAGAAACTTTTCTGTCAAAATTGTCAAGAAAAGAGAAATTCAGTGAAACAAATGTCTATCAGGAGGTTGCCGCTGGTCTTGTGTTTGCATATCAAACGATTTGAACACTCCTTTATCAGGCGGACGTCGAGAAAAATCGATCGGTATTTGCAGTTTCCTTTCGCCCTCGACATGATTCCTTATCTTTCGTCATCTATTATCAGAAACCGATTTGGGAATAGGATTTTTGCTTCTGAGGGGGATGAATTAGATGCTTCATCAAAGTTCGAGATTTTCGCTGTGGTTTCCCATTCGGGGACGCTTGAGTCTGGCCATTATGTAACGTACTTGCGTTTGAGAAATCGATGGTATAAATGTGACGATGCCTGGATCACGGAAGTCGATGAAGAAATGGTGCGAAATTCTCAGTGTTATATGATGTTTTATCTACAGAAAATAGCAAACCACAAATCAAATGAGGATTTGAGCTGCCTTCCTATTTCCCCACGCAACGATGCATTTCAACAAATTGCTGGTTGCTGTTAATGCCGAGATCCGCCAAGGTTTCCCACATTGTGCATCACACATCCAAGCACGATTAAGGATCTAGATGGAAGATCGAACGATCGGTGGTGTGGTACTTCATGGAATGACTTTGTTCAAGATCAGAAATCGGAACCCTGATTGTTTCTGCTGTTGTGCCTCTACTGGAATGCCAAAATTTCATTGCCAAGTACACTTGGGAAATGAACGTGACGAATGTGACCTTAAGTGAGTCGCTAAGGTTCAAACAACAGCATGATGTGATATCGAAAAACGTCATTGAAAAATGTCGAATTTGCCTACCTTGCCATTTCAATGATGCATCTGTGGTTTGTAAAAGCATTGATGAGGCATACAAGGCCTTTCTTTCTTGTTTTATTTAATAAGAAAGCCAAAGGTGTAAGAAATTTGATCACTTTGAAAACTGCAATAAATTTAAAAGTTCTGCTATGCACAACATTAAGAGAAGTTCCAATTTCTGCATAGTTCAAGATTCTCTATTTTGTTCCTTTGAATCATTGGAGCGAGTTCAACGCAATCGAGCTTAGTAGAAAAAATTGCTTTTTGGGGTGTGGTGGAAATATTATTTACTTATTTTATTACTATTTTGCTGGGTTCACGGGTAGTCCTCGGTTAGGGGAAGACTCTTCTTGTTTTACATTTTTTGGGTTAAAACATTAAAATGTCATTTTGTCATGTAGCTTAGGTTTTGCTTTTTATTGTATGTGTTTTTTAAAAATTAAACTTTAGAATGTTAAATATAAAATGTTGATTAAAAATAACTTCAGAAGATTAAATATAAAATTTATTGAAGGTTTTAGATGTGATATTTTTACTACATTTTAAAACTATGTTGGTTTATATTTCTATATTTGAAAATGACTTTTTTTCTTATTAAAATGTGGATTTGATATGTATTGCTTCTATCAATCACTTTATTTGATTTAATTAGTTAACAACTGATAACTTTTGAATAAAGTTGATAAAAACAACATTGTTTCACTTAGCTTGTTCAGTGAAGGCATCAAATCAATCACAAAATGTCGTTGCATACGAGTTAACTTAGGTAATGACTCAAATTTGACTTGGTATAGTTGTTGGCATGGGAATTTCCTAGTTGGGTCTATCATCTTGTTGACAATGATAGGAATTTTTTTCTATTTTTTTTTTTTTTGTATTTCTACGATAAGAAAAAAAAAAGAGAAAAAGAAGAAAGATAGAACCAAACTTCAAAAATCTAGAAAAGAAAAAAAATACTATATTGAAAAAAATAGAATTATAATGATATTATTTTTTAGAATAATTATTAAACTGTAGCAATACTTTTTAAAAAAATTATAATATAGCAAAGTCTGATAGACTTCTATCGCGGATAAACTCTATGGTCTATCGATGATAGACCAATATCTGATACATGATCGGTCGGTAATATAATCATATCATCGATAGATTTTACTATATTTATAAATTTTTTAAAATATCACTATATACTTAATTATTTTGAATTTAATTGTTATATTTAAAAGGGTAATTAGAATGGATAGTAATTTTTAGAATAATTATCAACTATATAACAATATTTTAAAAAATTTGCAAATATAGCAAAATCTATTAGTGATAGAACTATCATAGACACTTATGGTTTATCAGTGATATACCAACATTTGCTATATGGTCTATCAGCGATAGACTCCTATCATCGATAGATTTTGATAAATTTTACTATATTTGTAATTTTTTAAAATATTGGTATATACTTAATTATTTTAAATATAACTGCCACCACCGTCCCTATTTAGAATATCACTTAAAAAATTAGGGCGGATAGGAACCGGTGAATAAATTTCAGCCCTAAAAGGGGAAAGAAAGAGCCAAAGTGGGACGTTGGAGAAGAATGTTTGAAATGGGCCTGGCCCACTTAATTTGAGGCCCTAAGAATATAAAGGGGGCCTGTATGGCAATAGGCACAAGTTGCCTCCGTGACCAAACAGCTTTGGAGTTTTTTGCTCCTATCCCGGATTAGGGTTAACTCTTCAGACTAACGAAATTTGTAAGGCGCCAACTGGAAACTCCCCGCAATTTCTCACTTCTCACTACACCTTTAACCACAACAAACAGGTAAAAAGCAACTCACCATTTTTATTTTCCCTCATTGAAATTTCTCCTTCAAACTCTTCCATTGCATTTCTTCTATCCTCTTTGCCATCTGACAATGCTGCTGTTGCACTGTAAGGCTTTTTAGTGTTTTTGTGGTATGAAAACGTTCCGGCATTGTATTGTGTTTGATCGAATCCTTAGAAACTGTTTACTGTAGCAATCTAGAAGATGGGTTTTTTAATGATCACGTTAAGTTGTGTTCCGTTGGAGAGGATTTGGATTTCTGAGTTCTGAAATGGACTTAATTCTGATGGATTTTTTGAGAGATTTTGTGCAGGCTGGGTTTCGTGGAGATAACGTAGATGTTACTTCTGGCAACGAGTGCATATTTTTACTTTTGATTTCATATGTACTGAGTATGACGTAGACATTCTTTGACTCTTAATGTCAGCACCTGCTTTGTGATCCTTCATCGAATTGTCTTGCATGTTAATCAGCGGTGTTTATGACTTTTAGTGGTCTATTGCATCTGTAGGAACATTACCAATTGCAACGGCCAATTTTTATTTCGAATGTGGTGTGAAAATCGTTTTGAATTTCCCAAGAGATCGGCGAGGAGTCCAAAGGCCATTTAAAGTTCTTTCCTTTTCCCGAGAATTCAATGAATTATTTTTGAATTTTGAATGGTTTGCTTCTCTCGTGCCCTTACTCTTGAGCATATTTAAAACTCAGTAGTGAAGCTCCTCTCTTCCTCTGAATTTCAGCATTTTAGGTTCTAATTAATGCCTAGGTAGACATTTTTGCAAAGGGAAAAGACTAATGTAGTATTTTTCTTTTCCCTTCCATGTGGTTAAAATTATGAAAAATGTATTATGAGTTTTTGCAACTCACTGGATGAGTAATCTTAAAAAGACTCTTTATGATTTCTTGAAGAAGGAGAATGGGTAGCCAAACTATTCCAAGCCATGAGCGCTCCCGAACATATTGGACACCAGTAATGGAACGTTACTTTATTGATCTTATGTTGGAGCAGCTTCATAGGGGGAACAGGAGCGGGCACACTTTCAACAAGCAGGCATGGACAGACATGCTCACGATGTTCAATACAAAATTTGGATCTCAGTATGATAAAGATGTATTGAAGAGTCGGTATACAAATTTGTGGAAGCAATTCAACGATGTAAAAAATTTACTAGGTCATAGTGGTTTTTCCTGGGATGAAGGTCGACAAATGGTAATAGCCGATGACTATGTATGGGACATTTACATCAAGGTGAAAAAATTTATTCATGAAGAATTAGTCTGAAGTTTGATGATGATATGCCATTATTTTAAATGACGGCATAATTTGTAGGCTCATCCAGATGCACGATCCTACAGAACTAAAGCAGTACTGAATTTTAGTGATTTATGCCTGATATATGGATACACTAATGCCGATGGAAGATACAGTCGATCAAGTCATGATATAGACTTTGACGAAGAAGTCCAAGCTGTAAGTACAGGTAAAATAATTTTCTGTTATTAACTCGTGGTAAACCCTTATGTAATGACTCTCTCTTCCATGTCTTTTCAATAGAATATACTTTAGTGGTGGACAGAGTCGACTATCATATATAATAAGGAACTTGCCCTCAATTTTCAGGTGATACCATGGGTTGCCCAGCACCTCCTGATCGTCCGAGGACAGATTGGACGCTAGAAATGGATCAGTATTTCATTGAACTTATGCTGGGTCAAATAGGAAGAGGCAATAAGACGTCTAATACATTCAATAAGCATGCATGGACTGAAATGCTTGCTCTGTTTAATGCTAAATTTGGTCCTCAACATGGTAAAAGGGTGTTAAGGCACCGATATAAGAAACTATGGAAATACTACAGTGATATTATGAATCTACTTCAACAAAATGGATTTTGCTGGGATGAAGTACAGCAAATGGTGGTTGCTGCTGATGATATTTGGGATGCTTATGTTAAGGTGCCTCATCATTTGTTGTTAAACATAAGAATATCTTCTTTTTTCCACGGTTATTACTTTTATTACAGTATTCTAATTGATTGTTATCGAATGCAGACGCACCCATTTGCACGAAGCTATAGAATGAAAGCCTTGCCAAACTACTATGACTTGGTTCTCATATATGGGAATGTAATTGATAATGAGAACCAGAATCATTTGGAACTAGATAAAAACCTTCAAGACCACATACCAGAGGTAAAGGGTGGTGAGTCACAAGTTCTTTACAAACATCTTGGTCTATAAACTATTTAACCAATCGAAACCTTGCAGTGAAGATTACCGAAAGAAAAGGAATCTAATCAATGCTTATCAACATGCTATATACGATTGGAATGTAGTCATTTATCTTTTTGCTTTCTTCATAAACTCGGTAGGTGAACTTTTTAGTTCTGCTGGTAGTTTTAGAAATTTTTTGTGGGCAGTATTGAACTTTTTCCCTTCTGTTTTGTGTGTAGCTAAAAGATGCACGTGAATTTAGTCATATAATGAATAAACAATCTTCATCCATTGACTTCATAGACGTATTAAAAATTTATGCACCTACAGGAGAATCAAATGAGAATCAAATGGCAACTGTCAGTGATCGTACAAGAACATATTGGACGCCCCCAATGGATCGTTACCTCATAGACTTGCTATTAGAACAGGTGCATAGGGGCAATAAAATAGGTCAGACATTTGTTAGTCATGCTTGGATTGACATGGTTACTGCTTTTAATGCCCAATTCAGAGCTCAGCATGACAAGGATGTGCTGAAAAATCGATACAAACATTTGAGACGGTTGTATAATGAAATAAAGATTCTTCTCGAACAGAGAGGATTTTCGTGGGATGAAAACCGTGAAATTGTTACTGCTGATGATCATGTTTGGGATGCTTATACCAAGGTTTTCACCCACTTAATTGTTTGACGTTCGTTTTTTTCACTCCTTTCCCTTTTGTGCTTATGTATTAAATGCACAGGATCACCCTGATGCCCGATCATACAGAGTTAAAACTGTACCAAGCTATCACAAGTTGTGTTTTATATTTGGTGAAGAAAGTTCTAACAGAAGATATAGCCGTTTGGCCCATGATACTCATCCCAGTAATGGGGTGCCTGTTCTGATGACTAGTATGTATAATTAGTGATATCATCTAAATTATGAGTTCTTTTGCCTGGAGATTCATAAAATATGTTCCTTCATAATTTATGTCTTCTTATTTTCTAGATGAAAGGAAAAATGATGAAGTTCCTGCTGGACCTTTACCCATGATAGACTGGACACCACAGATGGATCGATCTTTTATTGATCTCATGCTCCAACAACTGCAAGAAGGAAATACCTTTGGCCAAGCATTTAGTGAGCAAGCATGGACTCGCATGATTATATCATTCAATGAGAGTTTCAAAC
The DNA here is from genome assembly GCF_025177605.1 of Cucumis melo. Lineage (NCBI taxonomy): Eukaryota > Viridiplantae > Streptophyta > Magnoliopsida > Cucurbitales > Cucurbitaceae > Cucumis > Cucumis melo. The sequence continues at coordinate 909,326 of NC_066863.1, read as the reverse complement.
TTCAATGTGACAGATATGTTCTAGAAGATCGTTATTTCTGGTGGATGAAGCAATACAGCGACATCTACAATCTTCTCAATCACAATGGGTTCGTGTGGAATGAATCTCAACAATTGATTACTGCTGAGGATAATCTCTGGGAAGCTTATGCAAAGGTAATTTTAATTTACCAAAATTACAATATTGAAAACATTTAACTTACGTAGCAAATCTCTGAATTGTGATTGCAATGTTGATTCTCAGATTAAGGGTCGACCTGTTTGGAATAATTCTCCAAATGCTTTAAAAAGTCGCTCCGAACTAGTTCTAAGAGGCTTTACTCACAGAACAGAATATTTGTTTTAGTCCTTTCTAAGTTACATGAAAGGATAGTTAGCTAAGAAGTTCATTGTTGTTGCCTATAAATAAGACACGATCTTTTGAACATTTTGCAGGAGCATCCAGATGCCCTCTTGTACAAAGACAAATTCCTAGGCTACTATACCGATTTGTGCAAGATTTTTGGGAACATATTAGACAGAGGAGTCAACGGTCAGTGTACAGGTGAAATCGACAACGACAATTTGGAGATAAAGATGGATGGAAATGAACACCTACTACTGACATCAAGAGAGACTCAAATTTCTCAGAGAAAGCGTCCTGCAGACATGATATCATTGGACAGAGAGCTGTCAAAGAAAGTGCATAGAACCGAGAACGACGTGCAGAAAGCTATCTCCGAGATGGCAGGTGTAGTCTCTAAATTGGTGAACATGAAACAGCAACATAACTATAAAGCAGTAGAAGGCGCCATTGATGCTCTTCAAGCTATACCCGACATCGATGATGAACTAATGTTAGATGCTTGTGACCTATTAGAAGATGAAAGGAAGGCTAAAACATTTGTGGCTTTGGATGCAACCCTGCGAAAAAAGTGGTTACTGAGAAAGCTTCGTTTGCAATAGTATCAAGCCACTTCCTTACAGTAACTAGTAAGTATTTTGCTAACTTCCAACTAAGTTTACTGAGTAAAAAAAATTATTTTTGTTTGTAATTTCTTATATTTTTGTCTGGTGTCATCCACCTCTCCCTGACTGATTGATAATCATTTAGTTATAAGTGATTGAAGTTAACTTTTACCTTAAACATTTGCTCTAACTGTATACATGATGGAGTATAAAATGGAAAAGGTTTTCCCCTTATGATAAGTAAAGGACACGGTTTAGTTCTATATATCTTTGTCACTTATTTAAAATTTAATATTCTATAATTTGTTGGTTAAGTGGGTTGCCATGTGAGATTAATTCACATATGGATAAACTAGTCTCGACATTCATGAATTAAAAAAAAAAAGCTATGTTACACATCATATATCGTCTTTTTTTATAGATAAGAGATTCGTTTCAGATAAAAATTATGTTACACATATTATATAATCAAGGGTGGGGAACTTTGAGGTTGACAATTGAACAAATTGATGATTCCTTTACAAGTTACTTAAAAACTGCCCATAAAAACAGTTTGTTTTAATACTTCAGAAAGTGGAGGTGTAATATAATTTGTTTTACTTGAGTTGGGCTTTCTAGGAGGAGATTGAGTCGACCAACTACGGTCGATTAGACAATGCTGAAAATTTATAAATTGGCAAAGTTTAAAAATATTTTAAAAAGTTAAATTGACCAACTCTTCGACGGTTGGGATTGATTTGAACATGTATCGAAAAACCCGACCAATGCTCACCCCACCCCTAGTGCTCTCATCCATCCACAACTCTTAAAGTGAACGCTCACATTGTCGGGGCAAAATCCCACAATAACACGTAATTCTCAAATTGCGTCATATACCAATACTATTATGATATTGTTATAAAAACATGAAAAGAGATGAAGTAAATACAAGTTTCACTCGTACACAATACCCAATACAATTTGGACAACCCTCTATGACAGTAAACGTATGTACATCTCTTCATTTTCTTTTCTTTTTCTACCTCTAATATTTAACTGCTACAAACTTTTCCCCATCAGCTCCACGTTTTAGGCAGCAACAAGCTTTTGGATATCCTTCTGAAAAACGTAAAAATCGTAATCAGAATAGCAAAAGTTTAAGGGAAGCTTTTACCAACTGAAAAAAGCACTTGCTTTTCATTAATATTTAGCTTGGTTATGCACAGTTTAGTTCATGACTTAAAAACTATGTTTTGATTAGAAACTTCAATGTCAAAGAAAGGAGTATATGCTAATTTCTACTGAACTCATATTGGAAAAAGTAACATTTTAGATTTACCACCCCAAAATTCTTTATATAGAGTTTCAGTCTACCTATTCATGATTATTGCATACCTACTTTCATTAAGATAAAATTATTTCCATCTTTTCTTTGGGTTGATGCAATTTGAATTTGGAATTTTATAGTATAGTATCCATGAAGATTCAAATTCCGTGTTCAATTCTTATAGTTGTTTGCACTAGGGGAGGAGTGGGTGGACCGATACTCAATGATGACAAGTAATGCTTTGAAAAAGTTAATTTGGAAAGTTGAAGCACACAATTTAATAGCTATAACAGCTGAAGCTTGCAACAACAATGCAGCGAAAATTCAAAATGGTGCACCTAAAAAGGAACAGAAAGAAGGGGAGAAAAAACAGCCCTACCTCAATTTGAAAAGGCGATGTTGTTGGTGGGTATCTCTCAACAACTTTACCATTTTTGTCCACCAAAAATTTCTCGAAGTTCCATTTGATAAGATCACCTAAAAACCCTCCAGCACTTGATTTGAGAAACTGATATACTGGAGCAGTATTTGGACCATTGACATCAACCTGATTTGCAGCAATTCTATCACTATTTTGCTAAACATTAATTGCATGTGTACGAGTGATTCTAAAAATGGTAAAATCGCTATTGTCATTTCTAAAATTAAACTATAAATTTATATAGTGCTTTTGAACATGACAAAAGTGGTTTTAACAATTTCAAAATCACTCCAAAACATGCACTTGTGATAATACGTGTAGTCCGTTTACCTTGTCAAAAATTGGGAACTCGGCCTTGAACCTTGAGCAGGCAAACTGCTTGATTTCTGGATTGGACCCAGGTTCTTGGCCCCCAAATTGGTTGCAAGGAAAAGCCAAAATCTCCAGCCCTGCCCTCCCAAATGAACACACATACATACATAAGAACGTGATAATAAACAATGTCAACAATTCTTTCTTAACCAAATACAAATCTCCCTACTGATATATTCATCTTGAATTCAACTGAAATCTAAACGAAAGTTAACCAAATAACATATGAGTAAATCAAGCTAATATGATGCCTGAACCGATATCAGTTCTCCAGAAGTTCAATCTCACACAGCCCCGAATGTTCCACTAGCCAAATGTTAAGTAGTAAAATGAGTCATAAGGAAGGTTCTCATCATCCAATTCTCTTTACTAGGATTGATATAATTTTTTGAGTGCTTAAAAACTCATTATTTACCAGGGTTAGAATTAGTGGGCTTGATTCTTAGGGTTTTTATGGAAAGATTATGGAAATTTTTTCCCTAATTCCTAAATCTTTTCCTTTTTTATTCCTTGGTGTATTCTATTTATTCTCTCTCTTTGTACCTATTGTATTCATTCATCGGAATATAATAAAACTAAATATATTGTGGTTTTTCTCCCGGTTCTTGGGTTTCCACGTGAGCCTCGTGTTTGTATTTATTGCTTACAATAACCATCTATAAAAGCCCTTTTGTAAGTACTTGAAAGTGATTTTAAATAACCGGTGACTTGAGGACATTAACACCCCCACATTGGGAGAAGCAATCTTGTCCTACAATTGCAGTAACCATCTTATAAGCTAAAGAAAGCCTTGCAATCATTTGATGAAACGAAAAATAGAAAATATATCAGATTAGCCTGTTCAAGTTATTTGTTAGGTATCTTTGGAGTGCTAATAGATAATGCAACCCATACCAAAACATTTTCATACCTTGAGCTTTGTACTTCTCATACAAGTGTGACAGCTCTGAGTAGTTTGCAGTAGTCAAGCCACTGGCAGTAACAAAAGAAATTTTAGATTAAACTATTGATATACAAATTCATAATAAATTCTTCAAGAAACTCAATTGGATAATTTAGAGCTAAGTATCTACTATCTGGTGTAACCAAAGTAAGCTAGATTTGAATACCATCTAGATGCAACGTTTACTATCAGGAGAACCTTCCCTTTGAACTTGTTCAGTGAAACATCTTTGCCATCAATATCCTGCACCAGAAAACATTCCTTACATGTCTCAAGCATCCTAAAGAAATCCATTTTCAAAATTTCAATTAAGCCTCCCAACACATTCAGAGTTACAACTTTCCACAAGGGTGGCCATAAGTGCTACAAAATTTAATTTGATTTTTAAAGCGTATTATGTAAAGGTATGACTTCTAAGTGTTTTTAAGTGCAAAAAAAGTACTTTTAAACATTGAGAAAGTCGTTCCCAGTAGAACTGAAGTTACATTATAATCATTCAAAATCTCTAATACCATGTTTAAATCAACTCATATAACACAAAAGCTCGAGCAAAGATAATATATCAGATAGCATATATTCTTAAGCATTATTCCACGCATCAAAGCTTCTTTACTCCTTTCGTATGAAATCATTGACCAAAAAAACAAGCAAATTCCCAGATTAACAACAATTCATCTTAAACTCTGGCTGAATTATATCTATATATACCCAGAGAACAAACAGTAGATCAACTTCACCAGAGCAATTTTGAAGAATAGACAGTAAGACGACAAGGAATAAAAACCTTAACAGTGAAATCGTGAATACTCTTCTCCGTAGCAGCTCTAGCAGAAACACTAGAAAATCGAGCTTTCGAAAACACCCCATGAGAAATTGAGGACTGCATAGTCAAATTATGGCGCAGAAAAGTAGATTTGGAAGCTGCAAGCGAGGATTTGAGTGAAGGAATCAAGTTAGCGGCCATGGAAGGCCATGAAGCAAAGGAATAGCAGAAACCTGTTGAGGTTTTCGAGCAGACATTGATTGGAGCAGGGAAAGTAGCGGAGAAAGACATGGAAGCTCTGTGAATGAGGTGTGATTGGGAATTGGAGGATGGGAAGTAGGTGTGTGAATGATTTTACAAAGCGTTTATGGAGATGAAGAAGAAGAAATAACGGATTGCGACTAACTATGTGAATGGCACATTTTCCTAAGTTCATGACAAAACAATGGTTTGAATGTGGAAGATGTGGTTACACGTGGTATTGTCTAGATCATTTTAATTATTATGAACCAAAAACATTCGTTGATTTATTTTCAAACCAACAACAATAATAATTATAATAATAATGTTTGGGGGTTGTGGTGTGCAATTGATTCCTCTTCAAAGACGTTAAAATAAGCTTAATTGGCATAGTGTCTAGCATGTGAAGTTTGAAGTTTTAAATGTAAAAAAAGAAAAGAGATTTAAATAATAAACATAAATAAAAATATGAAAAATAAAAGGTAAATAAATAAAACAACGAAAATATGAAAATGAAACTATAGTTTTTCGGAAAAAAGAAAGTAGCCACATTGAGAAAGCACATGTGTGAATGTGTATTTTCTACGAACGTGATGCAAATTTATTTTAATTGGGTATTATAGTGGACCGAAGTCTTAGTAACAATAATTAAGGAAAATTGCAAAAAATAAGTTAAAAAAAGAGGGTTGAATGAATTTTGGGACAACTTTTTCACAATAAATAGTTTTAGGATAATTTAGGTGTGAATGGACAAAAATGCTCTTATTTTGTGTGTTATTTGTTTACTGACAACAATGTCTTTTAACACTTCTCCTTCATATTTTCTTTGTCCCTCATCCCATGCACCACTATAACGCACAAGATGCGTGTGAGATGTGTGTGAGATGTAAAAATTGATTTGAACTTAAAACCTACAAGATGCGTGTGAGATGTAAAAAAATAACAAAAATAACTGCGAGATGTGTGCGAGATAAAGCATGAGGACCTAAGAAAGTTACTAAACATCCAAAAAATAGTTCTAAATGAATTAGGAGGTGTACCAATTTGATTTTGAAATAAACAGTGAAAGTTAGGAACGTGCAAGATGCGTGCGAGATATGTGTGAGATAAAACATGATGACCTAAGAGGCTTACTAAACATGCAAAGAATAACTCTAAATGGATTAGGAGGTGTACCAATTTGATTTTGAAATAAATAGTGAAAGTTTGGAACGTGCGAGATGCGTGTGAGATAAAAAAAAAAAAAAAAAAAAAAAAAAAAAAAAAAAAAAAAACCTCTATTCCTTCTATTCCTATTGCTTACTCCTCCTCTATTTGATCCAGCTAAATCCTCATCCTCTAGTTCAATTCATTTTTCACTACCCATTGAACTTTCTAAGAACCTAAAACCAAACTTTGACTAAACTAATTTACAGCAAGTAAGTCCATTCAAAAAACCAGACAATTACGGATGAAACTAGCAGCAAATACCCCAACCAAACATTTATAGCAAATAAATTGAAAATGGGTTAGAGATGAAACCCACCGAAATAAGAGAAAACGCTCGAAGTTGATTGAATAGTTCGAAGAGGAGCGACGAAATACACTGGACGACGATCGACGAAGGGCAAGCGACGATGGCCGGAGTAGCTTCAGGTGTTCAACGCGGAAGAAAAGAGAAGGGAAAGGGAACTCTACGCGGAAGGTAAGGGAAATTGATCGTGGAGAGAAGGGAAAGCGAAGGTGGAAGAGAGAAAGGAAAATAAGGGCATTTTTGTCCATTCACACCTAAGTTGTTCTAAAACTTTTCATTTTGAAAAGTTGTCCCAAAAGTCATTTAATCCTCATTTCTTAACCTATTTTGGCAATTTCCCAATAATTAAGTGTTTATAAATATCTAAAAAATTATAAATATAACAAAATATTTAATGACAGATTTATGTCGCAAATAAACTCTTTATAATCTATGAATGATATATTTACGTCGTTGGTAAACTTCAATCAATTTTACTATAATTATAACATTTTAAAATTTCATTTTTCTTTGTATTCTATCAAAGGAAACCTTAAATATTTTAAAAAGAAGAAAACCAAAGTCCATCAAATCATTTTTACTATATTTACGATTCTTTAAAATGTTTTTATCCACTTGCTTATTAACACTAAAATTGTTTTTTTTTTCTTAAATATAACTAACTAGTAAGATATTTACACCTTATAAAATAATTTTGGAAGCAGAAAAAACCCATAGTTCATTTTAAACGATGTGGAAAAGGACTTCAAATAAAAATGATTGGATAATAAAGTACAAACAGTGTCAAGAATTAGACAGTGAATTAATATATTTTAAACAATTGTGTTGACCATGATGGACGATCGTGTTAACAACGACAAACAATTGTGTTGATTATGGTAAAGCGATCGTGTAGTACAATGTAAATGATTGTTAAAACTTTAAATCTAATGATCGTGTTTACAATGGAAAACGATCACGTCGACCATGTTAAACGATTGTGTTAATTATGGTAAGCGATCGTATAGTCCAATGTAAACGATTATGAAAACTTCAAATTTAACAATCGTGTTGACTATGTAAACGATTGTGTTGAACATTTAAAACAATATTTAAACGATTTAGATATTCTTGAATATGAGAAAGTTGAAAAAGAATACTGAGACAATCATGAAATAGCTTAATAACATATTGCCAAAAATGATGAAGATGAACATATGAGATTGCAAAATGATGAAGATGAAAATATAAGATTTAAATAGAAGAATTAGTCGTTTAAAAATAGAAGAAAGAAAATATAAATCGAAAAAAAGAAGAATAAAAAGATATTTTACAAGTACGGTAAATATTTTGTTGGTTTTCTTCTGTATACGTAAATTAACCCACTAAAAATCTATCGGTCGCTTCGATTCGAACTTGCAATTAAACTCACAAAATTGAGCCCACAAAACCATGGGACAGGCCCAATTCCGAATCAGAAAAAAGTTATTGGGCCAGAATAAACCGGCTGGCCCAGGGCCCACATTACGCTTTCTAGATTCAGTGCACAAATAATAATAAAAGTTATTAATTTTTTAAACAAGTGCACAGATAATTATTTAATTTTATTTCTCAAAAGTATTTAATTTTAATTTAGGATTCGGCCTTCCAAAACAATAAGGAAAGAGACGAAATCCTAAAATAGAACAGATTTTAATTACCAAAAGAGAATTTAATTATTACGAAATTAATAAAAGAAAGAGAGGAGTTTTTTGGTTAATAAAAATAAAAACAAAAAATGAAAAATTAATTAAAAAAGAAAAAGAAAAAGAAAAAGGAATAACGGCAACAATAAGGGTTTCTTTGGTGCTCGCGTTTCTCCTCACTCACCCCATTTTCTCTTTGCAGCTGCGAAGAGATACAGAGAAAGAGAGAGACGCAGGTAGAGATAGAATCCCACTCTGTCTCTATCTGTCGAAATTAATCTCCAAAATCCAACATCCTCCATTTCCAATCCTTTCTTTTTTCTCCGCCTCCATCGATTCTTCCTCTCTCTAAATCTACCTTTTTTTTTCCTTCTCTCATCCCTCTCTGTTCCGCTCAACAATCGGATTGCATCGCTGGAGTTATGCAGGCAGATCAGACGGTGATAAGTTTGAGACCAGGTGGTGGCGGTGGCCTTCGTGGAAGCAGATTTGTTACCCCTCGCTTCGATTCATCCTCCGCCGACTCTTCCTCTCTTCGTCCACATGGCGGCGTTGCTTCAATCCTCAAGGTCGAATTTTATCACTTTTTATTTTATAAATAGAGTTAGGGATATGGTTTTTTTGGTATATGTATATGTGTACGGATTACTTTTTGGGGTTTTTATGGTGTCTATGTGTTATTTTTATTGATTTGGATGCGTGGATTTGTTTTTATAGATCTGGAATCTACGAAAGTGTTATCTTTTTCCCGTTTTGAGGTTCTTTTCACTGTGGGTTTTACCTTCCTGTTGTTGACGTCTCTTTGTTTTTTTTCAACTATCCTGATTGGAGTGCCAATTGGGATCAGTTTGGAATTGTTAAATTTTGAGGAATGTTTGGTTATCCCTGGTTATTGGCTGACGTCTTTTTGCACTCTGAATGTTAGCGAATTTAGTTGATATCAGATTGTAACCTATAGGGTTTATGTTGATGGTCGTGAGTTTTTTTTTTTCTATAAAGTGATTTTGTCCTAATTCTTGTCAGGGCACTCAAGTACGTGTACCTGATGTAAATATGGACATAGAATATAATGTAGGATTTTAGGTGGGCATAGCTTGAGTTAACGATGCCCATAAAGAGCCTACATTACATATAAATTTTTGAAACTTCTATCAATTGGTAAAGGCAGCGTGATAATAGGATTTAGGGCATTGATTTCGGTCAGGAAAAGTGGCTTTTGTTAAAATGCTTGGAGTGCGATTGTGTGTGTGCATTTTCTGTTTTTGTTAAAATGCTTGGAATATTTGTCAAAAACTAGATGGTGGCCTTTAGGGGTTTTTTTTTTTTTTTTTTTTTAAAATAGCATTGTTTCATAAGTAGACATCGAAACCACCATGAGTTGGAGAGGTAATTGAAGAGGTAAATTGTATCTACTTTTGGTTTCATGCATTCAAACCATGATGCAAAAGCATTGTACAGTGTCTATGGTTCATGTTCAAATGTTATACAGTCAGGTTGTGGTTCAGGGGGCACTTGTGATTATAAATATAAGATGGGGGCATGAGAAATTCTCTATATTGCTTTACAAATGTCTAGTAGTTCATTGGTCTATAGGCCCGAGCAATTTCTTTTTCTTACAAATTTTATGATTTATTTGATTACATATTAAGTCTAATGATTGTATGCTGTAAACTTGTTTTAGACTGGCGATCTACGGTTTGAAGGTCGTGAGCGAATCCAATACACCCGAGACCAGCTTCTGCAGCTTAGAGAGGTATTTGTTCATTTATCCATCTCCAACCCTTATTTAGGTTGATTGGCTAATGCTTGTTTCTGGTGGAGATTAAACTAGTATATCTTTTTTGATGTCATATTTAATTAAATCTGTGGCGTTGCTTGTCATCATATGCATTGTTCACATGTAAAGGTAGTCAAATTAACGTATATTTATTCTCAGGTTGCAACAGTTCCCGAAGATATCTTGAAAGTCAAACTAGAAGTTGAGTCTGAGATAGGTGGGGAGGATCAAACATGGAACCGTGCTGAAAGCAATGTAAGTTCAATGGTTTTTTTTTTTTTGCTTCCAGAAGTTATTAATCTGAAATCATACACACCCCTGAATCATCCATTTACTTTCTATTTTCCATGCACGCATGTGCACGAGCACATTCTCTTATATCTTTGCTCGAACTTCAATCACACATGTTCCTATTTTCTTCAGCCGCAACCACAATCTCAAAGCCGTTACTTTGAGCCAGACAGTCGAGATTGGCGTGGTCGATCAGGGCAGGTTCCGGGATCCACGGAGGAAGGACCTTGGGATGCAAATAAGGATATGTCTGGACAATCTGAGTCGAGGTTCCAAGACTCGAATAATAGGATTCAAGTTTCTGGTAACCAAGGGGTAATAATTTCCTACAAGTTTACTTAACCTAACCTAATTGAAATCATAAGAATGCATTTTTTATTATTTTTTTCATTTCAGAAGTAGGATAGATATCAATTTGTTACTATGTATGTGCAAACTCGTAATGGTCTGTTTCTTTTTGGATATTAGATGATGTGAAGGTGTATTATGGGATCCTCTATCTATTACATTCACGAAAGTTTTACATTTGACATTAGTTTTTGAATGAGCCCCTTCCTCTGTTGATGTATTTCTCCTGGCTCTTGGTCGGTCTTATTTTTTCTGTGCAAACAGGTTGGTACACCTGCTCTTATCAAGGCTGAAGTTCCTTGGTCAGTTAGACGAGGTAATATCTCAGAGAAGGAACGGGTTTTGAAGACAGTTAAAGGGTAACTGTTATTCACTCTATTCATTATTTCCCAACATTTCATGGAACATTGGAATTAACTACAGTATTCTGTTTCCCTGTTTACTATAGTATTCTGTTTCCCTTTTTTGCAGTATACTTAATAAATTGACTCCGGAAAAGTTTGATTTACTCAAAGGTCAACTGATTGACTCTGGAATTACATCTGCTGATATTTTGAAGGTTCCTACTAATGCACCTAGCGTATTAATTTCTATGCTTTTATGAGTTAGATAATGGACTAACGTAATTGAAGGTATGGAATGTAGGATGTCATATCACTTATATTTGAGAAGGCCGTGTTTGAGCCCACATTTTGCCCTATGTATGCACTTTTGTGCTCTGATCTTAACGAGAAGCTTCCTTCATTTGCATCTGACGTGCCTGGAGAGAAAGATATCACTTTTAAAAGAGTTCTCTTAAACATTTGCCAAGAGGCATTTGAAGGTGCTGATAACCTTAGGGCAGAAATCAGGCAGATGACTAGTCCCGAGCAGGAAATGGAAAGAAGAGATAAAGAAAGAATGGTTAAGCTTCGAACTCTAGGAAACATTCGCCTGATAGGTGAGCTTCTAAAACAGAAGATGGTACCTGAAAAGATTGTTCACCATATTGTTCTGGTAATTTTCTGTACTCGTCCACTTACGTTTTATGTTCTTTCTTCTTAATGGCATTGTTGTTAATTTTATTGTTTTAACAATTCAGGAGCTTTTGGGGCCTGACCCTAAAACATGCCCTGCTGAGGAGAACGTTGAGGCTATTAGTCAGTTTTTTAACACGATAGGTAAGCAACTGGATGAGAGCCCAAAATCTCGGCGAGTCAATGATTTGTACTTCAGCCGGTTGAAGGAGCTCACTGTAAACACCCAACTAGCACCTAGGTTGAGATTTATGGTCCGTGATGTTCTTGATTTACGGGCCAATAACTGGGTTCCTAGACGTGAAGAGGTGAGTATTTTACAATTTCTTTGTTCTAGTTACTTTACATGGTGCACTTATATTGTGTTTTTCTGCAATTTCTTATTTCTGTCTGCCGTGGCGAATTATCAGTGGTTGTATTTGGGTAACAAGTCAGGTAACAATATGATTACGAAGGCACTGATGTCCTATTCTGTTTGGTCCTTTTTCCTCGTTTATGTTTATGGTAGCCTTTAGTAATGAGTGGTTCCATTGTATTCGCTATTGAAGATATTGTATATGAAGGAATAAAAATGTGGTTGTGTGGTATGGTAAGATATTGTATATGAAGGAATAAAAATGCGGTTGTGTGGTATGGTGAGTGACCGGATGTTATTTGCATTTTTATTCAGTGATAACTAAAGGGTTTCATTTTCTCTCTTGCTTTTCTTAACATAATTTGTCATGCCAGTCAACCTGCAAATCTGATGGCTCATTTCTGGGGTGCAGGTTAAAGCAAAAACCATTACTGAAATTCATACAGAGGCTGAGAAAAATCTAGGGCTCCGTCCAGGTTCAGTTGCAATGATGAGAAATGGCCGTAATGCCGAGGCACTTGGGGGATTAAGCCCTGGTGGTTTTCCTGTTGCCCGACCTGGCTTTGGGGGTATGATGCCTGGAATGCCTGGAGCCAGGAAAATGCCCGGTATGCCTGGACTTGAGTCGGACAATTGGGAAGTTCCTAGATCTCGATCAATGCCAAGGGGCGAGAGTGGAGGTCATGCTCAGGCTTCTGCACGTGTCCAATCATCACTAATGGGCAAAACACCATCCATTAGTTCAAAATACTTACCTCAGGGAAGTGGTGGTGTAATTACAGGGAAAACAAGTGCCTTGCTACAAGGTAGTGCTGCGACATCTCCTGCCCGACCACCAAGTTCCATGCCTGTCGCTCTCAACCCTAAACCTGTTGCTCCGGTTGCACCTGTCGTATCTTCTCCTCAGAAGCCCGCAGTTCCTGCTACATCCAATTTAGCTGATCTTCAAAAGAAAACCGTTTCGCTGCTTGAGGAGTACTTCAGTGTACGGATTCTTGATGAAGCTCTACAGTGTGTAGAGGAGCTGAAATCCTCAGCTTATCATCCTGAGGTTGTTAAAAAATCCCTTACCATGGCACTTGAGAAGATTCCACCACGCGTAGATCCAGTTGTTAAGCTTCTTGAGCACTTGCTTTGCAAGAATGTCTTGACTGCAAAGGATATAGGTACTGGGTGCTATCTATACGGTTCACAGATGGATGATATTGGCATCGATCTGCCAAAAGCGCCAAACAATTTTGGTGAGATTCTCGGGATGTTGATTTTGATCGGGGGTCTGGATTTCACAGTTGTGAAGGAGATCCTGGAGAAGCTGGAAGATAACTACTTCCAGAAATCCATATTTGATGGTGCTATGAAGACCCTCAAATCTAGTCCTTCTGGAGAAAGAATTCTTGCAACTCAAAGCGTTGAGGTCCAGGCATGTGAAACTTTACTTGCGTGAATTGAGTCATGTGGGATTCATTTCCCATTACGTTTTTGATCAAAAAAATTTTCATTTCATGTTTTACGTTCCGATCGCGAAAAAGACAAATAACTGATCATTTATATTGAGTTGTATATTTCTTCTTTTCTCCTTTTTTTTGGGGGGGTGGGGGGGTTCTATCAAGTATCAACTTTGTTGAGTAATTAGGAGCAAAATTTCTTGCATTTCTCTCGCCCGCTCATCAAAGACTTCTTGGGTGGCTTGAGAATAACAGGAATTGATGATATGGGTCCGGTTGTTACATTAGATTTTGAATTTATATGATGTATCCAATACATTGCTTGTTGTACTTTAGCCCTTATGCGGCCCCTGAGTTTTCCTTCTCAATAATGTCTGTTTGTCTTTCCCCAACTCCTTTATCTTCATCTCTGTTTTGCAATTTCCTAAATATATTTACAGGTAGTTAAATTATCGTTGAAGTCTGATTTGTGTTGAATTTTAATTTTAGCATTTAGTCTCATTTTTGTTTTTATTTGAATCAAAATATTTACAAAATGTGGTAAATTTTCATAACTATCACCGACACTCATAGAAGTTTATTGATGTCTTTACTGTTCCCTCTCTTTTAATGTATCCTTAATTTTCATGACGTTAAAAGATAATTGTTTATTGTATTTTCACGATGATAAGGATAATTTTACAATGATGGTTTTGCTTGGAGGTGTAAGGTTGATTATATCATTGGTTGATGGTTATACAGTGGAATAAAATCATCGTATGAAATTTTATTGTTCTTTCCGACATGTTTTCCTTTGATATAGGGATTATGTGATAATATTTTACACCATATTGGATTATTTGTAAATATAGTAAAAATGAATCAAAATATGTTAGTCTATCTTATTTATCATTACATGAAGGTTCGTAAATTTTTTAGAAATTTGATTGTTTAAAAAATTAATTTTAAAAATATATTTGGGCTTTTAACATTGGTTTGAAAAGTACCTCCATCTTAAAAATTGTGATTACCATCCTACTATAAAACTCTTAAAATTTGACATGATTATTCCAAAATTTTGAGCTGTTTAGGAACAATCTAGCATAACTTTTGAAAGTGAAAAAGTTTCAAAGTTAAAGAAAAACTTCAAGGTATCTTCTATAATATGAAAGAACAAAATTATTGTTTTAGATTTTTTCCTTTTTAACTCCTAATATATTGATAAAATAGATGATAATATACGCCTTCACTAATTATCCTTCGAAAAACTTTAGTTCATAGCAAATGGTTTTGATTTTGTTATTATGTGGCGTGCGTAAGTCAATTTAATTCAGCCATTGTCCCACTGAATTGGTCGCATTTTTCTTAGGCTTTTGAATATCTATACATGCTTTCTCACAACACACAAATTAATTATTGATTACATTGTCATCCATTTTATTCATTCTTTGAATTCGTCAATTCTTCCCAGACCTCCCCTTACTTTTACGCCTTTAAATTCTTTATTTATTGCATTGGTCTTTTGACTCTGATTTTATGGTCTCTTCTCGGATATTCTGTAACAATTTTCTTTTCACGTATAAGAAAAATATCTCGATAAAGTTCTAAATGTCGATGTCAACATGTATTTTTATAAACTTTTTTTCAAAAATACTATGTCAGTGGTGTATTTATTATTGAAAATATATTTTTATAGTTTGTTAAAAATGTTGGCATCTTTGTTAATTGGAATCTAAAAAAGATGGTTATTAGTTATATTATGTTTGCGTTACAATCAGATTTTGTTGCTTATTTGTTATTATTATTATTTTATGTTTTATAGATTTTTTATTACACAAATGTTACAGGATGTTGAATTTTTAACATTGAGGAATCGAACATTTAACATCGATGTTGATCGTAAATATTTGATATCTATTTAACTATGCTAATTTGGAATAAAGAGAGGAAAAAGAAAAAAGAAAAAGAAATGATTTTTAGAGATATAGTATAATATGAATATATGATACACCAGATTTGCTTGTTGATTAATCTAAGTACAGATCTGCTAGTCTCTTGATATCTTCTCCAATATATTCTGTTCAATCATTTTGTAGATTTAGCACAGGGAGTTGCCATAGACGTTTAAACTAAAATTTTAAAAGTCAATGGATGCATACAAGTTTTATTATTGTTTTTTTTTAAAATTAAACAATCTGGAATATATTTGTAGTCTTAAATAAGTTGAATTGTTTTGTTGTCTTATTTAAGGGGAAATATTTTTGAATGGATACGACTAGATATTACGAATAATTAAATATAAACAAAATGGTTATAAGAAGATGTTAGTAATTTTTTCCTAGTTTAATAGGTTTTTGAAACTTTTAAAAGTCTAAGGTGTATTTTATTAAGGGTGAGTACCGATTGGTCGGAGTCGATTTTTCGATTAAATTGTCATCGAATCGACTATGATCGGCTTAGTAAATGATCAAACTTATGCCAACAACGACAGAGTAAAAATCTATTGTTGGTCGGTCAATTGGCTAGCTGTAGTTCTTTAAATTTTCAAAAAATGTTGTCAAGTTAAATTTTTTCCAAATCGATGCCGATCAAATTTCTCGTTGTATCTTCGATTTAGTGGACTTGATTTTAGATCTCATATTACCCTAGCATTACTTAAACAAGACTAACCGTCTTCATTCAAATGTAAGGATAAATTTTTAACTCGTTTTTAAAGTTTAAGACACGATAAATTATGGAATATTTTTTTTTATTATTTAGGCAAATAAATACCGTAGATATTTAAAAATAATAATAAAATAACAAAACTATTTATAAAATATTACAAAATTTATGGATCTAAATCATTTAAAGATTTTCTTGCTATTTTTTGTAATATAGTTTGATTTATTTTCCTATCTATGAGGATTCACCTAAATTTTTAATCTTCAAATGATACCGTTACTTTAGTGGATCTAATTTTTATTAAAGAAAAGTTTGAAACGTGGCAAATTGTGGTTGGACAGAGTAGATGGGTCCCATGATAGAGGTTTTAAAGTAATTTTTTAAACAGATTTAACTACATTTAATTTAAACTTAAGTATTTTATTAGTTATAATCTACTAATGAATGGAAGTAAATCATGAAATGCCCGCGCTTACGAGCTCTGGTCGGCGCGCAAAGAGCCATTCGCTTCATCGATCGACGGTCAAAGCCATGGCTCGCCGCCATAGCCAAACACTCGCGTCCAGTTGGGACCGTGTGCTACAGTTAATTGAGTGCTTTTTCATGGTGGTTTTGTAGTTGTGGGCTGGCCATGAGAAAGAACGACAAAGAGAAAAGGTACGAAAACGAGAGAGAAATTTGACCGATTGATTGATACTGACATTAGCCTCATGGTTGAAACAAGAAAGTGAAATTTTCTGAATCGATTTTACCAAGAATCGTAAAAAGAAACAGGCGAAGACTAGACAACGACTGCATATTTATACCATTGCTGCAGTGGAGCTTGCTTTTTTCAATTTCGGTTTCCGTTTCAGAAGATTATACTAACTTTTCTACCATCGCTGTTTGTGTTTCTAGCAATTTCTCTTGCGATTGGTTTCTCTCGTGGTTTGTTCCTTTTTTCCTCATTCTATTGCTGACTTTTTTGGAGATTTCACGTGGATTTTTATAGATTTCTGAAAAAAAAAGCTTGCTTTCGTATCACTTTTCTCGCTTGCCTGGAATTTAGAATATTTTCTACTTTTAATAGTACGCACTGCAGTATTGGGATTGCAGACAGAATTTTCACTTTTCTCGTCTTCAGATTCTTATTTCTATTCATTCCCGATGTTGGTTTTCAGTAACATATCTTGAGTATTTTGTGTCTTAGTCTTAATTCTAGGCATTCAGCTGTCAGGATCACTGGGTATGTATTGATTTTGGAATTCCCTTTTTCCATTGTTGATCCAAATTCTAGAAATTTGGATCTCATTTTCCCATCAACATATCCAACTGAACTGTGGGATCCTGAACAGTAGATGTTCTTCTATTCCATTTTCACACCTTTTTATATACTGTTGGTAGCTTTGGTTATGTAATTTGATGAGAATTTTATATTTAACTTCGAAGCTGTTTTGCTCGCTGATTTTATGTTTGATGCGATGTAACCCTGCAAGTGGACAAACAGAAGTTGATTAGAGGTCCTATCTCACAATTTCTTCCCCTTTAATAAATATTATTTGTCTTGCATAACTAATAGGATTTTCTTTGTTATATACTGGCAAGTGGGTCTATTAGATTGATCGGGAAATGGGCTCATAGAATTGCACACATTTTTTTGTTGTTGTTGGTTTTAGAGTTATGTTTATACGCTCTTCTCCTTACACTCTCTGAAATTATGTGTCGCCTGTTCTTCCCTTCCTTTGTGGATTCTAAGCGTTATATTTCTTGACCTCTTCTTCGTTCTGTTTAATGTCAGATTGAAATGGGTATATACCTTAGCAATCCCAAAACTGAGAAGTCCTCTGAAGACGGTGAGAATCAACGGCTTAGATATGGACTATCATCCATGCAAGGATGGCGTGCCACAATGGAAGATGCTGTAAGTAATGAACCCAATGGCTGTTCTATCTAGTCTCTATCTGATTGATAAGAGCTCAATTAAATTTCTTCTTTTCAATTTTTTCTGTTGCGTTGATATGCTTCTATTCACTGTCTTGTAGCATGCTGCAGTTCCTGATCTGGATGCCTGCACTTCCTTCTTTGGTGTTTATGATGGCCATGGAGGTAAGAATGCATGTCTCTGTCTGGTGCTCGTGTAATGGTTTCTTTTTAATGTGGGGGTTTAAAGTTATTGGCTAGTTCAATTCTTGGCTACTACAATTATGAGTAATGACTGGAGAAAATATTCTGTCATGATCATAACATTTTTCCTTTTTTCAAAAATTCCCCATGGAGGATTTTACAATTGACATAAAAAATGAAAATACTGCTTGAGTATTTATTGTAACTTAATGGCATTGGGAAAATCTAACTTCTATTTTTATTCATATCGTACATCTACTGGAATTAAATAGATATTTGAGAGGGACTATCCAAAAGAAATCCAATTAAGGAGAAGTAACAAACGTGATTTTATTAAGCAAATTACTACTGACATTTAAAATTAAGTAAATGTGAGGTTCAGTTCGGAATTTATTTCATTAATGAATGGGGAAAGCTTCAAATGACTACATCTACTTTACATGGTAATTGCTTTTTGTAACGATTCTGAACAATTTAAACTTGATATGGTTGTCTGTGTAATATGTTCAACTATTCAGGTAAGGTGGTTGCGAAGTTCTGTGCCAAGTACCTACATCAGCAAGTGAAGAAAAATGAAACTTGGGCGGCTGGAGATATAGGAGCTTCTGTGCAGAGAGCATTCTTCAGGTTATTTCTCACCATTGGGCTATGAGTCAGAGTCGGTGTTACTACCATTTCTCAAATTGTTGGTTGTTTGAGCTTGTCAAGTGGATCAGGATGCTGTTTCTCTGGATTTTAAGAAGTGGGTGGTTCTTTTAAGGAGTCGAAGGAGATGAGAAGTTTTCACGATCCTTTGATTTTTCCATTTCTCAACAAGGAGCACTCTTAGTAGACCTTCTGTTTTGTTTTTCTAATTATCTCCCTTTCTTCACTTGTTTTTTTACTCCTTGATTCCGACTAGAGAAATCCTTTTTCCTCAAACTTTCTCTCTGAGTTTGAATCCCCAGGTTAGTTTTACGTTGTGTCTCCTGCCTGTGCAATTCTTTTCCTCTTTCCTTTTATTTTTATTTCATAATATATGGAGACAACCAAAGCTTTCATTGAGAACTTCCATGAATTTTTGTTGCATGAATAGAAAATCAGGATTTCTTGGTGGAGTTTATGGAATTAGATTGCACACGAGCATCCAATTATCCTTAGGTTTATATGAGACGTCACCAACAATGAGACACATTGGTTGTTGAAAAATATACTACTTGAGGAAGATGCCTTCCTTGGTTGGTCTATAGCATTCTTTGTTGGAGGTGGAGGAAGGCCTAAATCATTTACTTTGGAGAACAGTTATGCTTTGGTCAGTTTGGTATTACTTTTTATGGCAAGCTAGGTTATGTGCTTTGGGAGAGAGAAACAATGCAAGTTTCAAAGGGGTTGATTGGGATCTTTTTGATGTTTGGCCCTTTTGAGATTCCATGTTTCTCTATGGCATCATTGAGAAACTCTTTTCTGACCATTTTTTAGGGCTTATTCTGCTTGATTGGAATGTGGCTTTGTTTCTTTTAATGCTCAATAAAAGTTGGTCTTTTTTTACAAATAATAAAAGTTCAAATAAACAATACAAATTTAAGAACGGGACATTTTGTTATCTCAAAACATTGGTCTATCGTTCTATCACCCTTCAACACCTTATTGTCTAACTTTTTTGAGTTTCCAACCAATAACTAATTCTGGCAGAATGGATGAAATGATGCGTGGGCAAAGAGGTTGGAGAGAATTAGCTGTTTTGGGAGATAGATTGAATAAGTTCACTGGCATGATAGAAGGGTTAATCTGGTCGCCAAAAAGCAGTGATGCAAATGACATGGCTGATGATTGGGCTTTTGAGGAGGTATGAAACAGAAATTCAACTTACTGTTTAAACATTTTAAAATTCGATTTCCCATACATCCATCTGTCTTTTAGAGTGAGCCGTTTTTTGTGATTTGCTGGGTCTGAGCTGTGGTTTGGGGTCTTTGAGGGGATACACATGGAACAAGGACAGGAAGATGACACTGTCACTTTTTGAAAAATTAAGGCATTGATTTTATTTTGTTCATTTTTCTCAATAAAAACTTAGGTTCCCCTTTTAAAAAGTCAAGGCAAGTGAGAATTTTTTTTTTGTTAATCTCTAACATTTACCAGCACATGTCAATAGTAACCTATTGATGGATGTATAGGAGATCGAAATTTAAAATTATTGATAAAGTAAAGTCTAAAACACACAATGTTTAAAAGTTTAGGATAATGGATACACATGCAAGTAACCATGATATAAAATACCCCCATAAAGTAAAAACCTTATTTTTTTTAAATTTCTGTGTCCTGGTCTGTCATAAGTGAAGATGTCATGACCTTCTTACCTTTGAACTGCGGAACAGATATGGAATCTATCATTTCAGCTGCAACATTTTTCTCCACTGCTTTCTATTGTCATTTTACTTTTATTAGTTAAGCTCGAAAGAAAATAAAGTATTTTAAATTCAAATTTAATAATGTTGGCAGGGTCCGCACTCTGATTTTACTGGCCCTACTTCTGGTTGTACTGCTTGTGTTGCAATTATTAGAGATAGCAAACTTGTTGTTGCAAATGCTGGTGATTCTCGCTGTGTGCTATCGAGAAAGGGCCAGGTATATTTTTTAGCTTGCAAGTCTTAAGCATGATTCTTTTTCGCACTACTACTCAAAAGCAAAATGATATATGCTAATTTTGGGTGCCAATAAGTGAGAGTAATGACTTGGGAACTGTTTGGCAGTTATGCTTTGAAACAGTTAAAAATAAGAAATGGAATTTCAATGTCGATCTGTATTTTTTTTTCTCATGTATTTTCTAAATTAGTAGGTTGTGTGTAACTATTTGTATTAGTTGATAGTGTGTAACTATTTCTTAAATTATTATACAAATTTAGTTTGAAGAATGGTTTCAATAAATATCAATCGTGAACAATATAATAAGTCAGTATGCAAAATTGATCCTCAAAATAATTTCTGACGTGGTTACTCTTGTATAGGCCTACAGTCTCTCTAGAGATCACAAACCCGATCTTGAGACTGAGAAGGATAGAATTCTGAAAGCTGGTGGTTTTATTCATGCTGGACGAGTCAATGGTAGCTTGAACCTTGCCAGAGCTATTGGTATGTGAAAATCTGGAAAGCAAATTTCTTACTCGGATCTGGCCCTAGAACAGTCTTGTTATTTGATTGGGGACAGTGAGTTTCTTTAATATAATTTGTTTTATGTTAAATGTCATTATAATCTTGCACTTTCAAGTGCCAACATGAACTAATTCAATCGATACAACCAAGAGGTCAAAGGCTCGAATCCCCATCCTCCATGTTATTGAATTCAACAAGCTTTCAAATGTCAAAATTTAGCCCACGTAGTTTGGATAGTTAGCCCCAAAATTAGTTTATGGTTAATTTTTTGCTAAAAAACAACCTCTTTCTGGCTGGGCAACTTGGTATATATTTACTTGGTGTATTTTCTTGAAACGAAAATAAACTACCTTCAAAATAACTACAGAGATTACTTTAAGATGATTTTGGCATTTAACATTGCACGAATTAAAATAGGACAAGTTTTGAAGTACCAAGACCAACTAAAATAGAACGAGTATTTCTAAAGTATTAGGACCGAAAATGATTTTTCTTTTTTTGAGTACAACTTGGGAGTGGGGGATTTGAATCCGGGACTTCTCGTCCTCAGGTACATATAGGACTGAAAATGATATTTTATCCTTTGTTTTGTGTCCAATTGCATGGTTCTACCATCATACTATTCACTTCCTATTTACTTCCTAGGTAACTTTGCTGTAACTCCAATAGCATTAGTTTGTACTTGTAGCTTTTGTAACTTGATACACTCCGATGAAAGTTGTTAGCGTGGTGAAAACCAATGTCCTTTGGTCTCTTGAATCTCGAAGGAATGAACAAAAATAACTAATAAAACTGAGCCACTGTAAATTTTGTGGAGGTGAATTTTTCACTCGGCTAATACCTAAAGATTCCATATTCTAATCTCTTCTTTCCACTGCTGCAGGTGACATGGAATTTAAGCAGAATAAATATTTACCTGCCGAAAAGCAAATTATTACTGCCAATCCTGATGTGACAACTGTACGTATTCTACCTGCTGTATTTACAATTCATATTCCCATTACTTATGTAAACATCACTCTCTATCTACTTCGTTGACAATGGGCTTATAAATCGTGGATACTCTTTTTCAATCAAATTTGTGAGTATTTCTATATGTGAAATGATTTCTTTCTTCCATTTTTGGTAAATTAGAGTTATTTGTATCAATAAGTTTGAAGAGGGTCATTCAACCATAATTCTTACAAAATGCTTTGGCATGGGAAATGGAAGAGGTCGTTGCTAGATCTCACCACATCCTCTTCTCTTTCTCTCCCATGAAAATTCTTCTATCTTTTTCCTTTTCAAAATTCTCAAATACCGGCTGAAATGAAGCTTCCGACTTTCTTGAATGATTAATTGATTCGAGCTCTTTACTTCTTCAAATAGGTCTACAATCTTAACGACTCTCTTTTTTTCCTTTTTTTGGGAATTAGGTCGAGCTTTGCGATGATGATGAGTTTATTGTGATAGCTTGTGATGGTATATGGTATGTATTTATGGTTTATCGCTGTCTTGGGTTTTGTTTTCTATTTCTTATATGTATCATTTGCACAGTTTTCCTTAATATAACAATATTGGTATTCCACTTAGCCTTGTAGGCTTGTTTTCTTTCCTCCAAGAAAGCTCAGTTCCTTACCAAAATAATTACTTTCTTTTAGCATGATTGTGCTAATCGCGCCTTTTAGTTTGAACAACTTACCGAAATTAATTTTATTGAAGTAATCTTGAAATTTTGTGCTAATATGTACTCTTATGAATTTCTAACAGGGATTGCATGTCTAACCAGCAACTGGTAGATTTTATACATGAACAGCTTAAATCAGTAAGTAACATATTTTATTGTTCAACAATGATCTGGTTTTGTTGTTGGTTAGTTGTATTGATATTTTTTAATAACTGTCTATCGTCCCTTCCTAACTGACTCTTGAGAAGACTTTGACCGTTTCAATTAACTACAAAAGTTGTAAATTAGTGACACTCTCGGTCTAGAAGCTTGAACAAATATCTTGAGGAGGTTGCCATTCCTTGGGGATATTTTTTCCGAATAAAATACCATTTTGGTCCTTTCTGGATTTCATTTACTTTTATTAACTAATTTAGTTAATGTATTTGTTTTCATAGATCTTAAATTTAACTTTTTTACTTCCAATAGATCTTTAGTGCTAAACAATAACCATAATTTTATGCCAGAATAGAATGTACTATCAATAAATTTTTATGTTAGTTAAAATAAATGCTAATAGAGACTTTCTTTTCTATTTGTGGAAAAATCAACCATAAATTAACAAGTATCTTTTTAAAAATTTATTGGAAGTAGAGGGCAAAAATTTAATATTTGAACTGGGGGACATTCTATAGACAAAGATGGTTTATTTTATTTATTATTATCTTTATTGACAATATGTGAGGTTGAAATTTTGACTTCAAAGTCGATTTTACAAGCTTACGGCAGTTGAGCTAGTTGGCAAATGACATCTTTTATTGATATTGATCGAAGCAAATCATTCATCCATTGGCATAGCATTTTTTGGATTAAACCGTGTGGACATTCAATAAATCTTACTTACAGCTCATTTTCATGGATTACAAAAGTATAGATATGAACTTCTCCCCGTTCTTTCTGCCTTCTGATAAATTGATAAATGCAATAAACTATGCAGGAAAGTAAACTCTCTGTGGTTGTCGAGAGAGTACTTGATAAATGTTTGGCACCTTCCACAGCTATTGGCGAGGGATGTGATAACATGACCATGATTTTGGTGCAGTTTAAGAAAGATATTCAATCAAATTCCTCGCTGGATGATGGAACTTCACCCGTAGCCGCCCGTGCCAGTCCAGACAGTACAGAATCAATCCAAAAGGATGAGCTTAGCTAGTGACTTTGACCTCCCAAATGGTTATTTCTGTTGTGATTTCTTTCTAAAGGGAGTAAAGTACTCATACTTTTTCCCATTTGCTATAAAATATGGATTCTGGGATTTGTAACCATAGATGTCTTAGTTGAAGTTCAACAGATCAGATTACTAAAATACTCCCTTTTTTTCCTCTTCTAGTTCTTGAGTGTAGAATGAGGTCAACTACTTTAATTATGTACAGTTTTCTGTAAAACCAGCTAGCTTTCCAAGACTCTTGAATGATAAAGCCTCCACTAAAATGAAATTTCCCATTGTAATTGCTTTCTCTGTTTGAAAATTATTTCTTTGGGTTAAATTTTTATGTATTTATCCTTTCGTGCTCGTTGTTGTTGCTCCTAGTTTCACGCACTTTTGAGTGATTGTTAAACTAGAGATTTCATGGATTCTTTAGACTTCGTTTGATAAATAATTGGTTTTCGAAGACTATACTTGTTTTCTCACAGTTTTTTTTCTTCATATTTTTATCTTTCTTGGGTAAACATTGGTCAAATTCTAAATGTAAATGACTATCGAATTTTGTTATGTTCATCGCATCTTGTCTTTTTGTCCATCAACCTAAATCCACTCGTTGATCGTGTTATGCTGTATTTGCCACTATTGATTTTCTCTAATTGGACATTTTCTTCTTCATTTTTAGCTTCCTCGAAGAAAGATTTGTATAAACAAATACAATGGATAGAAATTTCTACAGTTTGTACAAATGATGTTACTATATATATGTGTGCTACAGGTCATGTCATTGTAATGTCCTCAATGGTCACTTGTCAAGATCTGCTCTACAAAGCCCGAACTTTGCAGCAACCAACAAGATGAGCAAGAAAACAGATAAGTATGACCACATGTATTCCTAAATCTGAAAGATCCTATTTCAAATATGTACAGCGTGTGCTCTCAATAGTACGCATTGATACTTCAAGATTGATTAGGAAGCTGGGCATACGTACCGATGTTGGGGTTGCAGCCGTCAACCATCATGTTCTTATAGACTGTATATGCGTGCTCGGGGTTCTCCGACATGCTGTACCCTCGAATGAGAGCATTATAAGTGAAGACATCAGGTTCTAAACCAGCAAGTTGGAGCTCTTCATACATTTTCTTGGCTTGTTCCACCATTCCAGCGAGCCCAAGATTAAGCATCAATGAATTATAAGTGTACAGGTCAGGAACAATGCCTCTGTTTCGCATTTCATTGTATAAGGCGAGAGCTTCCTCCATTCTTTGCGATTTTCCAAGACCGTTTATTATACGATTATAAGCGATAAAGTCAGGATCAAGACCGGTTGATTTCAGTTCATTGAAATAGTACAAAGCTTCATCAACTCTTCCAGCAAGGCAGAGGCAATCTACAAGAATGGTGTATGATTTCAAGTCTGGCCTTATACCCTCATTGACCATCCTTTTAAACAACTGACAAGCGGTTTCTGTGTCACCTATTTTCCCATATCCATTTATCAAAATGTTGAATATTGCACAGTTTGGCTTGCATCCATAATCTGACATCTCTTCGAAAAGCCACATAGCTTCCTCTAAGCGCCCCACTTTTGCTAGTCCGTCTATCAAAGGGCCATAAGTGCGAGGAGTAGGGCGGAAATCATTACTAACAAGATCATAGAAAAAATCTAAAGCCTTATCCAAGTTATTAGATTTTGCGAGACTGGAGATGATAATGTTGTACGTTATGGCGTCTGGCTTGCATCTCCTTGAAATCATTTCTTTGTACAGTTCAAAGAGTTCAGTGATTTTCCCAGACTTTCCATGAACGGCAAGTAGCATGTTGTAGGTAAAAGTATCGGGAGCACAACCAACGTTCTTCATATCTTGAAAAAGATCCCAAGCCTTTTCGGTGTAACGGACTTCAAGAAGCTCGCCTATCAAACAATTATACGATGCTAACGTTGGACTGATTCCCAATTTCTTTGTAAATTTTTCAAATATTTGATAAGCATAAAGTTCTCTTTTATGCTTACACAAAACTCTAACTAGAGGTATTAAGAACGAGTCTTCCCTACAAATCCCATTCAATACCAATTCTTCAGCAAATATAATAGCCTTGTCCATCTCAGCTTCAACTAAAGTACCTCCCATTAAATCTTCCCAGAAAGATCTATTTACACGAAAACGGACCTGGTACATAAAATCCCTTGCAATCTTTATAGCATCCCCTATCCGTCCACACTTCACGAGGCCAGGAAGAAGGGTACATATTGTGACATGATCAGGGTGGATTGATTTCTTCAGCTGGTGAAAGAACCAGAATGCATGATTTACTTTGTTTTCTTTTATCAGGCCATAAATAACAGTGTTGTAGGTCAAGACATCAGGTTTACAGTCCATTACTGTCATTTTAGAAAACATTTTCAAAGCTAATTCAACCTCATCATTTTTGCAAAAGCAATCCAGGAGCGTGTTAAAAGATATCGTATTCGGAGAACACCTTTGTTCAATCATACTTTCAAATAATTCAATGGCTTTCTGGACTCGACCCTCTTTCCCTAATCCAGAGAGTAACGTATTATAGGTCACAACTGTTGGAGAAAGCTTCATGTCCTTCATTCTGTCAAACATTTGCCATGCTTCATCAACTCGTCCAGCCTTGTAAAGTGAATCAATCAAAGAGTTAACCACAATCACATCAGGTTCACATCCATTTCTTATCATCTCAGAAAGCAAATTCACAGCCTCATCTACTTGTCCTACTTTGCTGTAGCACTTCATCATCATGTTATAGGTCACTGAATCTGGAGCTAGACCATTTTCTCTAAGCCCATTGAACATGGTTTTTGCTTCTCTTAACCTCCCCATTTCAGCAAGGCTGTACAACGATGCATTGCACGCTACAATATTTGGAACAATTCCTTTAGCTTTCATCTTCTCAAAGGTCTCAACAGCTTTGCCAGTATCTCCAGATTTTCCAAAATAGTCAATAAAAATAATGTATGTATAAGCAGTGGGTCGAACACCTACGGATTCCATAGTATCTAAAAGCTTTAGTGCATCCTCAATTCTACCTGCCCTCAGAAGTCCACAAATAAGTGAGTTATAAGTATGAAGATTTGGCAGGATACCTTGCTTTCTCATGACATCAAAGGTAGCAAATGCTTCAACAAAGTCTCCGGCTTTGCATAACGCATCAACAAGAATAGTGAAGGTAACTACATCAGGCATATACCCATCTGCTTCCATCTGATTCCAGAATTCTTTAAACGTGTCCAAGTCTCCAAAATCATTGAACTTGTCCAACAGAGTAATGTAGATAACTTGATCAGGTTTGTGGCCATTAGCTTTCATCTTCACAAACAACTCCTTGGCATTTTCCAACTGTCCTGCATTACAAAGAGCATCAATGAGGACTGTATAAGTAACAAGGTCAGGTCCACAACCTTCATCATCCATTCTTCTAAATATCTCATATGCCTCATCAATTTTCCCAGCCCTCCCTAGTACTCTTATGCATATTGTGAATGTGTAAACATTTGGTCTCAATCCTAAATCTTCCATCTCTTTCAACAAAACGATTACCGTCTCTGAGTCCCTCTTCTTTCCCAACGCAACCATAAGTGCTGAATATGTCTTCAGGCTAGGCTTAAGCCCTTCTGAAACCATTCTTCTGTAAACTTCCAAGGCCTCACCACAGAATCCTGATTGAATCAGCAAATGGATCAATCCATTGTATGAATACGCATTCAAGACAAATCCAGCTCTTCTCATCTTATTTAGCACAGTCGTCATCTGCCGAAGCCCACCTCTGATGGAAAGAGCTTTGAAGATAGTCAAGTAAGTGTTCAAATCTCTCCTAATAATTTTCTTCTGCATCAAGTCAAAAACAGCAGCCATATCCTCTACCTTATCATGCACTCTTAAGAATTCAAGCATGAAATTGCACGTCTCGGTGGTATGCAGAACAGTAGGAAACTCAGATATAGAGTAAAAGTAAGAAAGAGCACGTATAGGATCTGTCATCGATTTCAAAACCCCAAGAACTTCATCTTCTGACACTCGGATTTCCGTCTTTCCTTTCACCACCATCACTTGCTCCGGATTTTGCAACGCAAGCCGGCAAAAATCCTTCCGCTTCTTCCTGTGCTTCTTCCAATTCACCATAGACAAAGTCGCAGTTTGAAAATCCCCCAAACTTTCCCATATCAATCCTCTAGATGATCTATTACAGCTCGAAACATATATCTGACATTCACTAAAAGCACCATTGCAACAAGTGCCGAACATACTCAAAGATGTAACAATTACAAGTGACATCGGAACATTTTAATCAATAACATGAACGAATAGGTTTGATTTGGCAAATTGAGTTCGTCATTGGATGATGATTCTCACTCTTCACAGAGCTAACCAAGTAAATTAATTACACTTAGATTACCTCAAGTCCTTCGGAATAGCATTTTCCAGCCAGTTAGGAGCTGATTTCCGATAGAATTCAGAGAAAAGTTCCGTCAAAGGCTCAATGGTTTCCTGTGATAAGAAATTCCTCTGGTTTTGGCGCTTTCATCGTGACGAAAGACTTCGAGATGGAAACATTGATGTAAAAAGTAGATTGCAAAGATTGCAGTAGAGAGTGAGACGAGAGAAGAAGACAAAGAAAATGAGTGTAGAAGTTTGGAGAGTCCAACAATGGCAATGGTGATCAAAGAATGGCAAGCGAACTTGCTTGTGCGGCTGTGAGTTTGCTACCAAGATAGGAAGATGGCCGATTTTTTATGTTTATTTTTTTCTCTTCTGGAAAAAAAATGCCTTTTTTCTGGTCATGGTGTTGAGTGATAGTTTTTAAATTTGGATTTTGATTTCAATTTTCGTATCATTGTGTTACAATTTCAATTATATAAATATTTGTTAAACATTATTTCAAAATCGTCCTATTTACAGTTTGCAACACTTTTTCTTTATTTCAGTATTTATAATTTTTTTCAAACTAAAATAGTTTATATCTCAAACACATTATTATATTTATCAACGACTCAACCACAAACTCATGTAATAATTTAGGATTATAATAATTTATTTTTCGTCGAGAGTGATCTTAACGATGTAATAGTAACAAATTTCCTTTTTGTCATTTTCTCATTTTAGAAAAATAATAGAGAAAATTAAGTGTCAATTTATTAAAAAAATCTCTATCACATGAGTTACTAACCAAAGTTGAAGGTAAGATGTCAAAATTTTGAAAGTATATAAGTATTTCTGAACAAGTAGTAAAGTTTAGGAATTCTTCAATGGATTAGGGTTTTGCATAAATATTGTATTCGATTTACCATTCAACCATTTAAGAGTGTTTGGCGGGGATGAGCTATTATTGTTTTAGGCTATTATAGATAGGTTATAACAATTTGTTTCTAGATATATATTTTAGTTGGAATTGTAATAGTATGTATTTGAGAAATAAACTATTTTAGTTTGACAATAAAATAATAAACGCGGTAGAAAAAAAAGTAAACGAATGTCAAATAGTAAAAACAGCAAAATAGTAAATATTGGAGTAAACGGAGGATTTTGAAATATTGTTTACCAAACTAATTTGGTGTTTTAAAATAATATTTAATGTGTATATAGGTGGTTGTTATAATTTTACATGAACTTTGTCTCAAAACATGCATGTTTTAAATTATTTGAACCTTACGAAAGAGTGAATCATTTTTTCTTTTTGTAGATAATGTGTTTTTTAAAAGTAACGTAAAAAAATAGGTCAAAAATAGGGTAAAAGGGCACAAAAATAGAATAATTTGGGCGAAGCCCGTCCACGACTTTTTACATGAACCCCACACTTTCTTCTTTTTTAAGATATTTAATATTTAATATATATATATATGAAATATTCAAATCGTCTAATTCCAATTTTCAAAAATATTCTTTTATTAAATGTTTTTTCAAATTCCAATTTTCAATTTTCAAAAAGTATGTTTCCTTATTAAATATCTTTCTAATTTTCAATTTATATATATTATTAAATATTTAAATCTCCAGATTCCAATTTTTAAAAATATCTTTCTTTATTAAATATATTTTCAATTTTCAAAAATACCTTTTCAAATTGTCCTATTAAATATACAGGTATACGACTTTGCCTAAATTATCTTATTTTATCAATAGTCTCCTTCGGCTCTATTTTTTATATTATTTTAAAAAACACATTATTAAAAAAAAAAAAAGAAGAAGCAAGAGAATAAAGAAAATGGTTAAAATTGACAAAATAGACAAAATTGTAATTGATTTTTGCTTTTAATGGTTTTTAAATGTAAATAGTTTGTTCTTTTCTTTTTTAGAAAGTCCTAAAAGAATAACGTGAAGGTTAAAATAAAATATAGGGTATTCTAAAAATAAAAAGAAAATTGATAAACTATTTACCGAAACAAAAATCACAAAATTTATTACGCAATATTTCTTATTTATCGTAAATATTTTGTCAATTTTTTTTCAATTTTTCAAATAAAAACCATTTCTTGGGTAAACAAAATAATAATTTTAAACTATTTTTTGGATTCGAAATTTTTTGAAGGCAAACGAAGGGTTAATTGGGGTTTTGATAATTAAATAGCTTCCTTTGAAGTTGTTTTCATAATTAAAGGAAGAAAAAAAACTCCACACACTGAGATCGGAAGAACATCGGCCCAAACTGCCGCCGTAAACTTCCTCCAGTTCGAACCCAAAAGCCCTAACCGTCCGTTTTCCCCTCTACGATTATCAATCACGACGGTTTGAGCTTCTCTCCGCCGTCGACATCTCCTTCTAAGAATTTGAATCTTGTATCTTCGCTATCTCTTTGTGCCCCTGATAGAGACGGAGTTTAAAATTGGGGTCAAATATGGAGGGAGGTGTTCGAGATTTCGCTGTTGTGCCGGAAAAAGTGATGGATTCGGTGAAGACGACATTGGACAATGTAGAACACGTCCAAACTCACCTTATTTCCTTCCTGTCTATCGCCGAGCCTGAAGTCCTTGCTCAAATGCAGCCTCTCCAACGGGCTCAGTCTATGCTTTTGCTTGCTAGAGTCACTACCACTCTCTTCGCATGTAAAATTTTGTAAATTACGAATAGTTCTTTATCAATAATTTTTTGTTGTTGTTTATTTTGTATTATTGAGGTGGAGTTTTTGTTTGTTTTTGGTAATTTGCAGTGAAGTTGAGGTGTAACGGAGTTCATCTTGATGATCATCCTATCAAATCAGAGCTTGTAATTATTCTCATACCTTGTATCTGGTGATTAAAGCTGAAATTTGCTCACATGGGTTATCGTGTTATTCTCTCATTATTGTTCAAATGTTCATTCTTATTCTTTGTTATGCATGTAGGAAAGATTAAGCTTGTATGAAGACAAACTAGAACGGTTCATAGGCTTGAGTAAAGGTATGTTTGACTTCTGATTTTTTTGAGTTCATTTCACTAACGTTTCCTTGTTTTTTTTTTTTTTTCTTTTCTTTTCTTTCCCTTCCTTTCATGCTAGATTGATAATTTTGCATTTGAATTTGTTCATGAAGTTCCATTGAAGCGTTCTACTACCTTGAACTATCAAGCAGCTACTCGCTTTATTGAACATTCTCTGCCTGATCTAACTCAAGGTTGGTTGAATTTGTTTGCTTTTTTATTTTGGGGAGGGGGGGTTTCTGTGTCTGATTCCCTTTGATCAAGTAAATATTTCAATATTTTTCAGAGCAAAAGCTGAGTATGAGGGATATTAGTAGAGGAAAGGGGCAAAAAATGAAGCAATTAGAGAGGAACGTACAGAAGAAGAGGAAGTATCAGTCTTCTGAAAAACAATCTGTTCAAACTGCTGCCAAGGAATTTCTTGAGAAAGCAGCGCGTGAGCTTCTTGGTGATAGTAATGGAGGTTTGCAGGGTCCATTGTGTGGGGATGCTTCAGATGATGATGCCCTGCAGGAGGACTGAATCCTGGATTTCACTTTGGTATCTGCTTATAACATTTATTTTTAATTTTGCTGTCCTTTTTCGATAAATGCAAGCTTTTCCATGCTTGTTGATGGAATGAATTTTGATTTTCTTAATAAAATTTTCCTTTTTGTTCTATTGCTCATTCTTATACCACTGATTGTCGTTAGCTTGCTTAGCTTAGTGGAATTGAGTTTGAAATTTAGAATTATAGTCTGTTTATGGACGTCTTTGATGTGTTTTACATCGTGATGATATGTATGTATATCACGTTTTTTTTGTCATGGTTTAGTCAAAGGCTTGTCTAGATTAGTTTTCTTAGTGCTTAAAACCTTTAAAACACTTTTAAACACTTAAAACGGCAATCCAAACACCCTCTAAGCAATATTTTAGCGAAATTTCAATTGCAATGAATATGGTTTTTCTTCAGTTGAACAGTTGAACTGCCTCCCCTTCCATTAGGAAACCGAATGCCATTAACTAAAATAAAATGATTTTTATTCATTCCATGCAAACAAATTTAATACTTCCCTTCATATATTCACATTTATTTGACATGCATTCCTCTATGTTTTAACAATTCCTCACCTTTACATCTTTCAGGAGTATGAAAACCAGATTCTCTTGTGCCCTTAATTATCCCAATTCTCGAAGAATTGGTCCATTTTGAAGTTGGATTTGGACGTCTGTTTTTCCCCCTTTTCCCCTTCTCTCTCCCAGTTTCTCCTTAGGAAATTAAATCGTTTTCCCTTTACTCTGTTTAGAAGTCTTTATATATATGTGCATTTTGGAGTTTCAATCCCATCATAAGTTACTATTAGGACATTGAATTGTTTTTTATTTTCTTAATAGTGTGATCATATGAACAAGACATGATCTTGATCAAAGGAGTCTGTGCCTTTTACATGTAAAGTAGCTTACTTTGGTAGCTGACTTTCTAGTGTTTTTTGGGTCTGTATACCAATCATCATCTTGTTACTTGAGACTTTTTTGCCATAAATTAATAATAGTATGTTCATTTTGATACCGCTATCGAAGCAGGCTAAGAAGTGTTGCAGCTTCTATTCTTTTCCAAAGAGAGCTACTAATAGGCTATCAATGAGAAAACATCACAATGGTCTAGGCATTTCAAAGATTTATCAACTTCTAAATCGATATAATTAGACTTGGGGTGATCTTTGGTCTGGTTAATTTTTTGGCCAAATTGTTACTGAATCAATCATGGGCGATTTAGTAAATTTCAAACTAATCTCGATGATCAAAGAGTTTGTTCGGTCAACTTTTTGAAATTTTTCGATTTGGAAGTTTTTCAAATTGGCTTCGACCGACTTTTTTGGTCTATCATGCTTATTCCTAATAAGATTGAATGATTTTAAAAGGCAAAATTAATATTTTTTCCTTTTCTTTGTCGTGCTTAAGATTTTTAACCTTGTCTTTAATCGGAAAAGTTCTTTAAATGTAGAAGTTAATAGTTTCTAAATAAGTCAAATAAGTTGAAAAAACAACATGAACATAATAGATAATTTGGTTCCGATCATATTCTCCCAACAAACCTAAAATGAAATGAGATGAATTTGACGAAAAAAGTTTGTGATTCGTGAATGGCTTTTTAACTTTTATATTCTCTTCTGATTTTGCTTTATTAAAAAATAGAGAAAGACAACTCCCTACTTTTGTGATCATGAATACGAAATCCAAAAAGAAGTCTAAAGAAGTTAGGAAAGATTGTTCAGATAATGAGTTGCCATTTTAGTAGTAATAATAAGGTTGTAAATATTGTAAAGTTTATTAACGATATAATCTAATATTGATAATTTACCGTCTATCAAAGATATACTAACAGATTTTATTTTATTTGTAATTATATTCTTAAAAAATTGTTGCTATGTATATTAATGTTTTAAATACAATTGTTATATTTGCAACTATCTCTACATAATTTAACCACCAAAACAGTGTTGTATTTTACTTTCATGTTTTTCTATATAACCTAAATAATTGTTTTGGATGATGTTCATCCTAGAGACTCTCTAAACTTTATGTTATATATATTAATATTTAAAATAATAATCAAATTTAATAGTTAGTCTATTGTTAATACTATCATCCAACCACTTTAGATTTGACTTTAAATCTGACTCTTTACATTTTCTCTAAATTTAGAAACTTATTTGTTTTTCGATACAACAATTACATGCCTAGAAACCTTTCACCCCTAATTTATGTTAAATGAGATAAGATATAACAGCAAAAACAGAACTCAGAATCTAAAAACATAAAACTCAGAATAGGTCTTAAGGATCTGAAAACGTGGGAATACTTATATGCAACACTTGTGATACATATATGCCATGCAGTTGTATACGTGTTTAAATTCCTCCTCTCCAAGAATCTCCTTTGCCCCACAAAAGGCCATTTCAAAAATTGCAACACTCGAAAGGCACAAAAATTTCAACGAACTCTACTACTTACTGCACCTGAAAATTGTAGAGAGAAATAGAGAGATGGGAAGCAATGAGGAGTGGAGGAAAAATGCAGATACACACAAAATGAGGCCTGAGGATGTAAAAGCAGCAGGAGTTGAAGCTTCCAAGAGGCCTCCAGGGCACCACCCAGGCAACATCCTGCACCAGCGGCGGAGCCTCCCCTACAGCTACACCACCATGACCGTTGCCGGCCTCCTTATCGTCGGAGCCATCGGATATTTTACCTTATATTCCATGAAAAAGCCTGAAGCCTCTGCAAAAGATGTCGCCAAGGTCGCTACCAATGTCGCTGAACCTGAAGATACCAAGCCTAGGAAGTAGCCTCCAATTCCATTGCTGCTGCTGGTGGGTGTGTTTCTTTCTTTCATGTAGCCTTCTTTGTTTTTTTTTTTTTTTTTTTTTCTTTTTTTGGGGGTGGTTAACTTTGGAGTGAAAATTGGGCTCTCAAATTCCCAATTTTGACAGTAATACGAGTGTTGATGTTCAATTTTTAGGGCATTTCAAACTTCCAAGTTTAGTTTAAGGCTATAATAGCAACCATTACCAAAAAAAATAGGGTGGTTTTTGCATCTTCCTTTCTTCTTCCTTTTGTGCTATGCTCCAGATCATCCATCTGTTTTCTTCAATACGAATTTAAAAAGTACTAAGAAGTACAAAGACAAAGCATGAAGAAGATGGTTTCAATATCAAAAGAGGGGGGAAAACGAGCTTCTAGATTGATAAAAATTTATTCATTCTATAGAAGAATCTGAAAAAGAGGGGAAAAAAAGATCTACACGAGTTTTCTTGCAAAAGATTGAAAAACCTTTGTCAATTTGAAGGTAATAAGAGAAGCCCTGAGAACAAATGATGTTGGCTATTGCAACAGAATTGTCATCATTCAAAATTGAGTACAACAGGCTACATCTGAAAGCATCATAGTAATACTTCAATTTCAAAATCTTACAAGAATATAATTTTGGTATCCTGCAAAAGTAAATGGAGCAAAATAATGGTCGACGACAACAACGATGATTATCTGCTTAGACTTCATTAATCGATTTTCACTGATGAGTAGATGAGCCTTGTGAACCAAAAGCAAGCGTAGAAGCCAATGGTACCAGTGAGAACAAAGAATGCGTATGACACAATCGACATATATCCAAAGTACAATACCCCAGATACGAGCTTCGTGATTTCGAGCTTTGTGAAGAAGTAGAAGGTGGAATAGAGGAAGAGATAAAGGGCAGATGAGCCTGAAGTTAAGTAAGATCTCCACCACCATAAGTAATCTTCGCTGCACAACTGGAAGTAGCAGAGGACTATGGTGATTTCAGCGCAAGTGATGAGGAGGATAATGAAAACCAAGAAGAGGAAACCAAAAATGTAATAGAATTGGTTCAGCCAAATTGAGGTAAGGATGAAGAAGAGTTCAATGAAAACGGCTCCAAACGGGAGGATTCCTCCAATGAGAACTGAGAAAGCTGGGTGCATATACCAAGCTTGCTCTGGGATTTGCCTGGGGATTTTGTTTGTCTTCACTGGATCTTCAATGGCTGGCTTCTTGAACCCTACATAGCTGCCCACAAAGACGAGGGGAACTGAGATTCCAAACCATAGAAAGACTAGAGCAAACATTGTTCCAAAAGGAACAGCCCCAGACGATTTCTGTCCCCAAATCAGAGCATTTAGAACAAAGAATATAGCAAATATGGTGGCGGGGAACATGACGGCAGTCTTCAGGGCAACCTTCTTCCATTCTGCACCCTTGAACATTTTGTAGAGGCGAGCGGAGGCAAAACCAGCAAAAAGACCCATGAAGACCCAGAGCAAGAGCATGGCGGTCATAAGTCCACCTCTGTTTGAAGGCGAGAGGAACCCAAGAATGGCGAACATCATTGTTACAACAACCATTCCCAAGAACTGAACTCCCGTTCCAACGTACACACACAACAGATCTGAATTCTTAGGAGGCCTGAAAACATCACCATGGACAAGCTTCCACCCTGTCTCTTCCTGAGCTTCTTCCAGGGTTTCAAGTTCGTTGTACTTTGAAATATCACGGTATAGTGTGCGGAGCATAATCATTGCAACCATGCCGGAGAGGAAAAGAACTATCATCAATGAATTGACGATTGAGAACCAATGAATTTGATCATCACTCATCAAAAGATACGCATCCCATCTAGAAGCCCACTTCACTTCACTCTCCTGGAGGAAACAAAATGTGGCCCGTAAATCAATCAAGGCATGAGAGTTCATAACAGAGTGAGTTTGTAGCATAAATATCCTCGACATTCTATAGATGAACAGAATACATACGAAGTGAATAATCTTTCCCTAGCAAAAGATAGCTGTTAATAAAGAATATAATCTCACTTGTAGAGCAGTGAACGCACCTGAAATTCGACATCATATGTAAATACGATTTCCCTTCCATCATCGACCTCCTGAGGAGAGTTGGAATTAACAACCGTGTGTTTAGCATGCGGGTCGCAGGTTGTGAGACGAGTATTCTTATCATTCCAGTTCCCTTCGTATTCATGCTTGACGCTGAACCCAAAACAAGAAACACCGTTAGCAAGTTGCATTACTAGTTATAATTGATCTTCGAAAATCAGATGCTTGATGAGTGATAACCTGAATGGTTTGACTTCAAATCCCACGATTCTAGCAGAATCAGTTTGCACGTCTTTGTGAAACCTGACTGTAAATGCTAGATGATTGTGGATGAAGTACTTCTCATCTTTGCTCTGTTACAAATCAGAAAAACAAACTGAACGTCAAGTTTT
Source organism: Cucumis melo (assembly GCF_025177605.1). Lineage (NCBI taxonomy): Eukaryota > Viridiplantae > Streptophyta > Magnoliopsida > Cucurbitales > Cucurbitaceae > Cucumis > Cucumis melo. The sequence goes on along the minus strand of NC_066863.1, from coordinate 872,004 downwards.
TGTAAATATAAACATCAATTTGCTGAAGACAAAAATAAAGAACTTGCCGCAGTATATTGGCCTTTAAGCCCAACATGGTAACCCATTTGGTAAACAACGGGCGATTCCTGGTCCTGCCTTTGAATTGGAAAAACCAGGGGAAGGTTATCCAGGATCCTGGAACATGGCAGATTCAAGATGTCAAAAAGATATCAATAAACAACACATAACAATAACATGATTTTCTTCCCCTAAGATAAATGTCGTACATGTTGACCCGATATTCATCATTAATCTTCTCTTTGAACTCCTTTGCATCTTTAGCGTCAAGCTTAATCCGGCCAACAATACTACACATCTGAGGTTCCCGCATTTTAAACTGCAAGAGGTTTTAAGTCCAACAAGGTCAAGAACTTAACTGTGCCAAGCAGAAAGGAAATTTTCCATGTTATAGCAAATCTTAACTCACCACATAGGGGGAGTTTTCAATTCGGTCACCACGAAGAACTTCACCCAGATTCTCTGCACTATCCAATATCTTTTCTGGACGGCAAAACGGGAGTGAATAATACGAGTAAGGAAGCTGAGTCTTTGTTGAAGTCAATTTGTTTACTTTCACTTTTAATTCATCTCCCTGCATCCAAACGTGAAAAGTACCACAATTATTTCTTAGATCTGAAACCCAGTGGGCGCATTCTACTGGATCGAACAAAATTCAACACGATTCTGGTATAATTTATAATACAAGGAAAACAATAGCAAAATCAAACAACAATATATGATACATTCTTATATACGACATACAGAATGAGAGTGGAAACGCAATGTCTTCATCCGTTTAAAGAACGTCTAGGATCGATAGTCCCAGCTGACTTAAACCAACCCCTCACCAATATCCACATCACACTCGATAAAACAAGTAAACAACGAGATAACTAACCACTCGTAATGCTCCGTGTTCCCTACGATTCATACCTTTTCTCCAAAACAACGGTTGAATCTAGGAGTAAGCGCCCTCAAATTACGTAACGTAAATGTTCTACATTACATAACACTTACAAATTGGTACGATGCAGTAAAAACTTCCACACAAACAATCCCGGTCAAGATTGAGGTGAATCTACAACGATTCAACAACCAAAAATAACAAAAAAAAAAACGACAAACGAGATTTCCAGATCCGGATTCCGCCACACACAAACTACCCGCGTAATTCCAGCAGCTCCCAACAACGAGCACAGATCCAACAATACAACACGGATCAAGCAGTAATTTCACTCACCAACCCAAAAAATCCACAACAATGCAAAAAATCAACACAAACAAATCCCAAACAAGCGTATCAAGGAAAACTAACCTTCTCGAAGTCCTCGGGGGCAACACCGGGAAGGTAGAAAGAGCTAACTCCATGAATCAGAAACAAGAGAATAGCAGCGACGAAGAAGTTCCGAATCGATGGAGATCTCGTTGTCGCCATAGCAAAGGACAGAAGAAAGGGGAGAGAAGAAGGGAGGGAGAAGAAATGAAGGCGCTATAGATCCGAGAGAGGAGGATTTAATTTCTTTCCCTTGTTGTTTGTGTCTGTACATATGGGGGAAATTGAAAAGCAGAAAAAAAAAAAGAAAAGAAAAGAAATGAGTGCATAAACGATCACATAGTGGCAGTACACCGGATTATTACCTTCTCACCCTTTCGTGATTGTTACGGCGACGTTTTACCAGCACCTTCCTGATCTTGCCACGTCATCGTACTGAATTAATCAGGTCCGTACAATTTTTTTTTTCCCTTTGGTCTTTTTCATTTTCTTTAATTGAAATTTGTTGTGATTTTAAATGCATTGAATTTCTGATGTGGAGATTGCGTAATTTGTTTCTTAATATCTCCAACAAATGACCTAATACGTAAATATTCGTTAATAAACTTATTGAGGAAAAAGAAAAGTCAAGTGAAAAATGTAGCAAAGGCAAACATGTGCAATTACCTTTAGAATTACACTTTTCTTTATGGGTTAAAGCATAGGTTGCTTCTCAAGTTTTATATTTCTTTTAAATTTTCAAATTTTAAGTGTCCCGTTTTCGTTTAAAACTTCTAATATTATCGGTCTTTTTTGTCGTTTGCCTCTTGTTTATACGTCTTTGATTTTGTTTGATCTTGAAATTTTATTATTGTTATTGCTTAATAGTTGATGTGTTTCGATTTTCTTATGTTGTCGTAGTTATTAGACTTTTATGGAGTGTTTAGGATAATGAGTGTGTTATTATAGTCATAAGCTGTTGCGTAGATTATTTTAATTTGGGTTATAATAGTATACTTTTGGTGTGTAGACTATTTTAATTTGATAAAGTAATAGTAAACATTATAGCAAATAATAAAAAAAATGATGAATGTCAAGTAGTAAGCAAATAGTAAATATCGTAGAATTAAGAATTTTGAAATAATGTTTATTATAGCTAATTAGAAACTTTTAAATAGTATTTAATGTAGAAATGAGTCGTTATTATAGTCAAATATTCTTTGCCCCAAACGATATTTTATGATTTATCTTGTTTGCTCATTTTATTTCCAAAATATATAGCTTAAGCATCATTTTGTGAAACAAAAATCATTATTGTTTAACCGATGAGAATTTAGGTTAACTGATACTTACATATGTTGAGGATCAAGAGAATAAGAGTTTTATGAGAAATAAGTAAGTGTATAACAATATTTTAATAAAAATTCAAATATAACATCTACCCATGATAGACTGGACCTCTATTATTGATAGATTTTGTCGGTGTTTGTTATTTTTGTAATTTTTAAAAAAACTTATTATATATGTAAATATTTTGAATTTAATTGCTGTATTTGAAACTATTGTTATATATAATGCATTGGAGTTAGACAAATTGATTGAAAACTTGAAACATGTGTGATTATAAGGTTTATTTTGGTAACATTTTCTTTAGGATGTTTTATTCCTATTTTTAGTAGGATTCAACAAAACCAATTTTTGTGTCTTAAAAAACACAAAAACATAAAAAGAAAAGAAACAAACATTTTATTACTAAACAAATGCTACTTGTTCTATATCTTTTCATTTAAAACAAAACTATATTTTCGTGGGGTTTTTTCTTTTAAGTTCACATATAACAAACAAATTAATTCCATAAATGGTGTTTTCTTAATACCTGTTTAATGCATATGCAATAGAGTGGTAATACATACAAATATATAAACAACTCCATCATTGGTTTTGAAAAAGAAAAAAAACATAATCATCCACACTGTATCACATTCATGATCTTATTTACCCCTAAGATAATTCATAATAATAAATATCACTTTTCGTTGAACTAATAAAATGAACGATAATTATTTTACATGACAAAATTGTTAAAATTTATTTAAAAATATAATAAAATTTTAAATTTTATCGCTAATAAATGCTACGGTGATAGGACTTCTATCAATTTTTATTTTTGTAAAAATATTCTTCTACATTTTACAAATATTTTTTTTATTTCATTATATTTGAAAATGAATTAATATCTTTTTAAAATTTATAGACAAACAAAAAATAAATAAATAATGAACGATGAACTAAAAATGTAGACTAAACTTTATGTTCATTAAAATTATAAAGTCGAAAATTAGACAGCTGAAATTGTTGATTGAACGGAAAGGGAAATTCTGTTTTTAGCGTTATTTCTCAAAATCAAATTTTTTTTCCTCCACCGACAGACTCATTTCTACCCTAATTTGTCGGAAGATAAACAAACTTTCATTTTTCTAATTATTTAAAGGCTCCTCGATCTTGATTTTCACATACTGCACGATTCTCGAGGAGGAGAAGAGGCGAAGAAAAGTACGAACTCCCATTTGCACCCGGTTGACTTTAATGAGTTCGTGTTCTGCACTCTACACGCTCACCAATGGCGTTCTCGGAGTTTTTTCACGGTTTGTGGGCGTTGTCCATCTCTCCGAGTCTTTGCTTCTGATTCACGCGACCCACTATTTAACCTATTTGGTGTAAATCCCGTGGATTTTAACAAGGTGAATTCAGATTTCCTCGATGCATATGAAAATTTTATTAGCATGTGTTGGGTTCTTAAGATTAGACTTCGAAATGAAGTGAAGTATGTCGGAAAGGGGTTTTCTAAGAAGATTTTAAGTCTTGTGCCCGTAAGGTGTCCGAGGTATTACCTGAGAGAACTTGTACTGATAACTGATAACTGATTAGATTAGCATTGTGTTTTGTTAGTGGCATGGGAATTACTTGGAAGTGAAGGTGAAATGATTGATTATACGAAGACCGAGCTTCCTATTTCGTATACTTACTTCCCTTCTATTGTCCCAGAAAGATTTGGGATGATGCAAGCATTGTTGGAGGAATTTTGCTTCCCGTTACATGGTAATTTTTTCATCTATTCTTAACACGGAGACTGTTTAAGTGGGAAATTATTCTTGGTGCTCTCTTGATAACAGACTTAGATTTGAAACGCTCCTAATAACTACTCCTTACAAATGTAGTAGTTCTTTTGTACGTTTTTCGATGCAAAACTGTCTGCCAATCTGGTGATCTCGTTGAATAATTTCTCGTATTTCTTGTGTGGGTATATGTATATATGTCATTATCAATAGGAAACACATACTTCTTGTATAATATGTATATGTATATGTCATTATCAAAAGCAAACAACTTTCATGCAAAATGATAGCAAGGACTTGTTCAGTTAGTCTAAATCATTGTTTGCAGGCCAAAATAATGGACAGTAAGCTGTGCAATATTATCTGCCGGATTAAACTTGATGATGACAATGGACAAAAGAGCCAAAGATTAGAAAGAGAAGGTTGAGGGTACATTTGGTCTACAATCCATATGTAAGGGAATCTCTCACTTAGACATATTAATCTCCAAAGCGAGTACCCCCAGAATGAATTTCTTTATGCTAATTTTCCTTGCATTTTATTTCTTGCCGCTGCATTATATATTGTCACATACCACTACATGATTACTTGGTTCTCACCGATTAAGTCTGTCATTCTTATTGTGTGCGTTTCTTCTTGAATTTAAGGAGAGTGATGTGGATTGACATCTAGGTGGGTGGCACGAGGAATGACCAAATTCGGTTCTATCAGTTGAGCTCTGGTGTACCGGAAGTAGTTTACCCCGATGTCGAGGTCACTCAGGATGAGACTCCCTGAGCTGTTTAATAACGGTATAGATTGAAAGAACATTGCCATTCACTTTTTCCACTGCCATATATCAATCTTCTTCGCGTTTGATGCTCTCTTTTGGGGTCAGAACCTGCAGTTTGTGCCCTATTTGGCAATGTTTGCTCTGCTCTTTTTGTGGGCTGGAATCGATTCAAGAAGGCCGGGAGGCAGCAATTGAGGGATTCTATGAAGACCCACCTCACTTCACAGACAAATCCCTACTTGCCTGAGCCAATTTTGTTGGTTCTTTGGCTTCCACTTGCTAGTTGTAATCAATCCTCACCGTCGCTTGAGGGCCGACTGTGAAATTTTAGAAACTTTAAGGAAAAAAAAAAACAACAAAATCATCGAAATAAAAAAGAATCAATTGCTGTTGCATTTTAGTTCATTCATGATTTCATTATTAAACAAATAATTTAAAATTATTAAACACAATTAAACAACCGATACAGTGATCTTTCCTTGTGGATCCTTACCAAACAAGAATAAGAATATCATCAATATGCCAAATAAAAAGAACTTCAATTTAATTTACTAACTAAAAAAATCAAACAGAATACTGATTCAATTTTTCCAAACTAGTGACAACATACATCACTTCGATTCAAGTTGTGTTGATCGACTACAAAATTTCCATTACAATCGCTTCAACTCTAAACTAAAATATTTACAAATTCTATATGTTGATAGAGTTTTATAAATATATTTTACAAACATTTTGTCAAATTTATTTTTAACCGTTCTCCGCCAAGGACATTTACAGGGGAATTGTCACAGTATATTTTCTTTTAGAAAAATAAACTATGTATTGGAGTCCATGTTGATAAACCGAGATACAAGTGGACATAACTTTGTATAATGAGATCACGTTGACCAAGTTGCAAGTGCATGAGATTCCCCGTGGTGGTGAAGATGGAGAAGAGAAGAACAGTATTGCATCTCGTTGACTATAGTTCTTGTTCTGTAATTCTCTTCACACTCACCAATGGCGTCTCGGATCTCTCTTCCAGTCCAGACATTGACGATCGCCCTCAGCTTTCTGCTTCTGTTTCACTCTGTTCACTGTTTCAACTTGTTCGGCATTCGTCCGGTGGATTTCAAGAAGGTTAATTCAAAACTTCATCTGATGGGTACATTAGATTTACGTTTGTTTATAGGATTAGAGTTCGAACTATAGTGAAGTATTTTGCGAAGGGGTTTGTATAATCATTAAAGTTTTATGCCACCAAAGTGTTTGAGAAATTTTCTGAGAGAGCATGTGCCAATTATCCTTGTGTTTTTTGGTGGCAGGGGGATGACTTGAAAGTGAAGGTGAAAGGATTAACTTCTACGAAGACCCAGCTTCCGGTTTCGTATTACTCTCTTCCGTTTTGTCGTCCCGAAAAGATTGAGGATGATGCCGAGAACCTTGGAGAAATTTTACTTGGTGATCGAAGTGAAAATTCCCCCTATGTGGTAGCTTTTATATCCATTCTTGAGATGATACAGACTCCTTTTTAGTTTTGATGTCTTTGTCATGTTTGCATTGACACTATCAATCACGGAAGGGTTCCATAGAAAAGGATAGCAAAGAACTTATTCAATTATTAAAACCTGTGGCATTTTCAAGTTTATGGAGTTGTATTTCCAGGCCAAAATGTTGGAGCATCAGCTGTGCAATATTGTATGCCGGATTGAACTTGACGGCAAAGGAGCTGAAGAGTTGAAAGAGAAGATTGAGGATGAGTATATGGTTCACATGTATGGAAATCCTTCACGTAACCAGATTAGACACTTGGATATTGTTATGTGCATCTTTTTTAATGAATTTTCCATGCATTTGATTTGATAGGATCCTTGATAACCTTCCTTTGGTTCATCCGATTAGAATTTTTGAACATGACTCTCCCCTTGCTTTTCAGCTTGGATTCCATATGGGGCTTAAAGGGTATTATCCTGAGGCAAGTTTTCTCATTTTGAATCGATGAACTATCAGTAGTAATTTGATATTTGAAAATGTTCACGTTTTTTTTTTCTATGCACAGGAACAAGCTAAATACTTCATCTACAACCACTTATTATTCACCATCAAGTATTATCATGATATACAATCAAATTCTACTAGAATTGTGGGATTTGAGGTTAAGCCATTCAGGTTTCCCCCTTTCTTTCTCTCTTCCATCTTCAGTTCAATTCAGTTCAAATCTTCTTAGCACCGCTATGATGCTTTAGCCAAGTCTTATTAGTGTCTTCCATGCTTCTAGCTAGAGTTCTTATATGTTTATGATTTTGTATTACCTCTTCTCTATGACTCTTTTGTGCCAAGCAGTATCAAACACGAATATAATGGGAAATGGAAAGAAAGGAATACTCGTCTATCGACTTGTGACCCAATCAGGAAAATTGTGGTTATGAACTCTGATGGTCCTCAAATGGTTGAGGAAGGCAAGGAAATCATTTTTACTTATGACATTGAGTTCCAGGTATGTCTCAATAGTCAATTAAAACTGCATCATTCCATTTTATATCCAAATATTCTTCGGTTCTTAGTTGTTACCAGAGCATGAATAGTATCCGAAACATGAATTTCTTTGTGCTTATTTTCTTGCATTTTATTTCTTTGGTGCTGTGTTGCTTGTTGTCAGATACCGTCAGGTCCATCACATTGTTATTTGTTTTTCAGCAATAAAATGTATTATTCTTGACGTGGGTGTTTCTTTCTTAATTAAGGAGAGTGATGTCGACTGGCCATCAAGATGGGATGCCTATCTTGCCACAAGGGATGACCAGATGCACTGGTTCTCTATACTGAACGGTTTGGAGTCTATTCTTGTGATCTCTGGCATACTTGCAGTAATTGTCTGGCGGATTTACCATGATATTTTTAACTTCAACGATCTTGAGACTCAAGATAGAGCGCAAAAGGTGACAGGATGGAAACTCATCCACGGGGATGTTTTCAGGCCACCATGTAATTCAGATCTCCTTTGTGTCCATGTCGGAACTGGAGTTCAGATTCTTGGAATGATTCTAGGCACTATGCTTTTGGCCATCCTGGGACTCCTCTCCCCTTGTAGCAGGGGCGACCTCATTACAACTATGCTCTTGCTCTGGATCTTTATGAGCCTCTGTGCCGGTTACGTGTCTGCCCGTCTTTACAAGATGTTTAATGGTACAGATTGGAAGAAAATTGCCTTTAAGACAGCCGTCACATTCCCTTCTGTCATCTATGTAATCTTCACCGTCTTAAATAGTCTCTTAAGGGCTCAGAAATCCTCTGTAGTAGTGCCATCTTGGGCAATGTTTGTTCTGCTCCTTCTGTGGATAGGAATCTCAGCCCCACTTGTCTTTGTGGGAAGTTATGTTGGATTCAAGAAGGAAACAATTGAGAAACCTGCGAAGACCAACTCACTCCACAGGCAAATCCCTCGTCAATCCTGGTACATGAATCCGATCTCGATTGTTTTGATCGGAGGGATACTCCCTTTTTCAACCGTCGTCGTCGAGTTGTCCTTCAGCCTTACTGCAACTTGGCTAAACCAGTTTTATTGGTTCTTTGGCTTCCACTTGCTGGTTTTCATCATCCTCACCGTCACTTGTGCTGAAATATCCATCATGCTTTGTTATTTACAGTTATGTAGGGAGGATTATCGCTGGTGGTGGCGATCGTATATAACGTCGGGCTCGGTTGCTGTTTACCTCTTCCTTTACTCGATATCATACTTCTCCAAGTCCTTAGAGATCACAAAGCTTATTTCTGTGTTATTGTACATAGGATACATGCTAGTTGCTTCGTATGCATTCTTTGTGCTAACCGGTACGATTGGGTTCTTTGCATGCTTTTGGTTCACAAGAGTTATCTATTCAAGTGTGAAATTTGATTAGCATGTTCTTTATTTTTCTGTTTGATTTTCCTTTCATTGTACAAAACTTGAGAACCTGGTACTTAAATTCTCTTTAACGTTATTAGTACATTGTTTTGAACCGTGAAGGGTGAACTTAAATTCTCTTGAAGTTATTCGTAAATTGTTTTGTAATCCTTCATTGTTTTATATGAAGTGTATATGTTTGTCAAATATTTTGTTTTTAACTATTTTTCTATTAGAAATTAAATATTTGAAAAGAAAATAAAATGATTCGATAATTTATTTTAAATGACATACCATATAAACAATTCCAAATATATATTAAAAAAAGAAAAATCTTCTCAATTGCGATTTTTTTTTTTTTTTTTGTTATTTTGCTACATATATATATAAAAGATTACAATGATATGAATTGTAATAAGTTTTTTTTATTATTATTATTTAAAAAGTAGAATAAGAAATTTTATAATGTGTTGCATTTAAATTTGGTATGGCAATTAATTTCTATCCTAAAATTTTAATTTATCAAATTCTACCTTAAATTTTGGCATGTATTACTATTACAAAGTGACATTTTATTTTCCTTCTTTCTCCCCCTCAAAAATGGTGCCGTCTGTGCATTGTATGGTCCGCCTGTTCAACTAAGCTTGTTTATTCACTTTATATGGATTAACTTTGAACTTGGAAAATTATGGTTGTCGTTATTGCAATGGATCTACATGCAATTTCCAAAATTCATAAAGCATAAGAACAAAAAAGGTCTTCCTCAAACAAAAACATACAAGAACAAATAAAAAGAACAAAAATCTTTGGAAGAAATTGCCTACTTCACAAGGGAAACGAAAATCAAAATTTGCTTTATCTAGTATCAAACAGAGCTACGAGAAAATAAAACACCTTTTAGGAGTATCAATACCGTTACATGAATCATAAATGCATGAATATGGTGTACCAAAAAATCTGCGATTCCTAATGAAATAGATAACAAGGCAACTTTGTCGCCCACTACCACTAAATCACCACTCCCAAGTCAAATTGGTGCTTGTTGTTGCACCGGGGGCCGTTATACTAGGTGCTAAAGTATGGGTGTTTTGTATCCATTAAGCAAAGATGGATTGTAATTGTATTGATTTTACTAATGCAATTATAGAAATTTGAAAGTTAGTACGAATATTTTACATGAAAATGAATAAGTATGAACTTAGCAAATCGGTTAATATGCTAACTAATCATAGCTCAGTTGACATATTTATATATTAATAATCACAAATTTCCTACTTATATTTGTAATAAAATAAATTAAAAAGATAAATATACATGTTTAAATCTTTACTCTCGTTCGATCCAAAAAATAATCTAAACTTGTTTGTCGTAACACAAAATTATATGTTCATTTTGGCAACCTCAACCTAAATGGTACTAATTAATACGTCAAAGTGATCATATCATATATTAATAATCACAAATTTCCTACCTAAAACGTAAAAAAGCCATAAATTTGAGGATAAAAAGGATAATTTGCTCAGCAAAATTTCAAAGAACGTTGAAGGATGAAGAAGACACACAGTCTAACTGTAACTACCATTTTCAGTGCTCTCTTGTTCTTCTTCTTTTTCATCAGCCAATTCCCGCCTGTTCTCTCCTTCACTCGATCACAATGCAAGGGTTGGCTTGTACAATCAATTCCCACCGATATGCCGCAGCTTCAGCTGGTTCAAGGCGTCCTCTCTACTCGTAAATCTAATACTCATTTTTCCATTTGCATTTCAATTCATTTGATTATTTTGCTTATTTCTTTGCTCATCGGTTTAGATCCCTAGAAACTTTGTCCTAATTCTTTGATTTGTTGGATTATCAGGAGATGTATTCGTATGGTTAGCTGGAAACTCGACGCGGCGTTTGGATATCATTGCTCAGTACTGGGAATTACTAGCTGGTCCTAATGATTCTCGATCAGGGGACTATGGATACTCGAATGAGGATTTGAAGAAATTTGGGGCTAATAAAGGTTATGATGTTTATTCAGCCATAGAGAAAGCTGCCGATCGCAATGTCAATGTCAGGTAGATTGAATCTGGGTTTGGTCATTGGTGTTGCTTTGATAATAATATAGGGCTCGGAAACGGAAATGGTTGAAATCCAAATGGCAAACTGCTCTGGAGTTGACCTTAACGAACTGTAGTATTAAATTATACTTGGTAGTTCAAAATATGCGTATTTTACTCCTTGACGAGGATAAGATCAATGTGTAAGTTTTAAAGATTTTTAATTGCTTATCTATTTGAATGGTGAAACAATTTCTGGTTATGAACTATAAGCAGACATTTTCAAGAAGATGTGATACCGCCAAAATGAGCTTAACTCAGTGTTATTGGCATGACCTCCATACCTAGAGGTTGGGGATTCATTCCCCCACCTGTACACTCAAAAAAAGAAAAGAAAAGAAAAAAGAAGATATGAGTAATAGTTGGGAATGCAACTAAAGACTCAAATCGATTAGATTAGGGGATAACCATGGAATGTAAGTAAGGACAACTTTTGATTTGAAATAGTAGACTAGTTGGGAAAAAACCTCCCATTTTATGGATAAGGAAAATTACACTATGTGAAAAATAATGAATATATAATCTTGAAATTCTTCATTATTTTTATTGATTTGAGAACTTCTAATTATGTAGGTTGGTATCTCACTCGGGGGTATATCCAACCTTTGGAAAAGAACCAGCTGACTTAGCATCTGGAAGGCCAAACGTGCAGAATGTAACTTTATTACTTGGTGATTGGTATGGATCAGGCATAGTCCACTCCAAAGTTTGGATATCTGATGATAGAGATGTGTATATAGGGTCTGCAAACCAGGACTGGAAATCTCTTTCACAGGTAAGCTTTTATTGGAAGAACTTTTTATATCAAAAACTTACCTTCAATCACATTGTTTATTGATGAGGATTGAGGATAGTTTAAAACAGATGGAGCTCCAAATCTTTGATAATAGTTTTTATTTATTAGTGAAATATATAATTCTGACTTCCAGGGTATCCTTTTTTAACGTTTTTGTTGAATTCTTTGCTTTTCTATAGTATTGGTCACACGAACACAATGAAATTGAATCTTAAGGTTGATGCTCCTATCACTTGATGGTTTTAGGTGAAGGAACTCGGAATATATCTTACAGGCTGTCCAAAAATAGCAGCTCATGTCAAGGTCTATTTTGACAATTTATTGAAACTTGCATTTCTTAATCCCACGGATTACACAAGAACAATATTTGACCACCAGTGGCAGACACAAAGAAAAGTTCCTTGCTGGTCATATTTTATTGATCCCGAGTCTAGATGCAGGCAAGTCCAACCATTCTCGTCATCCTTTGTTTTTCAGAAGAATGTACATTTGTGATTTATTCGATATTGGTAGCAGATTTCTTTTTTCTTCCTTTTTTTGAGCTGTTAGATTGAGGGAACTGAGAACCTCTTTTTCTAGCTCCTGAAGGAATGCATACATCGCGAGCCACTTATCAAGAACATTGCATGGTCCTTTTAATAATTGTAATCTATCACACCATGCATCTTAGGAGGTTGGAATCCTTAAAAACTTATCTACCTTCCCAGTGATCAAATCAATTGAAGGCCCAGGTGGTGCCTAATTTATGTAAAATGTGTGCTTTGTCCCCTGGTTGTGTTTGATACTCCCGTAGTAAATGATATATCTAATTAGATTATTTTTGTTTGAATGAGAAACACATTAGACATACCATTATATTTGTATCGCTGTCATTTAGTTTGTATTGCTTAAACATTTCCTAGTACCACATTCCTCTTCGTTAAATCTAGGATATACACTCATGTATGACGTTGCCAATATGTTTACTGTTAACAATTTTGCAGGTCCCCGCTTCCACCATATGTTAAGTTTCTCCATACTTTGGGCTATCCGATTATATCAGATCCTTACACACTCAATTTATCAATCCAGACTCCTGGTAGCCGCTTATCAACGTTGCTGCCTCACTCTTGCTACCTCTCTTTCGCCCCTCCAGAGGTAGTTGACGATACTGTCACCTTTTTATGCTATTTCTCTTCTGCAATACGAAGTTTAAACTAAACTAAGGGCAATGCTTAAGGGGAAAAAGAACAAAAGCTGAGTGCGCTGAGCCATGCTATAAAAAACTATTAAGTAGTGTATTATAATCTCATTATTGTGGAGCATGATTCATGCAAATTTAAGAGAGTGTATTTAACGACATACTAAATTGAACAATCTTATCAAATTATAATTTCATCATTTTGGAGCATGATACATGCAAATATAGTGCTTGAGAAGTGAATGAATTAATCGATATCCCTAGGTTCTTTTGTTGGAATATTAGTTTAACATACAACTTTAGGTCGGAACCAATTTACTTTAGTGAATTATATCATTTTGATATGAATCACTTCAACTTAATTTCAAGTGAAATGTTTATTTTCTGGACTTCTGTCAGATTTTGAACCCATGCTTCCCTGCTAACAGCATTTACTATTTGTTACCATGTTTACTATTTCCTACTTATCTTCTTATCCTCTTTTTCCTTCTTTATTTCGTGTTTACTATATATTATCCAAACTAAAATAGTTTGCATCCCTGTTATAATTCAAAGACTATAATAATCACTGACTATAATATTAAATTGGCACCCCAAACACCCGTAGTTTATAGATAGTGCCTCATTTTATCCTCCAATTTAAATTAATTTGCAGTCTACAGCTATTATTTGGCAGGTACCAATCTGATGAACAGGCATGGTCAGACACAATTAAATCTGTGAGCAATGGAGCAACTGTTAGGATTAGTACCATGGACTGGCTGGGTCAGTCTGAATTTACCAACCCCACAATTTACTGGTCGTCCTTGTCTTCTGCAATATCGGAGGTAAATTTCAACGTGACTTTTCCTGTCTGTTCCTATGGTAAACTTTTCTATCTTTTAACGTTTATGGACCTATTAACCATAAATTTAAAAGTCAAGGGGTAGACTTAGGTTGTTGATCTTACAAAAACATTTAACAGACGGGAAGGTACACAATAGTTAAGCACTATAGAAATTAGTGATGTTAAGTACTTTGAAATCATGTGAGGCCACCTGGTATCCTCTACATCCTAACCACAACCCTTTCAAGTTTCAATACCGAGGTCATCTTGTTTGTACAATCTGGTAGAAAATGAATTACATTCTAGTTTTTAAATATTGACAAAACCATTTATTTATAGGTCGTCTTTTCAAAAAATGCAACTGTCAGATTATTGGTATCATACTGGACACATTTTGTTGAGGGCACTGATCCATACCTCAAGTCTCTCCTCTACTCAAACATCCTCTGTAACTCTTCAAAGTTCAATGATTGTTTTGGCAAAGTTGAGATCAAATACTATGTGGTTCCCGGATACAACGAAACAGGACCAGCACTTTATCACAACAGAACAAGAACGGAAAACAGATATCCAAGTTTTACTAGAGTTCAACATGGAAAGTATGCAGTTAGTGACGTTAGAGCACATATAGGAACAAGCAATCTTGGATGGGATTACTTTTATGTAACTTCTGGTGTCAGCTTTGGAACATACAACCCAGCTATTGTTAAGCAGCTTCAAGAAGTGTTTGATGCTGACTGGAATTCTCCTTATACTCTTCCTGTTAAAGCCATACAGGATGGCCCTACATTTTCCAGCTGATTTGCACTTGAATAAATGGAGGTTTGATGAAATTACAGAGGAACAAGCTACAACAAATCATGTGGCTCATTATTTAGTACATCTCTACACTAGATTGGTAGTGGTACAAATTCAATTTAGATGTGTCTTATTGCGAGGATGATATTGCCATAGTGTCTTTTGCAATTCAAGTAGAGTCGAGAGTTTGTTTGGAATGACTTTATAAATATTTAAAGATCATTTTTGTCAATTAATTTCTTCCTTTATTTTGTCCATTATTTTGCTCTCTTTAATTTGCTTTAGACGTAAGATTTCTAGTTTGCCTCGTGTTGTTCTTTAGAATTGAAACGTTATATATACGAGAAAAAAAACGTTAATAGTTTCTTACAAATTTGGAATAGTTTTGGTCACCTTTTTCTCTCTTTTAGTTTGATTAAGTAGTTGTGGAGATGGGATCATTTGAATTCTTATAACAAACATATAATATTTTAGCCAATTGAATTATGTATGAATTTACAAATTAACGTGAACATAATTCAATTGGTTAAGACATCGTAAATGGAAACATGTACGTTATTTCAAACATTTTGTATGATACATGAATCCCGGTGAACGTCAACAAAACAATTGAGGAGAAAATTTAAATATATTCCATCTATTTTGTAATTTTTATGAATAGTAAGCAAAATATATTTTTTAAAAAAATAATAAATATGCTAAATAAATAACCTAATATTAATATTCAGAAAAATGCTTAAATATGCATCAAATCCTCATGGGCCTTATGCTGGACCGGGTTTCCAGATAGTTGGGCCATTTCATGGTTGGGCTTGGGCCTCATTACAAAGAACCCTTCGGCCTATTTAGCTAGAGTTAGCGCCTAATGAAATGGGCTATTTTCCCTCCAACTAAACACCAGCAGTCCCAAAATCTCCGAATCAAGAACGGTCTCGTAGCCGCAATACGGAGCAAAATTTCTTTGAACTTCGCTTGAAATTTGAAAGCGTTGTTCTTAGCTTCAAAGAATTCATAGACGAGAAGAAAGATTGCGGAATCTAGAACAATTCACACCGATTTTTAAGAAAAACGGTGAGAGATGCAGAGATTGAAAGCACTGGAAGTAGTGAGAAGATCTTCATTTCAACGATTTAGTTCATTTTCTAACCTGAAGAGAAGCTTCTCTGCTCTGCCAAACTATGCTCAAACTGATGATCTTTCCGACCAGGTTCGTTCGTGTTCGGAGTTCTTTTTTTAGTTTGTTAACAAGTAATCAGACGCGGAAATGCGTCTCGTCCTATCTGTTTTTCTCCCCTAAACTTGATTCATCTTCGGAGGAGCTTACTGAGCAGCTACTGGTTTTTTTCTGAAGAGGTATTTATGTGATTCTTAGGTTCTGGTGGAAGGAAGACCGAATTCAAGAGCAGCTATCCTCAATAGACCATCAGCTCTCAATGCTCTCACTACTTCTATGGTTCTTTTCTATGTTTCTTTGATTCTTTTCTGTGTTTTGAGATTAACTTGCTGTCTTGTTTGAGTCACAATTACCTACTCGTTGGAACATGTTCAAATACGAGATGTATTTGTTGTAGGTAGCCCGGCTGAACAGACTTTATGAGTCGTGGGAGGAAAATTCTGATATCGGATTTGTTTTAATGAAGGTGTGAATTGTTTTGTGCGTAAATTCACGGATGCTCAAATGTTGAACACTTTCTCCGATTTAGTTTTTATATTTCCACTGTCAGAAACGTCTTAGTTTATATGGAAGCTGTTGTAAGTTTA
This sequence comes from Cucumis melo, assembly GCF_025177605.1. Lineage (NCBI taxonomy): Eukaryota > Viridiplantae > Streptophyta > Magnoliopsida > Cucurbitales > Cucurbitaceae > Cucumis > Cucumis melo. Next base: position 855,515 of record NC_066863.1, on the reverse strand, counting down.
GATAATGTTTTATCATTCGGACTTGTTTTGCCTTCCATATCTTACAAGCGTCATATTATTTTCTTTGAAGGGAAGCGGCAGGGCCTTTTGCTCCGGTCCAGATGTTGTCGCGCTTTATAATTTGTCAAATGAAGGTGAGAGGTCTTCCGATGTTTCAAATGGAACTTTGCTAACTAATAATTAGCAGCATTGGTTGAGGCATTCATACGATCATGTAATTTTGTAGGATTCAGTTTCGCTAATGAGTATTGTGAATCTGTTAAGGCATAAATTGGCTTTGACATTGTTTGTTTTATGTTAATGTTGTTCGTGCCTTACCATTCTCATTATGAATGGCAAATACTATCAGTTTCTCCGGGAATTATATGATTGTCATTTTAGCTAATCTTTTAATATGAAACAAATGTATTGAATTGGATAAAAATGCAAACGGAGATGAGAGATGACTGGAAATCAAAACCAGTACAATATTAGGGAAATCGTGAAAGCATTCTTTAACTTGCGCTTGCCAAAAGTAAGAAAGAAAACTGTCAGTATTAGCAAAAATGTTTGAGGTTGGAGACCTAAGCTGATCTAATTCCTATTCAAGAAATAGAATGCAGAGGAAAACCTCCGTATTGTCTTGGCTTTTGCTTTGGGGAAACTATAATAGCGACTAGAGAGAAAAGATTCTGGAAGGATGGAGAGAAGGAAAAATTGAACTCAATAATTATCCCTTGGTATCGTAAGAAACCTCACAATAAGCATTGAATGCTCTCCCCTCACAATTACATGTCAAACACTTTGAGCACCAAGGTTTATTCAAACAATATAAAGGAAATAAGTGGAACTGGAATCACCTTAATATTTCCCGATGGCCTTTATTTCTTTGGACTCAGAATTCATTATTATCGCATTTTTTATTTTTTAGAAAAAGAATATAGTGACTTACTGAACCAGTTTGGTTAGATGAAAATTGTTTATTAAAGGTTCTTAGACTTAGTGAATTAGACAGTGTCTCACTATAGAAATCTTTCCCATGGTTGGTCCAACTTTTGGACAATAATCAACGTTCATTTTTTTTTTAATTGTTTTCATGCTTGTAACAAAATAGGAAAAAATTAAAACGGAAGGAAAAAAGAAAACTACGCCAACAGCCTAACAGGTTTTCTTCATCTTACATCCAGTTTATGGTGCTAAGTTGATCCTTTTTACTTTTGGGGACAGGAAATATTGAAGACTGCAAGAAGTTTTTTGAGACATTGTACAAATTTGTATATCTTCAAGGAACTTTCTTGAAGCCACATGTGAGTAATTCATGGCCTCTGCTGAAATATTCCATACTGTGATTGACTAAAGAGAGCTTATCAGTCCTTTATGATTTTTTCTCTGGGCTTAGGGTTACTGTTGAGGTTAAAGAGAGTTTCTTCAGTATGCAATTTATTATTTTTTCCCCTCTTCATTTTGTTTGCATATGCATTTAAGTATGAACTCCACGATGCCTATAAAACTCTGTAGCCTGTAATTATTGTTTTATCAGGTGGCACTGTTGGATGGCATCATGATGGGAGCCGGGGCAGGGATTGTCCTTCCAGGATTGTTCAGATTGGTGACTGATAGAACTGTAAGTGAATACAGGTGCAATAAGTGCAATCATCTCTTTGTGATGCAGTTCTATCTGCATACTTAAATGACTCTTATTTGACATTGTCACATTGCTCATTATACATATGTATAACATGATATTTGAATAAATAAATTCAAGTATTTGAAAATGGAGAAATTTATTAAAACTAAGATGACTGTCTTAAAATGTTTGATAGCTAAACAAGAAATGAACTTCTCATTCATTGAACATTGTTTGAGGGAATGATCTTCCAAAGCGATAGAAATGAAACAAAGGAAAGTGCAAAGGTACTATTTAAATCTAAAAGTTGCATATCCCATGAACTTGTTTATCTGAGTGTATGATATCGTCTGAATGGGATAGGTACCTATAACCTTTCTGCACAGATTTCACAACTCCTATTTTTCAAAATCGCCAGAAATATACCCATTTATATTGCACCCTTCTGTTCAGGTTTTTTCTCATCCTGAGGTTCGAATGGGTTTCCATCCTGATGCGGGAGCTTCCTTCTACCTTTCTCGTCTTCCTGGCTACTTAGGTAGTGTATATCAAGTCTTGCAGCATTTGGAAATTGTGACCCCCCCCACCCCACCCCACCCCACAAAAATAATAATAATAATAATAAATAAATAAAGTATAGACCTGATTATTGTGCAGTAAATTAATTAATCATATTTAATTAGTTGTTTTAAAAGTTGAGCACATGGTGCAATGTTGGATTCCTCAAATTAGTTCAATTGGAAGAATAGAGCATGTATGATTGACTCCGAAGTAAATTCGGTAGGCACAATGCCAATCCATTTTTCAAGAACTGGATAAATCCTAGAGGCTTAAGATCCCTGAATTTGGTTCACTGATGAAGATTTCTCATGGCTGGCTTCCCTTGAAGCATATAAGAACGGCAAAAAAAATATGAAGGAAAAGTGAACATCATCATTGTGGTACATCTATTTTTTTAAGTGGAAGTTCTGTTAGGATCAGATGGCAATAATTGTATACTCGATCAAGTAATACATCCCAAAGCAACATATTTAATTGCATAATCTTTTCTGCTATCCCTTGTTGTTATTTTTATTTTTATTTATTGTTACTATTTTTTAGTACAAATGGGGTGGGAGATTTGAACCACGGACCTTTTGGTCCTTAGCACATATTGATGTATGTTGAACTAGACTCTTCCTAGTTATACTATCCTTTAATTAAATCATATATGTTAGTCCCTAAATTTAATTGCTCGTCTGAAAAACAGTTTATCTTCTTGAACAATTTTCTTCCTTGCAGGCGAGTATTTAGCTCTAACTGGTGATAAACTCAATGGGGTGGAGATGATTGCGTGTGGCCTAGCTACACACTATTCGCTCAATGCAGTTGGTTTTCCGTTCCTTCATCCTTTTTTTTCATTTCTCATTCTCATTCATTCATAGCTTGTAATGTTAAATATATGATTCTGGCAGAGATTTGCCGGGATTGATGAACGCCTTGGTAAACTGATAACCGATGACCCTTCTGTCATAGAATCATCTCTTGCTGCATATGGTGATATTGTTTATCCTGATAGGAGGAGTGTTCTTTACAAGTAATATTCTTCTCTTACATCTTTCCTCTTTGTTTAGATTATATGTCCTAGCTCCTATGGATGTTATACGAACAAAAATTGCATGAAGTTGATTTTACTTTTGAGAATTTGGACTTACCCAACGTACAGAACTGTTGGCTGAGTTAAATACTGAACCTCGACATAAAGCATCAACTAACAGTGGGATTAATCAATCGTAGGATAGAATTTACCTTTCATCACACACACAAATGATTGTGGTTTATTATTGAATGCTGACGATTAAGTGTTCTTGTCTTCTAGACTCTTAATCATTTCCAAACCTTTCTTTTTCCACAGGCTCGATGCAATTGATAAGTGTTTTAGCCATGACACTCTCGAGGAAATTTTGGAAGCCTTGGTAAGCATTGTCTCCTATTTCTAAATCCTCAAGCAAAGTAGTAAGGGCACTTTAGTTTGGCTAGTGTGTCCATGTCGGACACTCCAACACTCCCAACTCTTGTTGGACACGTATCAGACACTTTTTAGTGTAACAAATGTATTAGACATACATATTTCTATAACAGAAAAGGAAAAGATGCACATAAGATACTTGTTGAGTAGACTAAAAAGACGCATATAACAAAAATAATAAAATTTATCAAACTAATTTTTTTTAAGTATATAAATGTATCAACCCATTTACATAAAGGTTTTCGTGGTATAAAAATTATATATTTTTTTTAACACATCCAATGCATGTCGTGCTTCTTAGGCTTTAAGATTTTGGACAATTGTTGGACGATTAGAATTCATTAACTAACCTAAGTGTATAAGTCGCTGACCTTTACTAAGAATAAAAAACTCTTGAGGCGCATAAACCAAGACAAGTTCCAAACTGAAACGGTTCTTCATTCCAGAAATCACAATGGTAATTTTACTGAAGTATTGTTTGTATTCACTCGTCAGAAAAAAGAGGCTGCACAGTCTTATGATGAATGGTATTCTACAACACTGAAGTTACTTGGAGAAGCTTCGCCATTGAGCCTGAAAGTTACATTAAGATCTGTGAGTTTCTTTCTTTCCTTTTTCATCTTCCATTTTTGTTTTTCATTTACACTCATGTTACTCACTCGGGATGAATACATTAACTCCTCAATCCTCTTATTTTATCCTATTGTAATTGTAGATCCGTGAAGGTAGGTTTCAAAGTCTCGACCAATGTCTTGCTCGTGAATACAGGATATCCCTCAATGGAATTTTAAAGCACACATCTACCGACTTCTACGAGGTAATTAGCCTTCCAAATTTGTTTGGACAGTTCAAATTCGTAATACGACACCTTACATTTTGTATGCATTAATAGGGTGTTCGATCTCGGCTGGTGGATAAAGACTTCGCTCCCAAGGTTTGTCACTTCAAGTTTTTAGAACAACTCTTCCAATGGCCTATTTTTTATGGGTTAAATAGTTATATATAAAAGGATTTCTAGGCAAAAATAATTAAATCTTTTGGTTGCTAAACCATGCAGTGGAATCCTCCCAGACTAGAGGATGTGAGTAAAGAGATGGTGGATAGCTATTTTTCACGGGCAGGTGAATTGCCTGAACTAGAGCTGCCCACAGCATTACGGGAACCGTTCATTTGAGGTTTGTTAAGAGAGAGACATCCAAATTCAGTCTCGTGGGTAATATTTTTTTCCCCACTACTTCTGTACCAAATTATTATTATTTTAGCCACTCAATTTCTCTCATTTAGATGAGGAATTTCACCTTTAATGGCCATTTTGGCAGGCTTTTTCTCCCCTCTCATCCAGTGTATTAGCGTTTTCTTTTTCTTTTTTAATCAGCCAATCAAATGGATTTTTTTTTTTTTTTTTTTTTTTTTATCAATTTTTAGTAATCCGTTTATGTTTTTACGTGAAATTGATTTTGAAAGGTATGGATTTGACATTAATAATTAAATCTGTAATGTTACAATTTTTTTTAGTTTTGAAGCATGGATAATTTCAGTGGACCGACATTCAAGGCTTGTGAATAACGGTCAAGGTATGCTAAATCCCCAACCAAGACTACTAGAAATTCATTTGTCAAATGTTTTTAGGAGTATGTTTTCTGAAAAATTATTTTAAATGACAAAATTTGAAAATATTTACAAAATTATTATCATCTACGATGGATCACAATATATTGCTATTTGTGTTCATTATCATAAGTTGCTATTTGTGTTCATTATCATAATACATATGAATGTAACATCGATGTTTTACTATATTTTAGATTTTTTTTTGGTCTAATATACAATTATTAATAAAAAAAACAAGTATATTTAAACAATAAATGACATGACTTTTAATTCGGTTGAATCCCATTCTCAATTATACTATGAAAATTGTGTTTGAAATTTTTTAAGATACTACCTTAAATGGTCTGGCCATACTCAATGGTAATCTTCATTGACAATAATTACATTTTTACCCTTTTACCCTTTCAAAAAGTCATCCTAAAAGTTACCCCATCGTCCAATACAGCCTAATTACTATACCATTCAGTTCAGCGGCCACATATTCTAACACTAAACAGAAAGAAAAAAACAAACAAACAAAAAACAAAGGTAACCACCACATCACGTTTGTTGTGAGAATATTTGCCCTTCAAAATTACAATAAGACATCTTCGGAGTTGGTCAAAAGACTAAAGAAAAAGAAGGCCAAATTATTAACTCCGACCAATCATAATCAACAAAGTTGTGTTTCAAACTTGAGATTGATACCCATGCTGAAAAGCTCCTGGCACAACAACTTGGCTCCATAGGGTACATTTACCCTTACAATATCATCGACTGATTCACAAACCCGACAATATGGACCCCTTATCTTACGACCACCAGCCACTGATCGCTGAATCACACTAGCAACATTCTTGCATTTCTGGCAAACGTGCATCTGGGAAGAGTCGCTGAGGGTAAACAGACGTTCGTGCAAGTTGGCAGAGGCACCATGGGCTATAAGACAATCACGTTCCATCTCCCCAAACTTGATCCCACCAAAACGCTTACGGTCAGCAACAGGTTGTCGGGTGAGAGGGTGGACAGGGCCGGTGTTGCGAAATTTAACCTTGTCTTCAGCCATGTGGATTAAGCGCTGGTAGAAGGTTGGACCCATGAATATGAGAGATCGCATCATTTCACCAGTTCGGCCATTGTACACTCTCTCGCTTCCCCATCTTGAAAACCCCGCCCTGCCCACAAATATTCAACATCAAATATTAGTTCGAATTTTTAAGATATTTTGCATTGATCTCCTGAAAAGAAATAATCTGTCTGCATTTGGATAAAATTAAAAACTTCTTTATTAATTAAATCAAATAAATTAAATCCCATTTGATACCTGTTTTTTTTTTTTCTCGTTTTTCAAAACTAAAGCCTGTAAACGCCACTTAAAATTCCAAATTTCTTTATTCGTTATTTGTTTTTTGCTAATAGTTCTAAACAACCAAGTTAATATTTGAAAATTAAAAAGAAAATAGTTTTTAAAAAGTTTGCATTGTTTTTAAAATTCGAAGAAGAATTCAACAATTTTGTATTTAAGAAATATACAAAACAGGAAGGGTATCTAAATTTTCTAAAAGAAAATGGTGTTTGCCAAACAGGGCCTTAAAAGATTCACTCAGCATCTAAGTTTGCCTTCGGAAAAATTAATCATTTAAGATAGATATTTTTAGCAGGCGTGCTTTTGAATAACCAAAAGTAGTTTTTTTTTTTTTTTTTTAATTAAAAAAGATCTTAGAAAATGAAAAGTAGTTGGAAAAAATTGGATTAGTTTTGTAAAAGAGATGAAAAAACAAAGAAGTAACTACTGGTCGATTTCAAAAAACAAAAACAAGTTTTTAAATTTTTTGTTTTAGTTTTTATACATTCCCAAAGCATAGAAACCGATAGTTGAGAGTGGTATTCATAGACATAATTTTTAAAAACCAGACGGTTATAGGAATAAAGCCTAAAAAATTAAAAAGACCGTGGAATATTGATTATCTAACATGAAGTACTAACCAAAAATCTTTAGAAAATGTAGTAAGAATAAAAAACATTTATGTACATTATTTAAAACGAGTATTTTGAGTAAACATAATTTATAAAAGCTTATAGCTATATTTTATAAAAAATATATATATGTATTGTTTTCAGAATTGTTGAAACTAGAAGGTATTCTAAGCTGACATTTGTTCAATAAGCTAAATCAAAAACAAAAGGCTGAGTTTCTACGAAGCGATTTACAAGTTGATGGAAATGAAAACGGTTTTTTAGGTTAGCTCCTGAACCAAAATAGATTCTCTAAATTTGAAGGATGAAATAAAATGAAGATAGAAGTTAAGAAGAAAAAAGGAGTAAAACGTATTTTATAAATTGAGATAAGTGCATGCAATTAAACTTGGAGATAGCCATGAGATCTACTACTGCCAATTTAAAAGCTCTTAAAACAGTTACCTGTGAAGCTGGTCGGTAATGGCATCAACAGAAGGAGTTGAGAAAGGCGTTGCGTATTTCAGAGAACCGCCAGCAGCGATGCCTTTCCCGAGAGCCGCTTCCAATAGTTGACCAGGAGTCTGTCGCGAAGGAAAAGCATGTGGGTTTATAACAATATCTGGAACTATCCCCTGGATGGTGAAGGGGAAATTCTCTTGAGACTCCAAAAACCCCAGAACTCCCTTTTGTCCATGCATACTTGAAAACTTGTCTCCAAGACAAGGAGATCGAACCTGCCAAAAGAGATGATGTATTTGAGAAACAGCTGATTCTAATGGATAATCAAGATAGAGAGAGAATATACAAGATCGATAAGGCCTGTATAGGTATCTTTCTTAAGTAAAGACGTTGAATTCTTTACTAAATTCTGAAAACAAAACTTGTTTTTAGAAACTACTTTTTCTAGTTCTCAAAACTTGGCTTAATTTTTTAAAACATTGGTAAAAAGTCGAAAACAAAAAAAGAAATTTAGAGAAAGGAGTGTTTAGAGACTTAATTCTCACAAATGAGAAACAAAAAACCAAATGGTCACTAGAAAGTACCTTAATAAACACTCTTCCGATAATATTACATGTTTCTTTGTTTTCTTGTATACTTTTCGAGGAGTGTTCTCAAAATTCAAGTTTTGAAAACTTAAAAAAGTAGCTTCTAGAAACTTGTCCTTGTTTCCAATATTTAGCTTAGAATCTAAATATTTACTTAGGAAAGATGAAAACAAAGATAGAGAATAGTGAGAAGAAAACAAAGATAGAGAATAGTGAAAAGATAAGTACGGTTATCAAAAATTAAAAACCAAAAACCAAATGGTCGTGGAAAAAGGTATAAACAATTTTCACATCTAATATGATCTCCTAGGAGGCACCAATGATTAATTTGTAATTCAGGAAAGTACCTGTCTGAGGGATACAACAGCATAGTTCTTCCCGTCGTCATTAGAAGAGAGCACAACTTTCTGAACCATGCCCTTCTCAGTGTGCTTCAGTTTGATACTGTGATCGGCCCCAGATTCCGCACATCTACCAATGACAATGTCTCCACTCTGCAAATTTGCGCCAATATAAGGGAAGCCATCGTCATCTAAGCTGTCAACTCTTCCAATTTTACTTTGAGTCTTCCCAAAATTTATTGTATCATCAGATTTTCTCCTCTTCTCTGAAGATTCTTTATTATCTACCTCAGCCTTGTAACTCCGGGTATGCTCAGACCGAAACATGCCACGCTCAAGAGAGGCTCTGTTCATTACTAATGAATCTTCTTGGTTGTAACCCAGGTGAACATTGACTGCCACAATAGCATTCTGACCATTATAGAACTCGGGTTTGGGGAGTATACCGGTGTGAGATGACAGGTATCCAGGTGTTCCAAGGCAATCAGCAGTCATTGTACGAAAAAGTGGCCTTTGTGGATAATGTAACTGGTGGGATAAAGTATCCACACGAAAATTAGAATTGGTTGTTGAAAATCCAATAGCTTGATTAGAGTGCTTCTGGGATTGAAACAGAGCCCTTCTGGCATGGTCGTGATTTGCAAAAGGGACAAGTCCGCAGCTCAAACCTAATAAAAATGACATATCAAGTTCACAATGGGAATATTTTGTGGTCCCTTCATCTTCCATAAGATGCTTAATACTCCAAGCTACACGACAGTCTTCTTCTTCTTCAGTTCCAACAAGTTCGATTATTCCCTTGTCCAAAAGGGATTGAAAAGTGTAGTTTTCTCCCTTAGACTTGTCAATCCTATTTAAGTTCTCTACGACTAGGAGAGGACGTAATATCCTTCCAGCATCGGAAAATATACGTACTTCTTTCAGTTGTTCATCTCTTTTGACTTCTACCTATAGTACATGGAATGATTCAAAAGAAATGAATATATCGTAGATCACAAAAGATAATCAGAGTATATGTTGCAAACACTTTTAAATAAATAGATAAAATTAAAAAACATCTATTGAAGTCCGTGAAAGTAGATGGCAATTATCTGCCGCCTCTGACGATAAAAGAGATGAAGAATACCAACAGATATGAGATATGCCTATTGGACGTAAAAGAAATGCCCAACGAGTTATATGGTAGATATTAACAATAAGTGGAATGGAAATTTTTATTGGATTAAAAAAGAGGCAAATTCTAGCAAACACCAGTCACCAACTGACCAACATGCATGTTGAAAATGATTTATTGGAAATAATCCAGAAAATAATGACAATCGACATCAAGGTGCCTTAAAAAATTGTTTGAAATCTCATATAGGTCCATCAAAGAATTATTTAGTGAAATAACCTGATGCAGAAACGGATTTCTTCGTCGCTTGCGTCTCACTTTCGTGACAAATGAAAGGGAATCTTCACAAACTCCAACCCATTCCCCATCAAGAAAAATTCTGTACTTCCCACAAAGAGAAGTAGATGTATTGTCCGCCAAATTCTCCATTCCACAGCAAAACAATGTGGGAATTATCGGTTTCGTCGTGTTTAAGCTTACAAGTCCTGTGCCGGACAAATTTTTAATAAGCCCACAATTTTCACCATCCGGAGTGGAGAGAAAGCAAACCCTTCCCCAGTGAGAAGGATGCCTGTCCAGAAAAAGATACATTAGACACTTTTAGAAACTAGATGAACAGATAATAATTCAATTTATCTTTCCTCTTCATCATACATGGATCCCAATCCGAGATCAACTTCTAAACAAAATGTCAAGGGAAGGTATTCACAATCTCATGAGCTCATTCACATTTGCACATTTTGTAAAAGAAAGAACCCCGGGAAGTTCTAAAAAGTTGTTTCAAGTACCATCTATAAACTCGTAACTACAAGGCAGAAAGATGAATCCCATGACTTTTCAAAAGTAGCTGTTTGCTAACATTTAGTAGAACCTATAAATGAGTAGTACAGACAAGGCAGAAGTGTCCTTAGAATCAGAGCTCAAAAAAGAAAAATTCAAACATTAATATATCAACACCATAGCTAATAATACAAAAAGACAAGAACTATATGAAGTTAAGATAACTCACGGGTATCTTGCATCCCCAACTTTCCCAGTGTATGCAACCTGTTGACGTGTTCTCCTCAACTCCGCCATTGTCTGTAAGGGATTAGCACGACCAAGAGTAGCCACCACACCTGAAATCCTTTCCATCCTCTTAAATGCATGCGCCCATGCTCCAGTAGAGAATGCTCGGGATAGACCATTAGTGATTATGGAAGCATCCAAATAGTGTTCTATCGGACGCACTTGACGATCCCCATAGAGGTCCCTTTGTAAAGCTTTTTCCATGCGTCTACGTGCATGTGCAATATGTACTTTAAGCTCTCTTTCAAGCAGTTCTGCAGCCAACTCAAACCTCTTATTGCGAAAATCATCCCTATTGTCACATTTCCTACGGCCAGTATAGGCTTGCAGGAGACATTTAACCATATAACCAAGGAAATGACACTTTTGCTTTAAGCCTTTCAAGCTGGCAAAAAGATACAGGTTCAGACAATCTTCAATTTTTTCAGCAGGTGGGAAACTGGTCTTTCTAATTTCATTGTCCAAAAAAGTTAATGCTCTTTTACCTCTTCGAAAGTCTTTCCACTTATCATCATTATCAACTTCACGAACAGAGGCAAAGAGAATATTCAGAACAGTCGGATCATCCCTGCCATAATCAATTAAATCTACTATTTCTTTGTCCGATGAAACACCAAGTGCAAAGAATAAAATCCATACAGGAACTTCCGTGGACAAAAAATAAACATTGAGGACTTTCTCCTTGCTTTTTAGATCTTCAGACTTGGAATTTTCAACTAGTCTAATAATTAGTCTATTTCTCTTAACTTCTGATCTGTATGCCACAGTCCAGCCTTGAACATTAGAAATCCAGAGTCTTCTCAAACAAATTTGCTCTTGAGCAATAAATATCTGGAATGAACATGAAAACAATATTAAAGTTGTTAAAAGGAGAACAAAAGTTAACCACTTGGACTAATATACATGCAGAATAAGAAAGAAATATCTACAAAAATTTAAAACACGGAGAAGTAGATTGTATAATTAATCATTTTTACAAAATATAGTTCGTAATGAAATAAAATTTTGTAGAACTAATATTTCTTGACTGAATTTTATGTCCCATCAGGAGGCAAATCACAAGCCTGAACGATCAGATAATTAAGCCAGCAATGGCTCCCCTTTTCCAGGACAACTATTTCCTGAGAAATACAATACTCTGATTTTCTGTTAAAAATAATAACAAATAAGTAAAACTCAATAAAATAACATACAAATGCCAAAAATGAAAACAGCTAAACAGTTAAGATATCTCTCCTTACTTCCAAATGTCATAAGTTTTAGTCCCAGACGTGATGTGAATATTTTATCTTAAAAGGTAATAATAAATAATAAATAGATTATAAGAAACACTATGTCAACTTGACAAGTAATAATAATATCTTCAAACAAACAATCCATTAAAAGTTTTGAAATGATTATTTGGTGACAGTAGAATTCAGGAAAATAGTGAAACTTGTTTACAGATAATACATAACTTTAAGGGGACCTTGTTTCCCTTTCAAAAAAAAAACACAACTATGATGGGGAAAATGAGTGAGGGAAAATTTTCGTGGGGAATGTACTCACTTTTTCTGCACCTTTGATTAAAAAATAACCTCCACGATCAAATTCACAGTCACGTTTCTGCTCATCCTTCATCCAGCAGAGGTCAGAATTCACCATCACAGGTAGTCTGCCGATAAAAACATCCCTGTTGTCACTGGCACCTTCTACAGGTTCCTTGTCGACATATTGATCTTTTCCAGTTTTAAATTTGTCGCTGCTGACTAACTTTTGAGTATATATCTATTACATTGCAAGTAACCAACAAACTCAGGGCCCACAAGTCATCAAAAAGTATTTTATCAGATATAAAGGTTAAGAAAAAGCAAGAAACCAGTAAAAATTACATAGAAATTCCAATCACCTCTAAACTGATATTTATTTTCATCCTTGATGAATAAGTCATGTTCTGAAGTCGAGCATGCCTAGGAAGCATGTTATACTCTTTTCCACTTGCTGCACCACCCCAGAACTTTGGCTTATCAAGGGTCACCTTACCAAACTTCACTGAAGCATATCTCCACTCCCCGTCTCCTTTCTTAGAGGGGTCATATCCTGGCTGAACTAAAATGTCACCAAAAAAATCAAAGGCCTTCTGAACACCATTTTTTATGAAGTCATTGTACGAGTTGATTTGGTGACTGATAAGGCCGTACTGATTAAAAAATGCCATTGATGACTTCTTACAAAAATCCTTCAGAAATGCTTCCCCCAGATCATTTATGTTGACTGGCTCAGAATAATAATCATCATCATCATCTGTATCCAAATCCATTCCAGGTGATAAGTCTTCCCCCTCGCTATTCATCTCTATATCGTCCTTTGTCCCTGATGTCCCCATTATTTTCAAGGTCTACGACAAATAAAGACAACTTAAGAAGCAGATACAAATACTAAAGTTTCTCGAACAAATAATATCACAAAACCTAATGAAATTTCTACACAGAACAGGCAGAGTGAATAGAAGCGTCTATCAAACAATCAGTTAATTTACAATGTTGCTCATCGATAAAAGTTAATCAACATTATAATCTACGCATATTTACGGCCCTGAGAAATAAGAATCCAAGACAAAATCGGAAGTAAAAGCTAAACCAGTAACCAGTAGCAACACCGGCACCAGTTCACACATACGCTACACTCACTGAACTCCCTAAATGAAACAAGTCCTCACACACTACCATGCTCGAATCAAATCTACACTACGAAATCCAAAGTAAAAGCTAAACCAGTAACCAGTACTAGTTCACATATACGCCACACTCACTGAACTCCCTAAATGAAAGAAGACCTCACACTAAGATGATCGAAACACATACTGAAAACAACACTATACCTAACGAAGACAGCAGCAAATAACAGTTCATGCGATCACGCAGGCAAGAGATTCAAATACCTTGAAGATTAAACCCTAGGCAAGTTCCTAAGGACGAGTCCACCGGCTTAATCCGTCGGACGAACGATCAGAATGGAGAGTCCAGGCAATGCCGTCGATCCTCGTTCGAGTCGGACGGCGGTTTCGGAGAGGAGACGATCAGATTGTGCTGCGGAAGCAAGAAATTGGAAGAAAATGGAGAGAATTAGCGTTGGTAGATGAGAAGAATGGTGAAAGAAGCACGGAGGAGGAGGAGGAGGAGGAGAGAAGTGAGAAAAAACCTTCGAATAATGACAGTACGGAGTAAGGGAAACGAAAAAGACGCACGCATCCTTCGTGTTCTTGGGAGGGAAATGAAGCTGGGAGACTGAAGCTATATATTAATGGTAAATACGAAGAACTGCGAGGGGCATTGAAGTAAATTTGTTGTGATAGCAAATTTCAAAACCCACGCAAGAAATGGTGATTAATGAAATTTTATATGACAGAAAAGTGTTTAGAAATTGTAATAATTGTATTTGATTTTTAGAATTTGAACTCAGACATTTTTCGTTTTTAGAAGACAAAGATGTCAATTAAGTTAAGCTCGTGTTGGTTTCATAACTAAAAGTTTGAGAGTTTGAGAGTTTAAGTTACGTTTATTTCTATTTCTATGATATTTTTGTAATTTGCTCAAATCTTCCGGCATTTAATTTTCTTTAACCTAATTTTTTTGTTGGTTGAATTATAACTATTTTAGCATAAAATGTTTAGCTAAAGCTTGAAGAATAAAGATTTCATGTATTATTATCGTATTTATATATAGTTTGAGTGAGGAATAAGTGAATCCATACCTTCCACTTTATCATTTGAAGCATTTTTTTAACCAGCTAAATTATGATTAGGTGATTTCGAATAATTATTACAATAGAGCTAATCTGTTTAATTTGATTGAATTAGTATGCATTAAATAATATTTGTTCTTACCGGATGGTACGATGATCAATCTGCATAAATAATGATCGGATTAGTATGCATAAATAATGTTTGTTTTTTTTAAATTAAACTTATTTAGTCATAATCTATTTTCATTGGTTTATATTCAATATTAATGAACTCATAATCAAATTTAAAAAACAAGACAACTTTTGACTTGTTTTTTTCTTTAATTATCGCCAAAAATTTAACTAGAATTCAATTAACTTTCTTTAGTTTAGTAGAAGAATGAGGGAACGAGATCTCTAACCTTAAAATTTGATAGCATATTTCTTAACTAGTTGAACTATGTTTGCTTGGTTAAAACTATCTAACATTTACATGTTATGAAATAATATTGTTCATTTATACATAATTGTTAAGCCCCGACGAGCATTCGATTTTTTGTTTATAAGGTTGATTTAAAAACTAAAAGTAAAAAATCAATTGGTTACCAGACAGGGTGGCTGTTAGGTTTGAACTTCCCTCGTCATTTTCAATGTAACTTTCAAATTAAAAAGTATAAGTCCACGTTTAGATACATTATTTGTAACTACAACGAGCATAACTCAACTAACATTAAATATGTATTATTGTTTTCGAAATTAGAAGTTCAATCTCTCACCACGAGCATAGTTCAACTAACAACAAACATGTATCATTGATCTCGAGGTTCAATCTCTCAAGCCAAAGCATAGTAAAAATAAATAAGTAAAAATACCATTATTTGTTTAATCAACTCTATCTTCAAAGGTATTTAGTTATTTGCTAGATGTTCTCAAATGCTTTATTTTAAGCCTTCTTCCATTATTCCATTCAACCTCAACACAAATGGTCATTTATCATTAGCTCTCTGATTATACAATGTTTCGTACCAACTGCGAGTGAAAATAATTTGGCTGTTCTGTTGACCTATTCAAGCATCAGACATCAGGGCAGTTTCATGTTAATATGATCCCTAGAGATGTATGTTGCATCAAATTTTGATCCCACAACAAAAATGAAATGCAAAAGCAAGAAAAAAACAAATCTGAATCCTAATCTCCACTGGAATGCATTCATTTTCCAAAACAACTACAACATAACACTGCAGTTTTTTATGAAATAGATTACCTCTTTGTTAGGTCAATTGTGAATCTGCGTTTGAAAGTGAAGAGATACAGCGAAGATAAATAGCCAGCATTATTAAACTTTTAACACACAAGTTTTAGGATCAAATCTTCGAGTCAATTACTTCCATCGTCATTTCAAAAGATTGACGACATTGAGATTTCAAAAAAGGGATATAAACGATCAGACGATAACACCTATAAACTTTGTGAATCCCTGCTCGTTTTGGTCATTGCATATAATTATTAGATAGATTCATTCAAGACGACGTAAAAGGTATTCAACTTCAACTTCCTTAGTGAGTGGCATTACCCAATTGTCGTAAAGGCGAGAGGCAAGGGATGGATCGATCTTATACTTTCCTCCTCCACTTGTGTTGTTGAGGGTTACTTCTTGCCCAAACACCATAGCCTTCTTCTCTACTCTCTTCTTCACCTGCTCTTCCACTGCCTCAAATGTTAATAGCTTCATCAAAGTGTCTCTTTCCTGAAAAAAACAGTAAATTAACTTGGTGTTTATCAAACCCCTCGGCTCATACTATATCTCAAATGTCAATGACTATTCAAACAGACCACACTCTTGGCAGGACTAAAGGTCCTTTATCATTTCACCAAGAAAAAGAGTCAAATGACAGCTCCTAACAATCATACATTTCCAAAATATATCTACAATACCTGAGAACGAATTGGACCCTCGTATTCATTGGGGGCGTCCCTAAATTTCACCTCAGCTACGTATTTTCCACAGTGAATCCTCCTTGAAAGTGCCTGAGATTTGATCATGAGTTGTTATACATGTAAGAAATAATGTGAGTTATCATAGCTAACAAGACATTTCATACAAGAAATCAACACAGTTGAATTAGCATAAAGAACCTACACAAGGTACAAGTTTACAAATTGTCTTTACCTGCAAACAAGCAAGATCACTGGCAGCAGTTGCTGCATAATTTCCATCATCGCCATCAGCAACCAACAATGGTAAGAATTTTTTGAAGTAGAAATCCCATATGGCTTTGTTCATATTAATTGAAGCGCCTGAAGGATGCAAAACCTGAAAACTTGGATTAGTCCCCTACAAATTCGCAAACAGAGAAGGCAACAATGAAACCTTATTAACAGTCTCTCACCTTTGGATATTTGTGAGGGTGCGCCAAAGGACGAGGCAAATTTTCTGGGAAGAACGGATTTTCTTCAGGATTCTCATATCTACCAGCCTGTTGACAAAAATCTAAACAGTTAATTGGGAGAAAGAACTTTCAAGCTGAATGAGAATCTCAAATCCAACTGAAAAGAAGGAACAATGAACCAAGATTGAAACTGTTCTCTTGTAGTATTATATATATATACACATGTGAACAAATGTCTACCCAGCTTATGAGCACCTTAACTAATATTATGGGATTGTCTGTCTAACTCTTCAAACATTTGGATATCAAAAACTTCCGTAGGATATTAAATCCCATGTAGGTAATCATTATGGATCGACCTCATTACCTCCTTCATCCTAATCTTAAAGGAAAGAATTTCAAATATTAGTTACATAGGGATATAATACCACAAAACCATTATAGATCGGCCTAATATAATACCATCAACTCATCCCAGATTTGAAATTCCTCCCATTAAGATTAGGATGCAGGAGGTAAGAGAGTCTGTAGCAAGGATTTCAAATATATAATTTCTAAGCAGCTAATAGAGAAAGTGACAACATCCAAATGGGATTTAGGTTTCATTCATTACAACCATTTATATACAATACGTTTCATTATTCAAAATAATGGTCTGGCCTCAACTGCAATCTAACAATTACAGGAGCAGAACAATGATTGAAGAAAGAGATATAGAACATGTCCTTCAACTAATTGGTTTAGCCACTTCGTCAAATCTCCTATTTATACCCAAAAGCTTGAGTCTATGGGTTACAGAAAACTTAATCATATCGATACTTAAACATATTCTCACATACAGGCTTAAAGATTTGAGACGAGATGACACCACGAGTTCAAACACAAGATTGTTTGGTAAATCACCGATCTACCTAAAAGCTTAGGCCGATGGCTTACTATAAATTTAATTGTACCACTACTTTGACCTACCAAAGATCAAGATTTCGATTTACTTTCACAATTGCATTCCAACAAAGCTCAAAGAGTGATTATACAACACTTGCTTCTACTCACACAAGCAAATCAGCCAAATCGAAATAGCATTGTGAATCCCACAATGTGGCAATCTCACAACCTCCACCCAAGTTTTGAAGAAATGGTTTCAGAAAACATGGTGAGAGAAAACATTTGAAAGAAGCATTGGAATATTAGAAAGTATGTTGAAGGGCTTCAAAGCAAAAAGATAAACAATGGCTAAGCAAGCATATGACTCAAACGAACAAACATAAACTTACCTTAGCTTGAACGGCCTCAGTTTCTCTCACAATGAACTCAACCAAAGAACCAGAAAATCCAGGAATTGAAGCATGATTATGGAGGTACATCTTCCCATTGAGAGGGAACCTAGCTCTCTCAATGAGACTAAAAACAATTGAATCCTCCTGTCTTATCAAAGAATCTCTAATCCCATCAAGTGTCAATGTATCCGAAGCGGAATTCGGGTTACAATTAACATTGGCCATAGCTTCTCTAGCCAATACCAAAAGAAATAGGCAAAGAAACAACATGGTCAAAGACAAATTGTCAGCCTCAATGATGAAACAACGAAAAGGCAAAGTTATAAATACAAATAAACGAACGGATGCTATAAATACTACCAAAAAAAGCAGTTGAAATCTCAAATTATCATTAAAACCCAACAAGTAAACAAGGAAAGTCCACGCCTCAAAATGAATGGCGTTCACAAGTCGTAATGAAAAAAGAGAAAAGGACGGCATGAAAGAGTTGAAATCGATTAACAAATAAAACGGCTGACCTGCTCGATTCAATTCAACTCCCTAGCTAATTTGCTCTGCAAGTCAAAGAAGATCGAAATACGAGAGAATTACGATAAATGTCAGCGCTCGAAAACTTGTGGCTGTGGGGAAGAAGGACACGGGAAAAGCTCTGAAACGGTGAATTATTGGTAAAGCGAAAGGAGAAATGACTTTTAACCTAAGAAAAAAAATGGATTGATGAGGAAGAAGAGAAGTGGATGGTGACGGAGTGGGTGAACCGGCCGCCGTTGCCCGGCGGTGGGATGATGTGGCGCGGGGTGATTGGCCTAAGTAATGGGAGCGAAGGACCCCACGCGGAATTTCCAATTTAAATGTGTACCGTTGAGTTCTTTAATCAATTATTGGTTCTATGATGCCTTTACTTTTTTGTCAACCCGACATGTCGTACAAATTTATTTCTTAAGCATGAGGGTAACCAGTAATGAAAGTATTCTTCTAAAAGTAATATTAAATTTTGGTTGATGTATGGATATTTTTGGAATTCATATGAAGATAGGAATTGATATTTTTATTACATATTAGAAAAGTTTACAAAACACATCAAAAAAACAATATAACTATTATTAACGTAAATATAATATAAATAATAAACATGTTACTTTGTTTAAAAATTATAATATATTGTCAAAGTAAATATAACTCAATTAGTATATAAATGTATTATAAATCTCAAGATTTGTAGTACATATCATCTATTCTATTTTATGCTAAAAAAAACTATAAAATGCTTTTTTACTAACTTAAATTTATTCCAAATTTATATGATTCTTTCGACAATGTTCATTGACATTAACCTTTTACAAAGGCTGTTATGAATAGCAAAAAAGCTGAAACTATTTTTAGAAATAAAACTTAAATGAACCTTACAAAATTTAATATATTTTGTTATATTTATAATTTTTTATTATATTTGAAAATGTTCAATCGTCTATCTATTTTAAGCTACATTTCAATGACCAAATTGTATTAGTTTACTTTAAAGACGAATCGATTCTGAACTAAATCGTGTTAGTTTCAATCGATTTTGAGCATTTTTTTCATTGCGGATACACTGTGAGACACAGATTTAAAACAAATAGAGGAAAAAGGAGAAACAAAAAAAAATCCAAGACAAAAGAAAATATTTTTATTTGTGAACTAATGAGGTAATTAATTTAGTGGAATTGTAGTTTGAAAAATAGTAATTTAGTAGGTCCATTTCTCATCATTATATAAATTTCAAACTTAAAACTAAAAAAGTTCAATAGCCGAAATCTTTGAGCCCCTCAAGGCTCAAATAGCTCATTTGGAAAGTAAACGTCAACTTTCAAAATTCACAAGAGAGATTCTTTTTACTCAACAAAGAGGTTTTTAAAAGGTTGATCGTTTTATTCAACTTTAAAACTAAATTATGGTTCCTAAATTAAAAGTAATAATTTTTTATCTTTTGTTAAAAACTATGTTTAGTTCATAAATTTATTTTATTATGATTTAATTAGTATACTTACTAGTTAATGTACTTATTTCATCTGGTAACCATCAGTTTTATTTTTTATTTTTTCTTTTAAATTTTTGTTTCTGATCGTCTGAAACAGATTTTGTTTTCATCTTAGAAAAAATCAATGCAATCTTTTTAGTAACTTTTTTTTTTTTTTTTTTAATTTCATTTTTAATTTTCCTTCCAAACTCACCTACTTTCTAAAAATTAATTTTCAAAACAAAAATATACAAACAATCAACCATTTTCCGGAGTTTATTACAAACTACTTTTAATGAAAGAAAACACTCAATAGTCAATGTGCTCTTCTGCTCTTAAAAATGGTTTCGAAATTTATATTTAACAACCAACCATTTTTCAGAGTTTATTTTGAACTATCTTTGGTGGAAAAATTTGAACTACTTTTAGCATAGCTCCAAAATTGGAGTGTTTGTAAAACACTCAAAAAGTCGATGTTTGAGATTTATATTCAACAATCAACCATTTCAGTTTAGTGAAACTTTCCTAACCATTTTTAGTTTAGCTCCCAAAATGAGATTTTGGGAAAACACTCGAAATTGTTCAAAATTTATATTTAACAATATATTTACTTTGGAGAAACAACATTTGTTTTCTTTAGTCCAATCACAACAAGAAGACAACCCATGTGTAACTTCTGGTCCACTACTACTTTTAGAACATGATAAACTTTGACCTCACTTGGTAAAATATTTCATGACGAAAGAGACTCATCACCAGAACTCCCAAGGGAAAAATGGGTAACCTAATGTCAATTAGGTTGAAGAAAGATTAAGATCCAGGTACTGGAAAAAGAAAAATTTAATGCTCAAAGTTAGACGATAAATCTTTTAAAACGGTCAAATAACCAAAGTGTAGAAAGTTAAATGTAATTTTCAAATCCCACCAACCCAAAAGAAAATTGAATACGGTTCTAAACCTAAAGCACTAAGAGAATGAACTTCTGGATTTATCAAAAACATTATGGAGACGAACTGAATTCGCAAAAATTATTCACTTCGATTTATCAAAGTAAGCATCCAAAAACCCAATAACATTACACCAATATCATAAAATAACACAACATAAAGCACAGTTATGATGCACGAACCAACCATACATCCTGGGCCAGAAGGTGAGATGAGATGAGAAAAGGGAATGGAGGGAAGGAGAAGAGTGAGGCGTTAACAGATACAAAGTCTGCTAATTAATTATACCATCATTTAAAAGATTCAATAGAGGAATTCGGCGATAAAAAGCAGTCGATGACCACAACTTTTAACTTTGAGTACGACGACAAGACCTACTTTGGGCCGATATCCTTCAGTGCACAAATTTGTTCCTCTCCCATGGAAGACATCACCGACACGACAAGGTCCTTTCCTTCAGCAAATCCCTCCTTAATCTGTGAATACAAAGGACATGTTCAGCTTGTTTTTATGTTGATAAATCATCATAAATCATAAAAACAGAATATTAAGGAATAAACCCATCTGGCCATATCTTCACAATATCTTAAGAATGGAATATTAAGCATGGGGAACAGAAGGAATGAGGTTCCCTCTAACAAAAAAGAAAAAATAATGATTCTTGCACGATTAACTTCATCAAAGCTCTTTTTCAAGTAGACAAAACTATCTTGAGTGCACGGATTGTTCTTTTCAAGTGTCCATGTGTGCCTTTACCTGTTTGAGCAGGTTATCATCAGTTGGAAGTCTCAAATCATCCTTGGTATCACCACTGTCAGTTAAAAGACTCACCTGCACAAAAGAGAAACATCATTCAATTAATGGAACAGGGCTTTACACGCTTCAGCACATATAAATGATTCATTGCTTCCTTCTCCATCTATGCTTGTTTAACAATCCCTTCACACAAATATTTGCTCCTTTATTTCCAAATTACATTCTGGAAACAGTACTTAACAAAACCAATTGCCAGATTCCTTCCCATACAAATGAATGCAAGGAGAGTCTAAAGACATCAAACCGAACTGGACAAACAATCTATTCTAACAGAGTTTCACCAATAAAATTGATTACCAAAAGTTAAACTGAAACATGAAAACTTCCACAGAAATCTAGAAATCTAATAAAACGGATATAACATTATATCATTACGAATAAGTTTCTTGATAACAGCAAGACCCAGTATTTCAAACAAACTCATAAAAACAAAGTACTCACAAATCCATCCTCAGAGATATCAATCAGCTGATAATCAGTACGATTAACATGGGGCACCTACAAACCATGAAACAAAGACCATTACTGAAAATGGTAAATCGATACAGAGGAATAGTTCGAAAGCTATATAATAGACCCCCTTACGTCACAATTGTGGGATGAAGGAACAATATCTTCAAGCTTCTTGCCAGTGAAGATGTCGATTCCAACAAAGTGACACTTAGCATGCCCATGCTTTCCTGTCTTAGAAGTTGAAACCTCAACCACCTGCATTACCATACAACCCAAAGAAAAGTACACAAATTAGTGGGATTAGGTAAGAAGAAATACCTTCTAGACAGTACACTTTCAAATTAACAAGTGCTTATCCACTTCGATGCCTAAAGTTATAATTTAGTAGTATTAATCAATTTGACCTTTTGGACTCTCTCTCGTTATACTTTTCAATAATTAATGTCAGGTAGCACTAACAGTCTCAAATAAACATAAACTCGCCCCCATGTGGCTCGTGACAAAAGAATACCCAAAAAAGGAAAAAACACGACACTATGAAAATCATCTTCTCCAGATAAAATCAATATTAAATTAAAACCACACTGTAAACAACCATAACCACCAGCATCCTCGCAAGAAGGATTAGAGGATGGGATAGCACACTGTTTATCGTTGACCGATCGAAACTCAGCCATCAAGAGATCCTTCGAAGTCATAATCACAAAATCCCCAAACTCCAAACAAATATTGATCAGAACAATCGCCAATGTCAATTTCAACATCAGATCCATCAATTTTCCCAAATCCAACACTCAAAAATCAGAAGAAAAAAAATCCACCGTATAAGAATCGTTAATCCAGAAAAAGAAAACTCTCGAATATCAATCAAAGATCTAAATCGCTCGATCCAAAAATCAACCTTAAGCAACACAAATCAAACCACAAAAAACAAACACATCTGATGAGAAAAAGAATATCAAATCATCGCAATAAACACAAACAAATCACCTTGCATGGACGGTTCTTGATGACGATGTAGCCGTTCTTCCGGATAGTTCCGGCCTGTTGTGGGTAGGTCTTGGAGGCTCCGGCGTCGGCCTTGGATTCAAAGTGATGCTCCTCGTCCGACATGGCTAAAGATTTTGTTCTTCTACAGCTTGCGGTGGGCTTCTTCTTCTTCTTCTTCTTCTTCTGTGTTCAACAGTGGGATTTCGTTGGAAGCGGAAGGAAAACGGGAGGAAGGAGGAGAGTACGAGTCAAGAGGACGAGACCAATTTATAGCATCACGTTTCAACCGGCCACGTATTGTATCAATTAGGGTTTCTGACGCGAGCCCCCTAAACTATGTTGATATTCTTTTTTTATCCCCACATTTCGGTGCCAAAACGATCTCCACCGTCGCTTCATTTGTTAAATCTTTGGACGGTTTGGATTCTTTTTAAAATAATTCTTTTTGACAATATTTTTATTTAGATTTGCTTAATCTGTGAAATTACATATCACTTTCTTTTCTTTTTATTTATTATCATTAGTTATATTGATTTTTTAAATGTCACATTACCTATCACTTCGCTTACAAATCTGGAAATATGATACTCTCTCTAAACTATACTTTAACCAACGTTTTATTAAACATTGCTAACCGTTGGATTATCTTACAAAGTCAATATTCTTAATTTTCTTTTTCTTTTGTACTTTAATCGAATTTCCGGTTTGGTTTTTAAGAAAAATTATAAAAAATAGAACATTTGACAAAATAGAATTTATAAAAAATCAAGTATAACGAATTTTATCTTTTGGTATAAATAATTTGTTTAATTGTTTCTATTTCGTCTATTTAATACTTGCAAATAATTGATGTTTTTAGAAATGATAATACTAATAATAAGTGAAATATTATGATTTTAAATATAGTAAGAAATTTTATGAAAAATTATGATTTAATTAAATGAATGACATATGGATTGCTAAGTTTGTCAAACTATCTACTCGCTAGTTGTGTTATGTCGTAAAAACAAATATTTTTATCGTGATGACACAATAAAATATAACCGTAGATTTAGACTGTATCTATTGGAGTTTATTGACTAACCATAGTCCATCAGTGATGAAGCAAATCACAAATGGATTTTTCTATATTTGTCAAAATAAAATTGTTGCTTAATTGCTAGACCTAGGTGTATTATCCACTGTAATTACTCTAACGAACAATAGTCGAAAACACCAAATATTATAATTAGATCTCCAAACAAAGGATGACCCAAATATTTCTTAATCAAAATCTTTTATTATTGTTATCATCGTTATTTCATATAGGGGTTTATGATCTTATCTTTCTATTAATGAAATATACCAAAGTATTGTTTTTTTTAGCCATTAAGAACATCGCTCTCACGAAAAGAAGGTATTTTGTAAGACTGTGAACTCTTATCTCTTATCAATACATAGAATTATAATTAAAAAATTTTAATTGATATGATACTTTAATATATGCTTTTTAATATTATATTTGTGACCAGATACTATATAGATAGGAGTTTAATTTGTGGACGTCAACCTCCCTTCGAGTCATGCCACTAACAAGTTAAAGAAAAAATGACCAATGGGTCTACCGACGTTTCTTTTTATAATATTATCAATAAATTGTCAAAATCTTCCAAAAGGGGTGTTTTTTGAGAAATATTTGCTTATTTTTAAAGTTTTTTGGAAATTATTTTTAAATGTCAAACGGGCAAAATATCATATATATCGTAGTAGACCACAAGAGATCATGTTAGACTACTATTTGGGCTACATGCAAGTCGTCTCGTATCATCACAAACAAACACGTCTAGACTACGCCCACAACGAGGTGCAAGCATTATCCAAGTAGGTTCATTCGAATACGTCAACTCGACATCCCGCTCTCACTCCCCGTCCAATGGTCGGACATGGCACTTCGACGAAACCTGTTCACCAACCGAAGCAATCGTAAGACGTCTTGTATCCTCATGGACAAGCACGACGCTCATAACAAGGTGCAAACATTATTCAAGCAAGCCCATTCGAGTACGTCAAACACGACATCCTGCTCTCACTCCCTGCTCGACGTACACATCTGTCGTTCTGGCCAAACCCCTCCACCGAGCACGAAGCAATTGTAAGACGCAAAGATATGAAACCATATTTAAAAGCATACTTTATCCATTAATATAAGCTTTTTAATCGACTAATGAATGAATGATGATATTAGAGTAGAAACGTAGTTGTCAAAACTTTTAGAAATAATTTTTTTTCTTAGGGTAAGTTGAGAGTGAAAGAATATGAATTTAGTAGTTTTCGTACGCATATATCAATTAGGTTAAACATTTCGTTGGATTTGTTTTAAGTTCGAGAATCAAAGTGAAGAATAGAAATCCAAAGAATTCAAAGTTTTGGAAAAAAAATTAAGAAGAGAATTTGGAATGGGACACTTCT
The DNA here is from genome assembly GCF_025177605.1 of Cucumis melo. Lineage (NCBI taxonomy): Eukaryota > Viridiplantae > Streptophyta > Magnoliopsida > Cucurbitales > Cucurbitaceae > Cucumis > Cucumis melo. Next base: position 829,764 of record NC_066863.1, on the reverse strand, counting down.
AAATAAAGATAAGAAGGAATCTGATTGCATTGTGAGTTGATATGTGGAATTGACCATTCTTTCGGTCTCTTCGTCTTTGGTGCGCATCTTCTCAAAATAAAGTGAACCATACGGGGCTGCCTTTCGGCATGTTTTAATATCCTTTTCATCATGATTGGAACCTCACCTTTTTTGTTAAATGAACATAATTCAAAGGTACATGAATGTCACAATTCAATACTATCTTATTTCAATTTCCATCTTCAGTTTCTATTGTTTTGTTTGAATCCTCATTTATCACTGAACATATAAAATATATATAATAAATATTTGATTTATCTCGACTAACATAAATTTATATGCTATTTTAGATATGCCTTTTTCTATATATATTCACCTGAATTATTTCATTCAAGCGATTTATTTTTATAGGAAAAAAAAATTGTAGTTCAAAACTATTTTAAAAATATAGTAAAATGAACCATAATATGTACAAAATATCAACATTTGTTTGTGATTGATTGTGAGAAGTAGTATATACTAATTTATCGTAGTTTATTACATGTAAACAGTGATATTTTATTATATCTACAAATATTTTCAAAATTTTTGTCATTTAAAATAACTTTCCTAAAATTTGTATTATTGATATCAATATTCAAAGTTCATTCGTCCAATAAAAAGAAATGAAACAAGGGAGGTGTCTGTCATATAATCTTTATAATCTAAATAACTCACTTTAATAACAAACATCGTTAAAGTTTTTATATTTGTCGAAGAGTTTTACTTTTCGTTTTTCTATATTTGGCACTTTTGTAGAACCTTTTTTATAACTCTACGTCAAATATAAGATTTTCTAACTCCAACGTATTAATTTTAGATTTGGTAATTCAATTTGGTACTCCAAATACCCCTAAATTTCCTATAATCATAACGTAAGCTTTGAGATTCTATGATGACTTGCTGTGATATTAGATTAGAGAAAGATTTTATTATAATGTTTTTTTTTATCATTCTATAGATTTTCAAACCTACAAATGTGAAAGCATGGAAGATTGTTAAAGTATTGGTATAATTGAATTTAGAAAAAGAAATCAATTCTATGTTATATATCATCTATTTGTAAAGAACATAGACACCAAGATTGTGACATACCATTTTCTAAATATGACATAACACAAATTTGTTCTTCATGTTGACAATACTCTTTGGGAGAATGTTAAAGTTACTGTGAGGAGTAAACAAATTTGTGTTATCTAACATTTCCAAAAAGGACATGGACACAAGCTAGAAAATGGTACATGATATGTGTTTCTCTCTCATGGCAAACATGATTACTACGACAAGGTTCTTTCTAAAGATGGTAATAAGCCGTCTTTCTGAAAATCTAAGACACGAACACAACAAACAAATATCAAACTTGTTTTCAATCGGTTTAATCCATGTTTATTGGGCTGACAAGAGACAGAACAGTCACAAACTAGGGAGTCTAGAGATATTAATCTAAAAGGTTCTCAGATAACACAGCAAATATGCATTGGAATAACACTCCTTTCCATATAGAACAAAGACTTTGATATATTTAGAAGAGGATGAGAAAAGAGGGAAAAATGACTAAAAGCGTGATTGGAGTGATTCTAAGATGGTCAAAATCACTTTTACCATTTTCTAAATTACTTCAAAACACGTTTTAACCATTCAAAATCAATTTTGTTGATATGAAAATTGTATTTACGAAAGTAGAAGTAAATATTAAACAAATTTCGTGTGACTAAAGGTATTTTTGAAGTGATTTTAAAAATGACAATTATTTTAATGATTTAGAAATCACTCCCAACCATATACTTAGTTCTCAACTTAAAAATCATGTTTAGCTGTACCAAAAGCTTCAGCCATCGTTTCAATAACATTCTCCCCGAAAAAGTTTTGTAAATTGTAGAACGATGCTTACCCAAGTAGTTGAAGCTTGTCATATTGAGAAGCAAGTCTAAGTCGTGAATGAGATGGAATATGCTTAGAAATAACCTTTGCAGTTTCTTTCCACCAAGAAACTTCAGATTCCTTATCAATAATCTCTTGTTTGGCACATTCTAAAGCCTCTTTGAGTTCTTTTATCTGTTCTTGCTGCCTTGCTTCTAGCAGTTCATGTAACTTTCTTTCGAGTTCTATAGGCGGCACTCCTTGTTGACTCTCAGTCCCATCTTCTTGGAGATCAGTGACTTCACCAGAACTCACACAGCAGCTTCTTGTCGAGTTCGTGTTCTTCGCAGTCTGTCATTTCACATAACACAGTTTCAGAACTTGCAATCAAGAATTGAATATGCAACATAATACATCATAACCATTACAGATAATATGTCAGAAATATACATCTTAATCTCCTCAAATCTGAAAATTCATTCTGAATTATATTACTAGATGATGTTAAAGATAAAACTATCTACGGTTGTTTGATTTTTAAGTAGGATGAGTGCTCATGAACTACCAAAGATTGAAGACATCTTATCATATAGATATTTCTTCTTTGCTCCTCAAATCATATCATCTACATCCTTCTAAGAACTTGAGCAGTACCACTGAAGTTATATGGAAAAAAGTCCAAAACCAAGTGTTACGGCATCGGAGAGAACTGGCATTGGCCAAAATCCTCAAAGTAGTTATAAAGATGAGATCAAACCAAGGCATGCATAAGAAAATCATTAATGATATTGGATAAAAAGAACGATCCAATCCAACAATAGTGAACCCAAAGAACCACATCTTGAGGGTCGTAATGAGAATCCCACATTTGAAAATCGAAGGACCTCAGACTATTTGTAAGACAGATGGATTACTCCTTTCATTATCTAATAATGACATTTGTTGGTCAATTTCTCCAAAATAGTCCTAAACAATGAGATCAACCAAAGGATGTGAAGATCTATTTTTTTGTAGACTGCAAAAACTTTAAGGGAGAGCCTTTACAAACCAACCAGTCCCATCAAATCAATTTGGATAGAAAAAGCTATCTAGAATTGTTAGGATGTTCTCTCATACAATACCTTAATTCTTAGATGCTCTATGCGTCCAGAAGAACTTTCATCTTCCAAGTGAAGCTGCAAACGTTCTAACTCGGCCTCGAATTCAGATTCCAATTCGTCGATTCGTTCCTGACATTCCCCGGCTTGTTCATACAGACAAGACTTCCGGGAATGATTTGGTATAGTTGATTGTGCATCAGACACAATTTGAGATGAAAAATCTTGCTGATATGAAAGCTGGCTGGTAGAACAAGGACCGTCTTGACAATCTGTAGACGAACAAGCCACATCTGCGTTTGAATGGCATGGCTCGAAGTGATTGTCTTTTCTTCCTAGATCTTCTTTGATCTCTTGAAGAAAATGTTCCATTTCTCTCCTCAAATCTACCATCTTCGAAAGTTCATTTTTACTTGCAAGTACAAGATACAACAAACTACACCCAACTCCCAAGTTGAATGATGTGTCTTCTTTCCTACTCAGTCCTGTAAGTTTTAAGCACACAAGCAAATTGAAACAATAACAAGGACAGCATAGAGATGTAGAAAGCTCAATCCATAAGACTCCCCCAATCTTGAAATGGATATAATTACTTTTGTTATTTACAAAGTTCTTCAAAATCAATTTCAAGTCTAATTATACCCTTTAAGAGGGAATTTTAATACCATTTGATTTGATCTTGAGTGATTAAAACATGTTTAGCCATCATCAACCCATAAAAAGAAAGATCAAAAGAATTCAAGTACGTTGTCAATATAACTTCGATCAATTTTTTGTTATCATGTGAACGAAGTCGGCATACGAATTTCCAGATTCAGAGGTAGCAATGCATAATCCATTCGGCATTAGAAAATTACTGTCTCTTCATTTCCTAATCGTTTTGATTGACATTGATAAATAGACTAGCATTATCAATTCGAAAGCCATCCTACCAATTAAAATCGCAAGCACAAATCAATCCGATCAATATACTCACTCACCTGGCCCTACAATCTCTCCCGGTGAAGCTGAGGAAGCGCCACCGTCCACTCCATTCCTCGAGCACCTACAATAGGTCAACGGACCATCAGAATCTCCACCCTCTTTCACTCTCCTAACCTCCTCAACCGCTCTCCTCCGCTTCGGTCGCCGGAACGAAGCCACCCACCGAGCAACCATCCGCCGAGGCGACAAACAGTCAATGCTCACAGACTCATCCGACAAGCCGCGCACTCGAGTGGCGGACATACCCAAATTCCCAGAAAACCCGTCACCGCCCTCGTCTTCTTCCCGAAAAATATCAACCAAACGGAAACGACGGACGGTGGAGTTGCAGGGATCAGAAACTTCGTGGGATTTAAAGAGTGATTTCATAAGAGAACGTGATTAATTCGAAAGAGTAATGGGGCAGAGAGGAAATGAAATTCAAATTAGGAAGTGGACAGAGAAGAAAGTGAAAGGTATTACGAATTGAAGAGAGGAATATTAATGGCGTGTTGGATTGGTTCAGCAAATTCACGAGATTTCTCCTTGTTTGATTAAGAACTTCAATAACTTCGTCAGTGGTTGATAATGGAGAATTGGCGCTCAATTATTTGGAGGTATTTATGAATTTTCAAAATGATGTCGATGACTGATAATCAATTTGGATTGAACTCAATAATTTCTGTGTTCTCTAATAATTATTGCATTTTGAATTCTCACCATTTCAAATTTCTTTCAAATAATGTTTGTTTGTTTATTTTAGGACATATTATTATTATTATTTCATTACTTAATATGCCATTTAGTATATTTCCTTTTATCTCGTTTTTCATAAAAAAAATTATATATATATAACATAAAATATTCGAAAAGATATTAGAAGACTTAGAATGGTAAAATAATATTTATAAAATATAATAAAATTTTAGATTATATCCGTCGAGTTTAACGACCGATAGTAATAATCATCCATGAAAGCTATTAGTAATAAATTTGAAATTTTGTTATATTTTTATAAATTTTTTAATTTATTTTAATATATTTAAAACTGTTCATAAACTAAATATATATAATTCTAAATGTGCTTTAAAGATAATATTTCAAATAAAGACATTTAGTAAAATCCGTCGAATTCTGTATCATTTATTTAATTTTTTTATATATTGAAATAGTTTTAATTGTATACCGTTCATAATAATATGTGTTTAAAACATGGATCGTTTTGCCTCAGGGATTTTATCTCGTCCTCATTTTATACTTTTCAAATTCATAAGTAATTTTGTTTTCGCTCTATTTTACTTTTCATATTTAATTTTTTCTTTTATTTATTTTCTATATCTATCAAAAAATAATATTTATCTTGCAACTTTACCTCTCAGATAAATTTTACTAACTTTAACACATTAACTTCACTTTTCAACTAAGTACTTTTACTTGAAATCTTGGTTTTGCGACAAATATGAAAAAATTGAACCTCGATTTTAAAATAAAATAATAAAATGTTAACGATTGATAAATTATGTTTGTGTTTAGCTTCTCTACATTTTAGTTAAATCTTATTGAATTTTCACTAACGTAAGTTGACATATTATGTGCTGTATTTTTCGTTGAGTGCATTCAAGTTTGAGCTTAAGTAACAAAAACATAGATGTTGTTAGTGTGAGTTTAACTCTATGGTATATTGGTATAATCTCGATCCTTTGAGGTAGGGGTAGATCTTATATCCTAATTGTTATACTAAACAAAGTAAAAGGAAACATCTAAAATTTGTTGGTTAAATGTAATTTACAGATGATTTAAACACATACATAACAAAAGAAAACTATAAACAATCTTGAGCATTTGAAAACTATATAAATCAAATTGGAATCAAACCAAAACGAACATATCGCAAACACACTTCTACACGACTCAGCTTTTATTTTTTTAGTCTAATAATATATTTAGTTCAAAAAATGCATACAACATAGCTTCTATTGTAAAAACGAGGCACAACTGAAATACGAAAATCGACAAAATATAACATTAAAATAACATAATATAATATACAAATAAATAAGAAAATTTAAAAATTAGGAAAAATCAAAATATCAAATTTATCCACTTTCTCCGACTTATTTGAATCTCCCTCAATTTTGGTGTGTCTTTACAAATTCATAAAAACACTATATTTATATGAAAAGTGACTAAGCACGTAGTGGACCACATTGTCTCTATCCATCAAAACTCTTTATTTATAGAAAAAGTAACAAATACACGGTGGATTATGGTGTGGGATGATCAGAACCGTCGACATGTATCTATGATTACTAAGCACAGTAATAGACATTGTTTCATGTTTTCGATAGTTGTAGACTTCACTGTACGGGACATTTTTCTTAATCGCTTTAACTTATTTTCATAATTGAATATTGAATTATAATTTTACCATTTATTCAGAAAACCCCTTTAATTTAGGAAAATATTAATAAAGAATAATACGATATTTCTCAAAAAAAAAAAAAAGAGGAATAATAATAAATGCACAAATAATACTAGAAATAAAAATGGCCACAATTAACTGGTTTGATTAATATCCATTAACTAATATCCAAACAGAATGAGGTTTCTTCTGACGTGGCGCACATCTGACGGATGAAAAGTATCACGTGGCACAATTTACTAGTTTTGTGTTGTTCTTCTTTCTGAATAAAACAAAGAAGTTTCTTGAATATTACGTGGCAAACAGCTAACGGATGAGTTGGCATTATTTTTGGTTGACGTGTCGATTTCTTCACGTGGCATTACTCCCTAACACATAGTAACGGTCGTATAATACAAATACACATCAATTAACAATTTTAGTTATATAAAACAAAGATTATCCAAGTCTATCTCAATTTCGTCCTAATTATATTCAAGTTTTGTATTTATCGAGTAGGTTAAATGTCAAGATGGAAAAATGAATGTCATGTTTTTTAATCATACTCAGTCGTATTTAGGTTATGTCGATGCATTATATTATGCAAAAGTTTTCGAGAATCGAATATTTTTATTTGCTCACACTCTTCGTGACGTGTTGTAAACTTTAATTTCATGATTATACTATAAAATTCTAACGTTATATATAACGATAAGTGTCGAGATTTTTAAATTAGATAATTTTTCAAATTAAATTTAGATAAATAACAATATATTTTGATCCATGGTAACTTTCTTGAAGAATTATGTTTTTTTCACTCGCCTTTCTTTAAGATTTAAAGATTATTTGATAGAAAGAATAAACTGAGAGGATCAATCTCTAGAATTCTATTTATAATTAAGTTGAAAAAAGATGAATAACATATAATATAATTGGACCACATTAATAATAATATTACATTTAAAATAAATATGACGTTTGATTTATTCTTAAATTGGGTAATTCTTTGATAAAAGATAGGAATTAAAGTTCAGTGAACGAAATTATTGTATAAAATAAATTGAAAGATAATTTATTTTAATGTGTTTGTTAACTACTTTTTTTTCTAAACTTCTTTGTAAATTTAGCGTAGGCTTTCTTATATTGTCGTTAAAATAAATATAACTTAGTTGACATCAAACATATACTATTTTGATACTGAAGGTTCGAGCCTTACATTACAACTTGTTCATAAAAAGTTTCATGCTGTATTTATGAATTTATATTAAAGTAGAGATTTGTATTCAAATGGTTTAATCAAAACAACAATGTTACGTTGAATGACTCAAATTTTAAAAAATATTTAAAAACTAATATTATGACTCAAATTTTAAAAAATATTTAAGAATTAATATTTTGGCTTAAGTCACATTACAGTATTCCACCACGTTCGAATATATTATAAACGTTTCACCCATCACGAAAATGGTCGAAGCAACTGTGAAGATTGTCACTTATTGGTTGATTGATTGTTGATTTTATTTTTTAAACAACAACAAATGATAACTAAAAAATAATCATTACTTAAATGGTACTGAGTTGGGTTACTTATTTATCGATGGAAGGAACATCCTTATCTAACATAGTAACACTACACGATATTGATACGATATGTAATTTGTAACACATGTTCAATTAAGTCATCTTTTACAACAACCTCTTAAAAACTTTTGTATACTCAAAATTACACTTATTCTTTTTTTAATTCCACTAGAATTTCAATCACGGATTGTTACGTGGCAAAAAGTTTTTTAATATATTTTTCCTTTCAATTGTTTTTGTGTTTTTAAATTTTGCTAATAATACAATTTTTGTATCTAACTAAATCATAAATCGAGAGAAAACAAACTTAATTTTAAAAACAAAAAAATGAAATAGTTACTAAAAGAGCCTTTTATTTTGTTCGTTTTACTTTTTCGAGTAGAAAAAGTCCATTTGTTTGAATAAATTTAGAAAACATTTGTTTTAAAACTCGTTGTCTCTCTCTTTTCTTTTTTCCTTCAAAATTTGGTTTGATATGTTAAAACATTCATGAAAATAGACGACAAAGTAAAGAATAATAAAATTAAAAGAGCCGTTTAAATTTTATTTAGCGATTCAATTATTACCTATAAAATATACAAACTATGATAAGTAAATCAGAGTACCACAAAATTACTATTTTTTATTTTCTAGTCTTCAAAACTTGACTATAATTTTTTAATTAAAAACACCGAAAATACATATAACACAATATAAATTGTTTTCAAATACAATAAAAATAAATCAAAATATTTACAAATATAATAAAATTTTACTATCTACATATCATAAATATTTATAACTATTTTCAACATTTTATCTATTTAAAATATATTTAAAACATTTTGTTTATTTAAAATAAATGTCCACAAAATCTAGGATCAATTAAATGAGAATGGTGTATATAATTTAAATGTTACAAAACGGCCAACATAAGTCTAGAATTTAAGAGTTGATTGAGATAATTTAAGCCTTTATTAAATACACCACATATTTTTGTCTCAAATACAATAAATACTTTAATGTGCATGAAGATTAAGGAACGCACGTGTCAAAAGCTGAACAAGTACAGATCTCATCCAACTTTCCATCATTTTGTTTTAATATTTCACGCAAAGAACAAAAGAAAACCTTTTTTTTTCTTCGTATTTAAATTTTGAGGCCAAAACAATTAAAAAAAAAAGTAAAAATATCATTTTTCTTAAAATCTTATTATAATATTTAAAAAGTCATTATAATTATTTTGATCAATTCTAATAAAAATCAATTTTGGTAAATTAGATTTTTTATTGGATTTTTTTTTAAAAATAACAAAATAAATTAAAATATTGGATGACAAAAAATTAAAAAAAAAACCGTTCATAATACATATTTTTTTTACCTATTGCAAATATGATATGATAGGTAATTAGATGTATCAAACAATTATCCGAGGGTCATTAAAAATTATTTGTTTTTAAAATTTAATATTTTTATAATTTAGAAAATAGAGCTATATAGGTTTAATTATCATAATATTTCTTTTGCTATTTTTTAAATGCTATTAAAAAAATATGAAGATAGAAAATCGAAGAAATATGATAGAACAAAAATAAAAAAGAAAAAAGGAAAAAGAAAAACATCATCGTGATTAACAAATAACATTGATTAACTGTCGGAAGAAAAGAGAAAAAGAAATATTAAATTAACGCAAATCTTTCTGGAAAGAGAAAAGAAAAAAGATTCAAGAGAGACACAAAGAGGAGATAGATAAAGACAAAGCTCAGATCTTCCATTAACAACCGCCATATCCAATTCTTCTTTGTTTAAAGTATTTTTTTTTTTTTTAATTTCTTCCTTAATCAAATTTCTTGGAATATTCCACCACTTTCTCTCTAAACCCCCAAAACTCATTTCCATTTTTGTTCCCTTTTTTCCCCTCAATTTCTTCTGGTTCTTTCGGACATTGGAGCTTGAATTGATTGAAAGCTAAGTCAATCAATCTTTTATTCTTTTTCTTCACCATGAACCCTCAAGTGTAAACGTGACGGCAACAACGAAAGTGTTTCCTTCAAGGGCAATCAAAAATTTATTTCCATTTTGTGGTTCCGGAATTTACACTCTCTGCCATACACAATCATGCCCTTCTGCAATTGATCGTTCGTCTTCAGGAATTTGGTGATCCGTGTGGGTGAAATTACCTGCAATGTATTTTCGTAATGCGGCTTCTAATTGGGGATTTGATTCTTAACAACTTCGTTTTCTGTTTATTTGGATCTCAACCCCAATTTCTCAATGGCTTTATTTCGCAAATTCTTTTATCGGAAGCCACCCGACGGGCTTTTAGAGATATCCGAAAGGGTTTATGGTATGTCCTACTTAGGTTAACTGTTGATTGAAGTTTGATATTTGTGGTTTGAAAGTAAAACGGGAGTGTGGATTTTACAATGATTGTTTGCCAATCATTCTTTATTTTTGTTTTCCCAATATATCTTGCATGGTGAAGGGGCTATTAGTTCTGAAAATTGTTATGGTTTTGGACTAAACTGAATACCGAGTTACATTATGGTATTTTATAGGAAAATTTGTTACTAAAAGTTACTCTAGCTGTTGTTTTTGTGGGCCTTTATAATCATTGAGTTGTCCCTGTTTGAAAGTTATAAGATGAACCCCTTTGCTGAAATTTCGTAGAACTTGCTATTGTGGATTCTATTGTTTCCTTTCAAAGCTAGACCCCAAGTTATCCTCCTTCCTTTAAATTTACAGTCATTATCACGCATTAACTCTTTTATTGTATCTGCATTCTTTTTCTTACCTTGGATTGTGTATGTTCAAGTTTTCCCCCTTAAAGATACTGCAAATTCAGACCTTAACTCCCCAAAACATTCTGTGCGTCAAATTGTGAGTATTGAATGAATATTTCAAGTTTTTAAATCTTTTCCTCTCAAACTTGTGAATGCACGTGTAGTTTTGCTTGATTGTAGATGATTGGAAAGTTGGATAAACCAGTGAATGTATGTGCAGTTTTCGACTGCTGCTTTACAACGGAGGTGTTGGAAGAAGACGAATACAAGGTCTATATTGGAGGGATTGTGGGACAACTTCGTGAGAGTTTGACCGACGCTTCATTCATGGTGTTCAATTTCCGAGAAGGGGAGCATCATAGCCTCATTACTAATATATTATCTGTATATGATATGACTGTCATGGACTATCCTAGACAATATGAAGGCTGCCCTTTACTCACTATGGAGATGATCCACCACTTCTTAAGATCCAGTGAAAGCTGGCTTTCACTTGGGCAACAGAATGTACTTTTGATGCACTGTGAAAGAGGGGGGTGGCCAGTCTTGGCTTTCATGTTGGCCGCTCTTCTGATTTACAGGAAGCAGTATGCTGGGGAGCAGAAAACTTTGGATATGATTTACAAGCAAGCACCACGGGAACTTTTGCAGTTGATGTCACCTCTTAATCCATTGCCTTCACAGTTGAGGTATCTTCAATATGTATCAAGAAGAAATGTGGGCTCAGAATGGCCTCCGCTTGACAGAGCCCTTACTCTAGACTGCATAATTATTAGATTTATTCCTAATATGGATGGGGAGGGTGGTTGCCGCCCAATATTTAGGATATATGGACAGGATCCGTTTATGGCTGCTGATCGAACTTCCAAAGTATTATTCTCAACCCCCAAAAAGAGTAAACTTGTTCGTCAGTATAAGCAGGTGACCGCTGTTTTCCCTTTTAAATAGAGGATAATTGCCCTTTTCTTGTTCTCTATACTTATTGATTGTTCGTGTCTGTTGGGAATTGTTTTGTTTTCTCTGTTCATCAAGTCTTTTCGATGCCAAGGCTTATTAATTTCTGCTGATTGGTATTGGTATTTCTATAAACTTCTCTTCTCTTTAGTTATATGTTGTTCATCCGTATGGGTTAGGTCGGAAAATTTTGAACAACGAGATTCTGTTTTTATGTTCTGTTCTCTCTCTCTCTTTTAAAAAACGTTTTATAGTTTTAATGTAGCTGGGATCATATAACTAGGCTTCATTGAAGTAAATGCCAACTGTGAAACTTAAATGGTAAGAGAAGACATAGGATTTTACTTCTCAAGGAATCATTCCTGGTTTTGTCATTGGAGGAAGCCTGCAAGATCTTTTGATGTGTATTGTTGCCACCTTGTAGGAGCTGACTGTTTTTTTTTTAATTCTTTCACACTTTGTTACAGGTAGATTGTGAACTAGTTAAAATTGATATCCATTGCCATATCCAAGGTGATGTTGTTCTTGAATGTATAAGTTTGGACAATGATCTGGAAAGGGAGGAGATGATGTTCCGAGTTATGTTTAACACAGCATTTATAAGGTCAAATATTTTGATGCTTAACCGTGATGACATTGATATTTTATGGCATGCAAAGGATCAATTTCCAAAGGATTTCAGAGCAGAGGTATGTTCAATTACTGTTTTCTTTTCAACCCCTTTTTCTCCGTTGCACTCTTTCTTCAATTTTTCTTTTTTCTTTTTTCAATTGTGTTTATCTTCTCGAGAATAAATAAGTTGCGTGTTTGGATGAAGGTTCTTTTCTCAGAGATGGATTCTTCCGCTTCACTTATTTCAATTGAATTGCCAAATATTGAAGAGAAAGATGGTCTTCCAATTGAAGCCTTTGCTAGAGTTCAAGAGATCTTTAGCAATGTGGACTGGCTAAGCCCAAAGGCAGATGCAGCTCTTAACGTGCTTCAGAAAATAACAGCTTCAAATTTGCTTCAAGAGAAACTGCTTAGTTCTGGCTCTTTAGACAAAAGGCAATTGCTTGACTTGTCTCTTGAAAAACTAATCTTGGAATCAGAGACATCTGAAGAAAATATTAGAAGTCCTCGATTGAAGATACAGACAAAGCATTCTAAGCCTTCTTCCGAATCATCTAAAGCTGCAAGTCCAGTGATATCAAAGATTGAACCCTCAGAATTGCAGGATGCTCTCCAACTACCACCTCAGTCTAAAATAATCACTCAACGAATACCTCAACTGCCATTGTCTACGCCAGTCTCCTTCCGTAATTCTGTGCAAGGTTCGCCTCGCCCTATACTGAGATATCACAGTGCACCCTCAGCTCTTGGCATTACAGCTTTATTACATGATCATTCCGATTTTAGTGGTAAAGAACTTATACATTCAGGGACAACATCTTCACCATCATCTGCTCGGTTGAGTACAACTGCTCTAGATTCACCTAAAGATATTCAACGTAGTAAGCTTCCTATTTCTCCTCTCCCTCTAGTATTAGAGCCAAGATCTACATTAGAAAATTCTTCTACCACCGCATCAACTTCAACCATTCCTGATCCATTGTCCCTTCACCAACTTTCTTTGAAACCTATTAAATCTTTAGTTTCTCAACAGACCCAAACCGCATCACACGTGAGAAGTCAATTATCACCATCTTCATTACAACCAACTTCTACCTCTTATATTGGGAAATCCTCACCCTCTCTCAATGATAGCGAAGCTTCAAGATCATCTTCCTCTCCTTTGTTAAGATCATCTCCATCTTCTTGTACAAAAGAATTAAATTCCGTTTCCACTCCTCCTCCTCCTCCCCTCCCCCATTTTGATTCACCTTCAGCTTTAGCAACATCTCCACCTTCTAGTAGGACGAATGGTTCGATTTCCCCATCCTCACCACAACCGCCTTCTGCGACACAACTGTTATCTTCTAGCAAGGAAACAACTCAAACCGTTCCTCAATTTTCTTCGTCTGATGATCATCTAGTTTCTTCAGAGTCACCTATAAACAACTTGACGAGTGTCTCTCCCCCTCCTCCTCCTCCTCCTCCTCCTCCTCCTCCATGTTGTAGCCCTAACTTGGGCACTAGTGTTGTCTCGCCAACATCAGTGCCTCCGCCCCAACCTCCACCTCTACCTCCTTCATGGAAGGACTCTACGAAGACATTCATGCATGTTCCCCCAGCTCCACCACCACCGCCACCACCTCCTTCAAGTCTTGCACCACAAGATTTTGCCACAGTAGTTAGGACCTTGATGAAGGCATCTGGCCCTCCACCTCCCCCACCTCCCCCATTACATTCATCTCTAGGTTCTAATACTGTATCTTCAGTGCCGCCCCCGCCACCCCTTCCTAGTCTTGCAGCAAATGTTGCAACAACCGTTAACTTGACACATGTCTCTGGCCCCCCTCCTCCTCCTCCACCACCTTTAGCAAATTCTGGACCCACCTTATGTCCAGGTGTTGCAACGTCAGCTCCACCTGCTCCACCTCCTCCAGGTTTCTCAATGAAAGGTTCTGCAACACATGCTCCACCTGCACCCCCTCCTCCAGGTCTCAGTGGTAATAAACTCTCAAATGTCAATGGTACTTCCTCACAGTCTCACGTTGGCAATAATAACAGCAACATACCTTCTGTTCCTGGACCACCTTCCAGTGCTCTATTCAATGCTAAGGCACGTGGCCTTGGACGTTTGAACTCCAAAAACCAGTCTCAACCTAAAAGATCCAATTTAAAGCCTTATCACTGGCTAAAGTTAACGAGGGCCATGCAAGGAAGCTTATGGGCAGAGACTCAAAAGACCGATGAAGCTTCCAAGTACGTATCATATATATTAGTTCTCTTATATGTTATAAATTTCCTTCTGTTAATTTAGTTAATTTATATGTGATAGAGCTCCGGAGTTTGACATGTCCGAACTTGAAAGTCTTTTCTCTGCAGCTGCACCAAATTCAGACTCTGGAGGTTCGGGTTGTAATTCAAATCGCCGAGCCTCAGGGCCAAAATCAGATAAAGTTCATTTGGTAATCAAAGAAATAAACTTATTGTCACATTTATTTCTTTTGAATGAAGAATCGAGTCAGTTTTGACATAATTTTAGCCATCTAAGAAGCTCAATCGTATTGACTGTCTGTTAGTGAAAGAAAATAGTATTTCTTAATTTTCGTACCACCCTACGTTTAAGTATCAACTGAAGCATAGCATAGACTCTTCTCTAAGTTTATATGAATATAATTACATCTACCCATGGTTGAGTATCTCATCAGCCTGGGACAATTTTAAGTTGGTTAGTTTATTTGTTGCAATATTGAACAGTTGAACTTATAATTTTTATCTTGGAACTACTTTTTAGAATCAGAGTTTTGTATTTAAAGATGACTAACTTTAATATGAAAGTTGTGGCTAACACATGGTGTCTTTGATACATTGTGATATATTTTCTCATCGAACTCAATTTATATTTCATGTTTCTACTTGTTCTGGCAGATTGAACTTCGACGGGCCTATAATTGTGAAATTATGCTTTCTAAAGTTAAAATTCCTTTGCCTGACATGATGGTGAGTGATCGATTTGCCTTTTTTTGAAGCCAAACCGATTGTTTCGAACAATTATGAACGGGATACTAAACATCTCGATCAGTTCGTTGAAAATGTGACACATTACAATGTTCCTGATGATCTGTTTTGGTATTACCATTCTCAGTGTTCGGTCCTTGCACTGGATGAATCGGCATTAGATGTGGATCAGGTTGACAACCTAATCAAGTTTTGTCCAACAAAGGAAGAAATGGAATTACTAAAGGTGCTTCTTTCCTTCTGTGCAACTGCTTACATTCAGTGGCCTGAATCATATTGCATTTCCTTTAGTTTGCACTAATTCTTTGTGGTCGGCTTTAACGTCTGCCTTAATTTTGTTTGAAACCTTCTCTGACATTGAATTTTTTGCTTTTACATTCAGGGTTACAATGGGGATAAGGACAACTTGGGAAAATGTGAACAAGTGTGTTAATACATTTCTCTTTCATTCTCTCTCCTTCCAGCTTGCTCCTTTCTTATTTATTTTTTATGAAGATTATAGGCCAACTTATCATGCAATTCAATCCTCAATCCCATGTTCTCGTTTGAACCATGGCTTGGGAAAAATCCTATTTTAGCATCTGAGTCCCTTCTTTTATATAATTATATGCTTTAGTTTTCTTGTTATTTAGAGAATCTGTTTGCTACAAAAAATTTAACCTGCTTCTGTCTTCTTCCCCAACAGTTCTTTTTAGAATTAATGAAAGTCCCACGAGTAGAGTCCAAGCTAAGGGTATTTTCTTTCAAGATACAATTCCGATTGCAGGTGAAGGGACAACCTATTTAATTCTTCCATTCCTTTTTCCTCTTTCCTTTTTTATACTACCTGTCACCAATTTCACTATTTTCACTTTCTAGGCCTCTGACCTTAGAAATAGTCTGAATACTATTAATGCGGCATCTGAAGAGGTAAATGATATTCTTTTAAATTCCCTTAATTTAGGTGCACTGTTTGAACATTTTCACATTTTAAACCCTTTTCTCCATGTGCTAGTCAGATCAGAAGTTCGGTAAAGTTGAAAAGGGTAATGCAAACTATCCTTTCATTGGGTAATGCTTTGAACCATGGAACGGCTAGAGGTGAAAGTCTTTTCCCTTAACGCGTTTATGTCTGTACATTATTTTCATAGCTCTAGTTTAATTGCAACTTTTGAATCCTAAGTCATTTAACTTGTACTAATCTTTATATCATCATCATCATCATCATTAGTTTCATTTGCATACCCAAAAAAAGAAAAAAAAAAAAACCCAGAAGAAAGGAGTCCTCCTAAAGAAAGGAGCTTCAACTATACGAATTAGAATCTATAAAATAGTTACAAAAGGTCTACGAAATCAAAGCCCATAGGGAAATGTAATATTGAACAAGCAACCAAGCATCATTAGCATCCTTCTTCAGCCCTCTAAACACACAATCATTCCGCTCCCTCCAAAGAATCCAAAGAATAATTCACATCCCGAGAAGCCCAATAAAAGCATTATTGATTATACACACACATATATACATACAAATGGTTCTAGATCCAGATAGAACTCTACTTATAAACCAACTTTTTTAGTGATGCCATGCATAAGGCACTAGATACGTTAAATTGAAAAACTTATAACTTTAAAGTAGTACAAGTGTTTACTGGTTCTTACTCTTTTCTCCTTTATAATTGTCCACTGACAATTTTTATTCATGCTATGACATGTGTTTTGTTTCTGTTTTACTATTAGAACTTCTGAATGGTGTCACCAAGACTTATGAGTTCTTTCTATTGTTCATATAGGTTCCGCTATTGGATTTCGGCTTGATAGTCTCCTTAAACTCACTGATACGCGAGCCAGAAACAATAAGATGACCCTCATGCACTATCTATGTAAGGTAGACTTCTCCTATTTTGCTTATCAAATAATTTTACTGGCTTGCACTCGGTGTATTTCGGTATTTTTTGTATTATATTTGAGTAAAAACATCCTTCTATTGAAGTAAACTCCCGTCCCACCTGCATTTAGTACCAATGGTTTGCTATAATTTTCATGTCATTGCTATAATTTCTTGATAGTTCTGCAGCATGGACCACAATCCATTTTCTGATAAAGAACAGAACACCTCAACTTCTTATATAGCAACAAAGATCGATAGTAATCTGACTATTAGAATATAAAGGTAGCATTGGACATGCACTCACATGCACACGCACAAAATCTAAATGGCTGGTGGAGTGGACTTACTGAATTGATCAAATGGACAACGATATCCTTAAGATTCGGTATAACCTGCCAGTTTATAAAAATATGTCATCCCACTGAGATTAGTTTTATTATTTGAGAGGAAGAAAATTTAATATGCTAGATTGTTAATGTTTCCACTTTTATATTCAGAAATTGATGAGTCGACAGTTGGCATTTGTAGAATGCTAATACTCCTCCTTTTTCTTTTTTGCTTGCCGAAAAGGGAGGGAAGAATAAAAATGAAGGTTCCATGCTGTTAAAGCCACTTTTAAGACTACGTTGATGAGGACTGAACTTCTGTGGCATATTTTATACATGTATATGTTAATTTGTGAGATATCTACCTGATTGATTGCAGGTTCTTGCTGAAAAGCTGCCAGAACTTCTAGATTTTCCAAAGGACCTTGTGAGTTTGGAAGCTTCTACGAAGGTATAACTTCTTCAATTGTTTAATTTCTGTGCGGTTGTGACCAATTTCCATTGCTATTTTGTAGGTAAAGTTTATCGTTTTGTTATGATGCAGATACAACTGAAATACTTGGCAGAAGAAATGCAAGCCATAAGCAAAGGGCTTGAGAAGGTTGTTCAGGAATTGGCTAATTCGGAGAATGATGGACCCATTTCTGAAACTTTTTGCCGGGTACTGTAACATTTAATGAATCGTAGTTTTATTTTTGTAAAGTTCTAAATTAGTTTGTTTAAGACATGGTAGTTTACCCGATCTTACAATTAATCTTCAGACTTTAAAAGGCTTCCTTTCTCATGCCGAGGCAGAAGTGAGGTCTCTTGCCTCTCTTTATTCTAATGTGGTATGTTTGATACTCTTTCCTTCGATTTTATTATACATCCTGAAAGCAGCATTATAGATTCTCCAACTATGGGAATTTTCAGGGTAGAAATGCCGATGCACTGGCTCTTTATTTCGGCGAAGATCCTGCACGTTGCCCTTTTGAGCAAGGTATTTGCTAATACTGCTTAACCGTATCCCTTTCTTTGCCCCAATCAAGAAATAAAACTTTCCAATACATGCCACTATTCTCGAACAACTTTGAATCGAAATGAATATTATTGCTATTATCCATATAATCTGTTGCTGAAATCCGAAGCATTATTGTTTGGAATCAGTTGTTTCTACACTGTTCAATTTTGTGAGGATGTTTGTGCGAGCGCATGAAGAAAACTGTAAGCAGCTTGAATATGAAAAGAAGAAAGCACAGAAAGAAGCCGCAGAAAGGGAGAAGTTGAAACTGGGTACCGCAAAAAAGGAGTCGGGAATCTTAATGCAGACTCAATTCTAGCGTAGCAACGTCAAAACAATCTGCAGTGTTCTAACAAACATTCCTGCAACATTACTAAGTTATCCTCCATAAGCTGATAATACGTTGTGACCAAAGTAACCCATAACCAATTGATCATGCACGATCGAATAACACCAGCGTCAATGTCGCTCATCTTGGATAGAAGAACGTTTCAGAGGCACGGGATGTAGAATAAGTAGCCAGTGCTGGGATGAAACTAAAAACCAGCAAGTCTTCTACCAAACTTTTGTAATATTTCTTAACAACAGAAGAAGAAATTAAATAATTAATAGCCTAATAGGAGTGTGAAACTCATCAGCCATTGTTGCTGTCATTGTTTATGTAATGAGTTACTATAGAGGTAGATATTTTTTTGGTGAAGTTTAAGGAAGTCGTCATGTGTTTGAGGCAGAAGCACTCAAATGATGGGACTTTCTTGGTTAGATCAGAATTTTGGTGTAAAATATATCATATATGTAATAGTAGTTTTGTTCATGTTCTAATATAATTACATTCTTTCCCCTCCAATTCTTTCTTTTTTTTTTCCTTAAAAAATAACAAAATTGTTATGGAGTTGGGAGGCATTTGTATTGTGGTAGGGGTCATGTATGTAATTATTGTACATGTTATTATGATAATGGTAATGGTTCTTTTTTATTGTTAGACATGTCATTTTGGATAGTGTATTCGTGATTCACAAATATCTAATCAATCTTTTTAGTTCTTTCAAGAAAGGAATATGGTGTACTAATCAACACACATTACATACCCCTATAACTAAAAACAACCATACTTTTAAGTCTAAAAATGCAACTGTTTTTTCTAAGAAAAAGAGAAAGAAAATTACACGTTACATGTAATGGTTGACTAGGAATAATATTTATATTATTTTTCATGATGAAAGATAAAATGTGTCTATGATTGACAAAGATTTTAGATAGAAAAGACAAAAAAAAAAAAAAAAAAAAAGTGGGCATGTAAGAGAATAATAACATATATTAAATATCATTTTAGTTCTTACATTCAATTTAAAAAAAGATACAATAGGTCAGTTGGGTGCACTGGACATCTCCACTAGGTGGACACCCCCTTAGCACCCTCATCACTCCCGCTTCATTAATAAATAAGAACAATTCAGTACAAGAAGTAAGGAGAAGAGCTAGAGATAAGCCCTTTTAAACAAAAACAGAGATGTTTAAAGCTATGGAACTACAGTTACAATTTGAAAAAAGTTTAGATTTGCTGCTCCATAAGCCAGTTTGTGCAAGGGTATCTTCCCATAGCTCTTCAGTACATTCAATTTATGTTAGTGTACTTTCAAATATTCAACTTTATTCTATAAACTTTTAATAAATCTTAAATTTAGTTTCTACTACTAGTCTATTATAAACATTTTCACTATTTTTTAGAAATATATTTATATATTGTGTTTTTTTTCCAATGAAAATCATTATAATTTAGGATTTGTTAAAGTTATGAAGATTAAAATTGAAAAAAATTTCAAAGTATGGGAAAAAAAATGATATTTTAACGTAGATATTATTAGGGTTAGAAAGCATGGGAAAAGAAGAAGTAGAGAGGAAAATAATCAAAGAAAAATAGAAGTCAATGAGCATTGAAATTCAAACAATTATTAATCCCAAATAACCTTTGAATTCAAATTGATAGATTCACAAAACTCCAAACTCCTTTTCACGCACGACAAGTTTATGTATTGTGTATCCTAATTCATTAATTGTTTTCTCTTCAGTCAACTTTTGCGGACGCTTTTTCTTTTCCCATTATTTCTTCCACTTTCCATACTTCTCTTTTTCTTTTGTTTTCTTCTCTTTTTCCTTTTCATTATTATTCCACACAAACCCTAGTGCATTAACTCTCTCGATCCATGTTTGGAGATTTTGATATCTACGGACTCGAGTCCTTCTTCAACTTTAGAAGAGAGAAAACCAACCTAATATCTTTATTGTGGTTAGCTCTGTCGATAAATGCATGTCTCAACCATTTTGATCCGAAGAGATTTGATACCTCAATGAACTCGAGTCCTTCTTGATCTTCAACTGTGTAAGAGCGAAAGAGATTCGTTTATTTGATTTGATGTAATTTTAAAAATAAAGTTTTGATTTTAGTCTTTATAGTTTGGTTGAATTAAACTTTATATGGATCCTGTATGGAACGTATTTTACAAATTTTATAGTACAACACTCTTGTAGTAACAGAGAGGTTTGAAATTTTGGTATCATTGACCGAAAGTGTTTAATTCTTAGGCATTTTTATATAGTTCTTTTACTAATTGAGCTATATTCAAATTAGGTATTTCTTACCGACCTTAAAGTGCCTCGGTTCGTGAGGTTGGATCAAAGGAATTAGAGTTTAAAATTTTAAAATCAATATAAGGGGGCATTTGTGAAACTTTTAAAATCAAACCGAATAAATGATTGAGTTTAACACATGAACGATCGAACCTTTGATTTGTATAGAGAAAAATCATGCCAATTATAATTGAATTTATCTCAATTTAGCGGTGAATTTAAGTCTTAAAGACTTTGGTAAAACAATACAACAAATGATTGAGTGGTTTGAATTTCACATCTTCTTGCTAAAGTTTTATTTGTTAACGATTTAATCTTTCCATTTTCAATTTTGTAATAGTTTAGTTTTTAAACTTTAATAAATAATAATAACTTAACTAATATATTTTTCATTTCTTAACGATTTAATTCCATCCTTTGAAAAAATGTTATTAATAATTCAAAAATAGTTTTTAAACCACAATGGAATTGAACTTCATAACAGTTAACTTAATCAACATATTTTTTTTCATTTTGTAACAATTTAGTTCCATCCTTGAAAACTAATACTAATAATTCAAAAAAAGTTTGAAAACCACTAAAGAATTAAATTTCGTTCATGAATTATAAAGACATACTACGTCGTCTCTTACGCCTAAAAAATGGACACAAATTTTTTTTTATTAGATCATTTTTCACGATAAGAAACTAAATGGCTACATGTCTTAGAATATAAAGATTAAATTGTGTAACAACTTGAAAGTTTACGAACTAAATTAGTTACCAATCAACGTCCACGAACTAAATTGAGAAATATTTTTCAACCTATTTTGTATATATAGCTTGAATAGTTTTCATATTTAACACAAGACTTTGGAATAGAAGAAAAAAATTATAGTCTTAATTCTTTTTCATATCTCTAAAATTTATCATCGAGTCGTTTTCTTTGAATTCTTTTGGGAAGAAACTAAAATGAATTTGGAGAATTATTAGGATTTTTTTTTATGTGAAAGGTTTGAATCAAATAGATATGGTCTTGTTAATATGGACAAAATTTTTCTACATTAACCACATAAATCCTAGGTTTTTAAACTCAGTCATTTCTCTCCTTATCAATAATAATATATACCAAATTTCAAATTTCAAACTTTAATTATTATGTTTTTATTTTGACATATTCTTCTTAGTTTATTAGGATGCAATTTTTAGAATTTAATATTCGAGATTGATTTAGAAAATTCTAAGAACACAATTATCGAAAATCGTTTAGTTTTTCATTTTGAATTTTGAAAATTAAGTTTTGTTAGTATAAAGTAAAAACTTGATTTTGTTTTTTTAGGGTAAAGATTTGGAAGAACATTCACAAAATTTTAAAGGCCAGATATGGACCTAGCTAGCTAGAAAAACACTTAATTAAATAGTATTTGTTACAAAAGTATTTTTAGTTAAAGTTGTATCCTTAAAGTCACACCCTATCCATTCTCATTTTAGCATCTACACTATTTTCTTATTCCTTTTTATGAACATTTGAAAAAACATACTAACAAATTGATAAAGATAACCTAAGTCTATATAAAGTATACTAGGAATTTCCACTGCTCGATGATGTTGAATTAAGAAAAGAGAAAAGTTAGATTTATTATAACAAAATTATCACTTTAATTTACAAATAAATGGTTGTTAATTTATTAAATTTTGACAAAAGAAAATTGAAATTAAGGAAAATTGGTCTTTTTATTGATTAATTAACTGAAACTGTGTCCTTTAAATCTTTGGTAATTAATTAATTTGAGTAGTAGAGCACTTAATTAGATTAACACATGATTTATGTAACCCAGCCAATTAAAGTTGTCTCTAATTATCCAAACAAACAAATATTCACAAAAATCTAGAGATTGTACTTTAAAAGAAATTAAAGAAAATGTAGAACACAAAGCCTTTTAGGGTTTTTTAGGGTTTTGATTTTAGGGTTTATTCTCTGTTTGTTTGGTTTCCCAAAACTTTGCCTGAAATGGCACCAGCAACAATGCCAGCAAATTCAGGATCCTTCTTTAAAGAAGAGGCCATTTGTTGTACCAAAAACTCCTGCCAAACCGCTGCCTCGGCCGACTCCGATGACGCGTAATCTTTCGGACTCTTAAACAGCCCGTCTTCGTGGATCAAATCGAGGGTCACGGTGGCACATGACGGCTTGATCGTCGCTAAGACCGGGACTGCGCTGCCTTTGCCGCCATTGATTGACCTTAAAGAAAGCTCAGTTTGGAAATGGCTAGCATGGCTGTGTTCTCCTTCGTAAGTTGCCACCAAAATTGTTGGATCTTCCAAACTTCTTTGCACCTAAAACAAACAAATAACTTGTTCATTTTATTTACTGTTTGTCGGTGTCGAGATATTAAATTATCGACCTTTGAGATGGTAATAACTAGTCATAAGTGTTTTAAGTCTTTAGAGTTGATGAAACCCATAACCACTTCATAGTTTGATAACAAAGAGAAATTGTCAAAAAATAAAACATTTAATAAAATATTTATATTTCATAGAAAAAATAATAAATTTTGTCTTTTAGTGGTTTTGTTCACGTAAATGTCAAAAATAAAAATAGTCCATATTACAGGAATTATTTATGAATATTTTATCAAACAATAGACACGAAATTAATTCTAATTATAAACAGTAAAGACTAAATTCTAACTTTCCTCGAATTACATTAATCAAATATGCAATTTAGCTTTTAACCAATTGGAATCAATTTTATGAGTGTTTCTTGTTTGATTTAATTTGTTTCATCATTTTCTACTACAAACTACACACAATAAATATTTAAAAGGAATATACAATAAAACTTTTGAATATGGCATTTACAATTAACTACTCATTATTTCCATGGAAACTATTTATTTCTAATTATAATTTAAGAGAAAAAGAAGACCTCATTGTCATTTTTTAATAATAAGGACAAGAGATTTTACCAAACATAATTTTATTTTCACATTGTACAAAACAAAAACAAAAAAAACAAAAACATTATCAAACGAGCGTGGAATTCGATATCATCTCAACCGCTTTTAGGTATAGTTTGAAAGTTATGGAGGTATTACCTTCTTTTTGACAGGACAATTTGGTGCAGAGGAGCATTTGAAGTAAGCTCTTGGAGAAGGATTGTCTCTTGTAACCTTTTGCCCATACTTCCTCCATTGATACCCATCTTTCACAACCTTTTTCATTAATAATATCATTTAGTTAGGGTTTCTCAATATATCAAACCCTCATTAAGAAAACTAAAGCTTCTGTCTCAAAAATTATTGTTATTATTGGGAATCTTTAATTAATCTCATTAACCTCATTCATTAAGTCATAATCTATTTGTTTTTTTCTTCATGGTGCAAAGAATATATGAAAGTTTGAACCTTTGGTTTCAAAAGAAGAACATGTCAATTACATCTATGAGTCAGACTTATGTTTGTAATTTTTTTTTTATCTATGAGTGTATGGTCATTTTTACCCACATCTCAACTAATTTTATCGAATTACATTTTGATGTCAAGAAAACTCGTAGAATATTAAATTATTACATGTACTTCCTAACCTTTATTAAGCTATGCCCCTTTATAATCACGATCTAATTTAAATTTAATCTCTCGTTAGGATCGATTTGATAACACATTCTCTATTTCCCCCTAGGTTTTTAGAGCTTTGAAACTTGCCTAGCTAATTCAAAGAATATAGATAGGAGTGTATATATATATATATATTGGGAAGTGGGGTTTAAAAATCACATACCAATCTCAATCTTTAGTAGTACAAGTCTCTCCTTGCCAAATTATTCAACAAAACAAACTACTAAATCCAAGCTTTAAAAAGTCAACTATTTTTTTTTTCTTTTTTTTCCCTTGAAATTTGAAAGAAAAATGGATATATAAATTAAAAGAGAAAGCAAAACCAAGAAACCAAAATAGGAACAACTCTTTTATATATATCTCTCAAAAACAGAAAACCAAAACATTATATTGATACGATACGATTCGATTCGAGGCGAAACTCTAATGAGCCATCTCTAAAACCTAGATTAGGGTTTAGTTGACAAACATGGCAATAAAGAAAGAAAAACTAGGGTTAGAAAAATTACCAAGCTTGGATCTGATGCATCTTTTTGCACAAAAACTTTAGAAACCTTTGAATTTCCATTTAATCTTGGCCTCTTAAGCCACCTGTTAAAATCTTCATCTCTTGTGCTGCAAATTCCTTCTAAATTCTCATAATCTTCTTGGTCTCCTTCTGCCTTTCTCTTCCTTGAACAAACCCCTTCCATTTCTGTGTTTTGCTTTTGGTTGCTTAACAAATACATCACTTGTTTCTGAAGATTAATGTATTTCTCATACATTATTCTTAACATCTGACTTAGCTTCCCGTTCTCTTGGATTTTTCTATCCAACTCCTGTTCTAACATCGGGCTCGAGTCGCTTCCCTGCATTTCGATCAGTGACATAACGTTAGAAATTAAACCACTATACGATTAGCGTAAACAATCCCCAGCATGTTGGAGAATTTAACCATTATATTCAGTCATGTCTTTCATTTTGATCGATTGAACTATGTTCAAGACTTTAGGGAAAATGATGGTAAACTGATCTTCGAACATGAATATAAAATCCAAAAATCGTATCAAACTACACACACCTAAGTTTTCCATTTTGTAGTATACTTGTCTTAAAATTTGATCAAATTAAAAAAAAAGGCCATGAGGAAATTGAAAATTTGTTGTATATATTATTGTTAGTTCATTAGTACTTTTTCTGTAATATATTATATAACACTCTCCATTCACTTCCAACCTAGAAATAAAGACTATTATATATACAATACAATACAATACAATAGGGTTTAAAACACTTTATATACATATATAAAAATACACACACATATGTTTTAATAAAAGAGAAAAAATTTACACATGACTTATGAGGTTAATTACCTTATTTGACAAGCTCAGTGAGAGTTTTTCTTGAACACCATAGATTTCTCCATCAAATTGATCTCTTTTCTGCTTCACAAAAATAAAAAAAAAATAATTAATAACAAAATTAAATCATATCCAAAATTCACCATGAAAAACAGAGAGAAAAAAAAATAACCAAATAAAAATCAACTTACTGAAGAATGATGAGCCTCATCCATAGTAGAATTAGCATAAGAAGAATTAGGATCCACATTAAGGTCCAAAAAAATATCCATCATTAGTAATTTCAGATTTTTTTTTTTTTTTTGTTATTATTATTGTTGCATGTAAAGAAGAGTTAGAAGAAAAATTGAAGGTATTTTTGCGAAGAAGAAGAAGAAGAAGGGAAGAAGAAGAAGAAGAATTATTTTGCAGAAAAATGAGTGATAGAAGGAAGAAGACTTATATATAAAGGGAGAAAAAGGAATGGAAAAAAAGAAAAAAAGAAAAAAAGATGAATTTGCAAAAGAGGGCCTGTGGGGTTGAGTGGGTCCCATGATTCTGGAAGAAGTCGGTTTTGGAATTCTTTTCTTAGTCCACCCCTTTAATTTTCATTATTTACATCACACTTCCTCTTTTTTTTTTTTTTTTTTAAAAAAAAACTTTGTTTTGTGGTTATGTTGACTTTGAAAGTAAAGTGGAACGGTTGACTTGAGTGTGTGAGGGTCCCACACGCTTTTGAAAATGAAATGACTTTTTTGCTCCCCCATTATTTTTTTTATTTTGAATGGGAATTATGACAATTTGTTTGTGATTGCTTACTTATGTTTTTGTTCTTTTTTTTTTGTTTTGTTTTTTGAGTTCAAATTAATAATTTTGGTTCTTTAATTAATTTTATTTGTTTTAGTTAATTAGTCTGACTTTTAAGGAAATGTTGGATTGGAAACATTGGTGTTCAATAATTCGTCATGTTTTTTGAAAATTTTGAGATTGATTTTCTACATTTAGTAGGTATGTCTCGTTTTCTATTTGTATTTATATATATTTATTTGAAAAATAAATCATATATGTTTGTTTCTTTTTTTTTTTTTTTTTTTTGTTTCTGTTATAGGAGGTGGTTAGAGCAAGGTGAGATTTGGTTGGTTTGAATTGATGTTTCGATCAAGCTCTAACACGAAATTGTTTATGATTGGTTTAGTAAATGTTCAAATTAAACCAACCTAGTTACGAAGAAGTGCAAATGATCATCGATCGGTTTAAACCTTTGAAGTTTTTTAAAAATATTATTGGTTTGAATTTTCCCTAAACTTACACCGACCTAACTTCTCCTTTTCTTCGACATTCCATCTCTGATTAGGTCGTTTTGGTCGGTTTACTCGGTTTTTTAGGATATCATGCTCACCCTTGACTCACTCCAAGTTTATATCGTGGTAATCTATTATCAAACTATTTTCAAATGCATACATTTTTTTATAAAAGAATTATTTATAAATTTTGAAAACATATTTTAATATATAGTATTTTATTTCATGTTTGTTTACTCCTCAAACTTTGAGATTTTATATATATTTGGTTATTGAAAACTTTTAAAGGAGTTTAACAAGTTCTCTAAACTTTTAAATTTATAATCTTAAACTTTGAAAGTGGTTGAATTTTTTCTTTTATAAAAGCGAGTCTTTAAACTTACAATTTTGTGTCGATTGAATCAATGAGTTTTAGATTTTGTATGTTATAGGTCCTGACCTATTTGATATTTAAAAAAAAAAAAATCATCTAGACAAAAAATTGAAGTCAGTTTCATTATATATGTCAAAAAGTTAGCGTAGTTTCCCAATAATTGACTTGATCTTCTTTCTTAGAAATAAGAGATTTGATCCATCATCTCCGCAATCATCATATACATAAAAAAAAATCATTACTATATATAAATGTCAAGTAATTAAAAGTTAAACGACTCATTAAACTATAGTAAAAGTTCAATGACAAGATATGGACACAATCATCAAAGTTTAGACCATTTAAGTATAATCTAAAATTAATTACGGTATTTTTTTTCTCTACAATTACTATATGGTGTTTTTTTTTTATTAATACATTGATAAAATACATTATTGATATATCAAGTATATATACTCTAATACATGTATAGGTTATTCTTAGTAAAATGTTATATCTCATGTGTGACACATTTACTTTGATTTAAACCATATAAACTATTATTCTAAAAGCCCCTAAAGTTTAAGCCTTGAAGAAAATTTTTTAGTGTAGGATCAATGAGGAGATAGGGGTAAAATTGTAATTTTGTTTTCACTTCAAATCTTAATTAATATTCTTAAAATTAAACTATACATATAGAGGCTTTATTATATGTTGGTTTGTGGTTAGCATTGGACCACATATTTTGATGTCATTAATTGGTCCCTTTTTTTCTCTTCTTTTTCTTTCTTTCTTTTCAAAAGATAAGTTCATGCAAAATAGTCTTCACTTTTTAAATTTCATCAAAATATAAGAATTATACCATTAAATCTATCGAAATATTATAGACTAAAAAAAAGGTACGTTTTTAAATAATAGCATGACAAAACAAATCAAAATATTCACAAAAACATAACAAATCTTCATATTATCTATTGCTGATGGACACTAATGATTTAGACATATCTGAAATTTTGTTATATTTTGTAAATATTTTTAATAGTTTTATGATTATAATAATTCTCTAAAAAAAAGTAGAAAAAAATTATACGTTCTACTATTTCGTTATCACTTGTTATATATATATGGATTATAATAGTAATGGCGTATTACTTCAGAAATTAAAAGATATATTTAAATTTTAAAAAGAAAAAAAAATTGGTCCCTTTACTTTCTACACTACTTTTTGTCATGTCTAAACTTTTATTTATTTATTTCTAAAGAAAAGCTAGAAAAGTTAATTCTTCTATAGGTAAAAAGGAATAACTTTCTACATTGCACGAATTTTAATTATGGTTTCAAAAAGGATAATGTAAGCATAAAATACAAATATATATATATATATATATATATTTGCATGTGAGCTAACAATAAGCTTTTACTTGTTAAGTTCAAGATGGAAGAAATTTGAACTTTGACTTTTGGTTGAATGTTTTTTTTTTTTTTTATTTAGTTTAGTTATATTTAAGCTAACAATTTTGATCAAGAACATGATCAATATAGTTCAACTTGTAATGTTTATATTTAGCCAAAAGAAATTTAACCGTTGTAATATATCTTTAAGTTTATGATTTTAGCCAATGACAAATATTTATGAGTGTTAACTTAAAAAAGATGACCGAAGTATATATTAATTAGTAGGTTAAGACATCAATCTACTATTTCTCCGATAAAGATTTAAATCTCCACTCTCAAATTTTGAATTTTTTTTAATAACAAATATAGATTTTTTCATTATAAACTTAATTAATAGCTCAATAAAAGCTGCACACGTTCTATATATATATATATATGTACGTACTTAATTGTTTCATTCGATTTCGTTATATATTCAACTAAAAGTTTGACAAGATTGAGTCGTCGACTACTAAAATCATAGATAGTATATTATTCATTAAGTTATATGTTTGAATCATATATTATATACTTTCTTAATATTAACTTCAATGATAACAAAAGAAAATATTACTATATGTTATATAAATTCAACATTTTTAAGATGTTAATCCTACATTTGAAATTTATAATTTCACTCTTAATCATGTGAAGATCATTTACATTCTACACAGTATTTTTTTTTTTTTAAATTATGTTCAATGTTAATTCAACTTGTAATTAAAAGTTGATTAATTCAAAGAAAAACATAATTAAGAAAACGTAATTAAATTAATCACGTGAGTATAAGGTAATTATAAATAATTAATGTGTTTAGTAAATAAATAATAACCTAAATTAATTAATTTTTGATAATGTGACAGAAATGATTCTTTTTCCACAAGACTGTTCCTTTTTCTCCTAACACCAAATTGTTTGTTTTTTCCTTTTAATTACACAAAATAGTCTTAAGAAGAAGGGCTGAATTTAATTACTTAAGAAACTTTAATAATGTCAAATTGAAATAATGCTTTTTCATACTATATAAGTATAAATAATGTTTCCTAATTATTTTATGTTCAAGCATATCTTAAAACTTTATAATAAAAAAGAAAAATAATAATCGTTTCGTCTAATAGTAACACATTCGGGGGACAAAGACAAGAAATGTAAAAGTAACTTTAGAGGTGTGTGTATATATTATATTTCAAAATTCGTAACATTGATACTAATCTTAACCTAGAGGTTAAAATGTTTACAACGTCTTTACTTCTTTTGAAAGATGGAATATATTAAAATGATCTTACAAGATTTTCTTGACGACTAAAGTATAGTTTGATAACGATTTGATTCTTAGTTTTCCGTTTATTCAATAAAATTATGCTCGAGTCCAGTTGTCGACGAGGTCCCTATATATATTTTTCTAATTTTTCTTTTTATATATTTAATTTTTATTCCCTTCCCAAGTTTTGAAAAAGTTTAGAATTTTGGATTAAAGATGGATTAAGGGATTTTAAAAGATGTGTTGATTGTACTTTTTTAAAAAAGATTTTCTTTATACAAAATCAAATTTAGGGTTAGGTTATTTGTTTACAAGAGTGTTTGTCATATGCATTTTTTAAATTAAAAAAATGTATTTGTTATTTTAAATTTTTAATTAAAATCACTACTACAAAATCTATTTTACTCGTCAAATAATGACCATTTTAAAGAAAATGTGTAGAGTAACTTATTAAAAAAGCAGAGATTTTACGGACATTTTCAAACTATTTTGTGTTAGTTATTACTTGACGTTCCTACATGTCAAATGTAGTTAACATTTAACTAATGTAAAAAAAATGTTAAGAATAATGTTGATTTTTATTTGTATTTTTTAAACGTCAAGAAAACTAAAATATGTATTTTTTATTTTTTCGCCCTAATTTTAATAACTCACTAAACGTAAAAAAATAACGAAAATATCAATAAATATGAATTAAGGTTTGTTCTACGAGGAGAAGAAACTAAATATCTTAACCAATTGAATTTTGCTTGAATTGTTTTGTATATGGTTGACAATAATCAACGTCAACCATGACCATTGAAATTAATTACCTAACTGTTGTCAATAATTATCTCATTTTCTCATATTTTTTAGTGATCTATATATCAAAATAACATTGATTCTTATCTGCATCTCGACTAATCTCACAAGATAATCCATCCAATATTACAACATTTCAAGGAAATTTGTAAGAAATGAATTCCTATGTATATAGCTATAATTGATTGAACTCACGATCTCTTAGTTAGTTATTGAAATTAAGTTAAAAGAAATTGGATTCTTGAAAAATAATTTAAAACTAAATTTAACTCAAAGAACATCGCTTTAATTCTAAAAATATTTTCATAATCAATAAAATAGATAACTAGACCCGTGAAAATAAAAACCTTAGTTTTCCAAAAGTTAAAAAACCAAAAATTAAACAAGATGATTATTAAATGGAGTGCAAATGTCGAGAGATTCGATGATTGTTCTATAAGATTGATCAAAAGTATAAAAGCGAATTTGTCGATTTGGCCATTTTCATTTGCTAATCAATTGGGTTAAAGTCAGTATTCTTAACTAGAAGTTAGATGTTCAAATTTTTATTTTCACATATGAACTCCAAAAGAAAGAAGAAAAACACCCGATATGAATATTTATAAATATTAAAAAATAAAAACAGTAACAATCGATTTTTATACGTGAATCTTTTATAGATATATAAAAAAATAAACTAAAAAAAAACTCGAAACCAAAATGAGCTTTAGCTAATCCACGATAATTAACTTGCACTCTGCTCTAAGATTGAATGTTCGATCTCTCATCTCTATCGTTCTGAAATAAATAAATAAATAAAAGTTTCTTAAACAAAATTTCTATAATTTGAAGAAAAAAATTATTTAAAAATTTAGATATATATATATACACATTATTTATACTAAATTAATTTATGTATTCTCATTATATATATATATATATATTTAGTCAAACTTAGTAAGAATGACGATTTGATATTTAGTTCATATTCTTTTCGATTCTATCTTATCACTTTTGTTTTTTCATTTCTTACATTTTTATTTTTCTTCTGAATTAGAATCATATGCTATTGCTTTTCTTTTTTTCTTTTCTTAAAAAGAAAAAAATTGTATTTAGATATTAAATAATAAAACCTGGATTTGATATTTAATTCATTTTTTTCTTTTCTTTTTGTTTGATTCAATATATAAAATAAATATTTTCTCATTTAGAAAATTTGTGATTGCATATATTCTAAATTCTAATACTTTTGAATTTAGTTTTAGACAACTGTGATAAAATTCAGTTTCTCCATCTACTTTCTCTCTTTTCTTTTCTTTCTTTCTTTTCCTTCTTTTCTTTTTCTTTTCTTCTTTTTCCTTTTTATATCTATTGAGTGATTATAATATTATATTTATCCACCTTTATCAACGAATTCAAGTTTTTTTTTATCGATCCATGATTTAGAATAGTATCAAAGCAGGTTGTTCGTAATCCAGGAAGGTCTTGTACGTGTTTAAGTCCTGTAATGTTATGTCCTCTCTAGTTAAAATTGATTTTAACTTGTTAGCTCTTCTTTAAATTTTTTTTTTTTTTTTTATATTGAGCCCATAAGTGAGGGGAGGCGTTGAGGTTGATTGGTTAAGCTTTTGGATCGATCTTTGATTTAGAATGAAACAATTGCAAATATTAACTTAAAATTAGATTCAAAGTATATATTGACATATATAGTAAAAAAAATTTAAAAATCGTAAATATAACAAAATCGGTCAAAATCTCTATCACTTCTAAATTATATTGTAAATATTGGTCTATTTAGTCTATCAATGATAAAATTTTACTGTATTTATAAATTATTTGAAAATCAATTATACAGTTGATTATTTTTTCTGAAATTGCTATCGGTTTTAATTACTCATGTAAATAATAGATTAACCCGTTTTTGTGATCAACTTCAAAATTGAAATATTAAATTAGATCTAAATCAAACATAGATCGAGAGTTCATTCCTAAAAGAGTGAAGTTGATAACGCATATTTTATGTCGACATTGTGCTCGTAATCGTAAAATATATGTATTTTAGATTTTAAAAATCAAAAAATTGTCTTTTTTAGAGAATAATGTGTTTGCATATATTCTAAACTCTTAAGTACTTTAGAATGTTTTTTCCCCTTTTTATAGTTTAGAAAAACAGTGACAAATTCAGTTCTAGATCTACTTTTTTCAAAAGCTTGGTTTGGGGCCATTCATGCCATTTTATTTGTTTATTTTATCACTTAATAATAGAAAACATAAATAAAATTAGAAAATATTTTGGTGGCAACAAAGTTAAATATAATAATAAAGTAAAGCCTAAGTCAACAATACTCGATACTTCTGTTCAGAGATTGAATATATGTCATCTATTCTTGTGGTTGTAAAAAAACAGAAGAAAATTATCGAGTTCAATTTGATGTTGTCAACATTACGATTGTAATTATTTATATACGTATAGGAATTCTGATGAAAATTCACAATATAATTCACTTTTTCTTTTTTCAAAAACCATATATGTTTTTATTAAAATAAATATATACTTACGTACAAAATATAGCAAAATAGTACAAGAATTTAAAAAAAAAAAAAAACAAACATGTAGATCGTAGCTTTAAAAAAATTTATCGATAATTCTTGGTGTAATAAATAAAAGTATTGATTATAATTGTAATATCCTATGCCAAATTTGAAGCCTAAAAAACCATACTGATCTTATTCAAGATAAAAGTTAAGTAAAAAATGCGAAACAAAAGACCTAGATTCATTCCTAAACATCTCGACGTTTTTAGCGACATGTGAGCTATAAATTATAAAAGGCAAAAACATATATAAACAACAAAATGACATAAATATTGTAAACATTTTAACTATACAGAAAAATGGACCAATAAGAATATAACTCAACTTACATTATTCGATTGTACTACCAAACCACTAAATTTAGAGATCAAAGATCAAACCTTCTACGTAAATCATCCGTTTAATATTTACGTTTAGTGATGTTTTCTAAAAAAGGAATCATATGCTAAAATTATATCAAATTTGTATGGTAAAAAAATATTAATGTGCTGGCATGCAATAAATAAAAGAATGTTACTTATTTTCTATCTTAAAAAAAAAAAAAAGATGAGGAGAGAAAGAAGAAAATGTTGTTGCTTTCGTAAACTTTATTAAATTTATATATTTAATTTTAAAATCACTTATAAGATTATATGTTTGAATAAAATATATATATATATATATATATATATATATATATATATAGTTTAAGTCTACTCTATAGTTATTTATATTTACAAAAAAACAATAATTATATGATCAAATGACCAATGATAAATTTATCTAACGTTCAAATTCATAATGTCAATATCCATTCCCAAGTTCCAAATTTTCAAATATTCCAATTGTTTAG
Organism: Cucumis melo; assembly: GCF_025177605.1. Taxonomy (NCBI): domain Eukaryota; kingdom Viridiplantae; phylum Streptophyta; class Magnoliopsida; order Cucurbitales; family Cucurbitaceae; genus Cucumis; species Cucumis melo. The sequence continues at coordinate 795,207 of NC_066863.1, read as the reverse complement.
ATTTTAATTTATTTTTTCAAATATATTATTAAAACTAATTTTGTTATTTTCAAAATTACTCTAAATATAAATATTTTTAATCATTCATAAGAAGAAAATTGTATTAAAATTATAAATAATTAAATTTGAGTGATTAAAACATGTTTAGAGTGAATATAATGTCATGGTGTAAGTTTCATATGACATTACAAGTTATAACTATATTGGTTAGAGGAAACTGTGTTATGAACGATTGAGTTGAAATCTCGTATTTAATTCTTTTTTTTTTTAAATAAGAAAATTGACAAACTATTTACGTTTCATAGAATAAAATTTAATAATTTATCAAACGTTTTACTTTGGACTATTTTTCTATATTCTTTTTTTCAAAAGTTGCTATTATATTTAATTGAATTTTTTAATTAGTTAGATTTTGAAACTTTCAATTTTGTAGCAATAGACCTCAAGCATATTTTTAGATAAGTGTTAAAAATTACTTTTCTACACCTAACATCTTTGTTTGTACTTAATTGAGCTTTTTAATTTATTTTTTTAAAACATGTTAGATGTTAAATTTCAGACAAGAAAAACACTTGATACTCACATGTCACGTGTAATAATAACGGTAAATTTGTAACTCAAAGAAGAATATGACATGTAACAAATAGAATTTGTAATTTATATGCATGGTCGGTGTGGTGCTTACCTCGTAGATCTTATTACTTAAGTCAAAAATTCGTATAGCAAATAGAGAGCCTATGTAGCAAGTCGAGGTCCTTTCCTATAAGTTGCAAGGTTGAGTCAGAGTAACCATTTAACTCACGTGGTTGGAAACTTGGAACATCTAGAGAGTATGGCCATTTTGGCATTTTTATAGGATTAGTCTCTACCAAGGCCGCCATCGAAGATATTTCCTTTTGTTTCATTTTGGGTATAAGACAATTCTTTAGGTATGGGTATGTCCCATCGAAATTTTGTTATAGTTGACCTTAGACTCTTATCTAAGCCCATTTTGGTCATCGGTGTCGCTTTTGGTCCAATTTTTGTTGTCTTTTTGGCTTTTATGGTATACTCTTTGGTCCAAAATCATCCATAAAAATACACATAATTTGTTCAAATAAAAATGACAAGTAGGTTGAGCACTTACTATACACGAAATATATAAATAAGTTTGCATTTTGGTTTATCTATTATTATTAAAAGAGAGAACATATATACTCGATTTTAAGGTTGCTCCCCATTTCAAACCTAGTTTTGGGCTGCTAAGCCCGGCAGTGAAAATGAGCCGACTTAAATGAATTCAATTTGGGCCGACAATGAAATCCAAGTCCATCATGTTCACTGATTAATAGATTTTCTTAATTCAAAGTTTAAATAAATTATTACTGTAAATTAATCATTTGTTTAACCTTTAATTTTTTTTTTATAATTAGACATTAATGAAATGTTGTTTATTTTTTTTATTATATATCCACTCTTTTTTCCCTATTGTCACGTGATATTACCTACACATTTTCTAGCACAACCACACAAATTATCCATTTAGCCATCTTCTTTCATGGTTCAATTTTTTTCTTCTTTTCATGATTCAATCTTCTTTATTTTTATTCATTGTCGTTGAAATTGTTAATGAATAAAACTAAAGACGTCTCTAGCAATTAGCATCGTGGGGTTCATCCTACGTTGAGTAAAAAAACATTTAAAAGGGTAAGTAAATTAAAATGGAGTGTTTTTTCTATTGAAAATTAAATTTTATAAGAATTGATAAGTGACAACATTAAAGTAAAATAAAATAAAATAAAATAACTAATAAAACTGACCAAATAATTGTATTGTGTTACTTTCTTCTTCTTTCTCTCTCTCTCTCTCTCTCTCTCTCTCTCTCTCTCTCTCTCTCTCTCTCTCTTCCTCCTCCTCCTCTTTTACTTGCTACTTTGTTCATATATCCACAAATTGTTGATTTCTTCCAAATATAAATGGGGAGTAATTATTTGCTTTTGATCCTCAAAACTCTTCCAAATCAGTTAAGCTAAGATCCAATCCTCGAGGGAAAATAGTTAAGATTTAGAGAACCAAAATCGTAAAATTTGAAAATATAATGATTTAGAGAACCAAAATAGTAAATTTTGAAAATATGATGGAATAGATTAGAGTATAAAATATATGAATAGATGATAGAAAATTTGAAAGACAAAGAGAGAGAGAGAGAGAGAGAGAGAGAGAGGGGTTTATTTGATGTAATCTTTTAAATCTAAGAACTTCATGAATAAACTAAAGAGGAAGCAAAATACATTAAAAAGAGAGCAAAAAGTTGTAGGAAAAAACGTAGAAGTTGAGTTTATATATATACACACAAACATACACATTGTAAGAGAGATTTAAGAAGTTATTTTTGAACGTTTCAAATTTTATTATTAACTATAATCAAATACAAAAATCATTAAAGTTATTATAAAATTTAAAAATGTCACCATTAATCATTAAAAAGGTTAAAAAAAAGTATAAATCTTATTTATGACATTTGTGAGTGTGAGTGAGAGAATTTGGATGGATGGAAAATATGAGAGAGTAAAGTGAGACAAAGAAACGTAAGAAGAGCGTGAGAGAGAACATGATAATTAATTGGAAAACCTTAGTAGTTGTGCTTAAAAGACAAATTTGTCATCAAAATGAATCTTCAAAATGTTCAAAATGTGACCATATGATGGACATAAAAATTTCTCCCAATTATCTCTTTTATACATAAAACTCGTATCTTATATATCTCAAAAGAACTAATGTCTTATAATTTATCATACTGTATAAAAAATTTAAAGTATGATATTGTTGAACCAAATCAAATTGCTATAACATTTAATTATCATCCTCTCGTTGTCAATCGCGAGAGAGGATTTGGGCCTTTAGGCCCCATTTGTCCACCAATTTTATATTTTTATTTAAAATATTCAACATATTATTTTGAAATTATTATTTGGAATATGAATTTGATTATAATTTAAATCTTCTTTGTTTATAAAAATATATTGAATTAAAATAGCGATATTGATTATTGAATCCAGCCAGCCTAGCTATCTTAGTTTTGTAAATTACAAAGTGATTTTTATTTTCGTTTTTCTGTTGCACTAAATAAATAAAGTGGTAATAATAATTAATACTTATTAGGAAAAAAGAAAACTGTTTCTTAAAAAAGATATTTCGTTAAAGTTATTATTTACAAATAAAAAAATAAAAAGAAAAACTCGCAGCAAAAATGCAATTTTCCCTCCAAAAGGCAATTTTATGTTTTAAAACAAAAGGCAGTTAAATTAAAACTTAAAACACAAAGCCAATTTTAAAAGGCTATCGTCACCGTTTAATCACAAAAATTCATCGCCGTTAAATTGGCCGTGACGTCCGTCAGTGTTAGGGACACAATCACCTTGCCACGTCCAAACGATGTCTTTCAGAGCCGGCCGAACGTCTTCCTCACAAAACTTCGAATATTCCAGAGTATCGCCGGACGACTTTGAGAATTCTACTATGGCGACTTCCGGTGCTATTTCGAACACCTCCGCCGTCACAGACAGCTTTCCTTTTCTCCCTTCCGATGGACCTTGCAGTCGGAGCTTGAAATCTTTCGCTTCCGATACCTTGAAGCTTAGTCTCTTCGCCACCGTCTCGATCTTTTCTATGATCGTTGATACCGAGCATCTCGATGTGAACATGGATCCTGTCTTCCTTTTGTTCTCGAATAAACTCGAGAGATCAAATCCAGACGACATCGACGATATTAATTCGAACGCATTGAAGAATTTTGGCGTCGATAGTTTTGGACTTTCGGAATCGGAATCCTCTGTTTTCGTTGCGATTATTTCTTTCATCGTGAACGAGAGCGATCTCGAGAAATCTTTTCGGAACCAAGGAACTCGCGTGATTGCTCCGATTGTGATTCGTCTGCCTGGATCTACGACGAGGATTTTTGAAATCAAACGCTTCGATTCAGCCGAGAACCATGGCGGACATTCAAATTCGGCTTTGAAAACCTTCTTATACATAGTCATGATGTTCTCATCCTGAAATGGAAGGAATCCTGCTAACAAAACATACAAAATCACACCACAAGACCAGATATCGGCTTTTGCTCCATCGTATCCCTTTCTTCTTAGTACTTCCGGTGCGACGTAGGCCGGAGTACCGCACTGCGTGTGGAGAAGACCATCGTTCCGAAGCTGTTCCGGTAAAGCGGAGAGTCCAAAGTCGGAGATCTTGAGATCTTCGTTCTCATCCAGCAAAAGATTCTCCGGCTTCAAATCGCGGTGAGAGACTCCACGACTATGACAGTAATCGACTGCGCTGATTAACTGCTGGAAATACTTCCGAGCCACGTCTTCTTTGAGTTTTCCTCTAGCGACTTTAGCAAAAAGCTCACCACCACGAACATAATCCATAACGAAGAAGATCTTCGTCTTCGTCGCCATTACTTCCTTCAACTCAACGATGTTCGGATGACGAACAAGACGCATAACGGAGATCTCACGCTTGATCTGCTCCATCATCCCTTCCTTCTTAACCTGATCCTTATTCAAAACCTTAATCGCAACACTTTCACCAGACTCCAATTCTTTTCCATAATAAACCTTAGCAAAAGTCCCCTTCCCAAGCAACCTCCCAATCTCATATTTACCAAACAGAACATTCCTCTCCTCCATTAAAACAGAGAATCCACAAACACACACACACACACGCAACTTTAGACGAAGCAGCGAGGCCAATTCAAAAGTTAGCTAAGAAATTCACTTACATTCGCGACGGAATCCATGAAAGGACAGCGTAGATGGTGATTCCGACGGATTCCATCCGCAAGATTCAGAGATAGTGAGTGAAATTATAAGAATCAAAGCTGGAGAACGGGAGAGATAGTTGACTGAAAATAAAAATAAAAAAGAAGAAAGAAAAAGTTGAAAACTATGAGCGCCGCGATTTCTGGCGCTTTTCAGGAGCACACGGAAAGGATCCGTTACAATGGGTTTTATATGTGGCGGAGAAGAGAAGACCCACTCATAAACGTCAAAAAAATATGCAAAGCTCCCATTCGCACCCCCCAATTTGCTCACTCTCCCCTCAGTCCCTTTCTAAATTGTTTAGACGTAGCCGCGGACGCATGACTTAAACTTAGTAACGACTGAATTGGTCTAAACACTCATGAATATTAAAAATTTTAAATAACGTATTTAAAAATTCTCTTAATAATGAATAATATCATCGTTTATGTATACAAGAATGAATATTAGGAATTTAGAAAATAGAATACGTACAATGAAACGAAATTAAAAATAGGACTAAATTGGTAGTTGAACCAAATTTTGATTGAAAGGGGTTTTAGTTTTTGTGTAGATTAGGTGAAAGATCTGATTTGTAGACACCTACAATAGTAAACTTTCATTTAACATGTTGTTAAAAAAGGTAGGTTCATTTATTTTTCTAGTAAAAGGAAATTTCAATTAATATTTTCCTTTATTTTTCATGTTAAAAAAATTCAATTATGTTTTGAAAATTAAAAAAAAAAAAAAAAAACTAAAGCAATTAGATGAAAGAAAACAAACATATATTACAAAAACTAAAAATGTAATAGTTAATAAATGTAGTGTAGTTAAATAATTATATTTTATTTCATTTTTTGTAGATTAATTGTTGTTGTTTTTTTTTCTTATTCCTATTTTATTGTCTTTTCTTTTAATAAATCAAATCATTTGCTAACTAATGGGTTTTTTTTTTTTTTTTACATAAATTTATTTTGTTGTGATCAAATTATTTAATTAGATATAAAAAAAATTAATATATAATTAGTAAATTTTATTAAACCTTTTCCTGAAATAAGAAAACAAAGGGGTTTTCTCCTTTAGAGAAAAAAGTGCCATTTAAAATCAAAACTCGAAACTTTAAATAATAACAAAAATGTAATAACACTTCCAAATATATATAATTGATTGAAAAATTGTGGGCTGTGATTTAATTAAAAATTGTCATTAATTGAACAAACTATTTGAGAAAAATAAATCCATGATTTGCCCCTACCTAATTAGGCACAACCCTTTTAATTTTGTTACTAATAAGGTCTAATTGCCTTTTTTGTTGCATTTTAAAGTAAATCAAACAACATTTATCATTATATAAGATAATAAATATCTGTATATTTATTGCTAAATTATAAATTTAGACTATTAACTTCTTTTTTAATATTTTCGTTTAATATCCCTAAATTTGAAAAAAAAAATGTGTCTTATAGATCCGTGATTTTATGTTAAACTTTAAAAAGTATTCGATAGGTTTGATTGACCTTTTGATTTTGTGTTTAAAAAAACTTCAAATTTTTAATTTGTTAGGTTGAAAGTACTTTATAATCTTATGCACGACCTTTCTAAAAATCTATCAACTTGGTTGAACACAAATTTTAATTTTATATATAATAAATTATTCATCAATTTTAAAATATATTGAATATGTCAAGGATCTTAAATAAAAAAAATGTATTTTAACATATAGTGTTCGAAAATGTGATTAAAAAAAATGCATAGATGACAATTTTTTTTTAAAAAAAAAATAGCTCATGGCACTTATTTTTTGTATATTGCAAATATGACAAATACGATAAGTAATTAGATATATAGACGTCTATTAAATGAGAAGGACTATCTGTTTTTAATTTTATTATTAAAAAATTAATAGATAAAATAAGCCTACAAAATTAAATCAAGATAGAATGAAATTTTGAAAAGAAATTCAATCACTTTCACAAATAGTTTATAAAATAAATACAACCCATCAAATATCTTAACCCACTTTTGTATTTTTATTTTTATTTTTATTTTTCCAACTAAAACTTTTTTTTAATTATTCATCAATCCTCTAAGATATAAACTTTTATTTATTATTATTATTATTAATTCATTTTCTTTAGTGGAGTTTGGTTTTGCTCAACCCATGTAATTTGGCTGCTAGCAATGGTGTCCAACAACCATACATGAACCAATATATTTTTATATTACTTGACTATGTCAATTTATTTGTATCATACATTAACATTTGTTTCATCTATCAATTTATTTTTTAAAAAAGTGATTGATAGTGAACAACTCTAGAATTTTTAATCGAACGAAATCTAAAAAGGAACTTAGAAGTTATCTGAAATCTTTCGAGAGTTCATCCGCTAACGAATTGGACCACAATTAAGATACTAATGATAAATTTTTTAATGAACAACTGTGTTTTTTTTACTTTAATTTCATTAGTTTCTTAGGCTCGAGATTAAACAATATTTCAAAAAATTTTAAAAGCAAGAAAAAGGGGAAACTAAAAGGACAAGTTGATTGACATATTTTTATTGTTTTGTGATAAGATTTTAAAATTATATTTCAAAAAGTGAAAAAAAGAAAAGAAAAGAAAAGAAAAAAACCAAGAATGATCAACTTTATATTTTAAAAAATTGAAAATCCTATAATTGAATGTTTGTTAATAGACTTTCTTTTATTTTTCTATATAATAATGAGATGTTCACTAGCTGCCATTTAATTTTCTGAACTATATTGTTAATCAATAATAAATAAGATAATTTTAAAAATTGATAATAAAATAAATTATCAAACAAGTAATTATCAAGATTTGTTCATTTTATTATTAATCAAAATACAAAAATATTCAAACTAAAGTTTTTGCTACATCAGAATTTAAATTAAACCGTAATTATGTTGCAAGTTGTTAATTTGGACGCAATTAACTAATAATCAAGACATCTTACTTTCAATTTTCAAAAATTAAAATTAAAATTTGGATCTTTACCTTTTTGAGATCCGAAAAGGAAAGAAAAAAAAAAGATCTAATTTGAAATTATTTATTATATTAATTTGATTTTTTTCGGAAAACAAAATATTTGATATATAAAATAAAATGAAAATACTTTTTAAAGAACGTAAATTTAAAAATAGAAAACGTGAAACGAAAACATTATTAATTTAAAATCTAAAATAAAAAATGAAATTCAATCATAAAAAAATAAATATATATTTTAGCATAAAACATGAATGATCCGAGAAGCATTTCCAACTCATATTTTTAGAATAGGGTTAGGTTGTGTTGGGTGATATTGCATAATTTTTTCCATTCTCAATATTGTTAAATTTTAAAAACATTATGACATCGTATTTCATAAATCCGCACATCCAAAAACATCTACAAAGCACAATAATATTTAACAAGGTCCTAAAATATACTTAAGAAGAGACAAATATAAATCAAACTTCTAAAATCCAAAAACATTTCAAGCATCATACTATAAACCGTATATAATATCATTATTTCGGGTTAGTTTAAGTTGAATCAAATTTTTTAAATACCATATAGAAAACATAAAGAAAAAGAAACTAATTCAATCCAAATTTTAAAATAACCAAACCCGACATCTATAATACGAGTTGAATAATCTGTATTATTCGAGTTATTCTTAGACCGTGGTCAAAATTTATTTGAAGGAAAAAATGCTTCAAACAAAACATTTATTTGATTATTCCTAATTTAGTGGATATGGAGCCCACCAGTTGAAGGAAAAAGTCAAAGAGTATTATTGCGTGGAAGTCAATCATTGGCTGATAAACAAACGGCGGTGATCGCGACCGGAGCCGGGGGATTTCCCGACGGTGATTACTTAACGATTGATTAATTCTTAAAATTCTTAAGCATATGAATATGACTAATTATTATATATAACAAAACGCGTTTTTCTTTTCGCAAGTATCATAACCATTTTGATTTTTTCTATTAGTTGTCCCTTTGACTTTTTCCTTCGAAAATTTTGTTATTCATTTGAAGAAATATGTAAATCGATACCCTTTCTTAATCCACCATTTAACAAAATTTAGATTTTGGTAGAATAATCGGTGCAGCAACAACGATCCCTCCCTTTACGAAACATGATAATATATGTTATAGATTTTCTTTCCACGTACTTTTTTCATAAATGCATTGACCGATAAATTTTACATTTAATAGAACCCTAACGTGGCTAAAAACGAGGGAGAAGTAGGAAAATAATCAACGTCCACCACCTTTGTCTCTCTCTTTGTTTCATCCCACTTATGTATACATTCTTGTTATTATAATTAAATACACTTAGTATTAAAATTTTAAATTTCGTTCAATATATATAAAAAAAGTTTATTGCATAAATTTTATTCGTTTGAATTGACGATTACACTAACTACTGCTCTACACTAATACTTTTTACGGATCAAAATAATAATCAATCGATTAGTTTCTCTATATATTGTTTAAAATTTAAGTTTATCAAGAAGAAAAAAACGGTTTCATACTTCTCTTTTTTTGTATCTTTTCCTATTTTGACAGAGGAGCCTTGTAGCGTTGTCTAAAGGGATATATTTTGAGATATGATATGAATAAATAAATTGGGGTTCTATATGACGTGGTTACTTTTTAAATTTCAAATATCAAAATGAACTAAAATGAAAGAGTGATGACTAGAATAAATATATATTTTTTATGTTATATGGAATTTAGATGAATAAAAGTGAAAAGGTATAATTAAGAATAGAATAATTAATATGTTGAAATTATGGAGAAAAATAAAAGGACCGTAGCAGTGTTGAAATAAAAATACAAATACCCAAAGGAGAATTTAAAGTATAGTTTGTTTTGTTTCAATGATAACCCATCATGCCCAGTTTTGATTTCGGTTTCCTTTATGGAAAAAGATCAAAATAAAAATCTTATCGTGAGGAATCTCTGCCTCTTTAGTGGAAGACAGCTCCAACAATTATATATATATATTTATAAATATAATAAAATTTCAAAATCCATCCATCAATTTTTTCTACGATATGCAGATGTTTTGTAAAAACTATATAGATTTTGACATTTTATTATATTTATAAATATTTTTTTTATCAATTTTAGCGTTGTTATATTTATAAATATGTTCGTACGTTATAGGTTGTTTTCTTTTCGTGTTGACGTGTAAATTATTTTAATTTGAATTATAATAATATGTGTTTGATGCGTAAACTATTTTAGTTTGATAAAAATATAGAAAAACGCTATAACAAATAATAATAATAATAATAAAAAAGGAATGCTAAATAATACAAACTATATCTAATAGTAAATACGGTAGCAAATAGTAGATTAATCGAGCAACAGTAATAGAACTGTCAAGATGTTAATTGATAATTTTATCCACTTGTATATCTTTGAATTGACCAATCAATTCAAAAAACTAAAGATGATAGATTAGGTAAGGGTTAAAAAAAGGACATAACTTATGATTCCAAAATAGAATATTAGTCCAACCTAACTTTAACTTTAACCGTAATCGACATGTCTATTTATTTTCTTAAGGTCGGAGATTTGAATCTTCAAATTTCTATTCGTTATTATACTAATAAATTAAAGAAAAATTAGTTGAGTCCTACAACTAATTAAAATTGAAGTTGTTTACCTAATTGCATTGATCGTATTTATAATTTGTAAACCCAAAGAACTTTTCTATCATCGCTTTGAGAGTTTGGTAGATTCACCATTTTGCACGTACTATACAAATTTCCCTAACACATATATATGATACTAACTGGGATTCATCAAATAACTTGATATATCGATAGAAACTTCCCTAAAATATAGAATATATGAACAATAACGTGTTTTAATATGATCATTTGCATTCTATCTTGGTCACTAGTACATATTTTGTTTCGGTTCATTTTGATATTTATACTTTTAATTTTTGTTTATTTTGCTCATTGAACATACAGAAACTAGAATAAGCTGAAAAGTACACGTGACCAAAGTAGTATTTAAACCTTATTATTATTAGGTTAAAATATCATTTTGATCTCTAAACTTTAAAGTTTTATTCGATTTTAGTCTATATACTTTCAATTGTCCAATTTTAACTCTTGTAGTTTTAATAAATCTTAAACTTAGAGCGTGTTTGAAATACAAATGATCAAATGTTTAATTTAAAAATAAGTCATCTTTAAAAAGAAACCAGAGTGTTTGACAACCATCCCAAATTAAAATAACATTTAAAGTATATTTAAAACAATATATATCGAAGAAGTTTAAATAAAAATGAATTTTCTGAAAACACTTTTATCTTAAATAATCCACACACAGACTTTTAGTCCTTCAAAATTAACTTTTACCGAAACTAATTATACACTAACAACTTTCATGCAATAAAATGTGATACATGAATATATTTTCAGAACCCATACTAAAAATATTATAGATAACGAAATAGCTTTTTTTCCTTATAAATAACAATAAATTATCGTTAGAAACTGTATTAAAGATTCGTTAAAATAACAAATAGACCGATGAAAATGATATTTTAACCTAATTATCATCATTATTATTTTCGAAATAAGAAACGAGTTAATTTGATATATGATAGGAGTTCCCAAAATGTTTCCAACTCAACTACTTAATTAACCACATCAAGATAATTAAGAAAAATGATGATTAAATTAATAGTTTAAAAATCAATATTTCCAAACTCAATAATTAGGGTTTTGAAGTTAATTAAGATAAGGTCCCAACAAAAACATATCTTCTTGATTGGCCATAACGCAACCCATAAATGGCATTGCATAAAATTGACCTTCTGCCCAATACTTTCTCACCACACCTCTTTTTTTCCCCTTTCTAATGGTTGGTCTAAAAGCCTCCATATCTTAAAAAAAATTATGAATTTTGTCTTTTAGAACGTAAATAGTTTATCAATTTTTTTATTTTTGAAAAAACTTAAAATTAATGTATTTGCGAAATTTGTCATATCGCAAACTATGATTTGACGTTTTAGTCTAAATATAGGTAAGATTATAAGTTTCCTTAGTACCAATCTAATCAATTTTCGGGTTCCATCAAAGGCAATAAATTCCTATCTCTAAATCCCTATCTATTTCTTTCCATTCTATTTTTTTTTAAGATAAAATTATAGACATGAAATTGACTTATACCGAATTATGACTATTTTCATTCGATTTTATTTAAATTGATTCAAAATAACCTAAATAAAAACATTCTTTCTCCAAAATACCATATTAGTAAAAGGGCTACCAAAATATGTTTTTTTTTTAATTTAAATAATTAGAGAAAAAGCTAGGAAAAAAATAAACAACGATATTGCTCGGGTTAGAAAAATAAGTTAGGACATATGAAATTTGGAATTTGTAATCTATAAATTTCGTGATTATTAATACACTCAGATATCAATTGAAGTAGATTTTTGTCGATGATTATTTGTTTAATAATTGATTTGAAATTCACATCTAATAAAAATTGTATTTATTTTTGTATGCAGGAGTGCTTAAGCACGTATGTGCGTGGCTCCACAAACAGCATGGAATAACCATATGACAGAGTATTATTATTTTCTGGCTATTGTTTAAGATTTGTTCCCTCGTTGAAATATAAAAATAATTATGTTAATTATTTATAATTTTGGTCTAATTACATTTCAATTATATATGGTTTTTATATTTTGATGAAATTCTTTTAAATATTTGTATTTAAACCGAGATTTGAACTGAGGAGCTCTTGGTTTCTCAGTATATACAGATATCAATTGAGTCAACTTTTGTTGGCCATAAAATTTGAACTTTTAAACTTATATATTTGTTATCATTTATGCGACTATAAATTTTAAGGTATAACTAACTTTAATACTTGTATAAAGTTAAAGTATATGTGCAATCAATTATCACTAGCGTTTTTTTTTTTTTTTTTTTTACAAATTGTTCATATAGAGCTATGATTTATTGTTTGGGAAACCATTGTTGTACGAGGGTTTTAGTGTTGTATAGTATGTTTTGTTTCTTTATTGTTCTTTGAGCTTTGTTGGATCTTAGGTTGTTTTCTTCTTTTTGTTCTTGTTGGTTTTCTGCAGTAATTAGGGTTTGTTTTCTTGAATGTTTTTTTGTCGTGTTTGCTGTTACTTGGTACTTTGACCCTGAGTTTTATCTTCGACGGATTTAGTATAGGCCCAAGGGTGTCCCTCAACTTTATCGTATTTATAATATATATATATATATATAAAAACTATTAATTAACTTTTAATATTTGTAGGTAGTTTAGTGATTATTCTGTTTGTCAACTCCTTTTAACTGAAGCTCGAATCTTACTAATGTAATTCATTTTTCAATTTTATACAAGATCCCTCGTATTTGTTTAATATATATATCTTCCATTTTTTTTTTCTTTTTTTGTTATAGTGAATCGTGTGAACGTGGCATCCATTTAAAATTCTATTGGCTAAGTTTGTTGTGTTCTTCATGGGAAAAGTTATAGTGACTTGAGTGCCACGTCACCGTCACCACTACCAATAATTCATCTTTTAAGTTACAATATGACAATGACAATCTTTTTCAATTGCTTTCTTTTCATATAACACTCCATGTTGCCCCCCTTCAATGGCAGATAGACAACTTTTTGTTGGTATTTTTAAATTGTGGATTACGTTGAAGTGGAGATTTTGTTTGATATATATTGCTTTCTTTATTGTAAACTTCTAAATAATGTTAAACTCTCTAAATTGATTAAAAGATAATTTAGGTTTCACGTCGTCTCTAAAATATGGATCGAACAAAATTGGTCCAACTTCTTTAGTCTATATGTTTAAGAGGAGTTTTTGTATCTTTTTGTTTATGTTTCTTGCTTGTACTCAAGAAATGAAAAACGAAATAACGTACGAGAAAACTTTTTGCTTGACATTTGAGAACTTCTAAGTTTACATCACGTGAAACACGTGTGTTGGCATTTAAGTCACTTCCACACTTTCTCAAGTGTCCAATTAGAAGGGGAACTTTTTGTAAATTAACAATTTAGGTGCATTTTGGTTAACAATATGATCATTTATTTATTTCTAAATGAAGCCTACACACATTATGTGTTCACCTCTAAATTTATTTGGTTTATTGTTACCATCTACTGTGATATTTTTTTTGGCTAAATTTGTTTGTCTTTCTAAAAAAGTTTGTTTTTTGTTTTCAAATTTAGCTAAAAATTCAATTTATGAATGGTAAAAAATCGAGAAGAAATAGATTTAGTTAACAGTTAAAAATAAAAGCTAAATAGTTATCAAAACGTGATCTTGATTTCTATTATTAGTAATTACAATGGGTATCACTTTTTGGCCTACTAGTTAAATGTCTAAACGATACGTATAGCAAAAATTATCTATGATAGTATTTGAAGACTAAATCTAAATTATCTTATATTTGTATATCTCTCTATATTGTACTACATTTATACTTCGGATTTGATTGCTATATGTGCGATTGCCCTAAATTGACGTCGATAAAATATTATTAAAGTCCTTTTAGGACTTATTGGGCCCAAGTAAAATCCAATAGTCATTATAGGCACAGTAAAATGGGCCACTCACGAGAAAGTATTTGGGCTTCAAGCCCAATATTGATAGATCTCAATGGATATTTAGAGGCCCATTAATGAAACACCTGGCCCAGGGACAGTCCAGCTACAGTTCCGTTCTCCTACCTGGGTTGATCTGAGAGTGAGAGAGAGGGAGAGAAAGTTCGAGCCGTGGAAAAAAAGTGCGGGAAGGGGAAAAGTGAGGGAAAGCTCGCAATTTAGTGGAGCAGGAAGGCGAATTGCAGAAGGGTTGTAAAATGGACGAAGAACTGATAGCGAATTTTGTGTCAGCATACTTGAAGAAGAAGGGTTTCAAGGAAACGGAACAAGCTTTTCAGGAAGAGCTACGTCATAACAAGACTAATTGTTCTTCTCCATCTTCTCTCGTTGACATCGACGTCGCTAAGCACTTACTCTCCTTCTCCGAGTACTTTCTTTACTCTTTTAGTTCTTATTGATTCCCAATTTTCATTTGCATTCAGTTATTCTTGGGTGATTTGAACTTTTGAATCAGTTGAACCTGTCGAGAAATTAAAGAGTTCAATTTTTTTTGTAAATTAAAAATTCAGCAAGTGGGTTTGTTGTAGGATGACTTGATTTTTAATGCTTTTGATTACGACCACTAGATTTGTACCCTAGCTTATGTAAATCCCTTGAAAGCTGCATAGTTGAAAATACTGGTCATATATTGTGGTAGTGTATTCTCATTTGAAATTTACTTTTCCGGAGGATTAGGTGCTTACTAGAAACCATTTCATACCAAATTGCAAGAAGGCTATTGTTACGTAGCATTAGAGAGACTCCATGGTGGAGCTCCAATTTAGCATGTGTTCTAATCATTTACCAGTTTCTACTGCTTACATTGAGGTTCCTTTAGTTTCTTTCCTGACAAATATTCATTTTGCTAAGAGCACTGAATTTCAAAGCAGAAATTTCCAACCCCAAAGCCCACGCAAGAGGTGGGTTAATTTATTATTCACCCAATTGAGATTATGCACACCAACATTTCCTTTTGTATCTTCACAAAAGAAAAAAAAACCATGAATTATTTTATCAAAGGATTTGGCCACCTTTGAAACTAAGTGAGGTAATGGGGCATTGTATCTCGTGCTTTCTCTTGGGTACTATGTAAGGAAAGAAACCAAAGTATCTTCACAGAAAGAGCATTTTTTCAAAATGTTATTTGATCTTGTCATTTTTTATGCTATTAAGTCTAATCTTTTTTGCTTCATATTAATTCTCTCCTTATTAAAACAATTGGATTAGCTTATTGTAATTCCATGGGTTGTATGTCAATTTTGTGAATTTCACATATGAAATAGTTTCTTATAACCCTCCACCAAAAAAAAAAAAAAAAAAAAAAAAAAGAAAACAAAATGCAAGCATACTGGAAAAATCTAGCTTGTATAAGAGTATATATATCTAGAAAGTCTCTCCGTGATCTCGCTTGACTTTTGGGTTTGGGACGATAGTGACAATGTCCTGTTTAACATCTTTATTTATATATTTTTTAAAAAATTACTATCATCATCATTATTATTTTAGTGTATTGTATACTGAGCGGTAGTCTTTATAGAGGTTTTGCTCTTTAATGTTTCTTTTTCCAGAGCAGAGAATATTCCAGCTAGATACCTTGAAGGATATAGCAAGCTTAGGTCCTGGGCTTATAACTCACTAGATTTGTACAAGGCAAGTAGTTGTCTAATTTCTTCCTGGAAATTGTGATTCATTTTACTTTGTTTTCCCTATAACAAGAACTTTAATTCTTGCATTTCAGCATGAGTTGCTTCGTGTGCTATACCCTGTGTTTATACATTGTTTCATGGATCTTGTGGCTAAAGGACATATTCAAGAAGGTTTGAAAAATAACGTGTCATTTGAAAGTCTCATGTAATGGGGGTAAATATAATTACATTTATATTATTTTGCTTGATATCTGCCAGCTCGAACCTTTTTCAATAGGTTCCGTGAAGACCATGAAATGATGCACCTACGAGATTTACAAAAGTTGGAAGGTGTACTATCTCCCTCTCATTTGGAGGTTTGTTGTTAACCAGTAATGACTTTTTTATGATCTTGTCATTGTTTAGTGAAGATGGTACTGGTTTTGACATTACGATGATAATATATTATAGGAGATGGAATTTGCTCATTCTCTTAGGCAGGGAAAAGTCAATATAAAAATATGCCAGGTAACTCTTTGGTTATCAGCGATATGTTGTAGCATGTTGTCATCTTCATGATTATCATGCATTTGCCTGAGTTGTCTATAGGTTATTTTAGATCTCTCGTGAACAGAACTGAACTAATGAAACTATAGTTTCTGAAAGGTTTTATTTTCCAATAATGTTGTTTAGTACTCCTATGAGATGCTACTGCAATATCTTCATAAGACCCAAACCACAGTGATACTTGGGATTATCAATGAACGCATCAACTTCCAAGGTCTTTTGCCTTCTCACACTTGCTTCACATCATTTTTCAGTGTTTATGCAAGTTCTAAGTGTTTTTACCTTCTGACTCTATCACATAATTTGTCTGGTTTTACAGTTTTCCCTGGTCAGCCTAGCTCAATATCTGATGATGCGGAACTTGTGACACTCACGGGAAGCACCCAGGACACTGCTAATCAGATAAATAAAAAAGAAGTTCATTGGGGGGTGCGTTGGCAAAAATACCAACTTAGCCTATACGTTCTGATTTTCAGGATGATTGTTATTTTGCTTGGTTGTTGCTTTTTATTTATTTATGTTTAACATTGTCATTACATCCATTATTTTTTTTTGACAAGCTATGACATGTTTGCTCTTTTTCTCGATTTGAAATGTAGAAAGATACTCTTCAATTTTCTCTAAAAGAAGAAAAAAAATATGTCAATATGTAAATAATGGCAACATTCTGTTTGTGCTGTTTATGGGGTTTCTTTTTCTCCCTTCTTCCTTTCTTCATTTGAATTATTGCTGATTTGACATCCTCTTCAATTTTAAATTTCTTGATTGTTATACTTAAATTTATGCTGGCTGTAGTTACTCGAAGATTCTTTAGAAGAACGCTTGGAGAAAGCTGCTGGTTTGCTTTCAGATTCTGAAAAAGCAGAGGGAGAAACCAAGGATGGTGATGTAGATGAGAATAAGGTACCTGAAGTGACCCTGTGCTTCTTGTCTTTGATGGACATACTCTATTTTATTTATAGTTATCATTAAATTGTTGCTATTTTATAGATATGTCCAATCTCATGAGTTACATGTCCTCGTTTTTCTTGTTTAGAAAAGAACAGCTGAGGGAGGAAAGCCAGGTAGTTCAATTAAAAAAGTCAAGAAGGACAAGACTGCCAGTGCAACTGGGAAAACTCTGAGGGCTGAAGCTAATTCAGCATCTATGGCACCACGAGTGAAGCCAGAGCTTGCTTTACCCATAATGTATTTTCTTTAATCCTGTATTGTGTTATTTTGCTGCTACAGTTGTGTCACACTGCTCCTTGTATGGGTTAGTGGATGCAATCATCCAGGAAAATGATGAACTGAATATTATCTCTTTCTATGCCAGCTTTTATCAAATGCTATGGGATTAGTTTAATGATCTTTTTTTGGATACCACATCATATTAAGACCGAGTTGAACTTAGTTGTTGCCTAGGATGAAGCATTTATACTCAATAAAAAAAAAAAGAAAAAGAAAAGAAAAAGAGGAAAGATGTAGTTCCATTTTTTTTTTTTTGTAAATAATGAAAATGTGTAAACAGTAGCAGTATTAGTTTTTCTTGCTGTTGATTTGTCATGTTGATTGCTTTCAGATCAACAGAGGTGGAACAATCTATTCTTGAAGACTTGAGGAACCGTGTGCAGTTGAGTTCCGTAGCTCTGCCATCAGTCAGCTTTTATACCTTCATTAATACACACAACGGGTATCCATCAAGTTTTCTCTCTGTTTCTGTTAGCAGTTTCAGTTTCTTCAGTCTTTATGTGCTTGCAGTTGACATCATTGAGTCTGATGTAGTTTAAACTGTTCATCAATATCATATGATGGAGCTTTAGTTGCGGGTGGATTCTCAGACTCTTCTTTGAAGGTAAGTCTTCTCTTTAAGTAACTTTGGATGGCCTTATTATTGTTTGCTAATCTCAAAAATCTTCGTGGGTTTTTCTGCAGGTTTGGGACATGGCAAAGCTAGGACAACAAGCTGGAAATAGTAAGTCTGTTAAATGTTGACCTGGCATGGGATGTGCTTTTTTTTGTTACTGGCCTTTAATTTGTAATGTAGTATTGTTAATAAATTATACTTTTAAGAAAGATTATACATTAAAACATTTTCATGTATATTAGTGTTCATTTCTATATCCATGTAATACAACAATAGCCAGGGGTTCTGGAATATAAATTCATGCTGGCCTTTTTGTTGGTGAAAAAAAAAATCATGCTCAAATGTCAGGTAAATGCATAGATATCATCAATACATATTGTTATTGATAAATTCGTGTGGACTCTTTATGTAAAGCTTTAAAGGAATACCAGTAGAGATTATGGTTTTGAAAACATGACAAACTGAAGTGGTATAAAATTTTTATAGTGCTTCTGATTTTCCCTCTTCCCGCTTCCTTAATTCTTGAAGATTTTCTTATCTCCTACTTCAGGAGAATTGATTCATCATTTCCGTGCACCAACTTTGAGTTAAATCACCTTCACTACCAGTTAGAAAAGCTTGCTTCCTCTTGCTTGTTTTGTTTTTCTTTTTCACTCAGGTATTTTATGAAGGGAATTGACCTTCATTATCCCGTCTATCAGCTGTTTTGCAGGATGAAAACGATATGTCTACTAGTGATCCAGTGACAGGTCATACGAGTGGGAAGAGGCCTTATACATTATTTCAAGGTCATTCTGGGCCTGTTCACTCGGCCACTTTCAGTCCCATTGGGGACTTCGTTCTTTCATCCTCTGCAGACACAACTAGTAGGATCAGACTGGCCCTTTTGTTTTCTTTTTAGCTTGGTTCTATTCTTTCTTGAGATCATGAATATTTCTGTTATCCTTATCCTGGTGCAGTTCGATTGTGGAGCACAAAACTAAATGCCAATCTTGTTTGCTACAAAGGTCATAATTACCCAGTATGGGATGTTCAGGTAAATATTTTATCAGATCTCTATGGCTGCGGTGTTTTTTTTTCTTGAAAATATTTTATTAGATCTCTATGTTCTGGGTGTTAGTTAATTGGTACATAGGTCACCTGTATTGGTTAGAATTTGTTAAATTGCCAACTGTGGAGTGAGGAGTGAGTGAAAATGTTAAAATTAGAGGGGAGCAAACGCCATTTTCTAGTGCTCTTTCACTATTTGGTGTCACCACTGTTGCTCTACACTCACTTCGTTGTGCAAAAATATTTGTGGTGGCATCATACAGCAGACGCAATGTGAGATGTTGTTCATGATCCTACTCAAACTTGTAATTATTTAATCCTGAGCATTGTTTGACGTAGAATATCTCAAGTGGTTAGTTCATGATCTGGAACAAAGTAACTTTGCCCTTGGAGAGGAAAAGGAATTAAGCAATTCGTAAAAGAGGTGAAATCATGAGGATTGGATAAAATCTGCCTAATTAAAGGGTCTTTGTAGACAATACAGTGCAAGGGGTCTCCAACCTCACCACCCCCATCCCCCCTGGGAAAAACAGTAGGAGCGTATGCCTACCAACAATATGTCTAGTGTTCTTGTGTTTGAGCTCGTGTCCTATAACAGTGCTTCGACAAATACCCACAACTTCCGGTGATACTTGAATTTCAACTTTTTCTTTCCTGGTATTTAAAGGAAAAAACCAAAGCACTAGGTGAAAACTTCACAAGGCAAGAAATATAGATGTAGGCAAGACAAAATTACGGCATGGACATAGCAAGGATATGCTCAATATATATATGTGTTGAAGGGAGATGAAGAGACTGATTACAGTGGTTTGATATTGTGTTCTCGAATGCAATTACTTTACTTGGGATAGTACATAGTTTATTACTGGGGCGAACACCATATCTAAAAGAATTTTTTCTTGTTACTTATTCCGTCATATGTTGACTTGTTCCTGTCTGTTCTGGGTCTTGTTCCTGTATTTCTAATGTTATTACTTCTCGCTTTTGTTTTCCAATTCTTGTTTCTTAATTTCTTATAGGTTGCTCACTCTCTTTTTCTCTAGCTTCAATAGACTTCTCGGTTCATACTTCATTTTAATCTGATGTACTTTTAGATGTACTGTACAATGTGAAATGTTCTCATGGTTATACTTGATTTCCTGGTGCAGTTTAGTCCGGTTGGACATTATTTTGCTAGTTGCTCACATGATCGAACTGCAAGGATCTGGTCTATGGATAGAATTCAACCTTTAAGGATCATGGCAGGACATCTATCTGATGTGGATGTGAGCAGTTCATTCTTTTTGCCTTCTCTGATTTTTTTTTTCTGTATTATCGTTCCCTTTCCCTTTCTCTTCACACTGATTTCTGTAGTTTGAAACCTTATCTTCAAGAGAAAAATATTCAAGCTTTTGCTTGATTATTTTTTGCTTTTGTTGCTTGATCTTAGTGTTTCTGGTACAATATAATCCATAACAAATCTCACTGACATCTTCAGTGTGTTCAATGGCATGCCAACTGCAACTACATTGCAACTGGCTCGAGTGACAAAACTGTTAGATTGTGGGATGTCCAGAGTGGGGAATGTGTTCGAATTTTCATTGGCCACAGGAGCATGATTTTGTCGTTGGCAATGTCACCTGACGGTCGGTTCATGGCATCTGGTGATGAAGACGGTACGATTATGATGTGGGACCTATCAACGGGTCGCTGTGTTACACCTTTGATTGGACACACATCATGCGTTTGGACTCTTGCTTTCAGGTGCAGAAAAAGAAAATTTCGACCCCACCCCACCCTACATCCTTGGCTGCTTTTGGGTTTAGACAATGTCGTAAATAATTATCCAATATTTGATGTTTTACATTTCAGTTGTGAGGGGTCTCTCCTCGCCTCCGGTTCTGCCGACTGCACAGTGAAATTATGGGACGTAACTTCAAGCACCAAGCCACCAAGAACAGATGAAAAGTGAGTTCTTAAAATAGTTTAAGATGTTTCAGTTCAAAATTTGACGTTTGCATATTAAACATTTCTAATCTCATTATCAGCAAAACTGGAACTGCCAATAGACTTAGATCCTTGAAGACTCTACCAACCAAGTCGACTCCGGTTTACAGTTTGCGGGTAAATGCAGTCTGTACTTGCTTATTTTTAAACATATTTCTTTAAATAACATTCCTCTAAATGATTTTATTTACTTTCTTATCCAGTTCTCTCGGAGGAATCTCTTATTTGCAGCTGGGGCTCTCTCAAAAAGTGCATCAACTGCTTAACACTCTAATCTTTTGTAATCCTTGCTTACTACACAAATGTCCTGATAAAATCTCCTTGTAATGTTCCATTTATAGGTTATTTATTAGTGTATCATTTCCAGCCAAACTTTTTGTTCAAAAGGAAGTCTTGACATTATCTTATCCATGCATGATGCAAGAATCACTCTGTTCATTCGAAATTTTGAAGTGAAATGACTCGTACTTGCAGGGCGCACCTCAAATGATTGTGCTGTAGATGATAATAAAGATAAGAAAATTTGCAGCAAAAAAGAAGTTTGAGATTAGGAATAGTGTAAAAGGATATGGACTGTTTGTTGAATTGGCTATTTGAAAAGTGGGAAAAAAGACAAGAAAAAAAAAGTACATATAAGAAAGTGACAAACTTTCACTGTTACTCAGGGCAGTGAACAGGCCGATAAAGGTACTACACTATTATACCTGAATTAAAGTCATTTCTTTTTACTTCTGCCATTTCAGTTTCAAACTGTACTATGTATTTTCAGTCTTATTCTTCATTTTCAATTCATGAAAAGAAAGAAAACTATACTTGTAGCTCACCAAGAACAGTAGATTCTGACTTGGTAGTGGCAAACTAAGAATAATGATTCTTATGTTAACTGTTTATCAGGTTTGAAGATGGCAGTCTACATTTAGTGCGTAAGCCTCAGAAATAGAAAGTTGCTGTACTTTTCCTTGGCCCTAAAATGGAGCTTAATAGCTTTAACTTGCCCTATCAGATTATTTGATGGCAGGGAACAGTTCTTTTTTTTTTTTTTTTTTTTTTTTTTTAATGTTTTGGATTCACTTCTATTTATACACCATTTTCATTCATTATACCATATGTTTGCACAACTTATTCTCAACTTCAAACTTTGTTCCCATTGATTTCGTAGACAGCATTATCATTTCATTCATACTTATAATGTCTGTTTAGTTTAACACGAATAAACACGAGATTACATGTTCTTTCATTGTCTTCTCGGTTCTTGGTTTCCCCCCATTGGCAGGCTGAAGCATACCATTTATTCAACATAAGAGTCAGTTACAGATCGTGTTACTACATTCTTTAAATGAAGCATTGTTGATTGGAAATTATTGTTTTTTGATTAATTAGAACCGATCTTCTATGGGTCGTTACAGATATTTTGACATTTTATGATCATTAACAGAATGCACAGGCTTACATTTTATTGTCTATTGCTTCTACATCAATGTATGTTCAAACTGCTACTTATCTGAGAGTGGAAGTCCAAAAAGTAATGATCTTTCTGAAGTTAAGAGCAAGAGTTTCAACCTAAACACATTGGCAGCATCAGCCAACAACTTTTTTCTACCAGAAGCCAAGCATTTTGTCAGTCGAATTCTCAACACAATACCCTTGCATTACATCAGATGCTTGACCCCTTCGTAACTTTTATTCGTGGAACCTGTGTTTTTGTTGTGTGATTCTACCATTCGATGTGCTAATTCCTATCTCCTTTGATCTCAGCCTTGTTGACAGGGGAGCAACTTCAAGCCGATCGGCTGAGTTCCATCCATTACTCGGGGTCTGCTCATCTAGTATGTATAGAAGTGTGGATCAAGAAAAAGTAATCAGTTATATTATCTCATTGTTAGATCATATTTTGTAAATTTGAGCAGCTCTCGATCTCTTCGCCAAGCTGCCAAATAAATGAAGTGAATTACTATTTTCTTTTCTAATTTGAGTAGATATGTGCCTCAGAGAGATTTCAGCTATTCAATCATTCCCTTTCAAGACCAACGAATAGAGCCACCAGTCATTTTGAAAAATTCCATAATTTCCTCATCTGGCCACATAAACATACAAACAAGATAATGGATGCAAAAGAAAATGACGATAAAAATAATAAACAAAGAATGACGAGATAATTATTATTTTATATCGACGAATGTATTGACTAAAATCCAATTACATGCATCATAATTTAAGATATACGCATCAAGAAATTGTAGCAAACTTTCAGTTTGTTGACACTTCTTGAAAGGGAACATAAACATGTGTAATTATATAAAAACATTGATAGAAGTATAGAAGATATTGATTAGTTGCATTATGTCATAACTGACAAATACATTAGAAAAATTAGCATCTTGAAATAAACAACATATGTTACAAAATCATCAACCACTGAAAAACCCAACTTTCACACAATATCTTCTAGTAATAACAAATCAATATATATATATATATATATATATATATATATATATATATATATATATATATATATATATATATTAGTCAAAGCAAATTGTTCCATTCAAAAGCAGTAACTGCTCAAAAAAGAAAGAAAGAAAGAAAGAGGGAATAGAACTAAAAAAACATTTTGAAAGTGATATCACCAATCAACTAAATATTGAAGGTAGAGCATGATAGATCGAAAAGATGAGCCGGCCGACTGACCGAATTAAAATCAGTTAGTATTGGTTTAGGAAAATTCCATATCGAAAAATATAAAAAAAATATTTCAAAAAGTTAAATCGATCGATTAAAATTTATTCCTTAACAGTTGAGGTCGGCTAAGACATTTACTAAACCGAGCATATTTCGGATTAGTGATGATTTAGTCGAAAAATCGACTCTGACCGACTAATGATCATCCCTATAAAATATTGAGGCAAATGCACAAATTCAACGTAAAAGCTGCAACAACTTAATGTCTTTCAATAACTTAGACACTTTATCTTAAACATTGTTAAAAAGAAAAACCACATTCATTTATGTTTTAAATAAAAAAATTCACAACAATTTGTTACTTATTAGATAAAGTTGAATGTTTAATCTCTTCCTTCGTATTTATTCAACTCAAAATAGAAAACGAAATAATGTCATTCATTGTTTTTCATTAACAACAAAGACACATCACATATCCCGAAGAATGTAACGTATCTAAGTGTAGTCTATAGCACAAACACCATCCTCTCGTAGCTACATTAGTTACTATATGCTTCCTAAGTGCTTCTCCTAATTAACCAGCTTGGATTGACTTCTAGGTAAAAGAAAAAAAATGTAGTGTTTTGAGTACTTAAAAAGTTAATCGAAATGTATCCATAATCTTTAGGGTTAGATAACCTATAGTTAGTCGAGCTCAACCCAACGCGTAATTTATTGATATATGAAAATAATTAAAAATGAAAATGATAAACAAGTAAACAAAGAAAGATGGACATTATATATTCAATGAAGTAATAATTGAATTTTCAAAGTTAAGTAAATAGAAAAAGAATCAAATAATATATATTAACTTTTATCACTGCATTTGACGTACGAGTGATCTTAAAACTGAAGGACACAAAGATATCTTCAAACAAAAAACAATTAAATAAAAACAAAACTAAAATTATTACCATTTTTTTCCTTGTTGATAAAAGAAAAATCTGCATAAATGAATAATGATAACAACAACAATAGTAATCTTGTGGCTCTCTTTTGCAGATCCTCCTCCATTGATTTCTGTTTTAGAGCTCAAAAAGAACAATAATGGAAGAAAAAAGATGGCAAATTCATGAGTCAATAAATCTACAAATAATGAATCAAACTCAATCAATTAATAGAAGAAATAACTAAGGGGGAAAAAGAAAACCCCCCTTTTTCTTCCTACCTTCCTTTTTCTTTAATAGAGAATTCCAAATGATATATATGAAAATAAAGGGGGGAAACCCTTTTACAACACAAGATATGAAAACCCATCTCAATTTTAATATATTATCCCATGAACTATAATAACAATAATAAGAGAGAGAGAGAGAGAGAGAGAGAGAGAGAGAGAAAGAAGAGAGAAAATTACCTGGAATTGAGAATGTGAAATTACAGAACAAAATCCTTTAGAAAAATACAAAGATATAATGATAAAAGTATATAAAAGAAGAATTAAAGTTTACATCAAAACTTAAGAAAAAAAGGGTAAAGAATTGTTGAAAAAAGGGAAAGGAATTGGCAAGGGAAACTGACAGAAAGAGAAGTGAGCACACAAGAGCAATGGCATATTATTATACCAAAAGCCTCTGTGTGCTCACTCTCTTCTGTCAACTTCTAATTTTACTAACACCATTCCCCTCAATTTTAATTCACCTTTAGTTAATCCTTCTTCTTCTTCTTCTTCTTCTTATTATTATTATTATTATTCAACAATAAGAAAATAATAATAAGAAGAACAAAAATCCCTTTTGTAAAGGGTCAAATCAAATCAGAAAAAAAATCTGTAAACCCAGATAAGGAAAAATGCCAAAAGAGGCAAAAATTCTCTTAAAATTCTAACATACCCTTATGGAAGTTTTTATTAATTAGGGTTTAGGGTAAAGAAAGAAAAACAAACAAACAAACATAAAAAGCAAACTTCTTTTTTTCTTTTTTCTTTTGCTTCATCTCTGTCTTCATGAATCACTTACTTTTGCTTGTTCTTCTAATTCTTAGCTATCCGATCATGAAGAAGCAGATGAAACAGTGGGTATAAAATAAAAATGCTTATTGGAAAAACCAAACAACAGAAACAGAATAATAATAACGATAATATTGAGAATAAAAAACCCAAAAAAGGAAAGTTTCTTAGATGAGAGAAAAAAAAGTACAGTTGAGGAGAATGAGGAAAACAAATTGTTTTTTCTTTTTCTTCCAGATGATGAAATGAAATTGATTTTGAGAACTGATTTTGGGGTTTGGGCATCTCATAAAATCTCACACTCTCTTGGGTTTCCTTTTTTCTTTTTCTCTTTCTTTTCATTATAATTAGAGAAAGAAGAAGCAGAAGATCAAGAAGAAGAGGAAGAAGAAGAAGAAGAAGAAGAAGAAGAAGAGAGACTCAAAGTTTTTCTTTTTTCTTCCTTTCCCAGGTTGTTTTTCAAACCATTAATTCAACACATCACTACAAACCATTAAATCAACACATTACAAGTGAGAGAGAGAGATGAGAGAAAATAAAGTTTAAAGCTTTCTAAAAGTTGTGGTTGGATCATGCATTTATGTGTGTAAAAAAGGAAAAAAAAACTTACCTATGCACACCTGTCACGAATCTCTAGCTGTCGAGGATTAGGAGGTTGGATTAGGTTGAGTTGAAACAACAGATATAATTGTTTGGGTTGTAGGTTTCTTCTAGCAAAATAATCTTTATTAAATAAGAAACCCAACCCAACTCAACTCTCAAGTATTTAAGTTGGAATTAATTTTCTTTTTTGTTATTATTGTTTTATTTGAATAAAATATGTAAAAAAATTTATTTTATTGTTTTCGTATATTGAATTAAGATTGTTGGTAATATATAATTAAATTTATCTTCGATCTTAAGCTTTTGGGTGAATTGGCAGTTTAATAAAGAATAATTAATATATCGTTCGTTTAGGAGTTGTTTGGAGAATAAATAATAAAAAAAATCGAAGAAATAAAAAACTTAAAATAAATACAAGAAAATTGTTAGAAATGGTAAATTTGATAAAATATTGCAACATTTTAGATTCTATCGATAACAGATATTAATAGACGCCGATATACTTCTATCGGTGATAGAAATTTATCCGTTTTTATCGTTGATAAAATTCAAAATTATATTATAATTTGTAAATATGTTCGTATATTTTACTATACTTGAAAATGCCCTTTACGCATGTATAATTGTATTTAGGTAAATTAATTATAAAATCACATTATTAGTTTGAGTTATTTTAAAGTTGACACAAAACCAACCTAACCCATAACTTTTTTTTACTTATATTTAAATTGAATTCAACTAGCTCAAACCGACTCTACCGAATGAGTTGGATTGATTTAAGAAAAAACAAAGGGCTTTTCGATATGAACTTAAGTCAACGATAATTAAAAATTCGTGTGTGTGTTTTTTTTGTTGGGAGAGTGAAAAAAAAAAAGAGAAGAAAGTGTTGCAATCTCACTAAATAATTTTGGTTTGATATATTGTAAATGGCACGTGTGGGAGAGATCGGATGCATATGGACCGTAGATGGGAGAGGTGTGGAAGAGGGGAGGAATCCTAACTGTTGGATATGGTTGAACCCTAATTGAGTTTTTATGTCTTTTTTGTTGGAAATTGGGACTTGATGGGACTTTGTCAAAGAGAGGAGGAAAGATTTTATTTTTATCTTAAATTTAGGCTTTTTGTTTTGGTTGTGTAGTTTGTTGTTGGTAGTACTTTTGTGTGTGGATGAAATGGGTTTGCTCAACTTTCATTTTCCTGACAACAAATTGTGATGCTAATTGCCTCCTTCTAGTGAGAGTGAGAGAGACTAAAGACCTACACAGTAAAAAATATATGTTTGAAACTAAAAGTCGTTCTTAAACAGTTAAACACATTTTTGTCATTTTCAAGATCATTTGGAAATACGTTTTCAACAATATAATGATATATAATATTCGGATCTACGAGTGGTGTGAGGAAAAATAGATCTTAGAAGGATAGAGTCGAATGTGAAAATAGAGAGACCAGAAATTTTAAGTGTGTTATATATTACCTTTTCATTCGACATTTAACACATCGTCGATCGTGGTACATTATTTTACTAGTAATTGTAATAGGTA
The DNA here is from genome assembly GCF_025177605.1 of Cucumis melo. Lineage (NCBI taxonomy): Eukaryota > Viridiplantae > Streptophyta > Magnoliopsida > Cucurbitales > Cucurbitaceae > Cucumis > Cucumis melo. The sequence goes on along the minus strand of NC_066863.1, from coordinate 766,887 downwards.
ACACTTTGACGTTTTGAAGATTATGCATGAATGATAGACTTCTATTAGTGATAATAGTGCTATATCAATGATATAGTCTTTCACGAATGAACTTAATTACCTTCAAATTTCTCAGCATTGTATTATGTCTGTTGATATTTATATATATAGATAGATCGTCATACCTCGGAAAAACGGAAAAAGAAGAAAAGAAATAATATGGATGGGGGACCAATGTTTGTTAGGGTAAGGTTAAAAGGGAAGGGCACTTTTTGTTATGATGAATAATAAAGAAATGAAAGAGAAAAGAGAGAGAGAGAGAGGAAAAATTAAAAAGAGAAGTTTTAAATGTGTTTGGTAATGGCTATCTATTCTATACCCTAAGCCAAGGGGGGTTGTTGTGTGCTCTCTTCATCTCTTCTCTTCTACCCTTCTCTTACCCTTTCCAAACTTTAAAGGTTAACTTATTTGCCTTTGTCTTTGCCTTTGGCCTTCTTATAATTCAAATGGGAAATTTTTCATGGGAACAAACTAAATTAAAACATTACATTATGTTTAATAATGAGAGTGAAAGAGGAGGAGGGGGAGGGGGAGGGGACACCCACCCCTTATTAATCCATATTGTGTCCCACTCTCTCTCTCTTTCTCTTTCTCTTTCTCTTTTGCTAAGGGGTCTCTAGGCCTAGTGTTGATTGCATATGTATGGACCACTCCTTTTAATACTCAATTCAATTTATACACCACCAAATTCAATTTATCCCCTCCTCCCCTCTCTCTCTCTCTCATGTGTCGAGTTTCGGTTTGGCTGATAGAAAAATCCATCATAATCAGAATCACGGAATAGTGAAGGAAAGCTACAGTTATTATGATATAACGTACAATAGCTTTTTACTAATCAATTTGTAGTCATCCTTTACGGTTGTTTTATGAAATTTTATTCGATACAATAGTTTCCTACTAATCATCGACTTGTAAGATATGGTAAGAGATTAATTAGTTCCCCTTTCCTTGATTAAGGAATTAGCTTTCTAATTATTATCGAGTTCTTTGTTAATTTGATGATGGGATTCTTCTAAGTTCCTCTAGTATTTATTTATAATGTGATTTGGAGGGTAACATTCTTTATACATTTTTAACATATAATCCTTCAAAAGTTAATATGGAAAGAGTGAGGGTTTATTACACATTTCTTTTTTATATATATTTTACAAAAATACACAATTTTCGTTTATATATATTGATACTTGCACGAACATATGCAACTAAAATAAAATATGTATATAATTAATGGAAAAAAATCATAGGTTCGAATCTCCAACTCGAAAAAACTAGGTCTAGTGTAAAAGATATTTATCTCAAAATGGAGAATAAATATATCTTGAATATTGACATTTTATGTCGTACATTAATTAGCATAATTTAGACTAGGTTTGGTATCCACTTGATTTTGGAAAATTAAGTATATTTATCGCTCGATTTCTTTTCAACGATGGTTTAATCTTTTTAAATATAAAACACCAACTAATTTTTTTGTTTTCCAAAGAAGCCTTTATAAACTATTTTTAAATATAGTAAAACTTAATAATAAACTAAAATATTTTTTAAAAAAAATTAGATTTTATCAATGATATACACAGATATAGTTCTATTTCTGTCTATCAATATAACTGATAAAAACATATTAGTGTCTATCAATGTCTATCATTCATAGAATTTGAAATTTTGCTATTTATTTTATAAATAATTTATCAAATTTGTTATTTTTTACCATTCTTTTTTTAATTTTCAAAAATTTACTTGACTTTTAGAAACTAAATAATAAATTTAAGAAAAAAAATATATTTATTAACTTAATTTTCTAAAACTAAAAATACCATATAAAAGCTTAAATTTGTTTCTAATTATTATAAAATATGGAGATAAATGTAGCCCTAAAAAAAAATATTGAGAAACAATAAAACAATGAATTAATGGTGATGAAATCTGAAAAAAGAAAATAATTTAATTTTGGGTATTTATTTCCATGTCCATGGGATCCTCTAAATTTTAATGTGTAGGAATCTTAACAAGTGGGAATAGAAATGAATTAATTGGATGACCAAACCCCCATGTGAAAATGTGTCGGATAAATATAATATAATATAATGTGTGTGTGTGTGTATATATATATATATATATATTACTTATTTCTTTTGTTTTATTTTTTTTCTTTGGAATCTTTAAGGTTGTCCTTAATTTAAGGGAACAATCCTTTTAATTATATTCAATCTCTAAGAATACCAAATTTAGTCAATCATAACCAACCAATACCAATCAACAAAATTTGATACTAAATTTCCTAAAGAGTACTAAAAGGGAAAAGGACATCAACAAATAATGTAATGGACTGTTGAGTAAAAACACAAGTGAAGAATTTTGTTGACTTTTCCCTCTCATATTGCTTCTTTAATTATGTGGAGGACACAAACTTTACCTTAGAAAAAGAGAACGTGTGACGGTGTGAGTGTGCCAATGTTATTAAGACACTATGATAAGGCCGAAAATGTTACGGTCGTTTTGTGGGCTTAACCTCTACTCTTTCTCTTGAAGGTTGTTGAATGTCGTTTCTTATCAACCCTTCCTCTTGCTTTTGGTTACGTTTAACACAAATGGTCTCGACATGGGTATTAGATCAAATGCAACTCTGTTATTTCCTAATCGGCATATGTTTACCAACACATTGACGATTTCATTTGGAAAAATACATCATCATGTCTCCTTCAGAACGGTTTGGATCCTCTCGTACATTTTAGACCTTGCTTCAATTATTTGAACATAATTAAGTAAATAATAAAAATATATAATTATTGTCTCGATTTTCAGAATACCCACTCGTATAATCGTTAAAACTAAAAGAAATTACACTTACAATATATTTGATCAAATGGACCCAATGTTTTTCTTTTAATTATGTGACAATAAAATGTGAGTAAACTAGCCTTTTAATAAGCTGTTACCAAATAGAATTTTATTTTTCTCACAAAAGTCATAGAGAAAATTATATTCATTAAAAATGTTGGCCGGCGAAAATGGTGACCTACTAATCATCCCAATAATAATAATAATAAAAAAAAAAAGTAAATTAATTAATTTATTGATTCTTTAAAAAGAAAATTTGGTACAAAGGTAAATGTTAAAATATTGCTTTATTAAAATAATACAAAGGGTATTAATTAAACATATGTTGGAAGAAAGCACATACAATCACTAGATTAAACAAACTTATGCAAATTGTATATATTGACTTTTGAAAATATATATATATATATATAAAGTCAAGAAACTGAATTTAGACCATATACTCTCATACTTTGGATGTATTAAAGAAATTAATTATAGTTTTTTTCAAAAAAAAAAAAAAAGATATCAAGATTAATACAAAAATCATTTGATAAAAGAGAGTTTAATTTAGAATTATATATGTGTGTGTGTGTGTGTCCAAACTTGCTCCACCTCTCATACAACCTTAAAGAAATGAAATGGAATGGTAGTGTGTGTGTGTGTATATATCATAAAAGATCTATATTGAAAGGAAAAAATGAAGTAAATTAAACCATCAATTTGTGTAATTGAAATTTGAGAGAGAATCATTTTGTACATAGAAATAATGGAATGAAATTTAAAGTGCTTTAGAATCCAAATACTTGATCAGTAGAAGCATTCAAAAAAAGAAAATATTTTTTCTAGTAACTCTTGAGTATACACTAAATATAAATATAAGTTAAACTTGGTCTTACTTAGCAAGTGAATTAGTAGAAAATGAGGGAGAAATGTCATGTGAAAGGAAGAAAACTCAAATTTCTACAAAATGACATGTTTTTCTTTCAAAATACATGTTATTCATTAAGTATTAAATTGTTGAGGTCAAATATATTAATAGAGTGTTTGTGTTAAGGAGTTGCATAGTTATAAGAAGTAAGGATTTAAGAAATCTAGTAAAATGTGATCTCTTCGAATCTGCAGTGTAAGGAGTAGATAAGTTATGTAATTGATTTTTTATAATGATGAGACTAACAAACATTTTAGGCCGAAGAAGAAGAAGAAGTTACAAATCATTACTTCTCAACTACTACTTTCAAAATTCTTGAACCAAATACATTTCGAGAATTTGAATTTAAATATATATCAACGTAATGTCAACAAAAGTGGTAAGGATCGAAACAAACAAACAGAAGTAAACAAAAACATGAATATATATATATAAATGAATAAAGATTGATTTCACATGATGTAGGGAGTACTGGTCAACAATGTTGTGCCTAGATGGAGATGGGAAAACAAAAATGTACAATTGTATAGTAGATAGTACATTTGTACGTGCATGATGGTGTGATGATATATATGGCCATAGATTTCATTTCACAGCCCAAAAAAGTACAGTGCCAAACTCCAAAGAAAAGGTTTTAACCAATCAATCAATCACAGCAACCACTTTTCTACCTTCTTCCTACACACCCTATCTTTCACCTCCTTTCTCTCTCTCTCTCTCTCTCAAATCTTAATGCTATGTGACATCAACTTGCTCCTTACCACCAAAGCTTGACCAAACCTGTCAACTCCAACAAAAGAAATCATTCATAGAAAGATTAACTTATAAAATAGTTTGACAATAATGGTTTCCAAAAATCAATGCCAATATTATTATAGACCTTTCATAAACGTTTCCTAAACGTAGAAATACTGTTAAAATATTTAAACACAGTCTACGTATTTCTATGTCAATCTTGTTTTTTCAAACCTAATCCAAGCATCTTAGTCACTATCCGACGTTTCATGATACAGACACGATGTTGATTTTTTGTTGGACATTTTTAGAATTATTTCTACTGTGAAGGCAATTTGAAGGTGTTTATGAAAGGTTGGGGATATGCAACTTTTAGAAGAAAAAAAAAATTAACCATAGGCAAAACTCATCTCTGACCCCTTTTTGCATGGTTTGTTAATTAAACACTTGTTCTAACTCTATAAAGACATCAATCATTTAATTTAATAGTGATAAAGAAACTGATAGAACCATCATATATATTTACACTATCATTTCAGCTATAGTTACTATTTAATTAAGCAAAGTAATTAAAACATAGAAAAAGGCATAGAAACAGATGAATGAAGGTAAACAAAACCAAATTGTTAATGAAAAGTTCAGTTTTTTTCCCTGAGTAATGCAGAAAGGAAAATAAGGAAGTAGTGATGAGAATGATGTGGGAATCTTAAATTGAAAGGCACAAAGACAACCACATGGTCTCCAAACAAGTACTTTGAACCTTGAATTCAAGTGGGGAGCAAAAAATTTGTAGCACTAAGGATTGTGGGGTGTCCTATTTTAAGTATTAAAGCTGTTTTCCACATCTCATTTATAACCCTTTTGGTAGAGGCAAAATGGATCATTGCATCTTCATTGAATGGTGGTTGCTTTTCTTTCATTATTAAATGTCATCTCCAATTCACCCTTTCCAAAACCATGATCACACTCTAATTAGAAAATTTGTATGCAACTCTAACAAAAGTTTAGTCTTATACACATTTTTTGTTCTTGGTTTAATGCATTTTTAGCTAGATTTAGTTGAATAACTTAATTTTTTTTAGTGTTTTTAAGAATGAATTTGGTAGGGATTGGTAGGGTTTGTTCCACTTTTTTACTTTTATTACCTATTATTCAAGCTCGTTAGAATTTAAAATGGACTTACTAAGAGCCTCTCGAAAATGTCTAAGTAAACCTTAAAAAAATCATTCCGAACATGTTCTAATCTAATAACTATGTAAAATATTTTTTTTAAAGAAAAATCCTTTTACATTATTTTTTAACCTACGTAAGTGTTATGATTAACTTATGTACATCTACACGACAAACCTTCAGATCCTACTATATTTGGTGTCAAGAAAATTAAATTTTAGGTAGATACAACTTGACTGACCATACCCTTCTAGCCAATCCATGATGGATTTCATAATCTTATTATCAAAATAGTAAAATCAAACTGGACCACCAAAAAAATATAAGGGGGGCCATGTGTCTGAAAAAGGTGTAGAACAAAGGATTCCTAGTCACTCAATCTTTGAGAACAAAAACAAGAAAAATAGGGAAAGTAATGATGAAATAAGCTACACTAACCATCCAACTAAAACCTTTTTAATAACCAAAGAAATAAATGGTCACATTCGGTTTAGTGGAGCAACAAGGACACTAAATTCTAAAGAAACCACCACAACCAAAAGCAATAGTTGTTGTGCTATTTCTTTAGCCAAATCGTGGGGGCATTTCAAAATGTCAATTTAGTACAAAAACATTCAAAGTCAACGAATCCCGACCAAAATATCTATTAAAGAAATACTAATCAATAATCATTAATTCATTTAAGACTGACCTTCTTTTCCTTTCCTTCCAATCACACGATCATTTCTTTAACCTCTCCTTTGAACAATACTTTCATGGGCTAAAGCCCAAATGATGTACCTTCGTCAAAGCTAGCCCTTTCCCTTCCAAAGGCTGTTAAAAGAAATTTTAATTATTTATTTTAATACGATAGTTAACTAAACCCCTAATTTCAAGGGAAAAAATATATTTATCATTGAGTTATGTTCATTTGTTCAATCTACTAACATATTTTAATTCTAAACACCTTTTAGGCTATAATAATTAAATGTTTCATACTTTTAAAAGTCATTTCCTAAATACTACATGCCTACTTGTAATATCTATTTCAAAAACACTTTCATGGTACTATCAACATACCTCATTACCTAAGAGCTAGAGTGATAAATTACTTTCTAGTTTCTATGTAGTATCTTTAGAGGAGAGCTTCTTGATTAAATTTTCAGCGCGGGTCTAAATATCTTTTAAAGTTTTTATAACTGCTTTTAATCATATAACTAAACTTTGAAATTTCTTGAGTTCTAAAAAGTATTATCATCGGGAGTGAACATGAAGACCAAAATATCGAGCTGATCGATCAAACTGAAGTCGGTCGGTTGGTGTCAGTTTGAAAAAACTCGTTGATGATCAAGGTTAGTTTAAACATTTACTAAACTGGTCATAGTTGGTTTAGTGGCGATTTGGTCAGAAAACCAGACCAACAAAGCGAATGCACACCTCCACTAACCCACCAAGGTCCAACTACAAACAGTTACTAATTTACTCGTATGATTTCCATCAAAGGCGGAAAAACCAGCCAGGTTATTTAAGCAAGATTCAACTTTATATTTTATATATTTTATTTCTGTTATTTTTAATGATACTTTTCTTTTCTGATATCAACCACACGTGAGGCTGAAAATTTGAGCCTTTCATCTTTATGTCTAAGTTGGCTAATATTCAACTTTATACAAATATATAAAAAAAATAGGAAGAAAACAATGAACATTTTACCTTCTCTTCCACCTTCATTTTATAATGTCGACAACTTTCGGTGCACCTATCGTCTTTCCCTCCTAAGGATTTTGCTTTCGGTTCCTTCGCGTTATCCAATTGTCCATAAACAGCACGTCCTCCTGTAAAATTTTCTCGACAAACAAATCATTTCAAGAGAGACACACAACGTGTTCATAAACCATAGTCATGGATACATTTGATTATTTTAGCCCTTCCCTATGAAATCTAAAGAAAGTCAACAATAACATAACCATTCTTTAAGTCTGAGCAAAATCTCTTCCCTTGTTCAAAAAGTTGCTATATTACTCCCTCAGCTTTCATGAATGTTCCAAAACTACCATTGGTATAAAAGTCCTTGGGAGTTGCACATGGAAAGACTTGGAACTATGTACCACCAAGACCTAAATGATGAAGTAATTTAAATTTTCGTTCTAAGTCATTAACACTATTTCATGTCTCAATCTCCGTCCGAAATTCTAAAAAATTATACTCCTAACACATTTCTTAGATGCTTTAGAAAGTTTTAGAAAGTTCAAGTGCGATATTGCAACTTTCGAAAGCATAGGTATTTTTTTAAACAAGTGACAGAATTCAATGGTTTTTTTTAAATATAATTTGAACCTTTTTCCCCAAGTACTAGTCAAATATATCTCACTTCACTATGAAAATCGGGTTTGTGACCCTTAATCAAAACTAGAACTACGACTATTTGGTTAGGATATTCTATAGCTTGGGTACATTCTCTTGTCAATCAGCTCTCTTAAGTAAATGCCACTGCTAACAAGCTGTAGAGGGCAGTTGACTATCCTTCATGAGTGAAATGATCCCTGGTTCGAAGTCCTAAATTATGTATTTATATTTGAAGAGCGAAAGTGTCTAGCCCAAACGAAATGATGGAAACTTCTAGTATTAACTGGGACCAACAATTTTTCTCTCCAAAACAAGGTCACTGTGATGATAGGGTGATAATAACTACAACAATCAACAAAAATACTGGTCTTAAACGAAGGACCAACATCTATGGTATTGTCTGCTTAAAAAAAAACATTTATGGTATTGTGGGACTGGGACATGAAGAAAGAAAAGACCTTTGTAGGGAAATGAAAGATGTCTATGACTACTGATATGGTTCTTGCTTCTTGGTGTTTTGGAAAGAAGATATATTTCATACAATTGGGTAGGCTTTTGAAAAATCTAATGGGAGAGGGAAAGGAAACGAGAAGAAATTATGATTTGATGAATTACTTGAAGTTCCATTGACACGAGGGTGTGGTTTATCCTATTGTCCAGAGAATAAAAAGATATACACATAAAGACACTAGAGGGGTGTTTGGAGAGGTAGGATGTAATCAGGATTACTAGGAAGAGAGATGTTGGAATACCTGTCGAATCAAGGGTGGTAAAAAAATGTGATGGTAAAGTGTGAAAATGATGGAAAATGGGGTTTAGTTGAAAACTGCAGAAACAGAATTGAATTTTTAATAACAATTCGAGTTCAAAAGGCCCAATCCAAACATAAATCTTTTATTACATTACATTATATTCCAATACAATTATGGATGTCCAAACATCCTGTAGAACTGTCAAAAAAGTAAGAATGGAGCTCAACTACTCCCTTGTGCTTGAAACAGGTAATGATATGAACAGAGGGATGTCCATTTCTAGAAATTGAGAGCTTCTCTGGCTGGACAGTAAAGGGGTAAGGAAATCCGATCCCAAAAACTAGCCTAATGATGTTTATACAGAAATGTTACTTCCGAACTTAGAGGGGAAAAAGTGCATGTATTTAAGAAATCCAAACAAATTAAAAGCCATGCATAACTGTAATCCCAAAAGAGACACTTGGATCTCACTTACCTCTTATTCTGCAAACCAGCTGTTAATATTTTCCACATAGCAGCTCTATTAAACAAAGATTTTGACATTTCCAATGCCAACTTTCACTCTTCAGTGCAGATGAGATCATCCCTTCAGCAAGAGTACAGCACAATTCACAGTCCAAGGCTAACCTGTAAAATGTGGAAGGATGGAAAAGAAATTCAATAGTTGATCATTACAAAATCTACACGCACAAAATCAGGTTTGAAGAAAGGAATTACAGAGAGAACGTCGCACTTCTTCCACAAGCTTGACTTGCACCTTCTTCAACAGACATGAGATAAATGGCCTAAAAAATTTATATGAGAATACAACAATGGACCAATGGCCATATGACAGAATAATATCACCTCTTCCACCAAATGTACCAGTGTCAAGTGTCAAGAAAACATGAGAACCATTTCAAACGAAGATTTTATTAGATTAAGTTTCTACTAGATACCTGCCAATTCGAAGTTCAAGAGTTTCTGGAATAACACTTGGCGAAGGATTGCAGCCACACTTTTATCAAATTTGCTAGCCAATTCTATCATTCAAATAAAATTATTTTTCTCACTTGCAAGTTTGTCTAATTCTATTGTTCGAACAGATATAGAACTTGTTTAGTTAGTGTAACCTTGAGAGGTTTAGGACGTGATACAATATAGATAGCAGTTCAAAGAGATGAATCATTTAATGATTCAACTTCAATGCACTCACATCATTAAGATTAAACAATGAACCACATCCGTCGAAACAAACTTCAACACTGGAGATTGTTGCATGAGAGTTTTTAGTAAACATTTTACTTACGAAATCCCCCCCCCCCCCCCCTCCCAAAAAAAAAAAAAAAAAAAAAAGAGGTGATTTGAAGCTGTCAGTCAAAAATAATTATAAACTTTTTTGGGGGCAAAAATAAAATCATTATCCTATATATACCTTGCGTATGAGGGAATTATGGGATCAAACATGAAGATAAGGAATAACTAGGGGCTTCACTGGATTTGACAAACGTTAATTTCAAATATCTTCACTGCAAAGCAAGAGTATCGGTGACCGTCTCATATATACAACAAATATCGCTTTCATTTCGTTTAATGGAAATTTTTACTTCTCATGCCCATAGTGGACACACCTACGAACCTCCTAACTGTGTAGCTGAAACATGACAAAATTTGCCAGCGTTATTATCCTTTCTGACAAAAAAACAAACAGTAGAAATTATCCTTTTCAATTGTGTAGAGGTGTCTTGTTGTACTCCAAAAGAAGTAGGAAGATGATGATCTTCGGCAGAGCAAATGGGGGAATGTCTTGGCAAGTGACAAACCCCTTCATGTTCCTCAGTGAAAGCTTCAAGAATAAAACCCAAAGCAGCTATCTCCGTGCAAAAATCAAAGCTGGTGAATGGACCAACTCCATATAAAAAAGAATAGGTTTAGAGAAGACAATCCTATCTTCTTAAAGGTTCTAACTGAACTTCCATAGTTCCTGAAGGATGAGATTCTTTTCCTTCAATTGAAATAGTCGGACCCAAAAGATCAACAGAATCTTCATCATTACCTAGCACCCAATTGCTTCTGCCAATTGTTCTGTCCCTCCTCCGCTGCCTCTCCCGGTATTCCAAATAAATAGCCATCAATGCAATTATCATAAACCAACTAATCAGAGCCCAAATAAGCCCATGGACGTTTTCACTATCGTATCGATCACCTAGATGCTTCATTCCAGTGAACTGTGCTGCAATACCAATCCCAATCGCACATCTGCCTATAATGGCATGTGAATACTCCCATAAAATCCTTTTGGAGGAAGCCACCTCCCCATTGGCTGGTTTGTTAGGTCTGATGTATGCATTTACTGACTGCATACATGCTAAAAGTATAGCAGCAATCCCGAATTTAACATGTACTGAGCTGACATAAAAACCCCGAAGCTCAGCAACAGCAAAAAGAAGGCCAAGTAGGACAATTGACAAACCTGAATACTGCAAGTAAACGTGAATCTGAAACCATCCATCACCCTTCACGTGTTTCAAGTATCTAGCAGCCAATATCCCGCCAGGTAACAAAATACCCCAAGCAAGGAACATCATGAAACCATGAACAGCTAATACTGGTTGTAGATCCTGTTCGGCCTCTGCAGAACCACGCATAAGCAGCACCCGCATAGGCCTACTGCTCCGAGAAGAGTGCATATTTCTTTCGCTTAAATGTTCATCAACCCATTTAGCACCCATTGCCCATACAACCTTAAGTGGAGTGGTGGGATCGATTACATTTTTACACTCCGGTCCGTGACCTTGAGTACAGGATGGCTTTAAGGGACGGGTAAACTCCAGAGTAATGATACCACTCTCTGACTTGCATCTCACAAAAGTCAAATTCTCTTTTGTCGGATGTACATTTAAAGCTTCCCTTCCATCAATCCAGTAAGTACTGACTCTACCTTTACCAGTTTCATCCATCCAACCCACATAAGCGTAGCTATTAATCATTCCACTTCCAAATCCAATAGCAAGATAACCACTCTTTTTCTCACCACGAGCCGCAATAGTTATAGAATCCTCTGACAGCGTCCAAAAAAATGTAACTTGCTGGTCATCCAAAAGAACACTGTTGTTATACATGTCTGACAAACCACCATCCACAACCTGCACTTTCCAACCCATTTTTGGTTGGTAAATTGAGTGGTAAAAAACTTGGTCTGGAGTATTCCTATCAGGCTGCCAAGTTAATTCCATGGGGCTGGCTTGTACTCCTTCAGCTTCGGGTCCTCCTGCATAGATAGTCTCAGACATGTTCCTCAACGTTGCATTTCCACCGAGCAGGTCAGAAGTAATGTAGAGTGCAACATCATGTCCGGCTTGTATTGAGAACTTCACTGGCACTCCCCTCTCAACTCTCAGTAGAGGAGCCTCCTTCTTATTGATGTAGAGAACTTTTGCAGGGTTGGGAGGATTTGGATAATACAAAGCCGGACCACTTGTTACAACAAGAGGTGCATTTGCATCTGCTATTACAACATCTTGATCCTCGTTGTCTTCTGCAGCAAGCGGACCCAAGCAATCATTCACATGCTCTGAAACATTGAGAACCAGATGCCCATAAGTCCCGCCGTGATTCTGAGGAAGATAGAATGGCCGAATTGCATCAGGTGGTTTCATTGGTCCCATAGCCCAAATGACAGTCATATTTTCAGTATGATTAATAGGCATATCATACTTCCTATCAATAGTAACCAGAGGCCTTTGATACCGAAGGAACGATACCCCATCTCTCCTGTGCCCATAAATCAACTTAGTATTGTTCACCACAACAGGATCTGAACCTTCAAAAATTGTATCTGGGCAAACACCATGCACCGTACCATCCTTATTTATCATACACTCGCTGAGCTTTGTGATGTAGAAATCATCCACAAGCGGCACTCCGTCCTCCTTGAACCCCATCACAGCAACATCCGCCCCAATCATGAGATTAGAACTCTCACTCTGATTTGCCCACCCAAATGCCATGTAGTTTGTCATCGGTATTGCCGCCTCCAGCCCGATGTCAATCAACTTATCCTTGGTGTTCAATGTCCATCTAACCCTGTAGTTATCAGCCAAAACTTTGCAATTCTCAAACGTGGTGGGCTCAATATAAACAGGTTTCATCTCTTCCCCTGAATTACCACCTTCCGACGGAGATGGAGCCATGTTAGGACTACCCGCGGATCCATTTTCCGGTCTCTGTAGAACAACATGTCCAAAATCCGAAGCAGCAGGAAGGTCCCAGGCGGCAATAACTTGGATCTGATCCCATTTAACATTCTTCTTCAAACGCACAACGAATGAAGCATTTTTGTAAGTCTCATTAAGCTTTTGATCAGACACAACAAACCCAGACGTGAAATTAGTGAAATCAAGAGCGATCGCACCCCACCAGTGCACGTCGGTACCAGAAAGCATATCAAAATTCGAAACCCTAAAAGAACAATCATCAATTATCCTAAAGGAACCTCTAAGTTGATGCTGTACCATTTTAAATTCGGACTCAAAATCGACGAGAGGACTTGTTTTAGAACAACCAGATCCAGCATCCGCATAGCAACAAATAATCGAACATAAAAAGATAAAACACCCAACGAAAATGGGTGTGTGATGCATGAGGACGAGATTGGGATCCAAATCACCTTCTCTATCTCGCTAGGATCAGAAACACCACCCAGAATCTAGATTATACAATGTTTTTCTTTGTCGAAGTTGTGAAATAAAATGAATCAAAATTGTAGCATTACCAGAGATCTTGGGCGGTGATTAATGGAGTCCCGATCGGAAATTGAATTGAATTGACAAATTGGAAGAACTGAAGAATCAAGGACGGTTTCTTAGAGTGGGCATTGGACGGCTTTTTGCTGGACACGTTGATTTGGGTTAGTGCGTTAAGCAATAGCTACAAACTCAAGGATTGTGTACAAATAAATAAACAAATGGGAAATTTTTCCATTCATAGATCTTAGGCTTTATTTTATTTTGTTCGTCTAAGTTCAAGGAATTCTTTGTGGAATACAAAATGAGAATTTAATTTCACACTTTCTTCAAATAAGTTTTCTTAAAGCGATATCGTTAGATATAACTTCGTCAATATTGATCGATAGTATCATATCCCACTAGAAACGTGTTCCTTCCTCACGCGATAGTCCTAACGCTCTTAAATTCAGAACTTTAACTTAACTTCGTGTGAACATGCTATGCGATAGGAACATAATACTTCAAGTTAGAAATAACTTAACAAACTTAATTCGTTTCTTAACCTAATTTATTTCAGATGCAAAGCAAAAATTTTAGTAAATAATTTTAAAAATTTTGTTATTTACGGTAATTTTATGTTTTTAGAACAATTAAATGTGACTTTGAAAAAAAAAAATTGTTATAACTATTTTAGAATAGTTTCTCTCAGATTGTTTTGAAGAATTTGGTATTTATTGGTTAATTTTCAAACTTGGTGATTATACAATTCGAACATAATTTCATCGAGGAAGATTAAAACACTCAATTATGTTTAAAGTTTAAATGGATCGATACTACTAATCGAGTTTAGGATAAAATATGAACTTTGTATTAGTCGGTTTTTGTATTGTAGTGGAATTTTTGGTAGGTTTTTTTTTTTTTTTTTTTGTCTTAAAGAAAGAAATGTTAATTTTTAGGTTAAAGACGAATTTGGAATAAAATATATTTTAATTGTTGTTGAAATAAATTGATGAAAATATAACTTGTATTAATTAAAATATCATATGAGTTTCATACTTCAATTAGCTTCATGAGTTTGATGTATATGTTGAGTATACAATTGTTGGGTGGGAGATCGAGATTTTCAACTCTAAGATATAAATTTGTATAAAAAAATTGCTAAAACTAGACTAAATTTGGCTATATTTAATTTACCTATGTCATCAGTTGTTATTAAATTCTCGATTGACAAATAAGTCCATATAGAAAATTGTCAACCTATTTACAATTTTCGTGTAACTTGTTTTTCGTTTTCAGTACAATAATGATAGACGGAGGATTGAACCTTCGATCTTTAAAGACAGAGGTCATGCTAATACCATTAAATCAATTTTAATTTGACCTACGTATATTTTATCGATACTTGCATTGGAACTGCACATGTTAAATCGACACAGACAACCTTATGACATAAATTTAAAATTTGAGAATGCAATTTAAAATTTTGAAAGTTACGTTGAACAAATTAAGAATATATTGAACTCTAAATCACCGTTTAGATCGCAAACATTGTTTCATAGGTGATGCATTAAATATTTAAGATTCAAATGTCTTGGATATAAATATTTTGGATGATCAATGTTTGAAACTGAATTGGAACATTTTCAAATATAATAAAAAAAATAAAATTATTTATAAAATATAAGAAAATTCATCCATTTTTTAAAAATTCACTTAAGGCTGTTTTTTATTTTGCTACATTTGACATTATCTAATTATCTAAGTTACTATTAATATTAATTAATTATTTAATCGATAAAATAATATTTTTTAACTAAACATAATTAAATTAAAGTAAATTGTAAAAAGTATAACATTTTACAAAACCCATTGGATTTTATTGGTTTGTTGTATGAAATTTAAATAAATCGTCAATTATTCTTAGTTTTTAAGAAATAATTAATTAAATTAATATAAATTTATTAAAATATTGATAATTAAGCATGATAATTTATATTAATTAATTAAAGTATCATAAATCATCAATCATAAAGATATGAGTTGAAACTTATTAAATGTGGATAACATATTTAATATTTATATTCAATGAGTAAACTTAATAATAATAAATAATCGATGTTATTAGATTATAAATTACTTAACCTATAGTTAATTTTACTGTTCATCTTATATACACAAAAATTTCACAGTTTTGCATAATATTAAAAAACTTACATCGGGTGAATTTTAAACTTCATTGGATAATAACAACCCTAATTTTAAAATATAAAATTATTTGAAATAAACAAATATAAAAAACGCATGGGTGTTCGCAGTTTGGTTCGGTTTGAAGCTAAAACTGTATCGAACCGAAAAATGAAAAAAAAACTTATTTGAAATCGAACCGAATGAAAATCAAACCACCTATTCATAAATAAAATCGAATCAAAATTGAACCACTTATGCATAAACATAATTAAATAAATAAATTAAAGTAATTCCTACAAATTTACAAACACGAAAGGGAGGGAGCATTTGATTTGCCAAAGGAAGCATGCTTTTTCGCCAGAAGGAGAGCACGCTTGCGTGTTGTGTCGCACATTTTTTTGCCGGAAGGAGAGTTCGTTTGCGTCGTCGGAGGGAGAAGCACACTTACGTTGCACGTTTTTTCGCCAAAAAGAGAGTGCACTTGCATATACATTTCTTCGTTTTTTCGTTTGGCTCGTCTATGTGATATCGTTACGTCTTCCAAACTTCCAAACTTTTTACCCTAAGTTAACTTAATTTATATATATATATATATAATTATTTTAAATAAAACGGTTCGATTCAATTTTAAAATTGATTTTAACATCTTAAATCAAATCGAACCGCATATGAATCAATTTATTTAAAATAGAAATCGAATTGAACTGCATGCATTTGATTTTGATTCGATTAGCGAATCGGTTCAGTTTTTAACTTTATCTTGAACCCCCTCTAATTGTTATAATAATTTAATTTGTATTTGACGTAAATTATTTTAATTTTGATTATAATATTATACACTCAAAATAATTTTAGTTAGAAAAAAATAATAAATAAATACCGAAAAGAAATCGTGGAATGATTTATATTCTTACAGTCATTGTCCCAAATAACAAAAACTGATATATGTATGTTTGTATGTTACCGAATTTTCTAGAAACTATTATAGAATGTGTTCAAGAACAGAGACGAGCATTCTCCAAGCTTCCATTACTTTCATCGTCAGGCTCTTTTTATCATTTTTGTCCCTCTGGCCTCTCTAACTGCTTCTCTTTGATCGGAAAAAATGGCGACCAGAAGAGTTTCGAAGCTCACTAGGTGTGCTTTAGCCGCCATTGACGCGCCCAAGCTTCCCCATTCTCGCTTCCTTCTATCTCGTTCGTGTTCTTCATCTTCTTCTCTCGGTAATTTCATCGCCCCTCTTTCTGTTGCCAAGATCTTTGGTTCCAGACCCGTCGATGGTTCTTCCATGGCGTCGGCCAAGTATTTGGCTACGATTTTCACTCGGAATTTCCACTCTACGCTTCCTTCTCGTTACTCTGCTACGGCTTCTTCTCAGGTTTGATTTTGATCATTTTTTGAATTTTTTGAATTCTTTTTTTTTTTTCTTTTTTTTGCTTTTGGGGTTTGATTGAGGGTGGAGTAAAGAAGATGACCTATTGATTGATTTATCATCCATATTTGCTGGCGGTGTCTATTTATTCGACGTTTGTTTTAGCTTTTTTGGTACTGGAAGTATTGAAGAGGGTAGAAATTGACTGAAATTTTCTAAACATTGATTTAATTGATGGCGTGGTCTTGTAAATTGATGGAAAAAGTAAATGTCAATGTTTAACGAGTGGGTTCTTTTTGGAGAGATTACACCCTTCTCGGTCATCATTTGATAACCATTAACTTGTTCCTAACTTGTTTCCATTAATTACCTAAGATCAAACATCTAGCTTGATAAGATGAAAATCATTCAAAAACATTATTAGAAAATAACTCAATTTTCAAAAATGGTAATCAAACAAGGCTTTAACAATTCAAAATTACGGCGTTTCTGTTTATTCTCAGCATCCACTAATGAGATCGACTGAATTTCACTCTTTGCTGAGAAAACCCATCCTCCAGTGGTAATTGAAATCTAGTAGGGGATTTTTTTCAATCCATTTCTATGATTGATCGGAAAATATCAATGTCAGTTGTATGCTAAGTATAAGTTGTTCAACACTTCTTTTTAAGCAGATAAATCAGACAGACTTCACTGAGATGGCATGGGAAGGCATAGTTGGTGCAGTTGATACTGCACGGGCGAACAAACAACATGTTGTGGAGAGTGAACATTTAATGAAAGCACTTCTTGAACAGAAGGATGGTTTAGCAAGAAGAATATTTTCTAAGGCTGGACTTGACAATTCGTCAGTTTTGCAGGCTACAGTTGATTTTATATCTCAACAACCAAAGGTATGTCTAAATAACATAGTTATACGTAATTTTTAAAGTTAAAAAGCGACAAATAACCATGAATCCTATGACAGGTTACGGGTGAAACTAGTGGTCCAATTATAGGCACACATCTAGCTTTGCTTCTAGACAATGCTCGGAAACATAAAAAGGAAATGGGAGACGATTTTCTATCTGTGGAACATTTTGTGTTAGCCTTCCATTCAGATAAGAGATTTGGACAACAATTATTTAAGAATTTGCAACTTAGTGAAAAGGACTTGAAGGATGCTGTTCAGGCCGTTCGTGGAAATCAGAGAGTGACTGATCAAAGTAAAAATTTTAATCGAACTTCATTTGTCAAATACTCTTGTATGCTATCTGTTTGTTCGTTCTTTTCAGTTGATTATATTTTTTTCTTTTGTTTTGAACAAAGATCCTGAGGGAAAATATGAGGCTCTTGACAAGTACGGGTCTGACTTAACTGAACTTGCTAGACGTGGTAAACTCGATCCAGTTATAGGAAGAGATGATGAAATACGACGATGCATCCAAATTCTATCAAGGAGAACTAAAAACAATCCCGTGATCATTGGTGAACCAGGCGTTGGGAAAACTGCAATTGCTGAAGGGTATGTTTTTGCCTTAGTGGATTTATTTTCCATTATTGTCTAATTTCCTGCTCCATACTAAATAGGTGATTTCATTGTTTTGCACCTGAAATCTGTAATTTGAGTTGGCACTTTTTTTATTGATGTGGATGCTGAATTCGTTTGCTTGCAGATTAGCTCAACGCATTGTGCGCGGGGATGTTCCAGAACCATTGCTGAATAGAAAGGTTACAACTTAATTAACCAATGACGCTTTGTGAGACTATTATTAAAACTGAAATTTTCATTTGTTGATCATAAGCATGTTCCTGTCATTGTTGTAACAAAGGGTCCTGTATAATTTTAAAATAAAGGTAAAAGGAGGTTACTGTAAATCTAAAACAAATTTGGGGAATTGCTTTGGATCTCTTACTACCATATTCTACTGTTTTTGTGCGTCTGTGGAAAGGTTATCATTATAAATTTTCTATAAACTTTCACTGCTTTGTCTTGCAATGTTCGCTCAAAGTCCTCTCGAAGCCTTGTTCTTAAATATTAGAATAACAGATAAATATAAAATGTGGCTTAGTTATTTGCTTTTCTTAGGTTTATGGTAGTGTTGTTATTTGTCATTCGATATGTTTTGGCATCTTCATTTAACCATTGTTTTGTACTGTTCCTTAGTCCTTGTTTTCTTTCATTTTTCTCAATGTGTTTATTTTACCCCAAACTAATATATTGCTTTTGGTTGCATTTGCAGTTAATATCTCTGGACATGGGTTCACTGGTTGCTGGTGCAAAATACCGCGGAGATTTCGAGGAAAGATTGAAGGCTGTGCTAAAGGAAGTGACTGCTTCAAATGGACAAATTATCTTGTTCATAGATGAAATTCATACAGTTGTTGGTGCAGGTTTGTTTACCGACTCATTTTGTCAATTATTTATCATTATCCTGGATTCACCTCATTAGTGTGTTTATGAAGTTGTCATCATGATTTTGATGATTGGATATGAATCTACATAAACGGGTAATGATTTTCATGCAGGGGCTACTGGTGGTGCTATGGATGCCAGCAACCTCTTGAAACCGATGCTTGGTCGAGGTGAACTACGATGTATCGGTGCTACTACATTGAATGAGTATAGAAAATACATTGAGAAAGATCCTGCGCTCGAACGTAGATTTCAACAAGTGTTTTGTGGCGAACCATCTGTTGAAGACACAATTTCTATTCTTCGTGGGTTACGAGAGCGATATGAGCTACATCATGGTGTAAAGATATCTGACAGTGCACTTGTTTCAGCAGCGGTTCTAGCAGGCAGATACATCACAGAACGGTTTTTGCCTGACAAAGGTTACTATATGGTTCATACTTAAAATTTTGTGTTTTTCTCAAGTCCCTTTCTCATTGTCTGTACTTTTCTCCATGCATAGTATTGCTCTTTTTTTATGAACATACAACCAATGCAGTCAATCAAGTTTGAATATTTTTATGGACGTACACTTTATTAGAAAAACAGTCAAAAAAATTTTGTTGTCCCTTTGAGCTTTGAGTTCATGAATGTCACTTTTCTTTGCAGCCATTGATCTTGTTGATGAAGCTGCTGCAAAGTTGAAGATGGAGATTACCTCTAAGCCTACTGAGTTGGACGAGATTGACAGAGCTGTTCTGAAATTGGAGATGGAGAAGCTCTCCTTAAAAAATGACTCTGATAAAGCCAGCAAAGAAAGGTTAAGCAAATTAGAGCAAGATCTGAGTTCACTTAAACAAAAGCAGAAAGAGTTGAATGAACAATGGGATCGTGAGAAATCTTTTATGACCCGTATAAGATCTATCAAAGAAGAGGTAGTTTTAAATTACTTAAATTTGATGTGCGTCTCCATACTATATTATTTTCTAATCCGTCCCAAGTTTGAAAGATCTTACTGTTTTTACGTTAGAAAATGGACGGTCATTTTCATTGGGTTCTATTTTGCCTTTGGTAGATTGATAGAGTTAACCTTGAGATGGAAGCGGCTGAAAGAGAATTTGATTTGAATCGTGCTGCTGAACTCAAGTACGGAACTCTAATATCCCTTCGCCGGCAATTAGAAGAGGCTGAAAAGAATCTTGAGGATTTTCGAAAGTCTGGAATTTCTTTGCTTCGTGAAGAGGTCACAGATCTTGATATTGCTGAGATTGTAAGCAAATGGACGGGCATACCTTTGTCCAACCTCCAACAATCCGAGAGAGACAAGCTAGTTTTACTCGAACAAGTCCTCCATCAGAGAGTTGTTGGTCAAGATATTGCAGTAAAATCCGTTGCAGACGCCATTCGACGTTCAAGAGCAGGACTCTCTGATCCAAACCGACCTATAGCCAGCTTCATGTTTATGGGTCCAACTGGTGTGGGGAAAACCGAGCTTGCAAAAGCTTTGGCTGGGTATCTCTTTAACACTGAAAATGCTTTAGTTAGGATTGATATGAGTGAATACATGGAGAAACATGCAGTATCTCGCTTGGTAGGGGCACCACCGGGTTATGTTGGTTATGAAGAAGGTGGCCAATTGACTGAAGTTGTTCGTCGAAGGCCTTATTCTGTGGTACTTTTTGATGAGATTGAAAAAGCACATCATGACGTCTTCAACATTTTGCTACAATTACTGGATGATGGAAGGATAACGGATTCTCAAGGTCGAACCGTTAGTTTCACAAATTGCGTCTTGATAATGACGTCAAATATTGGTTCTCACTACATCCTTGAAACTCTTAGTAACACAAAAGACAGTAAAGATGTAGTTTATGAGTTGATGAAGAAACAAGTTGTCGGATTGGCAAGACAAACTTTTCGGCCAGAGTTCATGAACCGAATCGATGAATATATTGTCTTCCAACCTCTGGATGCCACCCAGATATCCAAAATTGTTGAGTTACAGGTAACCTTTACATTAACGTTTATACTCGATGAATTTTTCACTACTTTAACTATCATCTGATTTTTGTTACGTCATGTTAAATTCTTTCTCACATATCATTTTTGTGTTTCAGATAAAACGGTTAAGCGACAGACTTAAACAGAAGAACATCAATCTTCATTACACTGAAGAAGCTCTTGAGCTTTTGGGGACGCTGGGATTTGACCCTAATTATGGAGCAAGGCCAGTTAAAAGAGTAATACAACAACTAGTAGAAAATGAGATAGCAATGCGAGTTTTGAAAGGTGATTTTCAAGAAGATGATTCCATTATTCTCGACGTCGAAAGATCTTCATCTGCCAAAGACCTGCCTCCCCAAAAAAGATTGTGCATCAAGAAAGCAAACAACGATTCTACCTCGGAGGCTATGGTCGCCAAAGATTGATTTCAAATGCAAGATTGTGTACTATGGTAAATATTAGGTGATGTAGTTTAGATTTTGTTGGTTTCTTCACACTCTAACATGTTGGAATTTTGGGTATGAGAAGTTTCAATTACGATTGAAACTTGAAAGAAGTCCACAAATCATTTCCCCACAACTAACAAAAGTTGTTTTTATTAGAAAAGAAAAAAGGCTTTGTTTCAAATCCAAAGACAGCGAATATGTGAACTGAAATTAGAAATTATACCAATATCGTTGTAGGCTCGAGTTTCACTTCTTACATTTAATGTATGAATCTGTTGTTCATATTGTGTATGATTCTGGGGCATATTAAGAAACAGATAGTAGATACGAATCCAAAATTGATTACTGAAAAAAATTTAGAAAAACTTGTATCCGTACATGATTTACTGGGACAGATGGCCAGAGAGAGAGAAATTTATGAATTTGAAGTGTCCTTTGCTTGTTGGGATATTTTATTTAGTTTGGTGAATAAATTGTCTGTTTGTGGTTGGTGATCCCATTACACCGACACAACAAATTTGACCAAAGTGAATAATTTCAAATTATCTTGTTTTCGTATTCAAATTAATTTAAAAATATTCTTAAGGCATGCATTTTCTTTGTTATTTGAACTATTTTGTTATTAGTTCGTATAGATAATTATTTTGTTTCATTTTGAGTGTAATGTGTTTGGAAGTGAGTATAATTCAACAATAATTAAGAGATATATAAATATATGTAACTATAACTTCCAGAGAGTTAGTATATATTGATGCTATAATCACTTTGGTGAAAGTAAATTAATTGGATTTATATTTACATGGTTTGGGTAAATAGAAGCACAGTAAGTAATGGGTATTGTCATATTCCGTAACAAAGTAGAATATGGTTGGAGAGGACAAGGAATGGACTCCCATTCATGTAGGGCCTCTTCTTTTATTTAATTTTTCTCTTCTTTTTCCTTCCCCTTCTTACAAATTTAAATTTATTTAAAAATGATTTAAGTAATATGATAAAGATTTTAGTCTTTTTTTTTTTTTTTTAAATGATACAAATATTTATAAAATATAGTAAAATTTTATACATATTATTATTGTAGACACATTAATAAACCATGATTAAAGTATCTATCATTATGAAATGTAAATGTTTTTTATTGGTTTTATCTTTCAGTTTTCTTTGATTTGATTTAAGCATACTTTAAAACTATTGTTTTTATCGAGTTCCAATTTATTACGTGGAAATATGGACAACTATGACTTTGAATATTTAGAGTTATAGATATATATAATTATGGATAACCATGATTATTTTGTAAATATATTTTGTGGATATTTAGGAATATTATAAGTATTATGTTTGTTTCATAGTAGAAAAATTTTACTTGGGAATGTATCGAATTTATACAATGTTCCAAGATGCCCTTGCAACTATTTATTGATCTAAAATTAATTTGACAAAGTTTGAAAAGGGCATCCAAAACTTTTTATTTGCTCTCTGCCCTCAAAGCCTAGGAGAATCTTCGAATATCAAAGTATGTTGAGATGTATTACTATACTGCAAAAACAAACACGATAGTTTACATGTCTGCTCTATAAAAATCTACTGCTATAAAGGAGCATATGCTTTATATGATTATCTAAACAATAAAATTAATATCCATCTCTCTCTATATATAAATATATATTACAACTTTTCAAACATCTTTAAAGATGAGTACCGAAAAATAGTGTCTATCGACTAAACTAAAGTCTATTGCACGAGGGAATGAGATATTAGTCTTAGTCGTTGTCGTTTTGGAAAAATTCAAATAATTTTAAAGAAATAAATTGATTGACTGACCAAAACTAAACACTTTTATTTTCAACGATCAAAGTCGACTTAGACATTTACTAAACCAATCACGACCGTTTTCGTGGTGGTGTGGTTGAAAACTACCTCCGCTGATCAATAATCATCCATACATTCTTAATAACTAGAAACTAAAAAAAGTACATTTTAGAAGAACATATTCTAAAAGTTCCGATAATTATAAAAATACATATTCTTCGAAACTCGAGACATAAAAGGGATAATTAATTATTTTTTGTTATTAATTTTATACAAATTAAAGCATAAAAAAATTGAATAATAGTGATTGAAAATAATAAATGAAATATATATAGAAGAGTCCTCCTAAGAGAAAAAGTATAGAGTACTCCATCATTTTTGCCGCTAAACTTGAAAGCATTTCCTCTGCTTTTGAGTTCTTAGTGTGGAGCTTTGTAAAAACCAAAAGAAAATTCCTCTGTTCTAAGAGATTGAAGAACACAGCAGAGACGAATCAATAATGCTTCTCCGTTTTCTTTTTCTTCTTCTTCCTCCGGTGATTCTTTTCCCCGTAATTTAGTTTCCACAATCAGTTCTTTTCAGTTTCCGATATGGCCAAGTGTCAAAGAAACGACGTTGGATCTGTAGTTTTTGACCGAGCTTCCACTTCCTCTCCCGCCGGCAGCCATTTCCGCCTATGCGCTCCCTTCTCCACCGCTTCATTCCGTAGGAAGATTTTTGACGCTGTTAGTTGTGGCGGAAGTTCCCGCTATAACTATCATCACGACGGCAATGTTGGTGGCGGCGATGGTACTGTTTCCACAGCCATTAAGTCTTTGTCCGAGATTGTGAAGGAAAGGGAGGCAGCTGGGCCGAAACGATCCAATGCGAAGTCGGAGAAGTTGTTCGATCTTCTTAAGTTGGAGTCGTCACCAGAATCGAAACCGGAGACGAAGAAGAAGGAGGAGGTGCTGGAAGAGTTCAAAAGCGTGGTGAAGAAGTTGCAGGATGAGGATTTGGAGGAGAGGAGAGCGGCGGCGAGTGGAGTTAGGTTGCTTGCTAAAGAGGATGCAGAAGCGAGAGGAACGCTTGGAATGCTCGGAGCCATTCCGCCGCTGGTTGGAATGCTTGATTTGGAAGACGATGAATCTAAGATCGCTTCGCTTTATGCATTGCTTAATCTTGGAATTGGAAACGATTTGTGAGTTTTTTCTTGCTCTCTCTTTGACCGCTTTGCACAAATGTTTACTTAAGGCGAGTTCTTGGAATCGATTATTTTTTCTAAATCTCCATTTGTTCTTCATTCTGCCCCAGGTTTTTTATTCTCCCGTTTTTATTTTCTTCTCTTTGGTGGGAAGGGAATGGTACTGATGAGTCGCTTTCAGTATTTTCTCTAAATTTTTCATCGACTTTCGATTCATCGATTCTTTTAATATTCCGAGTTCTATTAACTTCTGATTCCATTGTATTCTTTCTGTAGTTTATGTCCATATTTTGTCTGTACCTCCCTACACTGCCATCCCCCCTTCCCTCTCGGAAAACGAGACATAAAAAAGAAGCGTAATAGAAGGATAGTGAAACTATACGAAATGTTCTTGAGGCGTTGAATTGCGTAGTTTGGTAACCCTTTTTCTAAAACTAATTGTGAGGAGAGAGAGTCAAAATTAAAAATAGGTTAAATTACTTCTTATCTTGTTTAAAGAAAAGTTAAAATCATAAAAATTATCCATACTATTTATTTTTACTCATATTCTTTCAAATGTTACTAACAATATTATTCATATGGCACGACTAATTTAGATTAGAAATTTGGATCACATCAACCGATATCCGTAATACATTATCCCAGGTCTTATTTTTCGTCTAAAATTCTAGAGGATCCAAAAGTTAGTCTTCAAACTTTTATAAAATGTTAGTGGTAATTTTGCATCTTTTAAGAGTAGTGAGAAATTGTTTAAACAGCGAGGAAAGTTTGCTACAAATTTTTAATCTGCATCCATTTATTGTGCTTTTTTTACCCACCTCTTCGTTCTGTTGCTCACCTTTTTTTTTCTCCTTGACTACATTTTCTTGAATCTTGTACTGTCTGCTTCCATGACCATCATAGCCTTGTCAAACTCCCCTCCCCTGCCACATTGACGATCCTCTGTTTTTCCTGTCTAATTTACATACATCGATTGACAACTTTATATCCGGAGTTTATTAAATCTTTGGATTTTGCTTAATTTTTAACCCCACTTTCAGGAACAAGGCAGCCATTGCTAAAGCGGGTACTGTTCACAAAATGCTCAAGCTGATCGAATCTGAAAGTTCCCCAAATCCACCGGTTTCAGAAGCCATAGTTGCAAATTTCCTTGGGTTGAGCGCTTTAGATACGAACAAACTGTTAATTGGCTCATCGGGTGCAATTCCATTCTTGGTAAAGAACTTATACGACCCACATCAAGAAAGCAGTTCACAAGTCAAGCAAGACGCTCTCCGTGCGCTTTATAACCTCTCTATTTCCCCATCCAATATTCCGTTCATCTTAGAAACCAAGTTGATCCCGTTTCTTCTAAACGCATTGGGAGATATGGAAATAAGTGAAAGAGCCCTCTCTATTCTAAGCAATGTAGTATCAACACCAGAAGGTCGTAAAGCCATAAGCACTTACCCAAATTCATTTCCAATACTAATTGATGTCTTGAATTGGGCTGATTCACCAGGCTGCCAAGAGAAGATATCCTACATTTTAATGGTAATGGCACACAAATCTTATAGTGATAGACAAGCAATGATTGAAGCTGGGATTTCATCAGCTTTGTTGGAACTAACTCTTTTGGGCAGTACATTGGCTCAAAAGAGGGCCTCGAGGGTTTTGGAGTCTTTGAGAGTTGATAAAGGGAAACAAATCTCGGATCATCTTGGAGGAAATTCTTCTGCTCCAATTTGTGGTTCTTTAACTTCTTTTACTAACCCAATTCTAGGGTCTGCTGAAGCTTTGGAAGGATCGGATGATTTGGTTAGTGAAGAGAAGAAAGCTGTGAAGCAATTGGTGAGGCAAAGTTTGCAAAACAATATGAGGAGAATTGTGAAGAGAGCCAATCTGCCTCAAGATTTTGTGCCTTCTGATCATTTCAAGTCGCTCACATCAAGTTCCACTTCAAAAAGCTTGACATTTTGAGTTCTCAACTACCTGGAATCATGGCGTTATTGAAGATTCTGAAGTTAGTTTCTCTTTATAAATCCATCTATCTTGTGTAGTTTGAACTTTATTGTTATTATTTTTTACCATAGGGGTTGGTCAATTGGCCTTTATTGTTTATCATAAAGTTAAGAAATTAAAAATATATTAAAGATTTGTCTTATAGATTGAGTCAACTACATGTTTTAGTTAGTTCCTATCGAATGCTTTTGCAGTTTAATCGAAGCTTCTATCTAGTCTCTTTTGCTTTAACATTTGCCTATTCAATTAGAGGAGTTAAAATCACCTAAAAATACACTATTAAAATTTCTCTATTTTTAGGTGCCTAATTCCTCCTCTAAACTATGCAAAACCCTTAACTTCTTCCAAGTTCATCATAATTTAGAAAAGGTTAAAAAGATGGGAACTAAATTGAAATTGAAAAGACATCTCTAATAAATTGAAAAGACATCCCTCATCAGAGTTTAAATGCACACGTTATTATCCCAATAAATTCGAATTTATAGCCTCAATTCATTCTAGGCAAAAGCAAATCCAGTGGTGAAGTTAAGTAAAAAAAAAGAGGAAAAAAATGAAGTTATCCAATAAATGTACAAATACTGCTATTGAAGTTAAAGTTGTTTATCCTAACGAAATGATCTCTAATAATATTTTATCATTCTAGCACGCGTATTTATTAGAAAATTACGTGTTCTCCCCTCTACTATCTCCCTCCCTCTAACTTCAACAGTGTTCCACAGATCAGTAGTTCCATTTCTACCCCTGCAGTGATGAAAGAAAAGGTTTTATGTTTATGAAATCAAAAATCCAAGAGAAGAATAAAATTAAATAACCAAAATTCATGGGATCTACCTACGGTCGAATCACCGGTAGTGTTCGTACCATAGGATCTCCAAACCACTATGGATGAATTAGTGATAGAACATAGTGGAAGGCTCTTAGAATTTTTGAGATCCGAAGTATTGTAATAAATTACTGGTACCCTTTGTCTCTCATACAGGTCCCCATAGAATTTAATATTTACACATTACTCACTTATTTCTGTTACAAACACTGTCGGTCTATTTTAATTTATTTATTTTATTTTTTAGTCCTCCTAGAAAGAAGGAAACCTGAGAAAGCTCTATTTTTATTTTTCTTGTTTGAAATTGGAAGTGGAAGATGTCGTTGAAACAGGGACTGCCTTTTCTTGTCTTGGAATATTTTACTTTTTGATTTCATAGCATGTGGCTCTCTAATATTTTACTCTACTTCTTTGGATCTCTCAAATTGAATTGGATAGACTTTAGTTCTTGTAGTTAACTTAGATTTTCCTACTCATGTTCTGTTTATATTTGTATATATATGGTTCCATTACAACTTCATCCGCTGAATCTTATGATTGTATTTAGTCCTTAAATTTTGTTTTCAATGGACTATACAATAAATTTAGTATTAGATTTATGTGGATCAGAATTGTATTAGATAGATGAATTGAAAGTTTAAGAATCTATTAGACATTTTTATTTGAAAAAGGTGAGTATCCGTTAGACATTTCTCTTAGAAAGAAATGAAAGAATGTAGGCTTCATGCAAAATGGAGTCTAACAAAAGAGTAGGAGGAGGAGCAAGAGACCAAGAGAAACTAAAAAGAAAAAGGACTTAAATCCAATAAAATCAAACAATTTAGACTCAATAAGTTATGGACTTAGGAAATATTTTAAATACACCAAAGACAAAACCTGTACTTTTGTTTCATATGGGTGTATTATATTTTAGTTTGTTTCTGCAAAGTTGTAAATTTGAATAAAAAAACTATGTCTACTTTCTTGTCTTGTTTGCAGATCCACACAAGATTTGGAGTATGGAGCTGATAAAACTGGAAGAGATTAAAAGAAGAAAAAGAACAATTTACGTTTTTTGGTCTCTGAGATTTGGTTTGGGTCTGAGTTTTCAAAAAACTCAAAATTTTATTCTTGAGATTTGCATTTGGTAGCATTCGAAGTCCATATCAACTTTTCGTCGTCATTAATTAATAGAAAAACTGAGAGAGATCAAGAATGCTATCAAATACAAACTTTAAGAATGGTTGAGTAAGAAGACTCGAGACTCTAAGTATAACCTAAACCAAACTTCGAAACCATAAATGTAATTTCGACCCAAAAATAAAGCTGAGCAGCACGTATCTGCACTGCACGAGGTTGGTGAATGCATTTATAGCACTAAATTTTACTTTCACCTGCTGACTGCTATGTATTTTGTTATTCAATGCCCTTCCATTTCTTTCTCTCCACTGCTTTTAAAGCTTCTTTTGACTCTTCTGTTTTTCTTTCTTTGTTTCTCACTTTTAGCATTTAGTATCAGGAAATATAGCCCATATCCTTCTTTGAAAAGTATGAGTATAAACCTATCTGATTCTTTGTCAATGTTGGAAAAGTTCTACTACCACAATGGTACATACTCTTTCCACTTTCCATTCATTAAAGAAGTACTTAGAACACATAATCTTAGATAGGTGACTATCATGGATTGAACTTATCTCCTATTAACCTTTAATCAAACTTATATCTTTGATCCATTAAGTGTTCCTTTTTTATGATGGAAGTCAATATTACCGTAATATTCAAATTTTCCCTTAGAATGAACTAATGGGACGTTGACACAGTGTCTTCTCCTTTACCTTCCCTACTCACGTGTCAACAAAGACTTCCTTGTTCCTTGTATTTCTATAGACTGCTTTTATGACTTTATTTATATTATATTTGAAAATAAAGTACAAATTTGGTTCCATGTCAGTATGTTTAAGTTTTAATTTGGCCCATTTTAGTTTTGATTTTTTATTTTTCTCGTTACACCTCTAAATGTTAAAAGTAAACAGCCAAAAAACTTAAAGATGCAAAGACAAAAAGAGAGTTTATGAACTTAATTTTAAAGACCAAATAACTACTAAAAGAGACGAACTTAATTTTAAAGACCAAATAATTACTGGAAGAGATGCGGAAAAGCACTCCCTCCCATTTCTTACTCGGCCTTACCCCATCAGTAATTTGATTGCTACAGCTAGCCAAATTATAGTTTTTTAAAGAAAAAAAAAAACTTGTGAATTGTACTCATGCAAGTATATGTGTTAATATGATTTGTGAGATTTGCTTAAACTATACGGACCATATTAAGAAACTTCAAACCCATGAATTATTTTCTTTTTTTCTTTTTTTGGGGGGGCGGTTAAATGATTATGTGGGCTGGAGAAGAGAACATGTATGGTTGAAGTATAGTATCATAACAGTGCTTCTTTTAATGCAATGAAGTGCTCTTTATAGATTTGGCTGCATCCTATTTAAAGTTGATCTGCCAAAACCCTTCATTCTTTATTTTTCCATTTTAACTTTTGGGGTCTCTTAATTTAGGACTGTCTTTCTATAGTCTATAATACCATAGGGGCCTTTCAGCACAAAATAAAAGCGTCACTCGACTCCCAACTTTACTCAAAAGATTTTGAGTATATTTATTGAAATGAGCTGTAATTTCCACATTGCAAGCTTTTGGTGTTTAGGCCAAAAGTAGATGGGACTTGCAATATTAATCAGTTGAAAGGTGTAGGCAACAAGTATGTTTGGGAATTATATGAAAATGACTCTTTAGAAAGCTAGTGGTATAGAGCAACAACAATAACTATTATTGATTTTCGCAAGCATGTACATATATTATTCCATATTCTTTATATATATATATATATATATACATATAATATTCTTTTAGGATAGGAGTTGTTATATCTTTGGCTAAGAACAACCCATTTGTCTCATTCTTTTGATTGTGAAGTTAACCTGTAAACTAATGAGGATCATGGTTGGTAGTTGAGTTCTTTATGATTGTCTTATCTTGTGCATGGAAAGGAAAAAAGAATGGAACTTTTTAGAATTTGACACTTTGTTTAATTCATTTATATTGGAAGGTTTAATTTCAAAATTGAGTTCTTCACTTTTCAACATTTAAAATAGATTCATAAACTTCCAATTATGTGTTTAATAGGTTCCCTAGACTTTCAAACTTGTCTAGTATATATTATTAATATTCGAGTGTTATTATCACGATGTACGTTAGTTTTGATTGAAAAAGAAACAAAGAGGAAAAGAATTTGCCAAATTGTTGTAGATCGATCTATTTCTCTGTCGTTGAAGAATGCTTTTATTGATTTCTTTACGTTGTTTTGGGTTGAATGTTATGTATGAGAATTTTGAAACAAAGTTAAAAGAAATCCACAAATTTTTTGCAACGGTTGCTTAAAAGGAGAGAAAGTGGGATAAAACATTGATCTAGGAAGAGGAACATTCTTCCATCAGCGGATCGACAAATATTTTGATCGGAGTCTATGAACAGATAAATATATTATCACCATCGGACCATAAGGTATGTAAAGTTTATAACTCAATACTATAATAATCAATGTAGAAATATGCTACTGGCTCTTTCGTACACCTGTTTGCATAAATGATAAATGGGGATACTCTTCTTTTTCTTTTCTTCTTCTTTTTTTTTTTTTTTCTTCTTTTTATAGGCTTTTATTATTTGCTGCATATTCCATATGCATATATATAGACTTTTACTGCATTATCGGATATTCTCTTTTATGGACATTTTACTTTTTGGATAAATGATAAAAAGGGACAAATATGCGTTCGTGTGTTAGGAATGGTTGCGAGAGGAAAGTTGGGTTTACACATTTTTATGGATTAACTGCCGAATTTGAATAGACAGAAGACTTCTGTTTAGATTATTATTGGACCAATCCATTTGCACCATATACATTAGGGAAATTGCTACTAATAGCCAAAATAATTTATTGTTTTTGAAAAAATCTGCATTACAAATTTTCGAAACAATATTGACGATACGGTACTTAGATCGAAAATTTTATCTGATTGTAACCTTTTTGTTTCTAAAAATTAACTTTTCAAGTGTATTTGATAATCAATTCATTTTCTTTTAAAGAAAATTTTGTTTTCAAAATTATGAATGAAAATTCAAAATGAAAAACAACTTTAAAAACATACATTTTGTTTTTCAAAACTAGTAAACAA
Source organism: Cucumis melo (assembly GCF_025177605.1). NCBI lineage: Eukaryota > Viridiplantae > Streptophyta > Magnoliopsida > Cucurbitales > Cucurbitaceae > Cucumis > Cucumis melo. Next base: position 734,998 of record NC_066863.1, on the reverse strand, counting down.
AATTAAAATTAGTTACCAAATGTATTATTTTTGTTATTAATATATAAAAATTTAAAAACAGAAAAAACAAATATTGAGAATTAAAAATCGTTATCGAACAAAATCTTAATAAATACTCTTTTATTCCTTATTATTATTATTATTATGGTAAATGTATGCTCATGACGGAACCGTAAAATCATATGATCATATGCAAATTTCAAAATAACAAACAAAAATACTCTTGATAACCACTCCCTTTTATTTGATGAAAGTGGAATTTTCTTTAAATAAATATGAAAAGATTTTACAATATATAATATACATATTAATGTATTTATAATAATAAAATACACAATATCGTAAAAAAAACATAATATATAATTTCTATAAAAAAATTTCAAAAATAGAACATTTAACAAAATATTTACACTTTTATAACAAAAATCAAATATAATAAATTTTATGTTTTGTTCCATATAAATAATTGGTCAATTTTTTCTATTTTTGAAAAACTCTTAAACCTATTATAGCTCTTTTGAGGGAAAAAAATCCAATACATTGCACAATCATTTAACTTCTAAAATTAAACTTATATGCATTTATTTGAAAACAATTCAAAAATCAAGTAATTTGCAAAAATTTGCTTTTATTTTCCATTTTTTTTCTAATTTATTTAAGAATTCAAACAATAAAAACTATAATGATAAAATTATTGAGAGGAAAAAAAAACCACAATTAATTGAAAAATAAAAACAAAATCGTAGGTTTAAGGGACCATCTATGATCTATCATCGAGGGGCGAAGCAGAAGTCCAAACCGTAGAAGGAAGCGTTGAGCCATTTGAAAACGGAAAGGCCATTTTCATTAAATTTCAATTTCCCCCCCAAGTAATCGTAACATATTATCAATGAATAGCAACAATCTATAGACTCCATTGACCATTCTTTAGAACTCAAAGACATGATTATACAACCTATAGAACAGATCCTGTCCAAATATCGTCATGACTTCAATGACCGATCTCAAGTTAAGGAACCAGCTCAACTTCATGTAAAACAGGTAACAATCTCTCTCAATATTTCAAAAAACCTAGTAACCTAATTTTGAAAGTTAAGTACACGGTTACCTTACCAAAATGGTTCTACTTCGTCTCCGTAACAGGAAGATAAACACCTTCCGCAGCAAGCCAGACGTTGTCAGCACGCTTCTCCCGGACTCCGCAGACCTGCAAAGGCAAAGAAAATGGTTGGGATTCGAATTGTTGCTTCCAAATGAGTAGCAGACAATGTTTGCATTGAGATAATCATTTGTTATTCACCTCCTGCTGCCCTCCAGCAATACGGCTGTATTTCTTGTCGTGACTATGTAGGTAGCCACCGGTATCAATATGCTGAAGCCGAACTCTCTGTTCTTGCTTCCATGTCTTTCCACTTCCTTCGATCATAAGCCTATACAACTTTTGCAGGTGAGGAACTAATAATGTGTATGTGTAATAATAACAACAATAATAATGTGTTTATAGAGAAAATAATTATCATACCTCCAGTAATCACCAGAGTCGGAGTCGGAATCCCCACCAAAGCAACTAACCTGCACCAAGGAATCCAGAACCATCAGCAAACATAGAGACCGTAATTAGACTTCAAAATTCAAATTTCTCATGTTCTGTAACCATATGACATAGCATACATAACTGGGTTCATGACCCTCTCCTCCACAATTGGACTAGGTTTGTTGACTATGTGTGGCATTCCATTGCCATTACAAAGCCCAGAATTCTCACATATCGTGATCTCTAATACAAGGCTAAAGTCCTCAAATCCCGTAATCATACAGCGAGGCGTGCATATCAAACAAGTCAATTGCCAAAACAAGTCAAACAGTGGACGACAATTCACACCGTTTAAGGAAACTTAGATACCAGTCAAAAAAGTAAAGGTGATGTAGTGTAATTGCCAACGGAAAACCATTGCATGATCTGGAGGAAGAATGAAACGGTTATAAAAACGTGGGAAGAGTGACGAGAAGAGGGATGTCAGATGAAATAGTATCATATCATAAGGTTAATTTTTGAAAAACCAATGTTGTGTAAAATATTATGGCGTCCTTGAACTTGGTTTCTTCGGTAATTACAATAACAACGAATCTAGCCCAGAACAAATATTCCTAATAGCAGAATAGAATACTCAACCAACAATCTTTGAAATCTGTTAAATGCCAGAAATGCAGTACTATACGTACATCTAAATGAACTGAATATTCTGAAGGCAAATTCATATACTAGGAAAGTTCGTGCAAGTAAAAGACGAATGAGAAACCTCGTATTAGTTCTACAATATGAACCACGTATGGTCCACTATGTTTCCTTTGTTAACTTTGATAACTAAATTCTCAGGAATATAATCCCAAGTTCAACACGCCTGCAAACAGGTTAGTAGCTTTCTTCCTCCACCAAACAACAAATACTGGCCTTGATTAATGCCCTTCAACTTTTTGTTTGAGGTAAAACTAACAGTGGGTGGAGGATTGAACCTCCAACCTTTAGGAACGAAGGTTACACAAATACCAAAACTCACTTTGGCCGGTTAATGCCGTTAAGTTATGGCAGTGTTGAGCTTTCTTTATGAATTCAGTCATCATGAAATCAACACAAGCGACCAACATAATTGAAAATACAAGAGAAACATCAAACCAACGAGCAAACACAAAGGGATGCCGTGAAATGAATGTTACAACCAACATATTATCATGAGATCATCCAGTAAAAAAAAGTGATAAAAATGAATGTTATAATTCAATTACCTCTAGATTTCCCGATATTGGGGAGGCGTGCAAGTGACTGTGTAGCCATTTCCTTGTCCTCATGTGTTGCAATCTGATTATTGTACCACTTTTAATGGTGTCTCCCTGTTTCGCAGATGTCCCAGGCTGAGGTCTTACAATCTGCCAATGATAAACTCGTTAGATTGAAAGACAACACTAACATTCTAGTGGGTGGTGGGGGGGTGAGGGGACAGTATAACATAAGTTTCATCACCAAATCAATCAGCAATAAGAAGAGTAGCCATCTATTTGACTGCTAACAATTTTTGTTGAAAGGAAAGCAAAGGAGAGAGACTTACCCAGTAGCTATTGGAATCGTCAACATTTGGAAACCCAGTGACCGACTGTTGCCCACTGCCAGAACCATAGGGCACGTCATGGGAATGCAAACGGAATTTAGTTTTCTCGTGCATTAGCTTTAGAACTGACCCGTAAGTAATCTGTCCAACAAAGGCACCAATCAACAAAATGGTTCAATTGTAGGATTCAATTACTCAAGTTAAGTTATGCTTGACCGCTGTAAGATTATGAAATAACAGGAAAGCAAATGAAGATCTGCATAAGAGATGGATTCATGTGAAATTTTTCAGTAAATAGAATACAATGTTAAAAAAGTTATGACGATTTCCAACTAATTATCTATCAGCGTTTGAGCAGATTCCTTCAGTTTCATGCTCATAAGTTCAATTCGAATCCACATTGCTGTTTTCCTCACTCATTAATCATCATATCTTCTCTCAATCATTACATTTGATCGGTTCTAAACCAAGCATGGAATCTCCCGAAAGAAAATCCATCTTCTTAAGTAAATTTCTTTCAACTTCCACACTCCTAAGTTCAAATCGAACCAACATTATCCATTTCATCACACGTTAATCATACTATTTCCTATTTCATATCAATCTCGTCGTGTCTTCACCAATCATCTACGTAGTGAGCTAATGACCTAGATTTCTAGTCAGAGAGAATCCAGCGCAAACGAATCAATGCAAACACAAACAAAGCACATTAAAAAGGTTAACTGATTCAAACCTCAACGCCCTCGGAGGACGCAGCAGAGGCAGACGACGGGGAGCCATGGTCAAGATCGAGACCGAGAAAAAGAAAGAGCGCAAGAGCGAAGAAACCAATGGCCATAACGAAAAGCAAGGCGATGAACCAATTACGCTGCCAGAAAGGCAAATCGGAATGCGACGACGGAACTCTCTCCCTGTAGACAATCCTCGTCGGCACTGACGATGGAGAAGAAGCAGAAGCCGAAGGTTTTCTCCGAGACAGACCCGAGGACCCTGAAGAAGCCACGGTTGATCGGAATAACACAACACCAAAACGACGCCGTACGATCGAAAAGAAATGGAAGAAACTATTCGACTCCGATTTTGGGTTCGATCGGTGAAAAACTGAGAATTGGGATTTAAATATTTCTTTTCTTTTCTTCTTCTTTTAATTTCCTTTGTGAAGACAAATAAATTAATTAAATTAGAGTGACTTCGGCGTGGTTTGGGTGACACGTAAGAATACTTAGTCTGAACGAATAGGAACTTTACACGTGTCTTCTCGATGAGGTGGCCAGTTTTTATTGGATGCAATGGAGTCTTCTTACCGGTCTCAAACTCTGATGTGACGTGGACTCCCTAATAATACGGACGAGGACATACCCATTTTAATTTGAAAAATTATTTTAAACCACGTTTGTGAAAGTATTTATGTTGTTTAATTATAAACTTATGATTAAATATGTCATGATTGAACTTGGTATTAATTATAAGTTACTCGTGTTCCAAAATAAAATTAGAGACAGTAAAATTAAGTTTTCATTATAATTGTTGGATGATGTTCACATGATTTGGTCTATGGACTAACTAGACATATGCTCATAAAGTCTACTAGAAATCTCTGTAAATAATGAAGTTGAACTTAAGTGTTTCGCTTCTTTAACGAGCGTAGCATCAAACCATTGAGATCAAAGTGTAGTGTAGGCATCCAACCATCGAGATCAGAGATGCCCACAGGATAGGGTTGGAACCAAGATCAAGCGTAGGCATCCAACCATCGAGATTAGAGATGTCCATGAGGGTTAGGGATGCCACTCCCTATCCCTGCCTCTTATACCATTCCCCATCCCCACCAATTTCCCTATGAGAACATATTCTCGATTTTTTTAAGTTCAATATCATTTTCCAATCCACATTTTGTAATGTTGTTTTTTTTTATAGAATATTATCAATTTTATTATTTAAAAACAATTCAAAATGTCAAATTCAAATAAAATTTCAACCACATACATTTAGAGATCCATCCATAAAATTCAAAAACCCATAAAAAAATCAAATATCAAGAAATGGAATTGAGAAAAACAGTAAATGAATAATATCAAAATATGTTTTTTTTTCCTAACTATTTTACATATTATTAAATAAGTATATATATATATATGTTTGGTGCAGGGCGAGGATAGGGTCAAGGTTGGGTAATGCATTCCTCGTTCCCGGCCTCGTGTTGCCAACGTAGAAAAAAAAAATCCACTCCCTCCCCCATTCCCTAAGTAATTAAAGCCCCGGCCCCGCATGTTAAATGGACATCACTAATCGAGATCAAGCATAGGCATCCAACACCAAGATCAAGCGTAGACATCCAACCACCCCACCGAAGTCAATCGTAAGCATTTAACACCGAGATCAAGCATAGGCATCCAACCAATATCAAATCTAACATCCAAGTGATAGAGAGTCAAAATGATCGAATATTATATATCAAACTACATCGCATCAAATCAACATAAATACAACTTCACAAATTAAAATTCTTTTGAAATCCCACGTGAACAACCATTGTCATTCTTATATCGAATTCTTAATCAATTTTAATCAAGGTTGTTTTTCTTGTTTGGAAAGTTGCAAAAATCAGTGGTAATTGTAGTTATATATATATCCTTAAACTTTTCATTACTGTAAAAATCAACCTCTCATAGCTTATGTAAGTAATAAAATTAAGTCAAAGAGTCCAACTATTACAATGTTGGATGCAATTTTTACGATTTATTGTAAATCTAATTTTAACATTTGCATAAGTTTAATGGTTTAATTTTTACTATTGAAAGCCATAACACATCCACGCATCATATCGTTATTTAATAATAATTTAATAAAAAAATTAATCTCCGATGCTAAATTTAAAATTTATTAAAAATACATAAAAAAAAAACTATCATGCTTCCAATTTACTTAGTTAATTTAGTTTTTTCCCCTAAAAGAGAGGTTGTCTTATTTAACTTTTTTCTTTTTTAATCAGGACAAAGGGAGATGACGTGAACTTCTTCTATACATATAACTATTTATTTCCTTGCCTCAAGTGTTTTTCCATGCAATACTTCTACTTTATCTGCCACTTTCACTTCCACTTCTACTCCCACTTTCAATTTAGTAACTCAATTGTTTAGTGACTATTTAGTTCATTGACCAAAGTTTTACAGACGAAAAATCAATTACAATCTACATAAACGTACTTACTAAAAGTGTTTTTTTTCATATAATACTTTCATTTTATTAGTCACGATAACTATATCAATATAACCATACTAATTCTTTGTTCATTTTATAAAACGTGTCGGATGAAAATGAATCACAATCTATAAAATCATGCTTACTACAAGTATTTTTTCTTGCTACGATGAATGTCTTAGAACACATATGCAAATAGTATATCAATCTATTAACTTAATTTTTTTAATAACTATTTATTTCTTCATTGTGGATATGTTTGTTAGAAAGTTGGCAGAATCTGTCAGTTTTCGATGTGAAGTTGCCATTTCTTTATCGAATCTAAAGATTGTAATTATGTTTGATAGATAGTCGGTTGAATGTGGCAGTCAATTTACGCTTAGTTTATAGATTTTACTATTTAACGAATTAAGTCCTTATAATTTAAAGTTTAGAACGATTTATAGAGCTAAGATTTATTTTACCTAAATAGAATCAATATTTTTAGGACTTTTTCAAGAACATATTAGACTTCAAGATTTTTTTTTTCCTTAAAATAAAGAAAAGCCCAAAATATTCAAAAGCCCAATTGAGAAGGTCAATAGCTCCACTTGCTTTGGCTAAGGGCTAACCTTCTGGCCCTCTTCCTCAAAATTCTATGTATCGAAAAGCTGATGAGTCATGTAAGAATTAAAGATCGTCTTCTCTGTTGAGAATCAAGGTGAGACGATGGACTTAGATTAGCCCAACCATGATCTGACTAAAATTCTCCTTCTTCACTTCCCATTTACCGCTTTTTTCTGTTAATCTTATTACAGGAGACTCCACTGTCTCTTTGAGAGAGATTAAGGGCCCCTTTCCTTCTCTCTCTTCACACCTTGTTTTACTCTTTTGGTTTTAGTCTCTCTCCTGACTTCAGTCGTGGGTACCGGCAGATTTCCGATAATACATCGTTTCTAAGATCCGGTGGTCTTTGGTAATTCCTCATTTTTTCTCTCTCCCGCTACATTAATACCACGAGTGAGTTTGTTTAGTTCTTTCCGCAGCTGGTTTTTTATGAACTGGGGGTGGTTTTTTTGTATCTCTTTTGTAAATGTCGTTGATGGGGTTGTGTAAAATTGATGAATTTGGTCCTGGGGTGTGTTAGGTTTTCTGGCTGATGATGAAATGCTTGATTGATTTATTTTTTCTTTTTGTTGAGAATTCATCGTCGTTACCGCAGTGGCATTTGGTGGCCATGCGTTCGTTTTCTTTGCGTTTGCGTGAGAGATTTAACATGCTTGGCTGCATTTCTTTTCAGCTCACGTGGAAGTCTTTGTTTTGTTAGATATATATTCTTTTCATGTATGGGTTTTATTCTTGAACGGTACGTGTATATGTATGTATGCAAGAAACTGTTCATCGCGTTGCCTGTTGGAAATATAATTATGTCGTGGTGTGTACTGTAGAGCTTTTCCATGCGTTCATGTCTGTTTGGATCTTTTTATGGTAATGTATTTGCATCTTTGTTTCTATGGAGGTAGGATTTTATTCCAAGGTTCCTTCCTTCTTAGGCGTTTCACTTGGTCTATACTAAGAGAACCCTAGAATTGAGAACTTTCTTACCACATGTATATTTTGAGCTTAAGAATTTTCTTCCGCAACTTTTCATACTGTTATTGAAGCTATCTTAATATCACAGATGTTATAACCTCGCCAAGAGGGATTTGTTCCTTTATTTTTTTCATTTCTACAAAGTAGTGTTGTGCTCCTGCTTACTGACAAACATAATGATTTGTTGGTGCAGAATATGAGTAGCCTGGTTGAGAGGCTTCGTGTTAGATCAGAACGAAGGCCAGTGTATAATCTTGATGAGTCAGATGAGGAGTTTGATTATAAGCGTAAAAAACCTGGCTCAGCGCAGGAGATTTTTGAAAGATTAGAGAGGGATGACAAGGTCTGTTTACTTTTCTGACTCGGCACAAGAGATATTTACTTGGTTATTTTATATATTATAGCTAACTAATTTTTGAAGGCCTCTCTTATTTTCAATTTTTCATTTCATGTACGTATGAGCCCAATGAAAATGTGATTATTCTTAAAAACCATTTGTTCATGTAGAGTGTCGGTGGTAAATCGGACACACTTATTGTTTTTTGTCCACTAGCCTGCTGACGTGTGCCAAGTTACATTCTCTGTGTAGGCGGTACAAACTTACATTGAAGGGATGGAAACCTTTTAATAGCTGTACAAAAAAACATAGATATGCTTAGCCCATTCTTATAATCTCTCAAGCTACCCCTAATTAACATACCAAGGACTATCAGAAAACCTGAACAGTGAGAAAAATGGTCTTTGTTTGAATGAGAAGAAACTTACAGTGATTGGTATCATGGTATGTATAAAATGATTATTCTTATCCTAAAGATGTATAAAATGATTATCTTGGGGTTATTCCAGAAAGTTTCGATCATCGATTGGCAGTATCAAGTGGAATCATAATTTAATAGAATTCTGTTTTGGAATGGTTCTCATGCTCTCCTGTAGTATTTACTGCTCTAGTAAGTGAAGTGATACCGTTATTTTGTTCTTATCATGTATATGTTTCCTAATAGGATTTTCTAGTCTCTATTTCAATTTGTATCTGTATGTAATTTCTGTCGTTCTTGCACATCCTTTGGCAGAAAGAAGATGCATGCCAAGCTTGTGGAGAAAGTGAGAATCTTCTCTCTTGTGAAACCTGTACATATGATTACCATCCTAAATGTCTTATTCCACCCTTGAAAGCTCCTCTCCCCAGCAATTGGAGGTGCCCTGAATGTGTATGGTTCCTTTTTCTGGAAACTTAATTTTCTTTTTGTGTAGACTTCGTAGCTACTATTGTCAGCCAATTTTTTCCTGTTTATTTGCATCTCACAGGTTAGCCCTCTAAGTGATATTGACAAAATATTGGACTGTGAAATGCGGCCTACTCTTGCCGGAGACAGTGATGCTTCAAAGCTTGGTTCAAAGCAAGTTTTCGTGAAACAATATCTTGTGAAGTGGAAGGGGTTATCTTATCTACATTGCACATGGTAATTTATTTGATATTTTCTTTCTTCTGCTTTGTGTTTTTTTTTGTGTGTGTGTGTGTGTGTTTGTAGATATCTATATACCTTGTAGTACTACTACTACTTACTACTTACGTTCTTCCCTAATTCGTGTCATATCTTTTATTCGGTTCCCCTCTATTTTTAATTGTCAGGGTGCCTGAAAAAGACTTTATAAAAGCTTTTAAGACACATCCTCGCTTGAAGACTAAGGTAAACAATTTTCATAAGCAAATGTCATCGAACAACAATGCTGAAGAAGATTATGTTGCCATTCGACCTGAATGGACGACAGTGGACCGGATTCTTGCTTGCAGGTTTATTATTTTCTTGGAGTTCTTTGCATAGGTTCCTTTTTTGCTATAATCTTTTGACTGCCATTTCCATTCAAATCAAGATTTTGCTGAATCCTTTGACCTTTTGCTTGTGTCTTTCTTAATGACTATTTTTGCTATCTCCTCCTCCTCTTCCTCTTCTTCTTCTTCTTCTTCTGCAGAAACTGATTTATGTGAATGCTGCTTTTCAATGCAGGGGAAATGATGAAGAAAAAGAATATCTTGTGAAATATAAAGAACTTTCTTATGATGAATGTTATTGGGAATTTGAATCAGACATCTCTGCCTTTCAGCCTGAAATTGATAAGTTTCATAAAATTCAGTCTAAATCTCGCAAACAATCTTCGAATAAGAACAAAAGCAGCCATGTTGATATTGGTGAAGTAAAGAAAAAACAAAAAGAATTCCAACAATATGATTCTAGTCCTCAGTTTCTTTCTGGAGGTACAATTTTTTTTTGACACTCTCTAGTGTTGCATGCTACATTTTTCCCACATGTGATAAGTTGGCTTTTTGGTCCAAATGAAGGAACATTACATCCATACCAGCTTGAAGGATTAAATTTCTTACGCTATTCTTGGTCCAAGCAAACTCATGTGATACTTGCTGATGAGATGGGGCTTGGTGAGTTATTGGTCCTCTCGGCATAAAGAAGTGTAGAAAGAGGTTCCATTTGACCTTTAAGTAAAGAATTTTTTTTTCTAATTGCCTGCAGGAAAAACCATACAGAGTATTGCCTTTTTAGCATCCCTTTATGAAGAGAATCTAGCTCCCCACTTGGTAGTTGCTCCACTTTCAACTCTTCGAAATTGGGAACGTGAATTTGCTACCTGGGCTCCTCATATGAATGTTGTATGTATCTGTTGGTTATTAATTCCTCGTAATGTTTGTTGGGTTGCATTATGTTAATATGCACTTGCTGCAGGTTATGTACGTGGGCACTGCACAAGCCCGTACGGTTATAAGGGAATATGAATTTTACTTTCCAAAGAATCATAAGAAGGTGAAGAAAAAGAAATCTGGCCAAATTGTTAGTGAAAGTAAGCAAGATAGAATCAAGTTTGATGTTCTGCTAACATCATATGAGATGATTAACTTTGACGTGGGAACACTGAAGCCTATAAAATGGCAATCCCTGGTAAGAGTCTGCCATTAGTTTATCTTTACAATGAATTCTTGATTTATGATCGTGTATTGCAAACTATGTTCAAGTTTGAGGTATCATAATTGACTTGCTTTCTCATTGCTGATTTCTCTATAGATTGTTGATGAAGGCCACCGGCTTAAGAATAAGGATTCAAAATTATTTTCTTCGTTGAAACAGTTTTCTAGTAGCCTTCGGGTACTCTTGACTGGAACTCCTCTTCAGGTTCGTTCTAGGTTATATTAATGCATTAAAGAGGTCATCTGGTTTTGGCTTTTACTCGTATTTTATTTGGTTTGAATTTCTTGTTGCTATTGTATATAGCTTTTTTTTTTTTTTTTTTTTTTTTTTTTTGTTGATAGAAATAACAACTTTCATTGAGAAAAAGATGAAAGAATACAAGGTCATACAAAAAACCAGTCCACCAAAATACCCCATCTAAAAGAAGGGGGACCAACCAAGTAAAATGTTACCAATGAAATAATTAGAAAAAATCTTCAAAATCAAAGCCTAAAGGGAAACATGAAAAGGTGAAATCTAATCAAAGACCAAACCTCACTGGGGTGTGTGCTGTTATTTGGGACATTTGGGTGGAGAGGAATGACTGGGTGTTCCGTGGCAAGGGACATTTAAGGAACAAAACAATGTTGAGCTAAGCCATACATCCATTTGATGTTCAATCTCTTGAAGTGTTTACATACGTAAATGCATAGCCAAATTTATATAGGGGGTAAATACCTCAATTTTTCTCACTGTTACTTTTTTGCATTTCAGAATAATCTTGATGAACTTTTCATGCTCATGCACTTCCTTGATGCGGGGAAGGTTAGTAGGACACTCCAATCTAACCAGATATAATGCATCTGTCGGTTATAAATTTTTCAAACGTGATCAATGCATTTATTAGGATTTGATCATTTTGGAGGCATATGTTCTTTCAGTTTGCAAGTCTGGAAGAGTTCCAGGAGGAGTTCAGAGATATTAATCAAGAGGAGCAAATCTTGAGGCTTCACAGAATGTTAGCTCCTCATCTCCTGAGAAGTGAGGCTCTTAAATTTTGTCTAGTGACAAATTGCCTTGATTGTTTGGATTGCAGATATTTGTTTTATACTCTGGTTTATCATTTTATGCCTCATTTTTTTGCTTTAATTCAGGGAACACTATTTACTGCTAAACTGTAATCATATTATTTATCAACGAGTCTTTCGGCATTTATAAAGTTGCTTAGTTTATTGCTCTCTTGTAACTGTTTCTAGATACTTGCAAGTAATTCTTCATTTTCTTGCTGATTTCATTTTGAAATATGGCCCTCCTTTACTTTTTGTTTCATTTTAAATATTCTAGGACGATAATTTTAAAAGATAATTAATATGTGTGCTTCAATGGAAATGTTAATGTTGGCATCAAAATGTAATAGGGTTATACAATTCTCAATAGTCTTGGAAGAATAGTTGAGGAGCATCCGAGTTGGTTTAGACAGCAATTTTTCTTGCAGTTTACTTTTCTTGCGTCATTAGTTTCGCACTCTGTTTTTATCTTCTTTAGTTTTAAATCATTTCGAGTTAGAAGTGTTTTTGCCAATCTTTAATTTTGTTTTTGCCAATCTTTTATTTTCTTGCAGGGGTCAAGAAAGATGTCATGAAGGACTTGCCCCCTAAAAAAGAACTTATTTTGCGTGTTGAACTAAGTAGTAAGCAGAAAGAATATTACAAAGCCATTTTAACCCGTAACTATCAACTATTAACTCGCCGTGGTGGTGCACAGGTAACACTACAAGTTTGCTTTCTCTAATATTCTTTTCTCTTCTGTTTGATCCTCACAAGATTGTTGAAATTTAGAACTTTTCTATCAGATTTCTCTTATCAACGTTGTTATGGAATTGCGAAAGCTCTGCTGTCATGCCTACATGTTAGAAGGAGTTGAGCCAGATATAGAAGATCCTGAAGAAGCGTATAAGTAAGTTTCTATCCCGGTCTTCTGCTTTCTATGTTAAATAGTCAGATTGGCAAGTAGAAAGCTGTGGTTTCTCTATGTTTGTTTCTATCTTAAGTTCTTAATGCTTCATCTTTAGTTTCCTGAAAAATTTTATATGGCTTATTTATATATACTATATATTGAACATTGTGGTATGCTAACAATCAAAAAGCTGAGTTAGAGCAAGTGCTAGTTCTTTTATCGAATTTGAATTCCTATTGGCTGTATGTAACTTCACAGACAGCTTTTGGAAACTTCCGGGAAGCTGCATTTGTTGGATAAGATGATGGTGAGACTTAAAGAACAAGGTCATAGAGTTCTCATATACACACAGTTTCAACACATGTTGGACTTGCTGGAAGATTATTGCAGTTACAAGGTATGGTACATCTTTAATCAAGGTCACAAACGTTATCTTAAAAAAGCAGTAGCTGTTCTTATTGAAGGAAAAGACAGAAACTGCTATGCTTTTGAGTTGAAGTCTGATTCTTTTGATTATTTTTCTGGGTCAGAAATGGCAGTATGAAAGGATTGATGGCAAGGTTTGTGGAGCTGAAAGACAAATTCGAATAGACCGGTTTAATGCCAAGAATTCCTCTAGATTTTGTTTTCTGCTTTCTACTAGAGCTGGTGGTCTGGGAATAAATCTTGCGACTGCTGACACAGTTATCATATATGACAGGTGTGATAGTATTCTCATTTTATATTTTACCTTTCATGTTTATCTATTCTGGAAAATGTGTTGCTATGATATTACTATAGAACTTCAATAGAATAATAGTTGTCTTCACTTCTTACAAAAGGTGAATGCTTAAGAAGTGAGATGCTTGGCTGCGACCCTAAAAACCAATCAGTATTACGATATCAGTAGCTTGGAACACTAATAAAAAATGTCTTGGATTCAATATTTCTAGATCTCTGCCTCTTGATGGGTGATGATTTCAAGCTAATTATAAGGATGGTTTTCACGAGAATTTTTATGATTATCACTGAATGGTGAAAAACTTTTTCATTTTTGCTAGGTTTTTGATTAGTTGTCACTCAACCAGCTTATAATTTTCCATTCAATTCCATTCCATCAGTTTTATTAATCGATATCATTCTACTAATGTCCATCTGTAGTGATTGGAATCCCCATGCTGATCTACAGGCTATGGCTAGGGCACATCGGCTTGGGCAAACTAACAAGGTCTTGAATAATCTGTTTTGGGATGTTGTGACTTGCAGCAGCTGCTTGTTTATACTCAGTTGCTTTGTTTGATGTCACAGGTAATGATTTATAGACTAGTAACTCGAGGGACCATTGAAGAAAGGATGATGCAAATGACAAAGAAGAAGATGGTCTTAGAGCATTTGGTTGTGGGAAGGCTGAAGGCTCAAAACATTAATCAGGTATAGAAATTATCTCTGTGTGTGGTTCTTTGGGTAGAATTACAACCCATGTTGAATTGATACTTAGTTCTTTGCTATTAAAAGGTGAACTTGAATATCAATGACCGATAATATATTTGAATGTGGACATTTTCCCAAAGTTGAATTTACAGTAGGTAAAAAAGGATTGACATAGCAATTTGTAGGAGAGAATATTTACAAGAATAGAAAATTACAGAAAAGGGTTCTAAGTTGAAAGGTTAAAAAGTTTGCTGCAACTACAATTTTTTATAGTATAAATTTGGCTCTAACTTCTCAACATTCTCAAATGTTACCTTCACTTAAATCTAAAATTCTCTACTCGTATCATAGGAGGTATTCCCTGAAGGACTTATCTCTTTAATTTTGGCCACAAAGAAGCTGTTAGACAACTTATTTTCTGTTCTTTTGGGTAGCGTCAGTTCACACTAGAGCACCCAAGAGGCTTGACCCAACAATTGAAGAAAAGAATCAAAAAAGAAAATATGATATTTATCTTCCATTGACTGTTGTATGTACATGAATACATAATTCAGTTTTGTTGCTTGGTTTACAGCTCATTTGGGAAGTATTTTCTGTTTTTGTTGTGGCCAAAGCTCAAGATGTTAATGAAGTTGCTTAGGGAATTTTGAAATTCTATGCTATCTCCATGAGTATTTGACTGAACATTTTGTCCATCTCTTCTCAATTCAGGAAGAGCTAGATGATATTATAAGGTATGGCTCCAAGGAATTATTTGCTGATGAGAATGATGAGGCAGGAAAATCTCGTCAAATTCATTATGATGATGCTGCAATAGACAGGTAGCACTTAACTTCTATAATCAAACAACAATTTATTTTCACGTCATTAGATCTTATACAGCTAGACTTGCCATTTAACACAGACTACTGGACCGTGATCAAGTTAGAGACGAAGAAGCAACTGTTGATGACGAAGAGGATGATGAATTTTTGAAGGCGTTTAAGGTTTTACTTACAGTAATTATTTTCTTGTGCAGTCTTAAAGATTTGGTAGTTGAGCTGCATGTTTATTCTTCGATATTTTTAATTCTATATCAAGGTCTCCCTACAGTTTTCACCCTGTACAATCGTCAATGATATACCAATTACACTTTCCTTTCTTCCCTTTCCTCCTAATGGTCTTCCCCTAGCCGATGGTGTTCCAGTTTACACACTCCTGGAATATTGGATGGGGGCGAGCAATTAGAAATCTTATTGAAACATTCCAAAGCAATCAGAGAAGTGGGAGATGAATTGAACTACAGAAAGATCATGGGGGTGGGCAATTACTGAACAATGTTCTCTATAAAAAGATGACCAGAGGCTTGGGGGGATGAATTTCTGAATTTATGAAGTGTTGGCTTATCTGTTTATCCATTATTGTTGCTTGGTATTTTCTGGTCTGTTACCTCTACCGAACATGCCATAAACTTGTTATTATTTTAATCCTCTTTTTGGGTGTTATCATGCTGTACTACTGTTAGACCGATTTATTGTCATTGTGTTATACTGCCTTTCAGATCACAGTATTCATTTGCAATTTACGGAGCAAGCATGCCATAGCTTAAATTGGGAAAGTAGAAGCATGGAGTTTATAAAAGCACTAAAAGTGCCTTTTTAAATTGGCAATATTAGGTCAAAATTTTAGACAACAGTAAAAAGTGTGTTTAATTTTTTTTGATAATCAAAAGTAATTTTGAAAAATTCTAAAAGTATATAAAAGAAGAGTTAAAACGCTTTTAGAGGAACCATTTCACCAATTATCTTGTGCAAGTGGTTATTCACTTGGTGCTTCACTTAAAACACTTTTTTTAGCTTAGCGAAACAAACAATTATAACAATCTGAGGACAACCCACTGTTAAAACTTGAAAATTCCATGAGATTTACTTTTACATACCAAGTGCTTATAACGTCTGCTTCATTTTTGTGTTTTCTCGGGCAACATATATTTGTTCTCATTTTGTGAGTGATGCAGACATAATTTATGTGCTGCAGGTGGCAAATTTTGAATATATTGATGAGGTGGAGGCTGAAGAGGCAGCAAAAAGGGCATCCATGGAAAGTCAGCCTGTTGCAAGCAACGTGGAAAGAGCTACCTATTGGGAAGAGTTGTTGAAGGATAAATATGAAGTGCATAAGATAGAAGAGTTTAAAGCTTTGGGTAAAGGAAAGAGGAGCCGTAAGCAGGTCAGTCGGAATAGTGATAGTATTACATCATTGATATATGCAGTCATAATTGATGCAATTTATCTAAATAGTGCCACGTTACTAAGTTGTAAAGCAACTATTTTCTCTCTCTCAAGTTTCCTCGTGGTTGTCTGTCAGTTGAAAGATATTCGGTTTTCTTTTTTCTGCTTCGTTACAACCACTTCATTAAAAAAAAAAACTAACCATGAAAACCTAACAGACATAGGGACGATGTTTCCCTTCCCCTAACCAAAAAGGGATTACAAGAAAACCTTTCAATCTAGACTGATTTATACAGTTGTGTAGTTGTCCATTTAGAGGCCAGGAACTGTACAAGGTCATAAAAGTAATCAAGCGAAACATATTTATCTGAATGAATTCTAGGTTTTATTTCCTTCCAGAGTAACCACAAAATAGCCATCGAAACATTACTCCATAGCACCTTAGCTTCATCACTAAACCTCCTCCATTTAGAGAATCCACCATCCACTTCTTTGTAGACCGAGGCATGTACCAATTCAAACCAAACAGGCTATCAGAAGGATCCCAAACCCTTCTGGTAAATTGCACATATTCTGGGAAATGGAGACGATATCTCTTTTGGGCCTTTTCTTGAGTAAATATACTTCGTGAGATGTGGTCAACAAAAAGAGTTTCACCTTTTTGGTATCTTCCAAATGGTTGAGTAACTTAATTTATTCTAGAGTTTTTCCTTCTATTTTAACTCCAAATAGGCCGACTTCACTGTAGATTATCCACCTATTTCTATACTCCACACCAATTGATCTTGGACATTAGACAGCTCCAAAATAGAAATAAGGATACCCATTCTTCCAACTTTCTGTTACTCCATTCTTCCAACTCTGTCACTTTAAGTCCCATCTTTGGCTATTGGGGTTCCACAACTGATGGATGGTGGACCTCCATCAATTTTAGCATTTGATATACTAAAAATGGAGGGAAACATCGGTAGTTGGGAAGCTTTATGTTCATTAGAAAAAAAAAAAAAACGAAAACGACTGAGCAGAAAGTTTTTTTTTTTTTTTTAATAAGAAACAGACATATATATATATATATATTCAGAGAACAAGAGATAAACAGCCTAAGGACATTGGACAAGAGGGCCCTCCCCTAGAGAAACTAAATTATAAGGGCCTTCCAATTGTTGAAAACTATCGAGGAGAAAGTTATGAGTTAGATAAGGACTTGAGCATATACACTGTTAATTTTCCTTTGTGGCTATGTAATTCCAATGATTTTCTAAATTTGTTATTCTCTTGACCAGTTCTGGAGCTATCATGATATCTATAAATTTTTTTCTTAGGCTTTTTCAGTAAAAAAAAGAAACCTTTAAAAGAGCTCCTACATTGGACTCTTTCCTCCTCACTTGGAATTACTATTCAGTCCATCTGACCACTTCTTATAAATCTATAAGTGCGGAAGTGAAAACATAAGAATAACTATCATGTTTCATTTAATTTCGTAGAAATTTATTTGCTACTCAGTTTGTTTCAAATAGTGTTTAAGTCTCTACTTATCGAAGTTTGGGTGATTTGAACTTGGAAATCTGTAGATGGTATCTGTTGAAGAAGATGACCTAGCTGGACTCGAAGATGTAAGCTCCGAGGGTGAGGATGATAACTATGAAGCTGATTTGACTGACGGTGAAGCAAATTCTTCTGGTGTTCCTTCTGTGAAAAAGCCGTATCGGAGGAAATCTCGTGGTATGTTTTCCTATCTGCACTCTTTGACTCTGATTGCAAAATAATCTCTTTTCTTATTGTTTTTTACTCATCATGGTTTGATTTCCAGTGGATAGCACCGAGCCACTTCCCTTAATGGAAGGGGAAGGAAGATCATTTAGAGTTCTTGGTTTCAACCAAAATCAAAGGGCTGCATTTGTGCAAATTTTGATGAGGTTCTTGCTAACATTTTTGCTCTTTTTATTATTATTTTTTTAATTTTTGCTGTCTCTGCTTTGGTTTTTTTATCTTTAACCTGTGAGTGTTTGTCCCTTGCCGACTTTCTTGTGCCTGTAAGAGAGGTTGTTCCAATGTTCGTTTTTTCAGTGTTTACTATTTTGTTAAGGTTTGATTTACTTAATACAGGTTTGGGGTTGGGGATTTTGACTGGAAGGAGTTCATTTCTCGGATGAAGCAGAAGACTTATGAAGAAATAAAGGAGTAAGTGATATGGATTCTACTTTATGAAAGAAACCGTTGGTACTGAATTATTACCATGTCGAGGGTCTTTTTTTTTTTTTTTTTTTTGGATATGATGTTTGTTCTCCTAAAAAATGGTTGAAACGTGGATAAATAGGAAGTACAACACCATATAGTCTCCCTCCCTTTCTCTCTCTCAGATCTCTGGTGGAGGCCTAACTTTTACCTATCATCAGATAGTATTAGGTTTTACATTTCTTTTGCTGCAAATGCTATTAAAAGAATAAGTTGCCCTTATGGATGAGATTTAGAGTTTTACTTTATGAGAGAACCAATGGAAAAGAAAAACAACGGAATAGGAGGTTTTGCAAGTACCTCTTTTTTTAATTTCATTTTATTTTCCAATATGAAACCAATAATATATATGTAAAATTTGTGGGTGTTCGTTCATATTGGGAGCATGAATTTAAAATACCAAAGATATATTGGATGTTCGCTATCTTTTCCAGAGTGTGAAATTTCTTTTACAGCAATTTCGTCTTTACTTCATGAAAAAGTATCACTTTTCTGGATGTTTGATGTGTTGATTTGCAACAACTGCTTTTTGTTCAGATACGGGACTCTTTTCTTATCTCACATTGCTGAAGATATCACTGAATCCCCCAACTTTTCAGGTATTGTATCCTTAACGCTGCATCTGTTGTGTGTAAGAAAACTAAAGTTTCACCAAGGCAGTAGAAAGTTTACAGAAAGGTTACACAACTAATTCAGCAGAAAACCACCCCCTCCCTCAAGACACCTACCAGAGAAGCTTTGCACAAAATAAAAGATGGGAAATCAGAACTTAATTAGTGCTCGAGATGTACAGTAGGTTTAATATGAAAACACCCCCTTGATATTATTCGAAAGAAAAAAAGGTGGGACTCCCAACGGTAATGCTGACAGAAAATGAAGCTTTAACATGCACAAGGTTTCAAATATATTGCATTCTTGATGCTTTATTTTTGAACTGCTGTGTCTTGCTTTTACTTCTTTGTGGGATACTAATATCTGTATATTCTGGATGTTATGTTTAGATGGTGTTCCTAAAGAAGGACTCAGAATACAAGATGTGCTAATCAGAATTGCAGTTTTACTCTTGATAAGGGATAAAGTAAGCTGTAACTATGTTTATTCTCTAGTTATATTGTTTTAATTCTTCATCTTTTAGCTTGAAGATTGGGAGTTCTATTCTACAAGTAATGGACTATTCTGGGGCTTTCATTTTTCTGTGGTCTGAACTGTGGCTTAAGGAACGATAGATTATACCCTATTTAATCCTATAAAATCAACACTCTGGACTCTGGAGTATCATTTGGATGGAAAAGATTAACGTGGTTTCAGTTTGAAAGGGAAAAAATTGGTGGGAGATGGAAAAATCAGTTAAATTCCATGGCTTTGATAGCGAGTACAGGAATTATAGATCGTCTGTAGTCAACACAAATTGGGGAGTTTCAACTTTCTTGAAATTCTTATTTCAGAACGAGAGACAGATCACATAATGTTAGTATTTTTGTTTTTAAAAAGGCAAGAAATGAGGAAATTTATCCACAGAAAAAAAAAGCAACCTAAGGGCTGGGGGCTCAAGTAACGCATCATGTTAGATGGATTTTTTTTTTGTTACATCTGAGTGTTCCTTTATTTTGATTTTGTAGTAATCGTTCACATTTTATTTTTTTGCTAATGCATGTTATGTTACTTATGAGATCGTTTCTTGTTCTTTTTGTTGGAATTATAGGCGAAAGTTGTCCCAGAAAATCCGAGTACTCCACTATTCACAGATGACATTTTATCTCGTTACCAAGGACTAAAAGGTGGAAAACATTGGAAGGAAGAGCACGATAGATTGTTGCTGCTTGCTGTTCTGAAGTATGAGTTTCTGCAAGCTTTCGCCTTACTGTATATTGTACTGCTGTGAATGAGAGTTATCTATACATACATACCAGGGTTTTCATAAATGTCTGAGAGATTCAATTATGCTAAATCCTCTTGTGTAGCATAGGGATGATGGAATAGGTAAATATAAGTTTGACATCTGTGCATGTTAGTCATAGATGAAGATGCTGATAGGTCCCTGTTGCTCTTGCATATCAAGTAGTGACTAATATTATTAGGTGATCTATTTGATGGGCAGATATCTATTCGTGAGACTTGGTTGCAGGCTCATTTTCTTTTTAAAGCTTCGATCTTCCAGCACTAATCTTCAAATTTTCAAATCTCTAGGCATGGCTACGGTAGATGGCAAGCGATTATTGATGACAAGGACCTCAAGATTCAAGAGGTGATTTGTCAGGAATTGAATCTTCCCGTCATAAACCTACCTGTTCCTGGACAAACTAGTTCTCTAGTTCAGAATGGTGGAAACACACCAAACACTGAACCAGCTGGAAGTGAGTCTAGGGAAAAGGAAAATGGTGGTGGAAACGATCCTTCATCTGATGTGCAGGGAGGAGGAACTGATACTGCTAACCAATCTCAGTTGTATCAAGATTCATCTATATATTATCATTTTAGGGATATGCAGCGACGACAGGTTGAGTTCGTCAAGAAAAGGGTGCTTCTGTTGGAAAAAGGGCTGAACGCAGAGTACCAGAAAGAATACTTTGTAAGTTCTGAACTCCAAGGCAGTGTAGCCAAATGAATGACACCATAGACTCTTATGGCTGCTTCGACATTTTGCTTTACTTTAACATATTATTAAAGGAACTAGAAGGGGGACGAGAAGATTCTAGTTTAAGTTGTGGACTCAGGTTGCTAAATTGAGTCATTAAAAAGGATAAAGATACTAGTCGTGGTCTGTCTTAGAAACTTCCAAACCGAAGGGGTTCTTGTTGAGTTTTCGTAGCTTGGTTTGCCTTATGCTAGATTGCCACTCTCATCTAGATTATTTTTTCTTTCATTCTATTGTTGGCTTCTGAACATCATTTTATCAAATTCATTTTTTAGTTGCCATAACACGATTACTAGATATCGTCTTCTTCTTATGTCCTTGTTTGTCAAGTTCTATTTATATTGTTATGATAGATATAAATCGAAGTGGTTAATTGTTGACCTATATTCTACAAAAGTTGGTACTTTTGTGTTACTTTCTAGTGAAGCCAGCTTCAATTCCATGTGGACTCATTTCTTTTCTTTACCGTCCCTCCCTACTCCCAGGGTGACTCGAAAGCAAATGATATTACAAGTGAAGATATTGAGAATGAGTCCAAGGTTTCAAATTTGCCAGGTGCTAGCACTGTGGAGACCGATACTCAAAAGGCAGATCAGTTGCCTCAAGTGGATCCAATTTGTAAGCCTCTTTTCTCAAGTAATTCGTTTCTTAAGAACAGCATTCAATCTGAAAACGTTGGTCTCTTTTCATTTTCTTAATGAAATGTTTTATATCCCTTTCTAAGAAACATGAATTGCATTCGTGTGCACCATCTGTATATTTATCAAGACTACAGGGTGGAAATGACAATGGTCGAAGGAATCATTCGTGGATACGGATTTATTAGTGAATCGGACTTTTGTACATGGACCATCTTTTGAACACACTTACTAAAAAGAAAATCCAATATTCTTTGGCAGCAGACTAATGTTGTATTTTGCCTGCGCAGCTTCAAGGGAAACATCTGCTGCTTGTGATGACAATCCCGATAGATTGGAATTAAGCCGGCTTTACAATGAGGTAATCCCTTTTGTTCATTAAACAGTTAACGGTGTTGCTTGATGAGTGATTCTTCACAAAGTCCGGTTTCAAGTTTTTCATTTGCAATTAATTTCCTTAAGCAGATGTGCAAGGTTGTGGATGAAAATTGTAGAGAGCTGGTGCATGCGCCTATTGGGAGCCACCATGCAGCTTCTGACCTGAAAAATAACCTTCTCCCTCTGGAGAAAATTATTGAAGACGTGGACCGAATTCTGTCTCCTCAGCCAAACCCCACTAAAGAACAATCGACATCAGATTCTGTTCGGCAACCTGCAGTTGTCGATTCACCGAGCACCGATGTTGGTCTTAAATCATCACTCACAAATCAAAATCCAGATAGTGAGAAGGCTGATGTTGCCACAAACATGGAGGTAGATCCCTCAACAGAATCTGAATCTCAAAAAGAAAGCAACAAGTCAATGCAGATAGACCTTGATCTGATTACCGAAGAGCCTGAACCATCGGCTAG
Source organism: Cucumis melo (assembly GCF_025177605.1). Classification (NCBI taxonomy): domain Eukaryota; kingdom Viridiplantae; phylum Streptophyta; class Magnoliopsida; order Cucurbitales; family Cucurbitaceae; genus Cucumis; species Cucumis melo. The sequence goes on along the minus strand of NC_066863.1, from coordinate 712,232 downwards.
TCATGTTCCAGCCTCTGAAGATCCAAATCCCAATCAACCAGAATCTGCAAGTCTACCGGAGAGAAGTAGGGTCGATGAAATGGAAGTAGAAGGGAGCAAGGAGATTGGCGCGGCAGAAGAACATAGCATTGAAGGCCCCAAGGCAGGGGTGATTGTGTTAGATGATTAGGGAAATACAAGTAATTCACCATTAGTTTGTGTTTTGATTTTCTCACCCAATGTAAGAATTGTAACAATATGAAAGGAAAGTAAAGTGTCGATTATAAGTAATAATACGGACTACCATTTGGCTTTAGAGCTGTGTTTGAAACCATTCCTACCATTTTAGGTAATTTTTATGCACTCTTCAACTTCGGGGGTTGAAATGAATAGATGTTTCATTAATTCATCTTATGGGTAGAGGAAGGTCACCAGTAAGAGGGTTTATTTATATAGTTTATATAAACTAGCCATTAAGAACTACAACATATAACATTTCAAGGTTCTAAGCAATCCCTTCTTTTATCATTTAGTTTAGCTTCGAGCTATTATATACTATTATGTGTAGTTATCTCTCTATTTTTGTATTTATTATTTCACTACTCATCCCCATCTCCATTACAATCTTTACTATTTCTTATTTAGATTACAATAATTTGTATCTCAAAAACAGTGATTATATCTAAATTGAGATAGTTTGCATCGAACTATTATAACCTACCGATTATAACAATCAATTAAGAGCGTCATTTTCTCCTTTTGAAAAGAATTAAGAGTGGTAGTCGGAGGTTTCTAGTAATGGTTTGATGAAATTTCAAAAATTTTACACTGAAATAGGTTAAATGTTTAAAATGTCCTTAGTGCCATTTTCTTTTTCATCTTTGTATTATTTTAACTCTCTCGATTTCCCCATGGCCTTCCCTTTCAAATATTCTTCTTTGTTTTCCCCTTTCATAACATTTTCATTGATGATATAGCACCTTAACTAGTTAATATGTTTGGATTGTGAAAGTTGAGAGACAAATGATTTAAAATTTCAAAAACCATGGTACTACTTTTTAACTTTAAAATAATTTTGTGAAATGGAGAAGTGTCCAATATATCTAAATATAAAATAAGGTGCTCATGCAACTACTTGAAACAAAATTAAAATTATCAAGTGACAAAAAATGTCAAGTACACAATTATTAATGCTTCTTCACAATACATACATCTTAGTCTTGTAAATCTATACATTTAAATTTAAATTTGTGTATTGGGTTTCAATTATTGACCACTACTACTACTCTTATCCACCCTCATTATCACAAATTTCACTTATTTTTAATTAAAAGATAAAGATTTCTTAGGTTAACAGCAAAGTGATTTCAACATATTCTTCATTAAAGACAATGTGTAGAGGTAGCCATTCATTTTTTTAATGCATTAAGGGCTTTAAGAATTAGGCTATAATAATGGAGGCAACTCCCCTTTCTCTTCCACTTACTCCTCTAGACACAATTGCCAAACCCAAAAAATTAAACTAAAAAAATAATAATAATAAGAATAAAGATGTGTATATGTATTATCTTTTCTAAAGCTCTTCCCACCATTCAAATTTGACCAAAAAAAGAACTTGGGGTTGTGGGTTTGGCTTAATTATTAATTAATCAACTAATAATTATATAAAGACAAAAATATGTGTTTTCTACCATTAATTCTCCATGAACATACACACATTGGTTAGTTCTTTGAGCTGACAGACCAGACAGGGATTCAATTGATAATACCATAATATAAAGTTCTTGTCTTTTTGGAGAATATTAATGATTTGTTTACATTATTTCATGTGGGTGTTTGTAAAAATGAAATTTTTGTGTATAGTTCATCTAATAAACCACCAATTTTCTGTCTTTTTTTTTTTTTGGAGAATTCTAATGAATTATCTTCATTCTGTCAGGTGGGTGTATGTAAAAATGTGATTTTTATGCATAATTGAACCAATAAATCATCAATATCCTTTTTTTTTTTGGAGAATTCTAATGAATTAATTATCTTCATTCTTTCATGTGTGGGTGTATGTTAAAAATATAAGTTTTGATGTATAATTCGACTGACAAATTATCTTACTTCACTTTGGAATGAGGGTTGGTAAAAATTAATGAGATATTTTTATGTAAAAATCCAATGAATAAACCATCAAATAATTGTTGTGTTTTAAACCAAAACAAACAAATCAATCTTTCATCAACTCTATCAATTATAGGTATATAGTGTGTGTAAAATCCATTAGCTAGTTTAATAATTTGCATGCATGGCTCCAATTACTATACTTTATTTATTATATATATCCATATATATGAATGTATATATATGTTAGCTAGCTATTAAGAATAGAATATAACAAGTGGAAGGTGGTGGAATCTTAGGCCAAGAAAAAAAAAAGGGAAAAATTAAGAAGAAGAAAGTGTATAAGAGGTGTGGGAAAAGATGATTCTTGTTGGAATATAAACAAAAACATTAGGTGGAGAAGTTAATTAAAAAAGAAAAGAAAGAAGAGAAAGAAAAGAAGAAAAAAAGTAGATAGAAATTAAAGGGCAGAATATAAGGGTTAGTGTTGGGAAAGTTGAAGACATGAAAGAGACAAAAATCACTGTGCTTTAATTCCACGCTTCCATTCTTTGCTTTTCCCACAAACACCATTTTATTTATTTCACAATCCAACCTGTTTTTCCAACATCTTCATCCCCACATACCCATCTAATAATAAAACCAACCTTTTAACTTTAATATTATACAAAATCAACACGAAAAAGGCAAAGATCGATATATAGATATACGTTGTTCACTTAAAATGTATTAGGAGTCATGTTCATGTACAGAGAAAGAACAAATGTTTTCGTAATAAAATACGACACTACTAGATTAGAGAGTTTATATAATTGCACTTGTTCACTAAACCTTAACATCAAAAGGATATATAACTACATATGCTAAATTATGAAAACTAAAGAGCTTTCACCCAAATGAATTCAATGCATTTCAACTGTGTGTCTATCGACATAAGCATTTGTGTCACTAAAACTTTAGTTTAGAACGTTTAGATTTTTTTTTTCTATTTTCTTTGATAATATGTAAAGTGAGAGAGATTCAAACCTCTAACTTTAAGATCGATAACATACACATTTTTATGTTAGTTGTGAGTTATGTTCATGCGTCGGCAATGATGGAAGTATTTTATAGTTGTATATATCCTTAAATTTGTAATAGTTGAATTAATTCTTGATTAAGTATAAATATATATTGGTTGGTTTGTGTGATGACTTGATATAATTTGTAGTTTAAAACACATTTTTTTGGTCCTTACTAATTTATTTTCTCTATCTGCATAGGTCAGAAATTTCATTCATTTTTAATCATATTTTTCATGTTATAGGAATTAAATTATTATAAATTTTAAAATAGAAGAAGGATTGAACGTTACTGTGAGTATTTAGAAACAAAGAATGTATCTTCATTCTAGTTTAGATCATTTATCGTTTGGGACGATTGTGTGATGAGTTCATTTCGATACGAGTAGATTTAACCCTTTGTAATGATTTAATTCATGAATTTGTGTTATTATGTTACAATATAAATAGATATCTCACGACATTACATTTCAACTTAATTAACGAATTTTTTTTCTCGGCGACAATAATAGTTTAAAGTTTTTATATTATTGCATGACCACTCAAGTAGAAACATGAAATTATTTAAAAAGCTAACCTAAAATTAAAACATAAACCCTAGGTGGTTTTTTTGGCCATTTGCTTTCTGTCTTGACTTTGGTTTTAGCTTATTCTCTGCCCTTTTTCAATTCTCTTCAACACACTTGCAAGTTTGTAAATGGCTTTACTTAATTCAGTTTATGCCACAATAATTTTAATTAACTAGGAACAAAATATGAAATAATTAAAGACAACTTATACCTAGTTTTAACTCAACACATTTATCTTTGATTTTGACCTTTTTAAGGGTCAAAAGTTAAAAAATTCTGTCTATGTTGAATATTAAAAAAAAAAAAAGAAAGAAAGAAAAGAAAAACCCTATATGTTAAAAAAGATGGTTGATTTTTTCTAGTTCATAGCAAAAAATTGACTTTTTTTACCCATGAAACAAAGAAAATTATAGAATGAGAAAACTAGGGTTTTGTAAAAAATTAAAGAGGATCGGAAAAATTCATAGTTATGATTATTTAACCATATAATCATGATTTAGGGCAAAATCGAGTGGAGGGTCATCATTTTCTCGTCGGGATTCCAAAATTCATAACTTTTTAGTCGAGAATATTGTAAATATAAGACACTTTAACCAATTGAGCTATGCTTCAATTACGATATCATTCTCTTTGTATTCGTGTCTATTCTTTCAACTCTATTTCAGTCAAATTTCATAAATTTCGAGTTAGAATATTTGTATGGTAACAACATGATCTATTATTAACATTAGTAACATATATAACTAGTTGATTAATTAGTTTGATGTGTACATATTATAAAAGTGGACCAAGAAATTCTATTGTTTTAGGGATTGGAGTGGACAGAATTTTAAGATTACATTTTTTGGCTTAATTACTGGTTTAGGGTTTGATTGAATCATCCATCTTTTAAACAGTAATTAGTCAAAGATATTGGGTATGTTATAATGATCAAAGGTCAATGGATATGTGTTGTTATCAATATGATTATTGATTTTTAATTTCACCAAAAGTAATTATAAGTTAAACATTATTTTATATAATAGAAAAAAGAAATTAATTTGAAGAATTTTGTACTCGAAATAGATAATTTAAACCTATTATACTTCAATTATTCCCATGAGACAAATATATGTTGAAAAAACAATAGAATCATTATACCTTATATTCATCAAAATAATTAACTCAAATAATGAATGAATTCCTATAGATCGTATTACGAACATTTGCTTAATCATTTCCATATTAAAGATTTGCTAATCTTAGAATTAGCTTAATTATATGCACAAAAACCCTAAACTCTAATCATTGACATATGAAAACCCTACTTTTTACATTTATTCTTACAAAATTGAAATAGATGTATATAGATAGCATTAATTAAGAAAGGAAACAAAAAGAAAAAAAGAATTTATTATTGTTAATTACCAAACATAATGTAGGACCTAAGTTAATGAAAATAATTATTTAAAAAATTAGATATGAACCCCAAATTCCTTATATTTACCCTTCAAAACCTTCCTCTTCTCCACACACACTAAAAAATCTCTTCAAACAAATCATCAAAAAAAGAAAGGAAAAAAAAACAACAACAACAACAACAATAATAATGGCAAATCCCCAAGTTTCTCTTACAAAATCTCTCATTGTGATTCCAAAAACCTCAAACCCTCCAAAATTTTTGGAGCTATCAAATCTAGATAGGCAGTGTCCATTACATATGTACCTTATTTTCTTCTATAACCCTTCTTCTATTTGCACAAACTCATCACTTGATTTAGTGTTCAACAAATTGAAGATAGGTTTAGAAGAAACCTTGTCGATTTGGTCCCCAGCGGCCGGTCGGTTGGACCGAAACCCTAACGATGGCAAGCTGAATCTCCGGTGCGATAACCGCGGTGCAATTCTAGTTCAAGCAATCACAAATGTGAAGATTTCAGAACTTGGAGATCTCTCAAATTATAATGACTTCTTTGAGAAGTTGGTTCAGAAGCCTGTTTTGAATGGCAATTTTTCTGAATTCCCTTTGGTTGTGGCTCAGGTGAGAAGCTGATCATCTCTTTTTATTGAAAACAAAAGTTTTTCTTTTTCTTTATTTCTTTCTTTTGGGTAAGAAATTAAAAGTTCAATGAATCAAACAATAATCAAACAAAATCTTTCTTTGATTATCGTTATTATCATTGTTCAAACACTAGGTTTATTATTACAATTTTCAAATATAATAAAATTGACTAAAATATATACAAAAATATAGCAAATATTTTGTTGTCTTTTTTAAAATTTAGGGTTTGGGGAAGAATTTGGTTGGTTTCATATATATATATATATAAAAGAAGATTTGATTATTGCATGGGACAAAGAAACAAAAAGATGAAGAAATTGAAAAGCTGTTTGGTTTAAGACAGCGTTTATGTTGAGTCTTTATAGGGCAAAGAAGACAATTAGCTTTGGATTACACAATCAAAAATACATTCCCACACACTCTGTAAAGTTCATTTTATTTTTCTTCATATCCATTATTCTAATTAATCTCAAACCACCAAAAAAAAAAAGTTCATTTTAAATATTGATTTTTTACAAAGTTAAAATCTCTCTATACTCGAGAAAATTTAGAATTTAGAATTAGAGAAGTAGAAACAAACAGAGGTAGAGATATTTGAATATGAGGTAGAACTAAAGTTCATTTGAGTTTTGTATATATATAAAAGTAATTAACTACTATGGATAATTTTGCTTCACTCTTGTGATCTATATAATTATTAATCTTTTCTTAAAAATTAAGATACTAATTAATCTTTGATTATATATAACTTTTAAGCATGCATTTTAAATTGCTTTTAATGTGGATACACAACCCTTTCAATCACAAAACAACAAATAAAAGATTATCAAACTATAATTGAAGGATAGATAGAAAGATAGAGTGATCAGTTGTGCAAAGATGAGTACAAATTTTCATAAAAGTAGTAATTTTTAGCGTATTAATCTCTTGTACAAATTTCAGAACTTGATTTGAGTTTTTAAAACACGAGCAAAAGAAAATGTAGAAAACAATCTTTCAAATCGTCGAGATTAATAAAAAAAATTACACGATTCTGAAAAAGCTTAGAGACGAAACTTATAATCGGAAACGAGCAGTTCTAAAAGACAAGAAATGATGCTAATTATGATCATTTGTGTGATTAAAATCAAGTAGGTGACGAGATTTGGATGTGGAGGATATGCAATAGGAACAGGAATAAGCCATTCACTATTTGATGGACCAGCTGCATATGACTTTCTAAGTGCATGGGCAACAAACTCAGCCATTTTCAAGGACGACAATTATAAGATGCAAACAATCAGTCCGGTTCATGAGAGAGGGAGGCTTTTGACGGGTACTGTTGCAAATCGGTGCTCGGGGACAGTGGCGATCGATCATTTGTATAAGTTGATAATGCAAAGTGCAATGGGGAATGAGGAAGTAGGGAGAAAAGAGTATGTTTGTAGAACATTTAGAGTGAGTAAAGAGATGATCGAGAGGTTGAAGATGAATGCTTTGGGGGAAATCAATGGTGGTGCTTTTGCTTGTTCTTCATTTGATCTTATTGCCGCTCATCTATGGAAGGTATATTATACTTAATTATCAAATTACTAACCTCTTTAATTTTGTTTTTATGTTAAAATATCATTTCCCTTACTTTAAGACTTATATAAACATTTTTAGTACAATAAGGATAGGGAGATTCAAATAAAATTGAAAGGAAATTTTAATCATGTGAGCGAGTAAATTTTGAGAGTTTTCTTTTGGTAAACTTTTTGTTAAAATTAGTGGACTAACATAACGAGGTTGAAAGATTTGTAATTTGAACTTTTGATTCGATGACATTTAAAGTCTACGATAAAAATCGATTAAGTTTTGAAAACACAATTGAAAATTTATTATTTTCTTTGATAGGAAATAAAATCTTAAAGAAGCTTTCTTAGGGCAAGTGGAAATTATCTTTTACTATCTAACAAAATAAACTATAATCCATAAGAAAATGAAATTACTATTTGCTTTTTTTTTTTTTTAACGTTTACTTCCTTTTGTTTTTCTTGTTAATAATTTGGCAATTTATGATTGAATTTCAGTTGTTTTGTAAATTGATTGAACCAATGATTTATTACTAATCTTCAAATAATCTGACAAGGTATTAATTAGGTTAAAGATTTGATAAAATTAAGATTTCCCTAACATTTTCATATTATTGTATTAATACCTATATTTACTGTTTAGTTAAACACTTATATAAACATTTTTTTTTTTATAAAAAGTGGAATAATCGAACCAACATCTGTTTTCGCACGACAACGGTTTAAGATAACAAGGGCTGAAAATATTTTCAAATATGTAGATGTTATAGTCTATCATTGAAAAACACCAATACATATCCATGTCTATTGCTGACGTTTCACTTGCTATATTTGGAAAAAAGCCTTATATAAAATGTTTGAAAGATATTGTCTTGTGTGTATAGGCCAGGACCAAGGCTCTATCTGTGAGCAAAGAAAAGATGGTATGCTTACAATTTGCAGTGGACGCCAGGAACAAACTCATGCCTCCTCTCCCTAAAGGCTTCAGCGGCAATGCCTTTGTGCTCGCTTCGGTAGCCTTAACTGCTAAACAATTGGACGAAGAAAGCTACAAAACAATAATTGAAATGATTCAAAAGGCCAAGTCTCGAGTTGATAACGATTACATCAATGCATACCAACAAGGCCTTGAAGGACCTCAGGCTTCACTTCCTCCTCTCAAGGAGCTCACTGTTGTATCAGATTGGACCAGAATGCCATTCCACAAGATTCAGTTCTTACATGGAGAAGCTGCCTATGCATCTCCATTGAAGCCACCAATCCTTGAGGTCGCTTACTTTCTGCAGAACCCCACAGATGGCCAGGCGATCGATGTTCACGTCCCTTTGCTTGAACATACTTTCGATGCTTTCTCTTCCTACTTCTTGACCAGGATGCAGTAAGCTTCAAAGTTACTTTTCTTCTTCAAGGTTTCTTTATTTTAGGATATCCCTCTAGTAATTAAGCTTCAAAGTTTGAATAGCACAAGGGTTTTGTTCATTACAGAACAAATGGTCAAAAAGTACTAAGAAGAAAAATGTCATTCCTGCATAGAATAAGAGAGAGGGCAAGCTTTTCTGGTCTAATCAGTGTCTAACATTCAGATGGGTGTTGTAATAATTTCCATCTAATCTAAAATAGATATCGTTCCGAGTGTCAAATTAAAACACAACAAATCACACCGTGTAGTGAAGCAAAATCATTACCCATATGAATTACAATGTACAATTGTTGGCCAACATCAATAGTAATAAACAGTCATGGAATCAAAACGAAACAGAGGCTTCCTTGTGTATTTCTGCTTTATCAACCAGAAAAACAGAATATGTAGGAAGCTAAATAAGAACATGGTCAGAGAGCTAAACCTGAAGGCACTAAATACATTAAAATCTGCTTGAGGCAAAACTAGAAAACACTGGCTCCGTTTCGAGGATTCTTTCTTCGGGTAGACTGGCTTCACATGCATGTTCCAATGGGATAGTTATCACATCCAAACTCTCCTTCCAATAATTTTCCATCATCTTGTTCCTGCATAGTATCAAAATCTGTCTGTAAGTTCCCACTATATTGTTAAAGAGAAGAAATAGCAAACTAAGCTCAGATGAAAATAACATCGACAGTACATGTTTTGGTCAACACCAAAAATGGAAGGGAAAAGAAATGAATCCCTAAACCCTACCTTATAGGCTAACATTCCCATTTTGTAAAACATTCTCTCGGTTTCTAACTTGTCCAACTCACAATTTCGTTACTATCCCTCCTTAAGCATGTGCCATTGAACAGAGGGTTATTGGGTTTGTGAGAAGTTTTTGGTTTTTATCTTCTTCCCACTATCAGGAGTTTCGGTAATTAGTCAAGGCGCTGTACATATGGAAACAACTCTCATCTCCGTTTTTTTTCTTTTGCTTTTCTGTTCTTTCCTTTCTACTTGAACAACAGGAGATTGGATTACTTGCTGAGGTCGTTGCTCTGGATTGCATAATTTGATAGGAATAAGGGAAAGGAAGTTTTTTTTCCTTATATTAGACAATATTAAGGCATAAAACCAATAATCCCTTCCCTAGCACTTAGGTATACTTTTCTAAATAGAAATGTTATCCTTTCTACTTGAAGAAGGTAAAATATGAGAATTGGATATTGAGGTAGAGGTATCATATCAAATGGGAAAGAATAACAAGTTCAGTAGATACAATTGCAATTCGCGAAAGGGGAAAGAAATTGCCAGATACTGGGGGGAAGGAGTTATAGCTCTTTCTATCTTTCAGCACCATCACTAAGCCTTGAGGACCAAAGCTTAGTAACTAAAGCCTAAAAACTAGGCGACACAGTAAGAAGACAAAAAGAAAAGATGTTACCTGTTTCATCATTGCACATGCTATGTCTTCCAAGGAGCCACAGTTGCTCGATGAAAATCTGGATTGCATCTTTTGCTGATGATCATACAGGTACCCTTGTTTCAACATGAGTGATGTCTCCATGGTTGATTTCTTGAGTCGATCATGTTCCACCATTGCATGATCAAGAACATTTGCTTGAGCAGTCACATTAAAATCCTTGCTACCAGAGAAGATTGCATTAGGATTTTCCAAACGCTTGGACAAAGTCTCTGCAGCACCATTCACTGGAATCAAAGAATTAGACGAGCTACACGCCATAGTTGTGTGGTAATAGGCATCCTCTTTATGATCATTCCAATCCTGAACAGGAACCTTTGATATCATTTGATCAAATCTGTTGCTAGTTGTAGCTGCTTGACGTTGAGAATCTATTCTCGATTCATGGGACTGAGTAGATAATGAAGTTATAGAAGATATGTCAGAAAGACAATTTCCTATATGCAATGCACTGGTAGTATTATCTCTCAACTGCCCATGGTAGGAAGTAGCAACATTAGAAAGGTTGCCAGATGGAATTGTATTCAAGTGCACCCTAGATGAATGAACAGCGTTTGACCAATTGTCACCAGTGCATCTAACATTATCTAATGAAGGACGTGAGCTATCTGAATTTGAAGATACTACCGCAATAGAAGACTGAGTTCCAAATTTTCTACCACCATTCACTTCATGATGCTGGACTTCTGGAATCGAGGAATCATTAGTTAATCCTAAAAGAGGATTACTTAGAGTACTGGAAGACATGTTTCCATTTGGGAGGCCAATGGAAGCAGGAAATACTGTTCGTTCATCAAAAGCAGAAGAGAGATTGTCCACGTGAGTCCCATGCTTAACATGTTGGAGTTGATCAAGTTCTGATGGCTCAGGCATTCCACGGAAAATATTCCCACTGCGGTTTCCAGAAAGCACGATTGGATGAAAGGTAGACTGATCATTGCTAGAATTGCTCAAATTACCCAGTTGGACTGTTCCCGGGGAAGAAAGGCCATGCATACCCATACAAGCAGGCGTATTCAATCGACCGAACATCCCAGTGGTTGGGATAGATCTATATGAAGTGTTTGGAAACTGTGGAGGTCCAGTCAAAGAGTGGAAATTCCCAATTCCGCCAAGGGAACCAATTCTCAAATAAGAAGGATCTGCGCTGCTCAATGCAGTCACCATATTAGCTTGCTGGTTTGCCACACAGCTGATCCTCTTTAGATAAAGCCTGTATTTCTGTGACCCATAGAACTAGAGTTAGGCTTCAAAAAGTAACGATTGACATGATAATCAAATCACCGGACAATTACCTGGAGATGGCTAGCTACATTTTCTCGTGTGAGCTTTTCAACATTCATCAAGTCCAAAATCTTTTTAGGCACTGCCTCTGTATCCAGAAAGAGATTAGACAGGAAGAACTATTAGGGAAAGAAACCAACATAACAATAGATAGATTTACAATTTAATAAGAAATCACATTCTGAAGTTAACAAATGGTGCATCAATTATGACTTATCAATACTATATTCTGAAGCTAAAAATAACCGATAATAATAGGCAAAGGGGCAATCTAGTAATCCAATTCTCATTCTTTCAAAGGGGATGTTTGGAACTGGAAGTTCTGACTAAAGAAATTTACTTTAGCTCATAACATTTTGTTTGAACCTTCTTTGCCCCAACAGAAAGAGAGAGGGAGAGAGAGGATGAGAACTCACTGTCTATGCCCAACTGGTTAACTGCATTTACAAACTTCCTATGTAGCTCCACAGACCAAACAACACGAGGCTTCTTCTGGGTTGATGAGTCATCATTATCTTGCCCATAGTCCTGGTCATCATCTTCATTATAGTTCTGGTCCTTCCTCTTTTTATTAAATTTCCCATTTAGATCTGCTGATTCTTCACCATTCTCAGAATCAGGCCTGTCCTGATTGCCAGAATTCATTCGGTCCTTTGGATCAAATTTCTTTCTCCTGATTACATGCTGCCAAATGTTCTTTAGCTCCTCAATGCGAACAGGCTTCAACAAGTAATCACACGCTCCATGAGTAATTCCTTTCATCACAAGTTTGGGATCTCCATTTGCAGAGAGCACTAAGGACACATTGACAGATCAAATTGAAACAAACAAGCGATTAATATCCTGTAGTTTTACCTTAAATTTGAAATGAAACTAAAGTATAAAAGTACAGAATATAGTAAGAAAACTTCATACATTTTTCCTAAGTAGCCAAGCTTTAAAATAGAGATCTAATAAACTTAGAAAATTTTAAATTTCATAATTTATCTCTTCAAAATAGACCTTCGAAATTTTCATAGAAATGCTCCAAGGTATGAAAAGAGGGGCAAAGGTGGCAAGATGAAGTTTGGTAGGGCTGTTCAAGACTTACTAATGACAGGCAGGTCCATCTCCAGCCCAACAAGCTCTAGCAGCTTAAATCCATCCATGTCAGGCATGTGGACATCACTGATAACCACATCAAACTTGTTCTTGTTTTCTCTCAGCAACTTGAGTGCCATAACAGCCTGATTAGTTGTAGTGACTGCAAGATCCAACGAAAACAATTAACTTACATTTGATGAAGTCTTCAAAGTACAAATAAATCATTCAACCTATAGACCAACAAAGGAAAAAATCCAGAAATACTGCAGGCTTGGTAAAGATCAGAAGAAATGATTGATGAGCATTGAATCTAAAACATTAATTACTTAACAAGATTCAGAAACTAGACAATTCCATCTAAAGAAATGGTATGCACCATGTATAAATGCAACCAATACATGAAAATCCCAGAACCTAAAAGAGCAATCGAGTATGTAATGACACTCAATAACTAAACTGAATGAGAACAAATCGTATGACAGAGAGAATTTAAGAGCCAATTTCATGCAACACATAAAAGGAAAATCCAACAACAGGATATTATAATAAAAGTATGTTGGAATAAGAAGGGAATCCAAAACGCTCCAAAATTAAAGTTCAATATCACCCTTATTCCCTTGCATTCAATCAAGTCAATGGATCGAATAATTTGACAACCCAAGAAGCAACAAAGCAAAGATCTCACCAGAATGACCAGTAAAAATTAAAAAAATAGAGAGACACAATCTTAACAAACAGAATCATTAAACAGGCAAGTCGAACGGAATACAAAGAAACAAAAGGGCAAAAAACAGAGGAGGGGGGCATACCATGATACTGGCATCGACGAAGCAAAGTCTCCAAGATCAAAAGACAAGTGGGATCATCGTCAACAGCAAGAACACGCATTCCAGTGGGAAATTGGTCAACTGGGTCTTCGAGTCTAGGCTCAACCGTCATCGTTAACAGTTCTAAGAGGCAAAAACTTGGATTGGGGTAAGGTCTTGGGGCGATTGAGGAAGACCCAGATGAAAAAAAAAAGAAGAAGAAGAAGAAAAAAAAAAGGGGGATATGAGTGATATTAAGAGATGGGATTGAAGGAAAGAGATTGAAAATTGGGTAATTGAGGAAGTTTGTGTGAAGGAAAAGAGAGAAAAGATGAAATGGGGGAATGGAATCTGAGATTATCTACGGACAGGGAGGAGAGAGAGAGGAGAGCAAAGGAGAGTTTTGCTGAAAATGGAACCTCTCACTCTCACACTCTGCTTTCAATGAGGATGCGAAAAGAAATGGAATTTCGTTTCTGCGATTTGGAATTCCGGCGCGTGTCTTATACGCCGACTAGGGGTTGACCCAACTAAACTTTTATTTTTATTTTTATTTTTTGATCACATTAAAATTATTCCCTTTCTTTTTTTTTTTTTTTTTAACATTATTCCTAATCTTATCTTACAAGATCTAATTGATGGTATTAAGTGTATAATTTCCAAGATTTTGAATCTTATTTACGCCTCCACTATAAGGATAATTCACAAATTTTAGATGTAAATCAATAAATTAATCTAAGATTAACTTTTTCTTTTGTTTTATAAATCACAAATAATAAAATTGGCGTTAGATTTTTCACAATAGGTACAGTACAAAATCATTACACGTCTCAAAGTAAAGAGATTAAAATGTAACTTATTAAAGTTTATGGAGTAAGTTATTACAAATACGAATGTATTGAGATTAAATTGTTGTTTTTATGAAAGCCCGTAAACCAAAAGTATTTTTAAAGTCTAATTTTAAATTCTTAAAATCCTTGAATCTATTGATAATTATAAATTCACTCTCGCCTATTAGTCAACCATGCATTACAATAAGTACTCTCAATTCTCTAGCAATACAATCTTCTTTTAGTCTCTTATTATAGCATTCAACTATGTTTCTTATTGGTGGTTATCTACCCAGGAATTAGTTTCCTACTAATTTTCTTAACACTCAACTGTTGTAGCCACCGATGGATTTAGCAGAGGCCCACGGGGGATTGGAGCCTCCTCAACTTTATTGTCTTTATATAATATATATAAAAAGAAAATTACTTAATTTTTAATATTTATAGTTATCTTAGTGACTACTCTAACTGTCAACCCCTTTCCAATCTAGGTTTAAATTCGCCACTAATCGTAACCTCGTGATTGTCTCGCACACACTCAAGAATATAAAAAAAAAAAAAATTAAAACTTTAAAACAAAAATAAACTTTGAATTAAAATCCAAATTTTCTTTTTTTAGGTTTCCTTAAAAGTTGTATATAAGAAAAAATAAAAAGAAGACAATAACAAAAAAAAAATGGAAAACACAAGGCAAACAAGAAGGCTACAAATAGGCATCACATTCAATTTTCCTTTTTTTCTAAAACCGTGGGAACAAAAACCGTTTTTATTTGCAGATTCCCAACAACGAATAACGTATAAGATTCCCAAAAAGGCTACGATCATGTGCGCTCGGGTGCATAACAACTCCTTCTTTGCATCACCACGTGTCCACCTCCATATCCATTCATCTTGATTCCTCTTCACTAGAAAACAAAAATAAACAATTAATATATATTTTCCTTTTTTTTTTTTTTTAATAATAAAGCTTTTAAACAAAACAGCTTTATCTTTTTTTATAAAGTGGTGTGTGAGAAGGGAGAGGAGAAAGGGATGCCTTTTGAGATCAAAGTTTGAGTAATTTTCAAGGGGGAAAAAAATGTGTGTGTCTTGGAAAACCCCAAACTCAAGTGTGCATTTTGACTCTCCTAAGACCAAGAAATATTGTCTCATTCATCTCTACTCAAATCAAACCCTAACTATTTTTATATTCTTAACTCTTTGGTGGTTTCACCCGTTTTTGTTTTTCGTCTTTTTATTAACATGATAAGAGTAAAGGGGATGGACGGATTTGAATTTAAAATCTCTGGATTAGTTGAATAACATCCTGATGACTCATCGATTTTTACTTCTTTTTTTTTTATAATGGCGTGTGGTATCATACAACTTTTTACTTTAAATTAAGAAAAGCCGACTTGATTGCACATCTTGAGTGAAATATTATTTTATGTGAAGTGTGGATATATTTTGCATTTCTAATTACTATTGAAGTAAAGTGGAGGATTGTTTGTTTCTTTGAGTTGAACATCAATGGAATTGGCTAAAAGGGAATGATTTGTAATTTATTACAATGCAATGTATTAAAAGAATTACAATTGTAGCAATTAATATTAGAAAGATTCTTTTATATATATATATAATCTTATAAAACATAAAGTTTTGAATTTTGTATGATTTAAAATTAGTATATTAGAACATGAGAAAACGTAAGTTTGATTAGATTGTTTCCTCAAAGAAAAAATAATATGGTTGATTTACTTTTACTATAATTAGAATCGGAGAAAGGGATTATAGACTATAAATATGATAAAATATTAATCGCACCAAATTTATAAACGCTTGAAATTTAACCAAATATTTGGTGGACAACTAAAACTAAATGTTCAATTATACTTGTTTTGATATCATGTTAAATCACTGATAAACTTAAAAGCTAAAACTTACATGTAAATGTGAAATGTGAGTATTTTTTTTTAAAAAAAAAAAAACAAATGAGTTTTTTTTACAAAGATATGAGATCGAACTTGAGATATTGATATTGACAGTACAAATGAGCCGATCGAATTTTACTCATGTTGTAACAAACACTACCTAAGGACTTTATTGATGTTTTTTGAAAAACAAAACGTCCATAAGTGGGTGCTTTATGGACTTTTTTTTTCTAACGTCCATAAATGGGTGATTTATGCAAAGGCAAACCAATTTTCAACTTTCTTGACCATTTTTTAGTCATTGACGTTTTTTTTTTCAACGTCCATAAATAAGTGATTTATGCAGAAACAGGCTAATTTTCAATTTTCTTAACGTTTTTAAAAAGTCAAGTAATATGTACTTTTCTTGATATTTTTAGAGGTACGTTTCATAATTTAACTTGAAAAATGAGCAAAAGGAGTATAATGATAGGGACTAAAGAGCAAAAAAAGAAAAGTGAAAGAAAACCAAGGTGATAGGGACTAAAAAGCAAAAAGCAATTCAACATGATATAATTGGAAGAGACTAGAATTTTTATATATATAAAAGAAAAGGGTTTGAGATGAAAGGAAAGATGCATTTACATACATACATACATACATACATATATATATATATATATATATATATATATATATATATATATATGCATTTCGCATGGTGATGGTAAAAATGAAATTAGAGAAAAGGGGAATGGAATTCCAATCCAAATGATGAAAAAGGATGTAAATTTGGGCACTTTTGTTTGTGGTGGGAAAAACCCAAACACTAAAAACACACCAAAGCATGCTGATTTTAGATGCCCCCATTCAATACTTTCTTTTTAATTAAATAAAATCATTACTTGATGTGATTGGAATCTTTTTTTTTCACTCTTAAATATCTCTGTATTTACTTTAAATTTTAGAGTTTTTTTTTTTTTTTTTCTTTTTCAAGGTTATTACAAACTCAAGTCCAACGACCACAAACGACGAAAATTAAATCCTCGAACTTATAAATCAGTATGATTTATATAAGCACGTAAATTTGAGTGACTAATTTTAAAAATTAGATAAATTTGATAGCTTTAATTTTTTAGTTTTAAAAGTTTAAGGGTATAATTGTAATTTTAAAAATATTCACAATTCTAATTTTTTTAATCTTGAAAGTATAATTGTATCTATTACTCTACGAATGGTTTTTGCAATTTGTCATTATTATAATTAATTTAGTAATATTTGAATTTGGCTGTTATAATAGTTTATGTTTGGTAAATTGCAAAAAACTCACCCCTAAGGTATAATGACAGTTTCAATTATATTCTTCAACTTTCCATTTTAAAAAATTAATCCTCAAATTTATATAGATGTTATAACCAAACTTTCAAACTTACGTAAATGTATAAATTGTAACATGTGCATGCATTTAAAGGTTCTGTTTTTACAATTGATAAAGTTTAAAAGTACAATTGCAGTTACCGCTATACTTCAAAGGTGGTTTTTGCAATTTACCTTATTATTTTAGTTTATATTTGTAAATGAGAAGAAATGTTGGTTACATAATAATAAACATGGTTGACCTTGAAAATTGTCAAACAATAGTTAGATTTAAATATTGAGAAGGTGTTTGGGACAATACGTGAGTTATTATATAGTCCTATGTTATTCTAGTTTGATTAGAATAGTTTGTGTTAAGGATGTAGATTATTTTAGTTTATAACAGTATACGTTTGGTGCGTAAACTATTTTAGTTTGATAAGAAAATAGTAAACACGTCAGCAAAGAATAAGAAAAAATGATAAATGTTAAATAGTAAAAATTGTAGCAAATAATTGAGAGTAGACAAATAAACCAGTAGTAAAAAGTGGTTATATTATAGTTATAGACAAACTTTACTCCAAACGACTTCTAAATATATTATAATAACGCATCGAAGAACTTCATATTCTCTATCTAGAAAAAGAAAAAGCCTTTTTACTCTAAATTGAGATTATTACTCTTTTGTATGAAACTTTTGGAATTTAAGAAGAAGACAAATGGATTGGGCTTATAAGGTGGGTGAGTTTGGTTTAATGGGGTGATAGTGGCTAAAAGATTTTCTAAATTAATTAGATATTCATAGATATGGTGATGTTACATTATATATATATATATATATATATTATATACTATCTATGCTTTTCTCTTTCCTTTTTTCTCTCTTTTGGTTCTTTGTGTTTCAAATACATTAGTGGGTGTGAAGAGGATCTTTATATTGCACATCATAGATTCTAATCATATCATCCTTTTTTTTTTCCCTCAAACTAACTTACATTTCAAATTTTGTTTATATCATAAATTTAATGCTAAAAATTAAAATTCTAGTTTTAATTAAGATTTATAGTTAGGAACCAGACGTTGTAATTTGATAATAGTTTCGTACTATTTTATGTAATCTATACCACTTTTTAAAATAACTTCATTAAACTATATATAAAATTTTGGATTTAACTTAAGGGCACGAACGAGCGATGTGGGTTTCGTACTATCATGATGTGATTTGATTTTTGTGTGTGATATCAAACGAGATTATGAATATATTATATTATAAGTTTATTTGGTTTAGAATAAGAAGAAGAAAAAGAAAACATTTGATGAGTCAGCATAGTAATCTAATTATTTTGAAGGTAGCCAATAATGGTGTTTGAATGAGAAAGAAACAGCCAACCATATGCAAATGCAACTTCAAAATAAAAAAGTGCATAAGCATAGCACTAAATCAATTATATATTATGAATTAATTATATACACACCCTAATATATATATATATATATATATATATATATATATATATATATATATATATATATATATTAAAATAAGTGCAATTAGTGATGAATTTTATGGTGAGAATCAATAACACAATGATCATAATATGATAAAATACCAAAGTTTCCCAAATAAAGTATAGATATATATATATATATATGTTAGCCAAAAAGCTCCCTTGACCAATTGAAGTGTGTATTCAAACAAATATAAGAAGTAGGAGAAGATTTTCAAACAATTGTCTTTGTAATATCATCATCATGTTTGCAAAATTTCTTCTTGACTATATATAAAATTTTGTTTTTTCTTAGAATTTTATAACGAGAAATTAAATTGAACTATATAGAAGTTATAATTGTTTTTGTAACGCTTTAATCCCTCGAATTTTATTTTTATAATAATTTGGTTTATAAATTTTACTATATAACAGCTTAGTCCTTCTATTTTAAAACTGATAAAGATTTAATGATTTTTTTTTACATAAATAAGTCTATAAATTAATTAGAGACTCAATATCTTTATAAAATACAAAGTCTAATATCATAAATAATAATAGTAATTGACTACTACTTTTGATAAGTTTTTACTACTATAAAAAAGGGTTTACTCAGACGTTTTTCAATGCATCAAATAATCCGATGTCAATAGTAAGAAAGTTTTACTTGACAATTTTCAAGCGCCAAGTAAAATTACTTGACATTTTTTACGCGTCAAGTAATCTAGTGTCAATAATAAGGGTTTTTATTTTATATATATATAGTTTTTAAGCGTCAAGTAAGATTAGTTGACATTTTTTATGTATCAATACTTTGTTTATTATTAACCAATTGGCATGTTAAGATTTTTTTTTTAAAACTACAGGCATTAAGTATTGTCAGTTTTCTAACAGTGATTTTAAAGTCAGAGACCAAACGGTTACACGTTCGAGATAACCAAACGACTAAACTATTACATAAACTAAATCATTTTTTTTTGTAAGAAGCAATCAAGTTTGAATATATTTTTTTAATTTTATGGAGAGAGAGAGAGAGAGAGAAAAAAAAAAAAAAGAAGAAGAAGAAGAAAGAAAGAAAGAGAATATTAAAGGTTGTGTGGGATTAGCTAACATTGTCTCCTATAATGACATTTAGTATCAATTAAAAAAAAACAAACAAACAACAATTTTAAGTACCTTCCTCCCACCTTCTTTTCTTCTAAGCACCAAAAGAAGAGAAGAAGAAAAAAACAAAAGAAAAACTCAAAATTTGGTGCCTTCCCACTTACATTATTTGCCCTTTTAATGATCAATGCATGCATCTCTATTATACATACACATAGACACTTTGGATCTCAATATAGTTTTTAAATTGGTTTTCTTGAACATGTGTGTAAAAATAGGGCCTTGTTGTCTGTCTCTGACCAATGATATTATTAAAATTGGTTGATCTAATTAAAATATTTGTATATCATTGTCATTGGATGATTAACAAATTTGACTCCTCATTGTGAAGTTAATGTCTAGCTAAGAATTTGACATGGATTAATAATTCCAATATTCATTATTGAATTCATCTAAAGAAAAATGGATGTTTGAATTTTTTATTTTACTATTGAGTTGTTTTACTTTATTAAATAATAAATGAGGGGATGATTATTATTATTTTTTGTTTTCAATTTTTTTGAATTTTTTGGTTGAGAATTGGATATATAGTCTTGAACTTATAAATAAGTTATCATAATGTAAAAAGAATTACATTTTAATCACTTTTATATGTTTTGCATTATTGTTTTATTTTTATTTTTTTTGAAACTTTATAAAGAACTATTTATTGTGTTCTTTTTATGTTAATATATTTTTTTTAATTAAATAAACAAAAAGGAGTTTTTTTTTTTTTTTAGTTGGGGATGAAACAAAGTTGGGGATTGAAATGAAATGCCTAAGCCTAAGCCCAAGCCCAAGCCCAAGCCCAAAGGCTATTTATAGGCCTACGGGCCGTTCAAAGGACTCTGGACCCTCAATTGACAATACTGCCCCTGTGCCCTCTCGTATTTCTTTCATGTTTCCTATTTTCAATTTTACCCATTCTTTTTCAAATGAAATAAAAACAAGACTTACTTTTTAAATTTATTATAATTCAATATTTGTGAAAATTGTTTTTTAATATAGTAGAATGAACCAAAAATATTTATGAAATATAGCAAAAATTTAAATTATATTGATGATAAACTGCTGATAGAGTCTATCGATATCTACCATTAACAAACTTCTAAAAATTTGTTATATATATTTGTAAGTATTTTGAGTAATTTTATCATTTACAATAATTTTCTAATAAAATATTAATGTCATAATATAAAGAAGATTAATATTTGGACGAACCTAAACTATTGCATTTCATACATAGTTCGATATATCTATTTTAATAATAAAGGCTTGCTACATAGTAAATCTTTATTATATAATTGATGGGTTGCGTAAAGATATATGCAATAATACACTTAAATATGGCTCGAATAAAAATGACATTAAAAGAATAGTTTATTTATAAATATTTAACTTCATTTATTATATCATTTTTTGTATACATTAAGATATTAAATTTTTGGTTCATAAAAGCTAGAAAAGATAAGAAGGGGAAAATTAAAAAGAAAAAGAGAGAGAGAGAGAGAGAGAGAGAGAGAGAGAGAGAGAGAGAGAGAGATTTTGAATTTTGATAGTGAAGAAGTCCAATATTAATTTTTAAAATAAAAAAATGAAAATAGTGGAGTTTTCTTTTTAATAAAAATTGGATACTAAAATGTTAGGAAAGACAAAGAAATCTCAAAAAGAGATTTAGTTTCAATATAATAAATAAAGTAAATGATTCATGCAATCACATGATGTGTCCCTTTGGATAACACCATGAGAAGTTCCAATTTCAAAAGTTTCATTTTCTCTTTCCCTCTCCTCTATTTTTTCTTTCTATTATTATTATTATTATTATAGACATTTTCGAAAATACCAAATTATTAAAATTATATAAAAAATATAGTAAAAATATTCGTCATTCTCTATAATTCATTTGAAATTTTTGCTATATTTTGTAAATAGTTTCATTTCTTCTGCTATTCATAACCGTTCCTATTATCATCATCATCGATGTTTCTTATCGTTATTGTTATTTTTATTATTATTTTTTATTATAGATAGATTTTCTCCAATATATAATTCAAAAAATCAACCAAACTGACTTTTAAATATTAAATACCATAATAAATAATAGACAGAAATATCCCACATTTTCTTTTTAATATTTAGTAATTATTATCTCATTGACCACTTAATATGTCAATTCTTAAATTATAATTTTTTTTGTTTGATTGAAGTCTAGAATTCTAACCTTTCAACTCATAATCCATTCATGTTTTTACGTTAGTTGAGTCATGTTTACGTTGTTATTGATAGGTCAAACTACATATACATTTGAAATTGAGATAAAATATACTAAGACTTATTACTTCTCAGCTTTATTTTTAGTTCAACATAACACAACATTGAAATGCAGAGAAATTCAAACTCCGACTTATAAAATTAAAAAGTATTGTGTATTTAATTTACTTCAGTTTGACAATGAACTTTCTACTTTTAAAACAAAAAAATACTACTAATTTAAAATTTTATATATGATAAAAACAAATTATTCAAAACTTCTGAAAATATTTACAAATGTAGCAAAATATCAAATAGTAGTGTATTGTGGTTCATCGTAGGTAGATTGCAATACTTTTGTTATATTTTGGTTCATTTTACTATATTTGTAGATAAACCAAAAAAACATTTTAACTATTAAAAATATATGAATTTTCCTTCGTAATATAACGTCAATCCATTATCTTTTAAAATCCAAGGAAAGAATTCAAATTTTGATCTATATACTAAATATGAGTCGACGAGATATCTAATATCGGAAAATGTTGTTTTTCTCCCACGTCAACAACATTTACTAGAAAGAAAAAAAAAAGAATCAATAGATACTTTATGTCCAAGCCTTACTCCATAATTCACTATCATAATCCAAAACTATAAAAATGGATGCATTGATTCAATTTATTTTATTCATTTTGAATTTTTGGAGTTTTGAAGAAATAGACAAAGAATTAAAAAGGTAGGAAGGTGACAATACATAAGTGAAAAAGGTTGGATGTTTCTAAGGCATACAACAAAATAATAGACATTGACAAGAAATGTCAAAAGAAAAAGGTCCAAACTTTGAGGGGTAATCCACAAAGAGAGAGAGAGAGAGAGAGAGTTAAGGAGAGGGTGCCCTTAAAATAATAAGCCATAGATATTTGGAAGTACCATTGGGCATAGTTGTTTGACTATAGTCCCATATTGTCTCCTCTAGCTATCATCAATTATTAACAACCCACCTGAATAATTAGGTTTGTTTCCCACACCCTTCACTCAATATCTTGTTTCGAAAATATACCTTCGTTCTTATAAAACTTGTAATATTGTTAGAATTTTAATCTTAACTACAACACGAAAAAATTTGATGTGAGATTTTCTATTTTGTAGAGTAGTGATTCGTAAACGATCGATTTTCATGAGTTAACCTACGTCATGTGAAATTCGAAAAAAGAGAAAAAAACGTGATGATTATGCTTTTTATATCAAATTTAAGAAGAGAGAGACCGAAAATGATTTTTTTGAAATTTTATGTACAGTGTAGTTTTAGCCTTTTTATGTACAGTTTTTTTAATGTGTCCTTCAAAGATCTAAACCATTATCCATTTATATTCAAAAGAAACAAACAAAAAAAAAAAAAGTAAAAGAAAAATCTCAGCTTCTTCTTCTGAGTATTTCTCTCCTCAAAATGGAATCACACACCGACGGGAACCCATTTTCCGGCGAGGGGGAAGAAGACGATGAGAAAGAATTTAGCGAGGAGCGGAGCAGTTTTTTGGAGCTTCAACTCTCGTCGAATAATTCATCAGATTCAACAAACAAACCAAGAATTTTCTCATGTAATTATTGCCAAAGAAAATTCTTCAGCTCCCAAGCATTAGGAGGCCATCAAAATGCCCACAAAAGAGAGAGAACTTTAGCCAAACGAGTTCAGAAATTCGATTGGGCGGCGGCGATTCCTCTCCACGGCGGCGCGTTTGATCGACGGTCGTCGTTGGGACTTCACGCTCACTCTCAACAAATACAAAAGCCACCTGCCGTCGGGTTGTTTTTTGGTGGGGCAGGACCCAGCAGTGGTTCTCAGTTGTGGCCTAGGCCAATGTTTATGGGGCAGCAACCGGCGGTGGGGCGGTTGACGGCGGAGCTGGGTGGCCGGAATTTTGGTAGATATGATGACGTGGCTGAGTGGACGGCGATTGGAACGTCAAACGCCGGTAATGAGAGTAGGAATAATAATAATAATAATAATAATAATAATAATAGTAATATTGTTCATTCTCAAACCAAACAGGATAAGGATCAGACCAATTTCTTAGATTTGTCTCTTAAACTCTAACCTTAAAACAAATTATTATTATTATTGTTGTTGTTATTATTATTGTTATTCAGTTTATCCTAATTGTTAGGTTGATTAAATTGTTTTTTTTTTTTAACTTCATATATGAAGTTATGTTATTTTGTCATATATTTATAAATTTATTTAGTGAAAAAATTACATTTGACAGTTTAGAACAATGGATTTTGTAATTTTATATTATTATTGGATTTAGGGGATACTTGCAAACGTATTTGATTTGTTTCTATTTCGTGCGATAATTATTTGATTATTTGTTTTTGAGTTTTTTAAGATTTATTCGTTTATCTTCTCGATTTCTTATGATAATTGGAATATTTTTCCAAGTAACGGTTTGTTGGAATTTCAAATTCTAAACACAATATATTAAGAATTTTGTTTTTTTCATAAAGTTCATAAATTTTTGTTTGGTTCTTTGAAACACATGGTTAGAAAGTAGATATCAGAGTGAGTGTTTATACGCGTAAACAAAAAACTAATGTTTACCCAATGTGACCTAAATTACAGAGTTTGAATGTAGAATTTCATAGGTGATAAAGATAAATGATTTATTTTTTTAGTATAGTTGTGAGATTTGAATCTCCGATTTGAAAAAGAAATTCTTTTAAGTTTGTCCCATTATTTTGATAGTTAATTTTATTAAATTGATTTACGGTAAAAATGCTAAAAAAAACAACCATAAATTTTGGAAAATCAAGACTAAATTATATTGTTAATTAAACTTAATCTTTATAAATTAAAAAAAAAAAAAAAGACAGATATTTAATTTGATAATTGGAAGTTTAGAGAAAAAAAGTTTTAACCTATGATTTTTTATGCATTGAAGTGATGTTAGTTTATCTCACTTCATTTAGGTTAAAGCATTTATAATGAATATAGTGTATAAAATTTAAATTTGTAAAAACAAATTATTATTATTATTATTACTACAAGTCATGAATTTGAAATTATGTGGAGAGTTGGTATTACTTTTATAAAATCATTAAATACAAAGAAGTTGAAAAAAAACTTGTTTGATTTAACCTACGAATAAATATAATTAGAGATGGAAAGATTTGATTATTTTATTTTATTTTGGGATTAATTACAATTTTGTCGATTGGAGGCCAATTAACCAATTAGATTAATTGATTGATAGATTTGATTATGATTTAATTAACATGGGACAGGACACAAATGGCCTACAGTAATGAAAATGTTTAGATTTAATTATTGTAATTAAGGTTGTAGATTAGTGATAAGATATAATGAAAAGGCAAGCATGCCACTTTGTTGTTTTATGCAATTGCATCTTATAAACTTTTTTCTCTTTTTGAGAAAATAATTTGTTTTTATTAAAAGAAAATATCACATTTGCTATTTTTATATCTTAAATGAGCTATAGAAAATTTTGATGAATTTTGAAATAGTTTCAATATTTTGTTACTTTGAAAATGCAAAATATTTTTAAATACAGAACTCAAATATTTATCAATTACAACAAAAATTTCATATTCTATCAAAGATACAAACCCTAAACCCTAAACTCATATTCTATCACAGATAGAAACCCTAAATGTCTATCTTGATATACATTGATAGAGTTTATCAGTTAACGATAAAAATTTTTGTAAATATTTTCAACCGTCTTGTCATTTACAATAATTTTCTTTATTTTTTATTCAAAATTGTCTAAAATTTCACTAACCTAATGACATAAAAGCTAAAAGATTATAATTTCAAAAAGGGCATTTTTAAATATGGCACAAAGAACCAAAATATTTACAAAAAAAGAAAAACCAAAATTTCATATTATATCAATAATAAACACTAATAGACATGAACAAAGATAGACTTTTATCGTAAAATATCGTATTAGAAAGACTTATTATACACTTATAAATAAATGAATAAATAAATAAAGAAAATTAAAGGTCCATTGATAAAATATAGGAAGGTATTAAAGACAAATATTGTTATTATAATCCATTTAAAAATATTAGGGGTAATGGAGGACAGGAGGGATGGAATTATGGTAATAGTTGGAAAAATGAAAGGGTATAATGGTCACAGTGGAGTGGCAATTGCGTGTAATGTGTCATTCTCATTTGGAGATGCAAAATCCAATGAGGATCTGACTTTATTTGCTCTTTTATATATATATAAACTCAACTCTTTGGATTATGCTCTTATGTATCATCAAACAACTACATAATATGTTTGCAATTTTATTGGATCATATTTATTGCTTCCTGTTCATAAAGTAATAATATCTTTCATTTCTATTTTGAATACAAACAACTACGAATTTGAAGAAAAGATAGAGAGGGACTTTCTAAACCTTTTAACTAAATCAACTACCAACAGTATATTTAAAGAAACCGATCATTGGATGTCGTTTTAGTCGATTTCGATCGTTCGGATCGGTTTTTTGGGTGTTGATGCTCACACCTACATATACATATATGACTATTTTTAAACATAACAAAATATCACAGTCTATCGACGATGAACCACAGTAGACCAAAATAGTCAATAGATCAAAATAGATTACTACCTTTCACAAATAGATTGCGGTAACCTGCTATATAAAATAATTGATGGTATATATAATATATAATAAAAGTCAACATATTTTATGAGCAAAGTCAGATCGAGACCGTATAAAAACTAATGAAAATAAATTGAGACAAAGAAAAGTCAACACAGGACAATCTTAAACCATTAAGTTTACATGTGGAAACAACAAATCCTAAAAAGGAAAAAAAGCTTCCTTTCTAATATCTGAAATTTGACAGCAGGAAGAAAATCAAGATTTAGAAATAAAAAGAGAGAAGAAAAAGATCATTAATGTGTATTTTTAAATACAAGTTAAGACGACCTGATGTTGAAGATGAGAGAGAAATCATAAAAGCAAGAAAAAAGAAACATTGGCATGGTTTGGTTATTCAATAACTATGATACCACATGGAAGGAAAAAAGAAAAAGAGAGAGAAAAAAAAAAACAGAAGCCAAAAAGCTAGAAATGTGAACAAAATCAAAATCATGATTGAACTTAGTTCAACTTAATTATACAACATTTATTTAGCTTTTGAAAAGTATAGTGAAGCAGAGAAAATAACACCCTTTGGCATATATAAAAGGACATGGGAAGAGGAAGCCCGTGTGGATCAAAGGAAGAAAAAGTAGAAACAGGGAGATCAGTTTTTGTCTCTAATTGTGATTTGAGAACTGATTTCTACATGTCTCGCCTTTGTTTTCTTTATAAAAGGTTTACCTTCCTAACCCCACATTATTATGAATAGCACTACCAAGAGACATTTGGCCACAATACAACAGCTTTCATTCCCACATCTAAAACTGACAAGACGTTCTTTTAAAGCCCTCTTCATAATCATTTAACGTTTGGATCGGTTTATGTGCACCTCAACCTACTTTACCCTATAATATTTTATGTCAAGAAAATCTATAAGATTATTAAATCTTAGGTACATGGTCACAATGGATTGAACCTATGACCTCTTTTAGCCGTTTATCAAGATCATACTTCCTTATTTACCATTAGGTCAAAACCATTATGGTTGATAAATTCAAAGAACAAAACAAGTTTTTAAAAACTATCTTTTATTTTGCAAAATTTGGCTTGAGTTTTGAAATCGTTCGTTGAAAGTAGATAGCATGGATGAGATTAGTGTTTAGGAGCTTAATTTTCAAAGACCATGAGTAAAAAATATCAAACTGTTATTAAATGGAGCCCAAAAAATCATGATGTCAAATCCTTAACATGATTTTTGTCTTCAAAAGATAATAATTGCAGTAAAGAAATAGCAGCCAAACGACATTGATAACAAAAAATATCACTCTCACACAATCAAATAGTTTGCACCATATAACCAAGTAGTATTCTGGGAAAACAACAAAGTGAGTCAATTCTTTCAATGATTTTACTAGGACCAATTTTCAAGGCTCTTTTGTAAATTGTAAGTTAGTAACTAAGTAAGTTATTACTTTTCCCCCTTTTTGGGCTGTTCTACCTATTTGTAATTACCATAGGCACTAAGTTAAGTTCAAGCTATTTGTAATCACTTATTTTTCTTTACCTTTTTGTACCTCCTTTTTCATTAAGACAATCTCATTGAAAATAAAAAAATAACTTTGCATATGTTAAAATTAATCGTGATTGATAAACAATGGTTAGCATCAGATTATAAAAAAAGGAAGAAAACATAATCTTGAATACCTTAAAAAGGAAAGAACTATGTTTGATGGTGCAGAAGAAGCGTATGATTTATCTTTCCACAAAAGACTCGACAGTTTTCAACCATCGAATAAGTTCACATCTGTCTTTGTTCATCATGTATTCATGCAGAAATACAGCAAGCTCCTTATCTATCCCCCTTTCTGCTAAGAACTCCCGAAATTTTTTCTGAATTGCACCACTCAATTTCCTGAAGTCAACAAAAGCCAGAACGACCATTAGTAGACAACGGGAGTTAGAGCACAAAGAAGCTTAATACTTAGCCTCCTTTAACTAAGGGGCCAGATGGTGTTTCAAAGCTCAAGGTGCACCTCAAACCTCAAGGCAGGCGAGGTGACACAAATGCATAGCATGAGTAAAGCAGGGTGCAATAAATAAACAAATGATATACATAAAACATACGTTGTGAAAGTATCTAAACATTAAAGTTTCAAAGATTAATACTAAGTAGTATAAATACGTAAATATAAAAAAGATATTCAACATATTCAGGCGCACTAAAACAAAGGCACAGTTGGGGCAAGCAGGGCCTTCTTGATGATGCTAACCCTAACTTAACCAAAGGCGAGATGACCCAGTCGCCTCAATATCATTTGTTTGGAATGACTTTCTAAATACTCAAATAATATTTTAAAAACTTAAAAATTCATTTCAAACAAGTCCTAAATTGTGCATTTAAGAAGCACAAGTACATATACAAGACAGAATACAGCAACATATCATTTTCTAAAAGTCTAGGATACTAACTTATTAAAATATACATTTTTAAAAAGAAGTCTCATTTTTGTAATAGAAAAAATACAAAGTAAATCAGTTGATGCATTTCTTGCTTAAAAAATTAGTTTGGTACAGGTCAACAAATTTATTGTTCTAAAAGTATTATGTGCCCAACAAGCGTGAAAGTGTAGTGTCAAAAACAAGTCAAACTTGGACACACTACCCAAACCAAAGTGCATGTGTTTCTTATTTGTACATCACGTTATAGCAATGTGATATTGGAGAAAATATTTGGGGGACTACACATGGCAGACAAATCTTTTTTCGAAAATGTATTGTAATAGAACCTGGAATTGAGAGATTTGAATCCAGACCTCTTGTCCTCGAGTACGTACAGGTCTGTACACTTAAGCTAGACTCATGTTGGAAGTGGCAGACAATTCAATACCGATATATTGAATAGTCACTAAAAGCAGATACATTTTGAACTTGGTACTTGCATTGGTCAGTAATTAGAGGCAACATATGATGGCAACCACATTAGGCATACAAATCCAGACCAAAATGAGCAAGTAATCAGTAAATAATCAACAAAAATGGCAAAGGCAGCTACAAATTTACAGAAAGAATGAGAAACTCAGAATTCGAGATAAGCCATACCTAAAATCAGGCCCCATATAATGACTTGCAAGCATTCTATCTCGTTTAAGTACATATAGTTTCTGAACATCCAAAGAATCAGGCCATGCTGAGCAAACGAACTCCAAATCTTCAGAACCATCTCCCTTCGAAATGTCAACAAGCACGCTAATATGAAGACGGAGCTCTTCTTCACCATCGCTATCGTCTCCAAATTTGGGAACAGATTCACAGCCATCAAACATCGTCGCTTCAATTTTAATATCTTCAGTGTCCTTAAATTTCCCTTTCAGTGTAATCCATTGCATTCCAGGATGATCTTCAACCGTAAATGAATTGAACGTCGTTGCAGGCTGTAAGGTTATGGAAATTAAAGAAAATGTAGGATGAGGAAATGGATCAAAAGAAGGAGGGAAAGAAATCGGCGAACCTGATGAGGAGGAGCGTAATTGGACTGGTACTCTATCTCATTACGAAGTACTCTGAGAGTGATGGCGTCGAAGGGAGATTTGGGAACGGCGGCGGAAACAAATGGCCTGGTAAAGTGCGATGCTGAGGTTGTGGTGGTTCGTGAAGGCGAACAATGGCGTTGCCATAATCGACGTGTGAGGATTTTACTGTAATATGATTGAAACTGCCGGTGAGCTGATCGGAAAACGGCCGACATGAATAAAGATTCTGCGGTTAAAGACTATAGCTTCTGAGCTTCGGTCAGCATTAGAACGAAACGACGAAGAGGGTTTAGTTTCTTACCACGGCAGTCAGCACCCACTCGTACGACGCCGTCTTGGATTGTCCAGAGGAAATCGCTTTAATTGACGGCCCAACTAAACTCATGGGCCTAGTACACACAACTAGCCTGAATTTGGGCCAGCCCAGATTAGCAAAACGCGGCCCAATAAGCTAATTAGAAGCATTAAATGATTCTTTTATTATTATTACCACAAATAAATAATTAATTTGATTTCTATGGGAGAAAAAAAGGATGAATAAGTAAGACAAATAAGGAGTGAAAAGTTGAAAAGGGAAAATGCTTTTGTTTGTTGTGAAATTTTTTCTTAAGTGTGAGGAAATGAATAGAGGATGCTACCCAACAACCAAACATAGAAGATCAAGTGTGAAAATAGATCAATGGCCAATACAACATCAATGCCATGTGATATGTTGTGTTGGCATTTAATTACACAACCCCGACATGTATACACGAACGTACTAAGGCACTAGAAGAGGTTAGATATCGATAAGAAATATGGATTAATACTTTCGCAGTGTTGTTGAAAAGACATCAAAAGTATATATAGTGATCATGATAAGAATAACATTGGTACAAACATGAGAATGCTAGTAGTCAACATCGTTATGTTATAAAATTAATCATTCATTTTAATCACTGTATTTATTTCTCATTTTAACTTTAAAAAGTCAAATTTGCATTTATGCAGCTACGCCTAAATCAATGTAAGGGTCATGACTCTCATTGGAAAACTTAATTATTTACCTTTCCTACTTAGATCTTTGGAGGAAACTTAATGGTCTTCATCTGACAATTGCATATTGTAAGTGATGTTAAAATAGTTTACGGTGTTTGAGATTTGTCTGATGGCGTTAGACCTATCGCGATTCAATCATTTATTCACCTACTTGATTAAGGCTTATAAATCGAGGGTCTCGTTTCCTTTTAGGGACACGTTTTTTCATGCTGCCTTTCTTTCTTTCTTTCTTTCTTTCTTTTTTCGTGCATAAAAAATGAGACTAAATAAATATTATGCTCAATGTGCCCAATCAAATATATATAAACGTAGTAAAGAGGAAAAAGACAATTTCTCATGGGACAACGACCTCAAATCTCGTGTCATCTTATGGGCATAAAAGTCATTCCATCTATAAGCCTCAAGGATTTTCTAACCATTCAAAGCACTTTAAGGATTCAATTCTAAGATTTCTAAAAACAAAAGAAAAGAAAAGAAAACTCAAAACACAAGATCCAAGATTATTTTCAAAACAAACGACCACAAAGAAAGGAATAAGAAAAGAAATAATATGATATGGAAACGTTTTGGAGACTCAAAGTAATAAGGACACCACAATTTAATATAAATAGGTTTTGTCGGTTAAATTACAATTTTAGTCGGTTCGAGCTTTTAAAATTTTAATTTAATACATAAAATGTAATTAAATTTTAAAATTTTCAACTTTTTTTTTTTAATGTGTCTATGAGACGGTGGATTCATAAATCTATTGGATAAAAATTTGAAATCTAGAAATTGACTTAACATATAAGGTGTTTGGAAAGAGTGGTTGAGTGGGGTGGATAGAGTTATTATCTTTACACACTTTGTTTGGCTCAAAAGTTTTTTAACTCGTTGTAGTTCTCACAACTTGGTAACATTAATTCCAATGACTTCATTAACTCTCTACACTATGAGCTTATGACATAGCAACTTTGCTTTTTATCCAAGTTTGTTGGTGTTTGGATCTCGTCCATATTTGTCGTCTTTGCAAACCTCTCGAGCACTTGACCTTTAGTTTGCTTCCTTTTGTCTACTCAAGTTTTTTAAGTCAATATGTGTAAGAGATCCTTCCACTGATGTAGTGTAGAATTTACTACACTCTAATGCTTAATTTAGTACAAGAAGTTTTACGATCAACTAAAGCACACAGGAAATTATAAAGTCAGAACTTCTCTTTGGAGATTACGTACTCTTTCTTCTCTAGGGTTGTCGAACAAGACTATTTATAGATTTTTCTTCTCACATTTGCCTCTGGATATATGTAACTTCAACGATATCAAAGTTATTTACGCCGCTCAATGTTGTAGGATGCAAATCCAACTACAACTCAATTATTTCTCAACCTGTATAGATTGACCAACTCAACTGGTCAACTAAATCTTCGAGATACTAACTTTTTCCTTTTAGAATGTACACTCTCTTATTCATTGGACAATTTCTAGTAAAGTTTATAAACCTATTACATTTCTACCAAAGAGAATATTAAACATAAATTAAAACGTCACAAGTTTTATAAAACCTAAAGACCTATCAAGAAAAATACGAAAACTAATAGACTAAACTTGCAATTTAATACTCTTGTTGATTTGTGTATTAGGAAGAAAACAATTAGAAAAAGAAAAGTGAGTGAAAAAGAAAGAGAAATAGAGACAAGAAAGAAAGAAAAAAAAAAGGCCAAAATGTGAAGTGAAAGGCATGAAACGGCCACACACCGCAAGAAAAGGCCATTTCCTAACTCTTTCACAACCAAATTGACCCCTTTTTTTATGCACCATTTGGGGCAACATTTAATTAAAATAAACACACACACACACTGTTTTCTTCTCATTGAAACTTATGTACGAAGACATTTTCCATTTGTTGCGTTTTTCCCTTAGGACGTTTTCTCTTTCAACATGTTATTACCTGCGATTTGATTGGGTCGAGTTCAGTTTTATGGTTGTAACAAAACTTTCATTGGACTTGGTCTAATTCTACCAGTTGTAAATCCGTAAAAAAATACTACCTGATGTATTTGTTCAATTATATTCTAACTAATTTACGAACCAACTCCACCTCATAAAGTTTGATTAAAATTATCAATTCCACAAAACCATTAACCAGTCAACTCAACCCGTATAACGCGAAAGAACATATTGACTTTTTTTACCGTACCCGTTTCACAGATAGATTTTGTGGGTTAAATCAAAACTTTAATCGTTAAAAGAATTGAATTTTTGACTTTAGATTTTAAAATTTGAATATTTTAAAATGAAAAATAAAAGTAGTGCAATTTTTGGTAGCTCCATTTCCACACCTTCATTCCACTTTATTCTCTTTCTCATCACCAAATTTGGATTCCAATAGGCACTGATTACAAAAAGAATATATTATATCAATTATGTGTCACAAAAAAAAATAACCAAATAAAGAAAAGAAAATCTATATGTATCTTTATATATTCTTTAGTTAGTCCAAATTGCATACTAAGTTAAATCATTGTTACACTTTTTTTTTTTAATTAAAAAATTTGCATGTATATTAGAATTTTGAGACAGTGACATATTAGTTATAAAATTTTACTATATAAATAGGACAAAAGAATAGTATTCATCAAATAGTGACCTCTTCTAATTATTTCACCCTTAAAAAAATGCCCATCTTTTCCATTATAATAATTAAAAATTCAGAGAAAATAAATTATTATTTACCTAACAATTCATTTGAAACACAATTGTCAGGGTATTCAGAGTTCGGTTCGGTTTAAAGTTGAACTACACTAAACTGCAAAATTAAAAAAATCATTTGAAATCGAACCAAATCGCTAATATGTGTCAAAATGAATCAAAACCGAATAGCTTATACTGTTTGGTTTTAAATTATCCCATACCATAGACGTATATGCATACAACCTCCTACATGATGGTTTAGCTTTCTGTACAATCGTTCAACCATTTACACAATTGTTTAGCTTTCTATAAGATCATTCAACCTTTTATATGATCGTTTAGCTTTCAAACGATTGTAATCTTTTATCCTTTTACACGTTTGTTTAGCTTTCTATACGATCATTTACTCTTCTTACAGTTCACTTCGGTTTTAGAATCGGTTTAATTTCAATTTAACGAAATCGAACTGAATCATATGCATTCAATTTCGTTTCAGTTGCATTTCGATCTGCGGTCCACTTCGATTTTCAACTTTTTTTTTTTTTGAAGACCCCAATTATTGTATTTTAATTTATTTTTCTAATATTTTGAAAATGGTCCCCAAAAAAAATAGAAGGTTAGAGAATTTTTAAAAAATTTGAAAAATAACAGAAAAAGGGTGTAATTATCTTAAAAATTGAAATAATCAGCATTAAAATTAATTGACAGGTGAAATAGAGATTTTTGGAGTTATTATCTTTTCAGTTATTTATTAGTTATTATCCATCCACTCTCCACGTAATAATCACAATTCCCAAAATAATGAAAACGATTATATTTAAGTGAGAGAAAAAAAAAACAACAATAAATTAAATTCCATTAACCTGAATGTGTTATAAAAAAAACGGGGGGAAAAGGAATTGGAGAAAAACGAGGATGATGGAGAGATCGGCGTAAGAAAGTTGTTTCGGTCGCCGATAAAATCCAAACCCCGTTGCTCGATAATTCTTCGTTTCAAACCCCCAATTAAAAAACCCTTTTGTTTTTTTGTTTTTTTTTTCTTTTCCTAAAAATTTCTGACGATTGATTTCCCATTTCGTTCAGTTTTGTTGGTAATGAATTGTGCTCCTTCCAATTCTTGCTTTTGGGTTTCTTAAGGTTTTTTCTTTTGAACCAGATTACTTTGGGTTGACTCTTATGTGTTGTTTGATTTTGATTTCAGAGAGACGGAGAAGAAGAAAAGAAGTGGTGGGTTTGGGGAAATGTTGTGCAGAATTGCTTTGATGTCGAAGAAGAAGAAGAGTGGAACAGTGCCGGTTTATTTGAATGTGTATGATTTAACGCCCATCAATGGCTACGCGTATTGGCTGGGTCTTGGGGTTTACCATTCCGGTGTGCAAGGTTAGCAAATTGTGGCGTTTTTTTTTTTTCCTTCTATGTTTCTGTTCTTACCTTTTTGGGATTTTGTTAGAGGAGATGATGAGGATTTTGGTTTTTTGTAAATGAATTTTTCCACCCGAAAGGGGTTCTTTTTTTAAAAAAATAATTTTTCTTGATTCTCCATTGGGATTTCCTTCAGATCTGAGGTTGAATTCGTTTTATTTTTGGCTGAAATTTGTGATACTTGAGAAACTAGAGGAACATAGGGGGGAGGGGGCTTTATGGCTGTGTTGTGGAGTTTTCTGGTTTTGTTTGTGGATTTATGTCTGCGAAATATAATTCTGTAATGGGTAGCTAGATTTGGCTGTGATTTTGATGACTGATGCGTTGAAAAACTTTGAGTTCCTGCATATTATTTGATTATAATTGTTTATATGATTTTCTATTGACCTTAATCTATAACGTTTTGTGTTTGACCTTTTCAAGAGATTTTGGATTATTGATGACTTAAGCAGTCCCTATTTTTCTTTGATTAAAGTCCAAAAGAAATCTCCCACAGTTTGTTTAATTTATATTATCAAGTAGTGCAAGGTGTTCCAAGTTCAAATATCTTAATAGAAGAATCTTTTTGCAGTTCATGGAGTTGAATATGCATTTGGAGCACATGAACATGCAACTTCAGGTATATTTGAGGTAGAACCAAGACAATGTCCTGGTTTTACATTTAGGAAATCAATTTGCATTGGAAGAACGAATCTTGGTCCGAAAGAAGTTCGCTCGTTTATGGAGAAACTTGCTGAAGAGTACTCCGGGAACACTTATCATCTTATAACAAGGAATTGCAACCACTTTTGCAATGATGTATGTATAAGGTTGGCAGGGAAACCGATCCCTAGCTGGGTCAACCGACTTGCTCGACTTGGTAGGACTGCCGATTATATTCCCAGCCTAACCATTTTCTTTTTTATAATCATAATTTGTTCTATGTTTAAATTTGGTGACCCAGCTTCCTGCTTGTACTTGTTGACTTTCGTGTCACAGAGAAGTGAAAGTTTTCATTTAACGGAGAAAAACCAGTTTACAAACAAACTGCCCATCATAACAATAATAACATAACCACTGTGTTTCTATGGCTTCTCTCTGCATACTTAAGAGAGTTTGACATGACTCATAATGACTTTTGAGTGTTTCATTTGTTCCGTCAACTACTTTCTGCGCATCTCTGAGATTGGAACTTACAACAATTTTGTGGTTTTTATTTTGGTATGTGTTTGGTTTCCAGGTCTTTTCTGCAACTGCGTTCTTCCAGCGAGTTTGAACGAAGCAAAGGTTCGACAAGTAAGATCAGGAGATAAGCTTAATGAAGGTGT
The DNA here is from genome assembly GCF_025177605.1 of Cucumis melo. Classification (NCBI taxonomy): domain Eukaryota; kingdom Viridiplantae; phylum Streptophyta; class Magnoliopsida; order Cucurbitales; family Cucurbitaceae; genus Cucumis; species Cucumis melo. Next base: position 675,325 of record NC_066863.1, on the reverse strand, counting down.
AAAGAAGAAATTGAGAAGCCAGCCAAATAGGTGTAATAATAAATCTTCTTCTAACCCTTCACCGCCACCCTTGCCTTCCAATCCTCCAACTTCATCAACCATCAAAGTAACTAGACCAACTAGACAAAAACGATGTATCCCATCAGCATCGTCGGCGATTCATTCTTCAGCATCTACAACCCTGACTGCGTAAAGCTGTAAAAGTAATTGGTTTCCTGTTGTTTATAGGGTATTTAAGAGTTTAATTAACAACAGAAGAAGAAGACAGGCAAAATAGCATAATTTTCCATTTTGCCTTTCTACTAATCCCAAAGAAAGAAAAGAAAAGAAAAGAAAAGAAAATTGGTGTTGGAGCAAATTTTGTGTTGAATTGAAGTGTGTTATGTGTTGTGCTGCTGAATGAATTATATTACCGACTATGATATTGATTCTGATATTTATCGATTGAAAATCGTGTATAGACTAGAAAAAACAGTGAATTTTTTAGGTAGTTGGAAAAACGATGGAATGAAGAAGAAAAAAGCAGCAGAAGAAGAAAGAAGACGGATTGTATCAAAACATGTCAACTCAAGTGGAGATGGCATTAATGGAAGTGGGTATGGTGGGGACTTAGGTGGTGGAAGCTCCATCCTCCTTCCATTCACTTTCATTTAACCATTCATAGTTTCTTCATGGACCCAAAGTCTGAAATATATATATATAGTTATATAATTGTATATCTTTCAATGGGAATGGTAAAAAACAAAATGAAATGACAGCTGTCTTGCCTTCCTCCTTTGAATGGGTTAGAACAGATAATATTTGGCTCTTTACGAAAGGGTTTGAAAGTTTTCAGGTATATAATCAATATTTGGATTGTGTATCAGGTGTATACTGTATTCGATATTCAACGAGTTTAATTAGACTATCACTTACTACAACGTAACTAAGAGTTGTGGTTGTTTCTGCTTATAATAGGATGTTAGGTAAGATAAGAAGTGGTTGAGAATGGAAGTACGAACAGAAAAAGTTATTTTATAAAGAGTTGTGGTTGTAGTGGTTGCGGTTGTAGTTTTTATCGACCATCGGGTTCCCAACCTTTGATTATTCAAATCTAACTTAACTAAGATGTTATTATATGATGCCTTTTTCTTTTCTTTTATGTGATATTATTACAAGATGTTAGGTAAGTGTAGAAGCAGTAGAATTGAATGGTCTTAAAGAGTCAAATGTTGGAAGCCTTTCTTTGAAAGGTCTTTTTAAAATTAATTTATTTTGACGTCAACGAAATTAAGAAACTATTATTTGTATGATTGAAAATTGGACAAAAATATTATTCTTGAACTAAATTTATTTAATACTTCAATTAAATTTTAATGTTATAAATAGGAATTTGTAGGTTTTGGGTCAAATTTGGCCAACATGGATTTGTAACTAATTTATTGGTTTATTTAAAGTTTTCTTTTTTAAAAAAAAAAAATATTATTCTAATTGGATAAGTGTCATCTTTTCTAACCATTCACGACTCTTTATTAAAGATTGAATTCATCAGAAATAATTAGTAATATAGTTAATTGTAAATTAAATATTAGTAAGAAAAACAATTGAATTTAGTTCTACGTAATGTTTATGATTTTTTATCAAAGTTTTAAGTACTATTTGTTGTGTTTAATAAGGAGGATTTTTAAAAATATAATAAAACGGCAAAATATTTATAAATAATTCTAAAAACGAAAAAAATCAATAGATCCTAAAAAGTAAAAAAATGCTTCGTCAACAACATACAAATCAATAAGCCCTGAAAAATTAAAAAAAATGTTTCGTCAACAACAAGCAAGCCAATAGGCCCAAAAAATATTAAAAAAAAAAAAAAACTAGGTCAATCACGTAGCCAATAACACGCGTACACGACCGTTTAGATTTAGCTAAACAATGTTTTTCATTTTTTTCAAGTCTTTTTATATTTAGTACACGATCTTAAACAACTAAATTTATATTTGATTCACGATTTTCAACCATATCGAATAACAAAAAAAAAAGTAAAGAAAAAAATTCATACAACAACGAAAGAAGAAAGACTAACTTTTACGGATGTGTTATATTTATGAAAATTTTACTTTTATCAAACTAAAAAAAATTAATTTGAACTTTTAACCATTTTTTCTAAAAGAAAGAAAAAAAAAGTTGAAAGACACGTAGGCACTCCTATTCCTTGGCTTCGGCATATGCCTTTAGAAAAAGGTGAGGGATAAAATAAAACAATAATAATAAATTTTGTGCTTTTTGACGAAATTAAAAAAGCAGTAGAGAAAAATATGTCTACTCCTTCACGGAATTGACCCTACGTCCAATTTTTACCTTCAGAATTTCTTATTAAATAGCCAAAGAAAATTTCGAAATTATTTAAAAAATCATAGAAAAAAAAGATTAATACACTTGAAATTTAATAAATTTGAATATATTTTAGGGTATTTGTCTACACTTTGTTTGAAAATATTGTTTACAAATTATAATCTTTATTTTTTTTGACAAATGGTCAAAACCACACCTAAAATATGTGGTTAGTTGCAATTGAATCTTTAGAGTGGTTGCAATTAGAGACTAATACAACTTTTAATTATAATTTAGAGCAATTACAACCAATGAATTATAGAAGTAATAATTAAATATATAGTAACGTTTCAAAGAATTACAAATACTATCAAACTCTACAACTTTGTCCTATAATTTACCTCTCAAGACGTTTCTTTTCCCTCTTTTTATGGGGTTCGTCAGTTTCCCACATCTTCTTCTTCTTCACTGTTCCCAACGGAACTTTAATGGAATCTATCATCTCCCTTTTTCAGCTTCAATTTCATTACACATTTTTACTTGTCCCCATTCAAACAGGAAAACGACACAGACCCCATTGCCACTTTTGTCCCTCTCCTCCCCAAATTTTCCAAATTCACTCAACAGAATCCAAAGCTAAAATTTCATTCGTACCCTTGATGGTAACAGATTAAACAGAGGATTTTGGGAGACGCAATTAATCTAATGTAATGTAAATGAACGATTTCTTGTAATTTTGTTGCAATGGTGTGTTGATTTCACCTTCTCCAAGCGTATATTAGTAGAGAAAATCCCAATGGTGCTCCAATTTGATCGCTATCTTCACTATTAGCCCACTCCATAACTGAGGAACTGGCTCCGGCGGATGATCCGACCGACGACGTCGACGTTGAAAAGGATATTGATGATGAGGATAAGCTACTTCGCATCCTTCTCCACTCTAATTCGTTCAATCCCAGGTTCCAGTTCTGCTGTTGATTGCTCTGTTCTTCGATTTCCTCTTCGAATCTGAACATAAACACTGCATTTCCTCTGTTTTCTTTCTCCAATTCGAAAACCCAATTGTATACATCCCAATATACATCCATTTGAACTCCAGCGACTTCGATTCTTTCATTTCCTCTAAACTTCCATTTCAGCCGCTTGATTTCTAGAACCCTTTTTCCGTCAACACTAAACGACAGTCCCAAATCGTCGTCGTTGTAGTTGGAGAAGCCGCAATCGATTTGGATTTCTCGGATTTGACCAGCGAATTTCGCTTTTGTGGTGTAGATTTTGTGGGCAGTTACATGTTCCCTTTTGAGAATTAGGGTTTGGAGAACTTGAGGTGGTTTCGCCGCTCTGATCTTCTTGGAGGCCTCCTTTATCATATCTCCGACGAGAAGCGTCATTTCGCCGTCCACAACGACGGCGATGAAGAATCCAGAACAGGGTTCAGGCGAGGAGGAGGAGAAACGAGCTCGGCGAAGGTCCCAGAAGACATGGATACTGTCAGAAAGCTTCTCAGAGCCGTGTTTCTTCCATGGAATTAAAGGTCTGATACGAAGGCGAAAAGAGATTGAAGAAGAAGAAGAAGAAGAAAAAGAAGAAGGATTTTGAGGTGAATCAAAGGGATTAAGGTTTTGGTGAAAATGAAGAAGAAGAGAATGGGAGAAGAGAGACTGAGACCAAGAAAGGGAAAAAAGAGCGAAATTGGTGTGGTAAATGCAGGTGGTGAGATTGGGGCAGCCGGAAGTTGAGAGCGGAGAGCGGCGGCGGACGGAGGATGGGCGGAAGCAGGAAGAGAAACCGGGCGACATTGAAGGGGAAATTTGAGAAGTGAAATTTACAAGAGAATTTGGAAATGGGAAGGAATTCCCCTTTGGCTGCCGTTGCTAATATCACCACTCCCTTGGATAGGACTTTTTAAACTTTCTTATTATATATTTTCTTTATTTACAACAATTATTATTACTATTATTCATATTATTTAAAAATTATAGACTGGTTTATTTTATTTTATTTTTGTATGGTTTTGACCTTTTTTTTTCTCCAATTTAAAATGTCAATTCTAAACAAAATTTCGTATTCTTAGTTGAATAGAAATCTCGATGAAAAAGACATTTGTATGTACTTAAACATGTAATACAATAAAATATCGGTATTGATGGATATTCTTTTAAAAATTCAAATAATAAAATAAATTATTAAGTAAATATTTTTTGTTTTTTTTAAGTATAAAAAACGCTTCTTCATATAAGAAAACCACCAAAATATAAAATTTATTACACTTTGATTTTCCTAAGAAGTGTAAATGTTTTATTTTTAACAATTTTCTTAAATATAATTTTATACTTCTTTTTTATTTATATTATATTTTGATCATCCAAATTGAGTAATTTTTTTTTCTTTACATTTCTCTGTGATATAATGTATATCGATTCACCTCTTAAGTTAATGTCAAACCTAAGAAAATATGCAACGTGTCATGTTGACTGAAAGTTAATATTATGTTTTTATGAGATTCAAAATGCTAATGTGAAAGAAAATGCAGAGGAAATGTTTATTATTGTTTTAAATGAAATTTTGTTCTCGTTGTTTTTATTGTTTTATGATATAATAGAAATATCGATTTATCTTTCATACTAATACGAAATCCATGCAAATACAATATATAATACAAAGTTTTAACTAACGTTGTAATATGTTATCTTAAAAGTTTCATTTTAGTTTTTCTTTTTTCCTTTTGGTTAATTTTATTTAAGCGGTTGGTTTGACACGTGACATGAGAGATTTGAATTTGTAACCGATCAATTTAAGTTTATTGGTTTAGTTGACCCTTTTTGTTATATGCGTATATATATGTATATACATAACTCTATCTTAGATTATAAAGTTTATCAAAAATTGGTAACTTTTATTAATTTGAAATATGGGCAGACAAAATTTATTTGATTGGCTTAGTATTTTTTGAAAGGGAAATGGATGGAATTTACAAGTTGGAAAACAAGAGAAGAGAGTCAAGAAAAAAGAAAGCATAGAATAATAGAAATTGGGGTCATACTTTACAAACTTTATTCCTATTGGAAAATGGCCAAAGGAAACCAACAAGAAACGTGTTTGAATGGTCGTTTTGTGTTTATATATTTTAGAATAATTAAGATAGACCTTTTATGAATAATAATTAAATATTTTTTTTTAAATATAGGAAATAATTTAAAATTATTTGTAAATTTTATATAGTTCGTAAAACCTTTTTGTTCTATTTTTTAGATAATTATAGTTGTTTTTTACTATTTATGACAATTTTTCTGATAGTTATGTATATATAGCAACATATAAAAAATTTGAAAATATAACAAAATCTTTTAATGATAAATCTCAATCACTAATGAATTCTTATGGTCTATTAGTAAAATATCAATATTTTTGCAACATGGTCGATCAGTGATTGACTTCTATTATTGATAACTTTGACAAATTTTACTATATTTGCAATTTATTTTAATGTTATTATACATATTAATATTTTAAATATAATTGTTATATTTGCAACTATTTCTTTGTTTTAGTGAATACGATGACCTAAAGTTTACAAAAAAAATTTAAAGAAGTATTGGTTCAATTTAAAAATATAAGAAAAAACTAGATGAAAGGTCCATACCGCCCTCCGGAAGAATACTAATCCTTAATTTTATTATTAATTGAATTTAGTCATAGCTTAAACAAATATTTGTCATGTCATACAAATTTGTAAATAAAATTGATATGTCACATGTCATGTTAAAACATTATACTAATAGTACGAACTATAATATTAGACCAAAAGCATTGTTTAATGTTCGATATTTATGTAGTAGAGTATTGTTTAACTTCGATATTAATTGTATACATTTAAAATAATACAAAAACGATTCTGAACGAAAAGTAAAACAATATCGACGCACCGACAAATTTGAAAAAAAAAAGAGTAAGAGACCAAATAACAGTTGATTTTGACACATGGGATGGTTGTGTAAATATGTTCCATATAAAATTATGTGTAATAAATGGTTGTGAAGTTTTATGGCTATGAGGAGGGGAAGAAAATTCAAAGGTAGGAATAAATATAAAGTCACTTTGACTTAATTATAGGAAGCAAGAATTTGATGTTATATTGAATTTGGGTCACTAATAAATATATGCAATAGGACACATTTTGTTCCAATTTTTGTAGCCCAAAAGTTGACTTTAACCAAACAAATATGTATTTGACTTTTTATTTATAAAATATATATCCTCTTTTGGTTTTTTTATTTAATAAAAAAAATATTTCAAGTAGTTTGAGATGACGATCTCTAAAATAACAATACATATGACATAAATGTAGTAGGTTTTGATTGTGCTTTGACATTTAGATGTATTTTCAATGTTGTCATTGTCGTATTGAAAGTTCGCTTTTAACCTTTAATTTTCTAAAAGCGGTTTTAAGATGATTGGATCGTTAATTTTAACGACAAGTGTACTATCTTGTGTTGTTTATATTATATTTATTGGAAGAGTAATTTTTTTATTTAGGAGATCGAATATTGGTTAAAATAGTATAAAATAAGAATATACCACATTTTCTATTATGGGTGGGATTGATTAATAAGTTTATTTATAAAATAATTTAAATCAACTTGAATATCATTACTAAATTTAAAAATAATTTTCTTTTTACTTATGATACACAATATGCCTACATTTATTTTTTATTTTATTTTTATAATGCTTTGAAAATTTTATTTTCCAATAACTATTGAAAAATAAATTTTTTTTTTTTGGAAGCATCTTAAAAAGAAAAATATCATAATCATGAATTTGAATCGAAAAACTATATAGAACATAGGGGTCACGTAACGGCGAATGGCCAACTATGAAAGATTAACAAAAATAAAAGGAAAGTGTAGTTGGGCTGGGCCGAATGTGTAGTTGGGCTGGGCCGATTGTGTTAATGGGCCGGCCATTATACCCATGTAATTAATCTTTATATATATATATGTATAAATTTTCAAAACTTATTTCCAAAATTGTGTAGGGATATTTTTATTAATTGAATATTAATGTTATTTTCAGCCTAAAATACCCTTTTTGGTGGGGTTGAATAATATTTTATATATTTACATGATATTTTTAACGGGTATAATAATATTTTCAACAATCTGACTAAGGACATGCGGCAGCGTGCAGTTGAAGATGAATTAGATAAGATAAAACATGAACCTTCCAGAACTAGCTCATCAAATATGAATTAGACAATACAATCAAGTAAAAGATTTCAAATATTTATCGAACACGCGTATAATAATAATGAGAAATGATTAGCTGATTAATGCAAGAGAAAAAGATGTCATCTTTATTGATATTAAAATTCTAAATACTAATGATTGTAAACTCATGATTTATCCAACCATCGCTAAGGAATGCATATATAGTGGGAAGTGAAAAATAAAGATAATATATAACATGAAATTTTATATAGTTGTGACCATGGGAGGGAACATAATGAGTTATATATAATCATTAAAATTCATTCAATTTTGTTGCTTCCCTAGCCCACACAATAACCCAACATATATTTTCTCAATCATAACCAACACCTCTTCTTTTTTTTTTTTTTTTTTTTTTTAGGATTTGAACTATATTTTAAATTATTTGATCATATCAAAAAAGAAAAAAGAAAAAAAAAAGGTTAATAAGGAAAACAAATAGAATTAAGTTACGATAATGAAAAATGTATGTGAAAACTTTTTTCAATGGATTAAAAGGATTATAACTAATTTAGTTATTTATTAATTAATGTGAAATTATTAGAAAAAAAGTCTTAATTAGTTAAGTTTACTAATCTTCCTTTTATTAAAATAGAAAAAAAGTTCGAGAACTATTTACATTTAAAAAACAAAATCACTAAAAAAACAAAAGATATTACACTTGGATTTTTATATGAAATTTAAATATTTTTTTACAAATTTTCTAAAAAAATGTATTATTAGAGAGAAAATATTATATTATATGTTAAGAAATGTTAGAAAAAAGTATATTACGTATCAATAATAGGGTTGGACGGAGAACTTTTGTTTATTTATCGTCTCATATTTCTCATAAATAACTTTTTAATTTTGATGATTGCTTTACGTTTATTAACAAATCGTACATATTTGCGGCTACTTTGTCTATTTAATAAATATTCCTAATTTTATTTTTAATAAATAATGTATTTTATATTTTATTAATTCTTGGGTCGGATCAAGTCCAAGTTTTCAACCAATTCGAAAAACCAAAATTTCCAACATAATCCAACTCAACTCATATTTTAAACTAACCGAATTCAACTCATATAATATGGGTCGGATAGTTTGAGTTGTTCGAGTTGGATTTGTGTGATAAATTGTAATTTCATAGTTTAATATTAGGAATCTAAGTGCAAAAATTTGGTCACTGTTTTTGACGAAATAACATTAAGTACACTTTTTTCACGTGCAGATGGATGTATTTTTGTAATTTCAAATGGTTCGACATGTTTTAGAAAAAAGAGATCATTGAACATTCGGTCCTCGGTTTTGAATCATTCATCTAAACATTTTGTGACAAAATTGTTGGATAATAGCTTCGATAACCTTTAATTTACATTTTATAAATCTCAATTGGATCACAAACAAAACTCCATGGATCCATAATAACGAAGCTCCTCAATCATTTGCTCAATATGATCATCTTCCAACAATTTCAGTTCCCCAAATTCACTCTCCATTTTCACACTTCTCACCATCCAATCCGCCGCACACGGCCCTTCTTCCGCCGCCGGTTTAATATCCTCCACCACCGAACTCGTCGACGCCGGTGCCGGAAACGCCGAGGTAATGTCCCTTTTAAACTCCCCTGAACCTTGGTTACTAATCTGCAAAGAAGCCATATAACACCTATGCAATTTCGCAGTCAAATTAGACGATAAAATCCTAGAATTTGATGATTGAATTGCACTTGAACTGTATGGAAAATTCGTTCTTGCTTTTGGGCCACACATTAATCTTGCAGCTTCATCATAAGCTCTCGCTGCATCCTCCGCCGTTTCAAATGTCCCCAGCCAAATTCTTGTTTTCCTGTAAAAAAAAAAACAAAAACAAAAACAAAAAACTGAGTCGAGTTTGAGTTCAAAGAAAAGCCATTGGAGAAGATGGAGAAGTGCAAAAACACGAGAGACCCACAATAAAGGATGGCGAATTTCGGAAACCCAAGAACCCCAATGCCTTTGTCTTACACCGCGGTAGCGCTTTTGAGGCCTGGCCATGGCATAACTTGTTTGTATTTCCTCCCCAGAAGGTGTTTGTGAAAATGCGTGAGAGAAAAACATAGCACAAAATGGGTGATTTATATTTGGTAATTGCTGACAAAAACGGCAATCGCGGAGCCATTTTTGTGAAGCCTTTCTGGCAACCAATTTGATCTCTAGTGGGGTCTCACATATGTGAATTATTATTAACATTTCTTCTTTTGGTCTTGTTCATAGTTTGAAAACTTATTTGATATCTACTAGTTGTTTTATAATCATGGTTAGATTATAAGAATTTGAGTTAATAATCTCTCGAGAGATAGGTTCAACGTTTTAAAAACGATCAATCAGTAATAAACTAACAACTTCATCGAATAATTTTTGAAAGAGTAATAATACCTTAGTATATTATAAGTCGTATCCATTCTTTTACTTCATATCTTATATTTACATTAAAAAATTTACTTGTAGGTAAGTTAGGTTAAACAATTATCCAAAGAGGGAAAATACAAATGCAACTTCACATTCACTCAAAATGTTTTTCTCTCTCCAATTGTCCAACAAGAAATAAATAAACAGAAGAAAAGATGCATTTGACAGTGAGATAAGTTTGAAATTGACCCAAAACAAATCAGTTCGCATGTCTTTGAATTTGTGATAAAAAATTACATATTTTTCATCGATTTGGGTATGTACGGTAAATATTGAAACTATTTATAAAATGTAACGAAAAAAACTTAAATTGATTGGGTAGAACGCTACGTATTTTATTTGTAGTTTTTTTATAATATTTTCATATGATTTTGAGCGTAGAAAATGCGAACACTTTTCTTTTTCTTTGCCAACATGAGACTATGAACCTTCCTTTTCATTCATATAAATCATTAGGATAATAATTCATCCATCCAACCATCCAAATCTTTTGATAAAATCTTTTATATATCGAATCGATTGTCTTCTCACTATTCACACATATTTAAATATTTTCTTTTTATCGAAACGTTTGCTGATGATTTTAACCGTATCCATATTTTAATTGTTTTATAACGTAAGTATTATCTTCCATTGCATGTCGAGCTCATTAATTCAATCTCTTTGTTTTTCACGTGAAAGTTTCTAACTTATTTTGGATTCATTAGGCTGTCATTTTAAGAACTGTTTCGAAACGTTCTTACCTTATTAGCTCAACTCATGTACATTGTTCGTGTTAAGTTATGTACTTATGGTATCTTATAAATTTAACCACTTGATGCAAAGTTTTTTTTTCTTTAATATTAATATATTAGCTATTGTGTGTGTGTGTGTTTTTTTTTTTAGTTTAAATAATTTGATATTTGAATGATTTTGAATAACATTCAATGAACATATTATTTATTTTGTAAAATACAAAATCATAACAAATAAAAAGTTTGACATTAAAATACCACTTGAGGGTAAAATGGGGTTTTTCCCTTACCCTTTCTGAATATAGAAAGTTTTGGATGACGTGGCTTAGTAGTGATGAGTCATTATTTAAATAAATAAAACTTTGTCAATTATAATTACCAATAATTTATTTGATGAAAAGTTATCCTTTTTCAAGAGATTCAACTTGCATCAAATTTTAGAATCCAACTATTGATGATGAAATAATTTGTTATGTATTTGATTAAAAGCAAAATTAATTTTTTGTGGGACTTTGTTAAAAGTAAAAAATAAAAATTAAAAAACGAACTGGAAAAAGTATTAAATCGAAAGTAAACTAAATTGAATAAACATCCATTTTAATTTTAAAAACTTATTATTAAATAAATTATTGGATAAAATATTTTACTATATTTATAAATATTTTCCGAATGTTTGCATTATAAATAATTTCTCTAATTTAAATTTTAATAATTAGATAAAATGAAACCTAATTCCACACATTCACATGTTCTATTTAAATTAAATTCAAAAGTTAAAAAGGAGTGAATGGTTAACTATAATTAAATATATATATTTTAAAAAATATGATATGAAATAATAATTTTATGATTTTTCTTTTTTCTTTTTTCTTTTTTTTTTTTTTTTTTTGCAAAATATTAATTATGATTGTATGGTGTAGAAATATGTGGTTGTTTCCCAATGTCACATGCAAAACGAAGAACATATTAGAAAGTGCTGGATTTTATAAACCCAAGTTGCTATTTTGCCCTATCAAACACGACAAAGATGTTATAATCAGTATAATAAAAATCAAATTAAATCTGCTTGGAATAAATTAAAAACTTTGAGATTGTATCAATCAAAATTATAAATCAGTAATTTACTATGACTGTGGTAGAATGAGTGAAAAAATTAAGAATATTAATTTGAAAATCGTGAAACAAAATGAATTTTTTTATTACAAATCTTACCAGAATTAATACAATTATAAAATTTAAGTTTTAATTAATCTAAACTCAAAGTTTGAGGATATAGATAATTTTTTTTAGTAGAATAATTACATGATTTATTAGTTGGTTGAGACCTAATTATTGTTGAATTAAGGTAAAAAGATATTTCTTTAGCAAATATTTTACATATCATTGATTTGAAATTTTAGTTATGATTCAACTCCTCAGTTTTGACCAAACACAATTTTGTGAAGAAAATGATTAATGGGCCGGGGCCTTCCTTAAGTTGGGCCGAATACCGAGGCCTATTTACTAAACATCGTACTGGGCTTGCCCGCGGGCAAATCTCGATTACCCTTCTCAAGGGAGCGTATAAAGCTTCTTCGCTCCTAATAGGGTTTTTGTTTATCTCGCCGTCGATCGCCGGAACCCGAAAATGGTACGTACTTGCAATTCGACTCTCTGAACTTTCTTCTACGTTAACTTCTGCGAGTTTGTAATTCGATTTTTCTCTTCTCTTCGATTACGCAGCCGTCTCACAAGACTTTTAGAATCAAGAAGAAGCTCGCGAAGAAGATGAGGCAGAATAGGCCGATCCCGCACTGGATCCGCTTGAGAACCGACAACACGATCAGGTATTAAGCCTAAACATTTTTTGAATCTGCATATTTTTCTTTGAATCTATCCCTTTCTCTCTCTCTCTCGCATTCATTTTGACGTTGTAATTTGTTCGATCGTATTATAGATACAACGCAAAGCGCAGGCACTGGCGTCGCACCAAGCTAGGGTTCTGAGGTGCTTTCGATTCCTAACTTCAATGTTCATTTACCTTGATTTTGTTAAGTTTCAGAACTTGAATTTTCTCAAGGATCTACATTTGTATTTCCGCAACTGAAATTTAGTTTATCGGATATTTTTGTTTAATCATCGTTACACTCAAGATTGAAGTGCGGAATAGAGTGAATTTACCTTCAATTTTTATTTCTTTAGAGTAGCATTTTCGCCAAACCTTTATGGCATTTACTTGCTTCTACACAATTGATCAAAGTTGGTGATTCTTGAAAAAATTGTTCAGTTACATTTACAAATCACAAATTTCCTCGTCTTAGCAATAGATATAATCATTTTAGGATTTAGCTTTATATTCTTTTAATCTGTGAAATCTGTTTAATTTGTTTGGAACCAATTCATAAAAGTGTGTAGCCAAAATATACTCGAACATTCACATTTGAGCTCGTAGACATTGGAAGATTATCAAGAAATTCCAACTAGCTTATCCTAGAACTTAGAAGAGACTATAAATATACATTACATAATCATTTACACCTACAACCTTTGGTGCTTCTGAAAGAGCGCACTAATGTCTACACATTCTATAGGTTCTACATTTCTATCCTTGAGTTCTTGGTACTTTCATCTGTAGTTGATCTAAACAGACTAGCTTTACGTAATGCCAAAGGACAAGGTTCTACTTTTGTGTCCGTGAGTTCCGAGTACTTCCATCTGTAGTTGATCTAAACAGACCAGGCTTCATTACAAAAGTGGGTAGAGGTATAGAACTTGGTGGTGGTGAGACAGCAAAGGTAGAGGTTCCGGCGTAGAATAATCGCTCGTTTGTATTACAGAGTGAACTTGTCACTTGAAGCGTAACCCCCCTGTCCTTGTTTAGACTTCGTTTTTGTTTGTGTGGAGGTCTGTAAGATTTGGCGTTGATAGTACCATTTTGTGGACAACGACGAACTTGCTTTGAGTGAATTTCCATGGTGTGGAGTGTAAAGCAAATAAGGAATGAATGCTTCTATAGAAAGGAAGAGAATAATTTGTTTCATCATTGAAAGGAAGGAGTGATCTTTATAGAAGAATTAGTGTCTAATAAGGGAGAGAGATGAATTGGATTTAGCCTTGGATTTGGATTGCGGAAGGCGGTTTTATTAAAATTATAAATTACGAATTACGAATAGAAAATTAGATTTGGTATTTTTAATAAGAAAAAGAAATATCGTATAATTTTGTTGAGGATATTCATGTATGTGTAATAGGATAGCGACAATTTAAGGCTCATTTTCGTAACCCATGATATGATTTTGTAAAGATTTGATTTTCTATAAAATTTATTGAACTTAGTATTTTCTAATAAATATTTAAATATTCAAATATGTCGATTTGGATAACCATTTGTTTCTTTTTCTTATTTCTAAATTGTAATGATTTTTTTTTATAAATTTATTAATGTTTGTCTAATAAATTTATGTACTCTTAATTTTGTGCAAAAATAATTATATATATATATATATGTATATATAATGCTAAATTACAAAAAGAAAAAAAAAAAGAGAGAGAACTTTTGTTTTTGTGTAAAAAAATATCATAAACTTCTTTACTATTAGTTTTAGTTTTGGTGGTAAATTGTTAAATTTTTGTAAATATTCTCAAGCTTAAAAAAAAGTTAGAAAGAGTACTCATTGGTTCCAATTTTACACCAAGATAAAATCCAATATTATAAGTTAAAAGACCATGGGAGACCCGCCATACATTGCCTCTATATGGCAACTATCTTGAAAACATTTAATAAAGTTTAGGTGTAAATGAAATAAAATATTGTATTATATTTTGATGGTTAAATTTCGAAGGCATTTTAGATTTATTGCAAAATTACCATGTTTAGGTATTTTTTGCTAAATACGTGGATGGCCGAATAGTAATGTATGTATGGTTTATTTTATTTTGCTTTGTTTAAAATCAACCAGTCGCTTGAATAAGTTTATTTTCAACAAAGCAAAGGAGAGTAAAAAAAAAAAAAAAAAACCAAGGAAGGGAGAATTAAAATGAAAAAAGTAGATAAAATGGACACAAATACTGATTGGTATATTTTTATTTAGTTTACATTGACAATTCCATTTGAAAGGGGAAAAAAGGATGATCATTGTGGTGGTGTGTTTAATCTTAGGGTACCTCCAAGCTCTATGGGAACAAGGGCAATTAGAGAGTGTAGAACATCTTTAATTAGAGGCCTATAGCTTGATTCTCCTTGTACACACAACACAGCCATTGCAGCAACCTAAATCATAAACGTTAATTTCATACAGAGTTTAGGGATTAAATTCAAAGTTTTTTGAAACCATAGAATCCAAATTAAATTAAGATTTAAAAAAAAAAAATGAAAGAAACGAACCTGATACAAGTGTTTGAGGTCCATAGTATTTCTAATAACAGGATCTACTATGTTTGGTAACTTCGATCTATCTGTGAGTTGAGGCATCGCCTGTGCATTGCCCATTTCCATCATATCCCATTATTACCTTACTATATCATTCATTTTCATTTTATATAGAGAGAGAGGTATATTAAACATTAAATTTTAAATAACTTTCAAATGACAGAAATTTAAGAGCTTAATTTTAACGCATGTTTAAAATTGATGGGTTTAGCTTTAACAATTGAAATTGAAAGTTTAGGGTATAATGACAAATAATATTCTCATTAAATCAATCAAACAAATAAAAACTTTACCCACGTGACGATAGAGTGGGATTGTGGTGTTGGCCGTTTCTCCACCGGCCTTCTTCCAAGCAGAAGCTCTAGTACCACAATTCCAAAAGCATACACATCACTTTTTTCTGTTAATTTACCTGTTAACAAAACATTCATTTTACATCACTACACAAAACATATAAAATAGTAAGTAAAAATTAAGAAAACATTTTTAGTTTAGTAAGTAACACTCTTGCCCCTATGGTTTATAATTGGTAACAATTTAGATAAGCTTATCGAGAAAAAATAGTTGGATTAGATTGTGGATTGATTCGGTTATTAAAGTCATGGGTTCTTAAAATTTCTGACTAAAACTAATGAGATTAAAAAAAAAGGAGAGAATAAAAGAATCCCAACCATCGCCTGAGAAAAGATGACCTATAATAAATGTTTCTAGTCGTTCATTTATGAAACAGATGGCCTTCAATACTAACACACGCCCCACAGATGGCATCATTTAAATCTCAAAATTCAATTTCACAAAATATCCTACGGGTCATTATTTATCCTACCTCCTTCAATCGAAAAATATTAAATGATACCATTAATTATGCTATAGCCGTCTCCTTCCAGAGTGATTGATGGTTGGATTTTGGAACTAATCAAGAATCAAATTAAACCATTCGGTTTTGCATACAAGGGACCTAAACCAATGTCCAATAAAAACAAAACCAATGGACTGGCTTTATGAGTTATTATTCGGTTGTTTCTCGGTTTTTAACATATTTTTTCATTTCAAATTTTTATTCTTACTTTTCATTTTGTTTTGAATTAATCTTTTTTGCAAACTTTAAATTAAAATTTGGTCTATTTCTTTCTTTATAAATGGTAATTTGACATTTTAAAATCTTTTTGGTACTTTTCTAAATACAAATGGCTAGTAACATTAAAATTTAGTCTTTTATTCTAAATAAATATACATGCATCATAATAATTATAACATTAAAATAATTATAATACAAAAAGATACCTAGTGAAGAATGTAATGTTAGGAGTATATAAACACCATTTGGTTTGGTTCGATTTTCAATAGATTTTCCAACAAAAATTCAATCCAAACCAATACTTTCTGTTTTTCTCTAAATACAAACCAAAAATCCAGTTTGTTACTAAAAAACCAAACCATTAGGATTCTTTGATTCGAATCAATATTTTTTTTTATTTTAATGGATGT
Source organism: Cucumis melo (assembly GCF_025177605.1). Classification (NCBI taxonomy): domain Eukaryota; kingdom Viridiplantae; phylum Streptophyta; class Magnoliopsida; order Cucurbitales; family Cucurbitaceae; genus Cucumis; species Cucumis melo. The sequence continues at coordinate 658,683 of NC_066863.1, read as the reverse complement.
TGCCATGGTATAGGAATTCAAATTCTTAGATTGAACAAAAATATGAAACTAAACAAATTCTTAAATAACTAGTGAAGGAAATTAAATGTCTAGTCTAAGATATATAGATACTATAAGAACCAATATTGAACGAAGTAAGTTTAATCCTAATTATAATAGAATTTATGCGGGAGTAATAAAGTAAAGTGAATGTGGGTTACCATGTAATAGATACTCTGGAGCTACATATCCCAAGGTGCCAGAAAGCTTAATTTTGTTATTGTTTTGGGTTCCATCAGTGATTGCAATCCCAAAGTCAGCCAACTGAATTGCATTCAACAACACCAACAAAACTTTTGTTTAGGCTAAATTCTACCGACTACTCTAAACCTTTTTTTTTTCCTCGAAACTATCATTTATCTTTTATTAGATGTTCCAAAACTATTACTGAAGTAAAAATTAAATTAAAGAAAAAAAAGATCAAACTTCAAAGGAATGTTTTGGTGGCCGCCATCATGGGTCATGAGCACGCAGTCCAAGATTCTATTTTTAGATACAAAATTTTATAAGATTGTATAACTTAAACAAGTGGGATTGACTATTAAAACGGCCTCCAAATGTAATGGTGGTGTTTATAACTATTTCTAGTCTACAAATAATTATAATAATATTATTTAAACTCTTCCTTGTTAGAGTGTCATAACTCATAATAACTCATGCATTTTCTTCCTTGTTAGAATGTCGTAACTCATATGCTATAATTAATTCGACGCATCATTTGTTAAAGCATTGATAGTTCAAAAATAGTATTGGGTAATTTTGCAGGTTTGGAAAGAATAGAAACAGGAAGCTAGAGAAGTACCTTAGCGTTGAAGTTGGCATCAAGAAGGATGTTGGAAGTCTTCAAATCTCTATGAATAACTGCAGGCTGGCAATGCTCGTGAAGGTATTCTAATCCTCTGCGAATTCATTAGCTTTCCATTATTTTACCTCTATTTATATTACCATGTATTCTATTTAAATGCATAACAAATGTTTTTTAAGAAAATAAATGTTACATGAAAATATTGAATCCTCGTTTAAGAAAAAAAATAAAACAAACAAATTTTTGTGTGAAGCTTTTAAAAAGGAAACAAGCAATATGAACGAGAGCGTACCAATTATTTGAAAACAAGTTTTTCAAACAAAAAAAAAATCAAAAATTTATTTATTTGAGATAAATTGCATCGGATAACAATAAAATTAGAAGAAACAAAAAATAGCTCATAGAATCTCTTTTTTTGCATATTGCAAATATAATAAGTAATTAGATATATCATCCAATATCAAAGATTATTAACAAACTATTCGCTTTTAAATTTACTACTTTTACTATTTAAAAAATATAGTAAGATGAGCTCTATTATTATTAAATGTTTTGCTATTTTTGTAAATGTCCCCTTAAAAGGGTCATGTTAGGTTTGATTGGATTTTTTTTTTTTTTCTTATTTCTAAAAATTAAGCTAATTGATATTAATAATAATGCATCTGAAAATATAAATTTTAAAACTTAAAAGTAAAATGAAAACCAACTTAAATTTAAGGACTAAAAAGCTAGTTTAATTAACATCAAGACAAAAAGATTTGTTATCAGGTAAGTGACGTTTTCAAGATTTGCATGTCAAATATAGCATCAAAGAAATTCACAAATTTTGTGAGAAAATATTAATTTATAATCTAATTTTTAGTTAGTTTAAATATTAAATTAATAATTGTATCAATTTAAACTTAAATTTTAAAAGTTGTTTTAATTTAAACTCAAACTAATAATATCAATATAAACCCTAAATTTTACAAGCTTTTCAATTTAGATTCTTAATTTTTATAAATATATCAATTTAAATCCACCATTTATATTTAATTTGAACAATTTTGATGAAAGTTGAAAATTTCTAAAGTTTAAGATTTTAATTGATTTAACTATTAATTTAAATTTTAAATTGATACAACTTCGTAAATCATCGAGTAATTGCCTAAAATCTTAAAACGATGATTATAAACTTTTTAAAAACAAGTCGAGTTTTATAATTTTTTTTTTTTGTCAAAAAAAATATAAAAAGTGCACATGATTATTTTATTTATCAAAGGGGATCACGAGAATTGAGAATAAAAAGGAAAGCAAGAGACATGCCTTGCAACATCGAGAGCAATCTTCATCCGCATGTGCCAATTTAAGGCCGAACCACGAGAGGGCCCTGCATCATAATTTTCAACTTACAGCAATTAAAAATGCATCACATGGACATGGCAACTCTAGTTCTAATTTGGTAAAAATAAATAAATCATTTGGTTTATTTAGTCCTAGTATTTTATTTTTCTTCTGTTGATGCTAAAATTTGAGATAAAGTACTTAATATCTTTTCGTTGTTAGAAAGTAAGAAAAGAATTACCATGGAGTTGAGTTTCTAGAGATCCATTCTCCATGAGCTCATAAACAATCAACTTTGCATCTCCCTCACTGCTACATCCCAATTGGCAAATAATATTCGGATGATGAATTCTGCTCAATATATTCACTTCATTCTGCATTAGAAGTCGAAGCAAAAATTCCATTTCAAGATAAAAACAAAAAATAAAAAAGAATAATAACAATAATCAAACGTGTCAAACAGATGATAGAATTGCTATCGAATTTGTGTCTATATCCATTAGCTATCTAATTGATGTTTAATACGTCAAATTTTAAAGTAGATATGTAAATTATAACAAAACAAACCTATACTTTTAAATTTTCACTTTTGTTAACATTGAACTCTTATAAAATTTCGAATAAAAACGACACTTAAAATGATGCATGCAGTGTTAAATTTCTTTTAGTTGGTTGCCACGCCATTTCACACTCAATTCTCATCCAAAGTTTTAAAGAATTTCTACCCTAACAATGTCTTGAACCATTCTGCAATCGAAGTATATCGATATTTTTTAAACAAAATCACAACGTTTGGAAGGCATACGGCAAAGAAAAAGGAATCACCTCAAATTCTGTGTCAGCTTGAAGGCCACTGCAGTCAAGCTTCTTCACAGCCACGACCAAATTATCATCCAACAAAGCCTTATAAACTCTCGCAAACCCACCTTCACCCAATACATTACTCTCCCCAAAATTCCCAGTAGCTTTCTCCAATACTTTGAAATCAATCACCGATACACATCCCTTCTTCCCAGTCACAAATGGAGCTAATCCCATCCCTTTCTCAGCATCTTATGATCCACACACAAACACACTTTCTTTCAGAAATTTCTAAGTAACTCCATTTCAACGAATGATCTTAACACAGATATATTTCAGATTCTAGGCTTACCTTTCCGTTTGCTTTTACCAGCATTTCTTCTCTGCCGGTGAATCCACAACCAGAGCAATGAAAACAAAGCAGCGATAAGCAGGGCAGAGCAAAATCCAGCCACAGCCACTCCTATTCTCTTCCGAGCTTCCATCTAACGATTGTGATATTGACGATGTTCTTCACCTCGAAATTTAAATGGAGAAGTTAATAAGCGATTCGGAAAAAAAAAAATAACGTATTAATCAGAGAAACTTCAATTTAGGGAGAAAAAGAAGGACTATGGATTTGAGAATGGGATGCTTCTTTATGCGGAAAATCAAATACAAGATTGTAATGTGTAATTAATGTACCTACCGAGTGAATGAGCAGCGGTTGAAGACGAAATGGGAGAGAGTGATGGAGATAAAATGGGGGACCGATGGCTGTATAACACCAACCAAAATGGGACATCGCCATTGATTAGTGCTCTATTCTTCTTCTTCTTCTTCTTCCTCTTCTTGGCTAGGGTTCAGAAGAAGCTTGAAAATGGCGAAAAATCTGATGAGCTTAAGAGATGCGGGAAATGGTTTTAGGAGTGAATGTTTGTTTAGCTTTTCATGTTTCCTAATTTGAATCTTTTCGCGAAAATTGAAGAAAAAAAAACCGCTAACGATATATTTATGTTTAATAATAAATTAAGCTTAATGTTAAATGAATAATTGATATTAGTTTTAAATTAATTGCACTATATTTTTATTTTCATCTCAATGCATAAATTTTACACAATTCTACATAGTATTAAAAAAAATTATATGGAAGGTATGTTTTAAATTCTTTGTAAACTAATATTTTAAGCTTTAGAAAAAAAAAATAAATTTTGCAAGACGAATAAATAAAGTAAATATATGCTTAAAATTCTATGAAAAAAACATGTGAAACATATAGAGTGGTGGACTAATAACAACCATGAACTATGTCACGGGGTAAAAGTTCTTGCACATGCAATATCTCTTTAACAGCACCTCAATAGTCCCAGTTTGAGGTAAGTCTTTCGTATTATTCTCGAGTTGGATTGGTTTTACCCTCCCATTGGCTCGTCTGTAAAGGTGTTATGCACATCCGTCCTAGACTAGTGACAACCCTCCCCGACCTACTTTGGCCAGTTTGTCTAACTAAAGAGTAGGCATACAACTCTAGCCCGTACTCCACTTGATCCCTATTTCACATGCTCTATTGAGCATATATTGGGACTAACCAACCCACTCATGTCTCCCCATGCATGTCGTGCATCTTTAATACGTGACGACTAACAAAAACTAACTAAATAATCAAAATGAATTCATGAATTTTCTCCACATAGATCGGAAGGTAAATCCCTCCCACACGTAGGTCTTTTGCTAAAATGATGGACTAAAAAATAAAAGTTAAAATTAGATATTTAACCATTCAAAATTGAACTAAACTCGAAGGATTGTAGACTAAAATGATATGTGTTAACTCAAATATATGTAATAATTTAGGTCTAACTTGACTTAGACAAGAGTACTAAATAGTTATCAATCATCCGTTCCTTTATTGGAGCAAACATGGGCCTCAACCTCTTTTTTGTTTCCAGCCCAATCTTTTCCCATGGGCTCCCCATTGGGCCACAATTCATTTGCATGTAATTTTGCCAACAAAATTATATAAAAGGTAATTATAATATGTAGCAATATTTAGAATAATTATTAAATATGTAACAATATTTTAAAAAAATTGCAAAAATAGCAAAATCTATCAATGATAGGAGTCTATCACCGATAGATTTTGACAGATTTTGCTATATTTGCAATTTTTTTAAAATATTGTTACATATTTAATTATTTTGAATATAATTGCTACATTTGCAACTATCCCTTATATAAAAGCTTGTTTATTTTAAAACTAATTATAATTTATACCATAGATTTCAAAATGGGTTTTTTTTTCAGAATAGTAAAAAAACAAAATATTTCCATATCATTACAAAAATCATTAAAAAAAATAAATATATTTCCACATCACGACAAAAATACAAAAATTCAATACATTTGAATTTGTCTTAAACCTTAAATATTCTGTCAATTTTACCGTCTTTTATCTAAGGATGTATATATATATATATATTTTTTTTAATACAGGTTATATGTGTTGTGAAATAATATTATAAAGAATTAACAATAGAATTTTAAAATTTCAAAAGACAAATTGAAATTTTGATCAATGTAGAAGATAAAGGGGAATAGAAAAATGAATATTCAAAAACAAATGGAAAAGAATAAATAATAACCAAATAAATTCTCATTCCGTTATATGAAGTCCAATATTCTAAAATAACTAATGACTAAATGACCAAAGAATATGGAAATGAAAAAGAGAATTTGTTGGGGTGATCGCTATTTTAGTTTTGTCTCAATTTAGTTAATAAATTTTAAAATGATTTAACTTTACCTCTTAAAAATTACTTATTTTATTCGAAAGTAAAGACACCTACTGAATTCACATAAGAAATCGACAAAAGAAAGACGAAATAGAAATTGGGTTTTTTTTTTTATCGGGTAGAAAAACAGGTCAATATTTACATTTGTCACTTCGTTTCTTTAACTAAATATTCGATTGTATGAAACAAAAATCATATCAATTACCGTGTTGAATGATAATTGATATAGTACTTGTTTTACCGAAACATACAATACTTCTTTGATAAATCATCTATTTGATTCTTTAATATTTTATAATTTAGTTTCGATAGTTTATAATTATAAATAGTATAATTTAAATTTTAACCCATTTTGAAGAATTTTCTTAAACTTTTAAGCTATTGTTTTTTGTGGGAACGATTGGAAGGAAAGTGAGAAAATAAATTCCATTGTTGAATTTCGAATCATCCACTGAAATAGATTGCACTTTCCTTCAAAATTTTCGGAATTTTCTTTTTGTATAATCTAATTTTTCTTGTTCTTCCTTTCTCTCCAAGTAATCATAATATTCAAGTTATAGAGGAAGTCAACTTTAGTTGTTTACAAAATATATATATACACACACTAGAGGTTCAAAATTAATATTAATTTTTTTAAAATAAATTTTAGATTTTCTGATTTCTTTTTTAATCTCTCGTAATCAAATTTGGAAATTGACTTCCAAAGTTCGCGAATCAAAATGGATCTAAAAACTGTAGAGAACAATAAGGAAGCGACTACTACATATCAATAGACGACAATCGAACTACACTCAATCTGAAATAACCTTGGAATCTTGAGTTTTAAAAACAAGTCTGACATTACTGTAGTGTGGTCGGCTCAACATCGTACTAGTGCGAGGATTTAAGTCAATTCATAGAGCAAGACCAAACCAGTAGAAGTAGATTGAAGGTTGAGTATAACAAACAAACACACGTGAGCAAATCTTATAAGATAAAAAATTAAAGGTCGTTTGGGACAAATATTAACTATGACTATAATAACCATCTCTTACTACGATAAATCTCTAATTAGTTTATTTACTACCGTGTTTATTATTTGTTACATAGGAATTATAATAACCTACTTCTTATCTCAAACCGTCGTTTAAAATTTACGAACCAAGTTTATAATTTATAAAATAATATTAATGATTAATAAAAAGTTAGGAATTGAAGAAGTACTTTATAGTTGAGTCAATGAAGACTACAAATGGTTGGAAGAATGATAGAAATGGGACAGAGAAGTCAAGGTCACATGAGTGATGATGATTCCTTTCTCTAAAATCCAACAAAGCATTTTAGCATCTTTCTTTATTATTTTTTTTTAAATTTATTTTAATGCATATTTCATCTTTAATTTGTACTTTGTTATTTCTTTTTGGGGTCCCCTTTTATTGTAATTGTCTTTATTTGGATATGGAATTTCTTATACTATCCATAAGGTTTATAACACTATAATATGTATCATTGTTGTTATTTGAGAGATTTTAATTTCCTAAATTTTATCTCATAATTTTGTCAAGTTGTATCATAATTTGACCTAATTTTGGTTTTTTCACGTTGACCTTTTAACCTAATTTTGTCAATATTGAACATATGTTCTTAAAGATTGTTGAATGTATATGTATATATAAGAAAATTATTATAAATGATAAAACAATTGTTGAAAATATTTCTAAAATTTAATAAAATTTTAGATTATGTCAGTGTCTGATATTGGTAAACAAATAAAATCTGAAACTTTGCTATATTTTGTTTTACTAAAAAGAATTATTTAAATTTTGATTTTTAATTTAAAAAATAAAAACTCAACGTGTTTAAAAGTTTGAGATTAAAATCGTAATACTTACCTAAATTTAAAATGTAATTTGCTTAAATTGAAATATAAGATGAATGTTGACCCAACATTAACAACTGTGTATTTGGGTTAACTTTTCAAGTATTTAGTTTTTAAAATAACTCGCTTTCGGAAGAAAAAAATTAAAGTATTTGACGATCATTCGAAACATGAAATTCATCGCATGAAAATGGTCGTGGAAGTTGCGTTTAGACAGAGTTTGTTATTAAAGCTTAAAATTGGTCGTCATAGTTGGATATGCAAGGGTAGTCGTTGGAGGTGGTTGTCGAAGTTTTTCGTCAAAGGTAATTGCTGGAATGAACCATTAAAAACATTAAGGAGAATGAAGAGTAGATAATATTATCTCACTCAATTCATATCACGTTAGCGAGTCAAATACCTACTAAAATTTTTGCAATAAAAACTTTAAAACAACTTTTTTTCTCTAAACTTATGAATCAAAATTGACTTTTATCCCATGAGTGAGAATGATTTATTTTGAGACCATACATTAATTAGTTCATCTTTTGAGACCAAAAGAAAGAAAGCAATGACTCTTAGTTATTCTTTACCATAAAATATCCCATCTTTTCTTCTGTAAAGTAAAAATTTTGAAAACATCTTTATTCACTCAAAGTCAATACATTTTTTATTTTAAGGATTAGTTGTTTAATTTTAATTTTAATGGTTTTGTTTTATAAAACGTAAATAAACTCTTAATTATTAATTCAATTCCTTCGAATTATTCTATAATTCTATAAATTTTTTGGTTTTTTTTTTTTTTTAAAGATTTGGCTATATTGTAATAAAAATTTTGTTATATTCTAATACTTTAAATATAATTGATATATTTATAATCGTCTCACAAATCTTTTAAACAAAAAAAATATTTCTTAAAATAAAATATCTATATTTTGTCTCTCGAATTAGTAGGTGTAGTTAGTTTACACAAATAGATTTCTATTTTCAACAAAAAAAAAAAAAAAAAGTTATTTACTTTTTCTTAATAGATTCTAAAAACATATCACGTAGAACAATTGATTCATAGATAAAAATTACAATCCAAAAAATCATCATAATATCAAGTTATATTTATATTATCGACACTTTCAAAAAAAAAGAAAAGTAACTATTCATAACACGATCAAGTATAGATGAAGGCAGTCATACGAGTATGTCGAGTACAACCGAACAAATTATGTTGAGTCAAGAACATCTTCGTTTCTTCAAGTCACACGTTGATTTCTACCACATCGTTTTTAAACGAAGCTTTACCATAACATCTAATTTTTTTAGGGATTTGACTTTTCTAAAAGGTAAACTATTCGAAAGAAAAGGAAATTGATCGTACCAATGCTCGAAGGATTGTATATCCACACAGATTAATTGCGTTAAAAATGGTATTATCCAATTTTAATTAAGCAATGAATTGGATTGAATTGAAGAATACGATTTTTTAGGGGAAAAAAATAATTGCGATGTTAGTTGCTGGGAATATTGATATCCTCATAAATGTATCGGTCCGATGCCCGTGACAACCAAAATTGCATACAATAATAATGGAGACCCAATACTTTACGGAATATCAATACACTATTTCTATTAATGTAATCATAAATAATAATACTAAATTAATTAAATCATTAATATTCATTAATATTAAATTATTTTAAATAAAGTAAAAAAATATTATCCTAAATATTTAAAAATTACTATTTACATATAAGAAATGGGTGAATTGAAACATTGAACAAACGATCAAAATTATAATAAAATGAAACAATAATTATTGAAATTTTATTAAATGAAGTGAATTTTAATATCGACAAATGAAGTGGATATAAATCGTATGGGATAAAATTGTCACAAATTGAAGATGATAAGGACATCTCTTCCTTCAACATTGCCCACTCTAATAATCATATGTGAATTTCAGCATTTAAAAATCATTTTAATTCTTTTTATTTTATTTTATTTTCTTTTTCTAGCTATACATTATATGGACAAAAAATGTATTCAAATAATTATATTATTTCCATACGTGTGACAGAAAAGGGGTCAAATATATTTATAGAAGCCAGTAACAATATCTCATTAAAGTTTAGATTATATTGAGATATGAAACTAAAAAAAGGAGTGTATGGGTAATCTTAAGAGATCAAGCAGTTTTTTTTCTTAGATATTATTATAGTTCCTTGTAATTTTGAAATTATTATGTTGGAAAAATATTTTCGATCGATCTTAAATTTAGGATTCGGTTGATTTGACTTTCTAAATGTTTATAAACATATGTTTTTCACTTATAAATGCTATTCTTAATAACCTTATAAATATATATATATATATATTAAGATAAAAATGTTAAAATAGTAGTAAATACTAAAATTAAAACTTTTTAATTTATTGGAAAGGAAATTGTTATATACTGCAAAAGAAAAATTGAAACTATTTACAAAACATTAAAAAATAAAAAATAAATAGATTAAAGAGAGTTTGATGAATTTTGATATATTGTAAATAGTTTCCATATTTTGATATTTTTAAAAAACAACCCTTATAATACATAGGATAACGTTAAGGATGCGTTTGAGGGAGTGAAAGAGTTATGGAGAAAAATGATTATAATAATCATAGGATTATGACAATTTTAGTGTTATGATAATATGTGTTTGGGGGAAATAATATAAAAAGTAGTGTTATGACAGTATGTGTTTGAGAAGTGTGATTATGATACGTGTTATAATAATATGTGTTTGGAGAATAATTATGATTGTAGTAATTTAAAAGATAATAATAGAATTTGGATTGGGCTATTTGTGTAGGGTAACGCACGATTGTAAGAAAGTAAAAGAGAGATAAGATATGGTTACTTAGGGATTAGGATAACCCTAATCCCCATTTATCATATTCCTTAGGCCAAACACGGTTTGACCCAATTTTCTAATCATTTTCTCCTTAAGACCCTACCCCAAACATACCTTAAATATCAGAAGTGAGCATAACGGACCGAAAAATCGAGCCGACTTACCAGACCAAAGTACTTTGGTCGAAAATCGAAAGGAGTCGGTCAGGGTCATTTTCAAAAAGTTTTAAATCGAGAATTTTAAAAAAGTATTTTTAAGTCTTAAACCGACCCGAACAACCATTACTCATTGATGTCGAGGTCAGTTTGATCACCCCTACTAAATATACTTAGGAAAACTATTTGTAGTAAATATTTACAAAATATAGACGGATTAAGACAGATAAATCTACGCTTTCTTATATTTTATAAATATTTTGATTAATGTTAGTTATATTAAAAAATGATAGAAATATTAGTATTTACAATTACAAAGTAAAAAAAAAAAAAAAGAAATTATTATTATTATTATTATTATTATTATGTTCCACTTGAAAATTAACCCATTGACTTGGGGAATGGCGGAGGGTGCAAAAGTGGAAATATTTGACAACAAATTAATTAGGAAGAATTTTGGGGAAGAATTGAAATTACGTTCTTTGTTCGGTACTTTTGGCCCAATTTTTAGGCTCATTCCTAAAAGGGAACTGCTCATTGGCCAATTAACTTCCCAATAAGCAAGCTGACAAGCGTTTCCTTCTACCCAACCACGTGGCGTCCCGTTATTGGACACCTTTGATGATATGTACAACTACGACCGTACGTTGTTTAGTTGAAGTTTGGAGTAAATATCAATTAATCGATATTTTTAAAATAAAAATAAAATACACAAAAGGGTTTGTTTAAAAAACCATCAAAATTAATGACATTTTTTTAATAAAAAAAAATTATTAATTAAGAAACTTTGTTTTTTTTTTTTAATAAATAAAACAGGAAACTTACGACAAATTAGGTTAGTTTTATTAATTTAAATAAACCAAATAAAACTAAATCATATCTTTTAGTTTTGAAAACGTTGTGACCATACAAAAACAAGTCGAAATCTTAGATATAGTCCCAAAGTGTTTATTTATTAATATAAAACACATTTTCAAGTTTGATTGTTGTGCTATACTATATAGTTTTTACTTGAAATCATAAATGAGAAAACTAAATATTTTCATATTTAAATTAATAAATTAATATTGTACGGTGATTTATTTATTATTTATATTATAACTAGCTTAATATCTTCATTTTGTATTTATATATATATTTTTTGTGTGTATATTGATAATATAGCTTCACTATCAAGTCGAATCTACATAAATAAAAATATTTTTCATTGACGTGTCAGTGAATACACTGTAATACCATGATTAAGACCAACAATCAAGTATTTTAAATTGTGTATTAGTCCATCTATTTTGTAGTGGTTAAACTTTAGAATTAGATAAATTTGGGACAACCGTCCAACAAGACTTGATTTGTAATTGAGCCTAGAAACATGAATCATCACTCTACATGATTTCAAATTTTTAGCAACACAAATTTTTCGCAATAGAATTTGGTGAAAATTGAAGCAAAAATATCTTGCAGCTAACATCAAATTTTACATATTAACATATTGCATTTTTAATTTCAAAATTACTATATGAGAAATCTCGATTCAAATGCGATTATAAATACTACAATTGAACAAGAGAACAAACAAAATATTACATGACTACTTAAAATAACTATTAGATACATTTTAAACAACTTTTATTAAAATGTTAAAAATATTTTTCAATTCAAACAGACTTTAAAAATTATAACGAGTAAAATTTGGAAAAAATTGATAAATAGATGAACAATGTTTAACATTTTTATTGGAGTAAATGATATTGTAACGGGAACTGGAGGCTAACCGAAAACCCGTGTAGTTGACACCGTTGACAGGAGGAAGGAGGACAAAGCGGTGAATGAAATGGGAAATTAGGGTCCGTCCGGGTTTACGGAAAGGAAAAGAGAAAACCCGAAACAAGAATGGAAGCTGTCACTTTTACGTCTAAGGGACCCACATATCCAAGAGCTAATTAAAATTAAAAAAAAAAAAGTGAAAAAAATTTGAAATTAAAATTAAAAAGAGAAAAAAAAAAAAAAAAAAAAAAGAGAGTGAGAGTGGAAGGCCCACGCCGAAGCTGACAAGGAAGTGGAACAAAGAAGGGAAACCTGAACAACCACCACATAGCAAAGGCAAACCCCACTCTCTCTCTCTCTCTTTCCCCCCTTTTTTTTTTTTTTTTTTTTTTTTTTTTTTTTTTGTATCTAATATTTTTCCCCCAATATTTATACCCTTTCTTTACTCTCTCCGCCACCCTCTTTCCCTTTTCTCTTCTTCTTCTTCTTCTTCTTCTTCTTCTTTCCCCCATTTCCCCATCATGCTCAACCAAGACAAATGGCTTTCAGCGGCCATGGCCGACGATACCCTCGTTGCTGACTTATTGTTGAGGTTGAAGCAGTCTCAGGCTGTTTTACCTTCCAAATCTCCTCTTCCGATGTCCGTTCCGTTTACCTGGGGTATTAAGCAACCGAGGTCCAGGATGTCCACAGCTACGGCTACGGCTACGGCTACGGTGTCTGTCAGATGTGGCGATGTTGTATTGAAGAGGAATAATAAGGATGTTGACTCTACTAGATGTAGTCCTACCACGCCGCTTTCATGGAGTGGTGGAGCTTCGCCTTCTGCTACGCTTGACGGTTTTGAGGAGTCCAGTCGTCCCGCTACGCTCTCTCAGGCTGCTTCCAGATTTAAGGTTCTTGAGTTTTTATTTTGTTTATTATCTTCTCATTCTCTGTTTTGATTTATGCCGTCTGTTTTGGATTTTTGTAGTTTCGTCTCTTTTCTCGCGTCTGTGTGCTTTGAGTTTCCGATCTTTCTGATTTTTTTTTTGTCTTTTTGGATATTCTTTTTTTTACGAGTTCTCTCGAATCTTGACGCCGGCGTTCTTAATTATGGTTTTTTTTTCTCGGCGGTGGTGTCTCGTCGGCTGCGGATTTTAAGCCGCTGGTGGCGGCGTAGATTTTCAGATGAAACATTCTTATCTCGGTGAAGCTTCATATATTGTATCGTCACCGTTTTTTTTCTCCATTTGCTTTTTCAAGAATCTGATTCCGTTTCGTGAAATCTCTTCTGATTTTCTCTCTCTCATTTTGTTCGTCAGTTAGTCGAAACGAACTTCCTCTCTCAGAACTCACAACCTGCAAATCTCTCAATTCCATAATCGCTCCGTACTTCACCGAACAGTTTCCAATTCTCTCCATCAATGGCGGACAATCCTCACAAATCACCGTCGAGAAAACCGCTCTTTAATTCCATAAATCCACAAATAAACTCCTAGATTTTCCTAAAAATTTCACTTCTCGGGTCAGCGAAAGGACGCGTGTTGAAAATACTTAGCGTTTTCTTCTCGCCTCTTTTCGAGCTCCAAATCCATTATTTCTTCGAAAATTGACGAAAACGCCCTTCAAATCCCTCGCTAGATTCCAAACCTTTCCAAATCGTACATCGAGTCGCTGTTTCGTCACGCACGCGATTTCGCAAATATAAACTCTCTTCCATCGCCGACGGTCAGTCTACCCAGGGACCATTCACCATAGTAAGGGCCTCGAAACTTCCCTACATCCATCGTCCTTTCTTTTTCCTCTCCTTTTGACTGTACTACCACTCGACGCGTAGAAGATTCATCACCAAACCGCGAGGCTATTCTGGTCATTCTTCACATTCAGAGCCGGTCTGGTCGAACCGGCGGCCAGATTCAACCGTCGACGAAGCTACGAAGTGAGGTCCCAAATAGGATCAGGTAAGAGATGAAACGCTCCCAAGAGAAGAGATAGGCGTGCGTTAGGTTTGATGCAGACTTGTTGTTTGGGGAGGGAGTAATTATCAGGTGTGGCGATGGTACACGGTTTGTTCCTGCTTCGCTTTCTAAAATATATATATATATATATATTATATATATATATATATTAATGATAAAATGGAATCTACCCTATTGTTCATGATTGATGGATAGGAGTAGAATAACAAAAAAATATACGATTACGAATTTGAATTTGGATCGTGAAAATGGTTGGGGGAAAATATATAATTTATGTATAGAATTGTTTTATAAGTTGTTGAGGTGAGAAAAGGAAGAGGATGATCCACGTGACCAAGTCACGCGAGGTGGGAAAGCAAGACATGAGATGGTACGGGGTGTGGTCGCAATCTTAAAGTGACCACGTGGAATTCATGATGTGGCGTGAGATTCTGGTAAATGTGTATTTGGGTCATATTTGTTTCCCAAATAATACTCCGATTCATTCCGGTTCTGGACAATACTTATTTTGTTTGTTGTCAAATAATAATTTATCTTAATAAGGGTAAGATGGATGTATATTCCCCATCTCTTCTTAGTGGGAGGAGAGAGAAGAGGTATTTGCTGTTTCCGTTTCAAATTTTGTGCCACTTTGCTTTTTTTTCCTTTTTTTTCTTCTTGTTCTTGTACTGATTCATTCTTGTTCATATGTCTATATGTTTGCAATTTTGATTCTTATTAATGGGTTTGATAATTGGAGTTGATTTGAATATTGTGTTTAACTGTTTTGTGATAATGATCCTCATCAATATGTTTGGAGTTGAATTTAAAGCCTGTGTTATTTGTTCTGTAATACTGATTCATATTAATGGGCTTGAAAATGGGGTTGATTTAAACTTTTTTGTGACAATGATTCATATCAATGTGTTTTGTGGTTGATTATATAACTTTTGTTACTTATTTTGTAATTTTGATACTTGTTAATGGGTGTGGACTTGATTTATACCTTATACTAGTTGTTTTGTTGGTTATGTTGGTTCTTCTTCTTATTGATAGACTTTATGTTAGTTATTTTTTATAATATGTTTGGGATTTGCTTTTCAGGGTGCTGCTGGAAATGAGTCGGCGGCTGGTAATACTACAAAGAGGTTAAGACGAAAGAAGGTAATTTCTTGTAGGGAAAATCAATTTTGGATTTGTTGGGGTCTGGCCGTATAAGTCAAGTATTTGTTTATTGCTGACTTTAATTGAGTTGTTGGCTTGCATTGTTCTTGATGAATGAATTGTTCAACAACCAACTGTATATCTAACTTATTTCTTTTTGTGCTCTCATTTGATGACGTATTCTCTTTGTTTGTTTTCCAGACATTTGCTGAACTTAAGGAAGAGGAAAGCATCCTTTTGAAGGAGAAAGTTCATCTAAAAATGGTATGAATACGATCTTCTTTTGTTATCCTCTATTAATTCCTTATTGTTTTTTCTTTTGTTATAGAAGTGGATATGTATATGCTATATATTGTTTTGTTTATAATTTATAATTGGGAATAAAGAACTTTAAATTTATAATTTGTTTTGTATTTTCTTGATGTTTTGTTCAATATAGGACAAATTATGGGCTGTTGCCTTTTTCCTTTCTTGTTGGCAGTGTCACCATCTTTTGTTTTTGAGGACCTAACCTCTTACTTTTTGAACAGGAACTGGCCACTTTAAGGGCAAACTTAGAAGAACAAAGAGCCAAGAATGAGGGTCTGAAGAAAATGAAGGTAATTCCACCTCTTTTATTTTTAATCAACATGTCTGCTGCTTTCTTTTTCCATGAAAATTTGAGTTGCTGTCTTTTTGCCTTTGTAAAGTTGTGAAAAGATTGATAGAAAAAAGTGTTTCAAAGATGTTGACATTTCACAACCAATATTCTCTTTCTTTATCAAACAAATCACTTCCTTGATTTACTAAGGCTTCTTAAGAACAATAAATCTCTCACTTTATGCAGGTAGATCTCAACTTGAAATACCCAGAGAAATTCAGTAAAAACTCCAATATGATGATGATGATGATGATGCCAGAAGAATCTTCATCCACTCTAACCCATCAAAGAGAAAGCTCTTCCCCCACATTGCCATTCACAACATCAGGCTCAGGTTCTTCCGACGCTCAATCGCAGAAGAACTTGAAATCAACCGAAGAAGATTGTGTCTTTCTCTTACCCGATTTAAATATGATACCCTCAGAAGATTAACTAAGATCAAAATACATCGACTCTCTCTCTCTCTCTCTCTCTTCCTCTTGCTCTCGTTCTCTTTCTTGTTTTTCGTTCTTGCTAATATGTTGACATGGGCAGGCACAGATTGTAAAGCCATGAGAGCTCCAATGGCTTTACAATTTGTAGATGGCAAAAAAGTTTGCCGTCTTGTAGAAGAACATTCAATTCTGTCTGTTATTAGCATTTGTTAATTCCTATGTTTCTTACAAATTTTTTTCTCTCCCCTTTTTGAAGGATGTAACTCTTGTTGGGTTAAACAAATTGTTGAATCCCTCTAGAAGAATGGTGTAGGGTTGATTCATTCGTTGTAGCGTTTATTATATAGGTACATAGTTACTGAATTTGTTTGTCATGACTTTGTTGTTATAAAAATTATTTTTCTTTTTGGCCATTTTCCACTTTACTGCGCCTCCCTCCTTTTGTGCTTTCTTACTCATTATGTTCACTCACAAGTGCTTTTAGTGCAAAGCATTAGCACAATTTTATTTGAATTAGTGTTAAATCGATGTTAAAAGTTTTGGTTCAAATAATGAGAGACCCACTCATGAGAAAATGTGTTCGATGTATTGGTGAGGCACTACATGTTGAATAGAATATAGTTTTAGTGTAGAATTTTGGTTTAAATATTACTTTGTTTGGTTTTTGTACTTTCGATTTTAGTTTAGTTTGATCTTTTCAAAATATTCATCGATTGTTTTATTTCCAAAATTAACCTTACTTTCATAAGTAAGGAAGACTTGCAATAATTTTTGGTATACTTTGAGATTTAATTTAACGAGTTTAATGTAAAAAATTTAATCGAAAAGAAAGGTGAAGTGATTAAAAAATGGTCTCAAGTTTAAGTGCATAGGGAACTAAAACGTGCATGTTAAAAATCTAAGAATTGAATAAATCAAAACTGCTGATGTGAGTTGACTTAGTGACATTGGCATGCATTTTTCAACTCGTATTTGTTGGTTGAACTAAAAAATAATATAAGGTATGTTATTTGTTGGTTATGGTAAAAAAATTAATTCAAAGTGAACAAATATTGAAGAATATTTAATTTTGATGTAATTTAAAATTATCTTTGTTCGTAAAATTGAATTTGTGTTTATGTTTATTTGATGTAATGTGGTCATACAATCTTCTGATTCTCTCTTGATTGGATAATATGTGAAAAAATTCGAACGTTTGATATATGAAAACCAAACATTCAATATTCTTGAAGTTAGAAGTTTGGAAGAAAATTTGTATTTTTAAAGAACCTAAAGAACTTGAGGTTGAGGGGATGGATTAGAAATTATGTGTCGATTTGTGATTGATTCAAAATTTTTCAACCAACTATTAATGTCTCCTAATTTCTCATAAAGTCAATTCAAGAAAGAGTAGTTGAATAAATATAAATAAAACAGCAACACGTTTCAGAACTGGGAAACGGACGTTCTAAGGGACACTATCCATTGTTTTCCTCGACTCATTACGTGAAATTATCTTACGTAAACATAAGACTTTTGGCATTTCCATTTTTGACTGGAAGCATGAATCATCTTGTGTAGAAGAAATGAAGACTTTTGGTCACCATCTCTCTCACCAATCTCCACCAATTTTTAAGCTTCATCTCAACTTCTCTTCGACAAGATCGATGCAACGATATAATACAAGCTCTACAGGGTTTAAGGCACACTCTATGTCCACTGTAATCTCATCATAATCGGTCTTGTTCTCCGACATTATCCCCGTCACTAACGTCCGGAGAGGGAGAAGCCATTCGTTATAGGATTTCTGCAAATTGCTCTTCAACAAAACCCCAGTATAGTTTGTGTTTCCTGTTCCGTGGATTTTGATTATGATTCACAATCATCAATAATAATTAAACATTAAGAGTCCATACGTTCAAGCAGATTGTATTATCTCTAGTAGTAACTCAGATGCAAACTGTAAATACCAAAAGGCATTGATATTTAACATTCACCAGTGACATACCTGTTGCCTCGGTTATCAGCACGTAACGGTATAGATTGAGGGCCGAAAGAACCTGTAGTAACATTACAAGTTTTTAACTGAACAATATAGAAGAACCAAGATGAAGAAAGCCAAACACTTCATTTGTAATTTCTAGCCCAGTTCTCAAATACATGACACCCTTCTACAAGCTCCCCTGTCTTATCTATTGGTTCATGACAGACACGATGTAAAGCACATATGTACTTTCCATCTATTATTTTGCATTTTAAAGACCATAACTGCAATTATACGTAAGCATAGACATCGGTATCCACTAAAACTCAGTTTTAAGGATTGCATCAATAATAGAAACATCTATATGGATGTACTTAAAGATGGGAATAATTGATGAACAAGGGCGAAACTAGTAAAAATGATAACAAATCAATGGAGATATGGCTTTAGAAAGTAAAATGGGGCAGGCAAAGCGAAAAAATTACGAAAAGGCAAGAAAGTTTTGTTATATAGTTGTTTAAGTACCGCATCACTTTGCTCTGGAAGCACTGGAGGCCCCCCTTTCGGAGGCCTCAAAACGAGCTCCACCAATTCTAGGATACTTGGAGTGCAAAATGAAGGTTCTGAACGTGCTTTGGTATCAACTTGCAAACTGCCAGCTGCTCTTTTCTGGCAAAGCTCCGCATGCATTTCTCCTTTGACAAGATCTAAAAGAAGTCCAACCTATTTTAATGTTTTAACCATAAGGTCAGAGATGATATAACCAGGATGATCAATAACATTTAACTGAAAAGGGAGGCTAGATTAGGTTTACCATAGAGGGAGAGTCACTATTCATAATTAGAGCTCTAAACATGTCGAACCTTTGAGAATAGGGAATATCAGCAAGTAACTGGTTATGGTAGTTAGACATAAATAAGTTGATATTCTCATAGAAAAAATGCACCGTGTAAAAAAGAATTAAATTATTGAACTTAAGAAACACACCTTTTTAAATAAATCAAACCCATTCCTCCGTAGTGTTGCATCTGGTGCATACATGATAATTATCTGAACAGCCTGAAATGTAACTTGACCAACAAAGAAGAGTTTAGACAATCTTCACCACCCTAATCTATACATAGTAATAAGTAATAATAATAACAATAAAGAAGGTTGAGTGCTCAATATGGGATCTGAAGAACATGAAGTACTACCTGCAAAGCAGCAAATAAACTAGGCATATACGATATGTAGTCACTTTGTTTGTCATCAAAACTTTCAGACCCATGAATGCAGAGCAAGAAATCGATGGCATGTTTCTTTAGTTTCCAAGATAGAGCGGCAAAAGAGAGTATGTGCCTGAACATGCCTATAGCTTTCCATCTTTCAGTTTGTTTGGACGTCAGTTCATCTTTAAGAACATTAACTTTTTCATCTGCAGCCTGAGCAACCTCTTCAGAAATAAATCCCCAGAGAACTGCATGAATAAAGCAATAGAAAAAGGATGGGGAAACAAAAAAGAAGCCAACGATTTAGAACCTGACGTTTAAGCATGCAAGGACTCCTTTGAAATTAATGAACACAAACCTGAAAGACATGCACCGTGCTTGATGTAGGAAAAACAGGCCGTATAATCATCTTCATCCTCTAAGTACAAAAAATGAACAAGGAATACATGGATTTGTTAAAAATTACAAACTTGCTAGGAAAAGTAGCAAGGTTTACCTCCAATAATGTTATTAGAAATTTTGTCGATATCGAATCCAGTGATAAGACCAGCGTATGACAACCCACAGAATGGAAGAAAGGATGACAACTTTGAGACAAAAGGAAGACAGCTTGAAACTTCATGACTCATGCTGACTGAAAAGAGAGCCTGCATTTCAATCATGCATTTCAATCATGCATTTGATGTTTGAGAGACTAACCATATCAGCACCCCCAACTCTGAACACAACGAGAATTTAAGAGAAGGTGGGGAAGAGAAGCAAGACGTGACTTGATGAACAAACTTGGCAAATTTTCATTTGAATGGACAAAATACCATGATTTGCAACACATAGAGTCCAAGCAGAGAATGGAGCTTCTCCTGTACTTTGCCATCCTGTATCATAAATTAGAAAACGCTAGGGAGTCAACAGTAATTGATAGGCAAATCATTGGATGAATGAACCATAGCACACCAAAACACCACATACCACCAACTTTACACAAACTGACTGAATGGAACTGGCAATGTCCATCGCTCTAGCATATAAAGTGTCACAGTTCACATCCCCTTCACTTGTTTCAAAATCCACGGCTTTAAGTGCATTGAGAACAACAGGAACTGCTATTTTTATTTGCTCAAAATGACGCCTCTGAATGGAACGAATCACTGGAAATCAATTTGTCTTAGAAGATGCTACTTAAAAATATATTAAAAAGTTTGAAGAGAAGATAAATGTAACTTAAATTTAAGGCATCATGAGCAAGCCCTCTGGACAAATAATGCCTCACTTTAATACTAAACCAAAAGTGTGGTAAGGTGGAGGATAACTTTTATTCAGTATTACATCATGTGAGCCGAATTCAAGGATCCTAATGCCAGTGTTCTCCCACAATAGATGATGACCCAAAGATGGTTTTGACCATACTCCAGGAGGGATAGAAAGGGAACTGGACAAGGGAACACTCGTCCAGTGGGATGTAGGAATGTTGTTAGTAAGTTTGTTGGTCTGTTAGTAGTATTATAGCTGTCTGTGTTCTGGCTATTCTTTTTCAAGCTTGTATTTTGAAGAAACAGTAGTTTTAGGGTTGTGAGAGATGATGGGCCCTTTCAAAATTGCTGGGCTTATTGTGTTTGGGTTTTATTTCCCATTATCATTCTCATTGGCAACTAAAAGAATCGTGAGGAAGAATGCTTAGCTTACAGCTAGCAATCCAATCACCCTGCCCACAGAGATACTCAATGTGTAGTAATTACCTTTTGAGAGCCCACTTAGAAAAGGGGCAGCACAAGTGGCTGCTTTGGTCGTCTGCAAATCTAATGCCTGAAGCAATTGCAATAATTGTTAAATGAAGAACTATAATATGCAATTAAACCACCATGTTAAGCAAAAACGAGTTTGAAATGAACTTTATCTCCTCCAAAGAAGCCTATTAAAAATATCTACGAGCTGCAACTCAGTCATTACATGGAGTTATTCAGAATTAAAAGTGCAGTTCACTTATAAAGCACATTGCCCCAGATGCTTTCACTTGAATGCCATGTGTTAGAGGTAAACGTTTTATTGTTTTGCATCAACCTGCTAACTTGAGCAAGGTATAGATACAAGAGTGGAAGTTCTTTTCAATTTTATTTTAATTTAGTATTCACCTATGAGTCTGTAATTGTCTTGCAAGATCTCACTGAACAATTGCTCGACTGTACTACTAGTGGAAGATACAATAGTAATCTAATTATATAGATCATTATTTTAAAACAAAGTAACAGTTTTGGAAGAGCTGTACGCAGGTGGAAACAAGAAAACCCTACAGTTATAGACGTCCACCGGTGAACTAAAAAGTTGAATGCCAAAACATGTTGTAACAGCAAAGAAACCATCCAGTTATCACTATGAAGAATTTAATACTGATGTACCTCACAAAGAACCGAAAGCATATCCCGTGGACTGCACAGAGTAACGAACCTGTCAATAATGCTATCAACAATCTCCAGACATCCACCTACTCTTATAAACTTGGAAACTGCCTTTGGAAGATCAAATGAAAGAGTGTCAATAGTACCCTGCAACGTTTGTGGGCAGTGGTGTCAGCTGGGAAAACAGCTAAAGTGCAGCAAAAACCATAAAGATCAAATGGCAGAAATATCGATATGAGCTTAAAATATATGTATATATAGATATGGAACCTGGTCTAATGAAGGAGAAGATATAAAACGATAGATCTCATTGAGGACTTCAAAGGCATCACTCTCTGTATCTCCATTGTCCAACTCTGTTTCAGCAGCCTCTGAAATACAATCAAGGTAATTCACCAGCTCAGATATCAAGGCTTCAGATTGATGGGTGTCTCCGTTTTCAATCGACTTGAAAATAGACAAACAGATTGTTAAAATCCAGCCATTGTCAAAACAACTAAACGCAAAACATGAGTAGTCATGGACTCCTTCATCATGCTTCATTTGAAGAAACGAAATTAAGTGCAGATAATGGTGGCCCATGAAAACATTTACATGGTTCTTATCTATAAAAGTCACCATCACATTAAACAAAAGAACTTGCAGCCAGGTAAGCCAACTGCCGAAAAACTTAATTTCATTCAGGTTCATTGCCTAAAATCTTAAAAATGACAGTTTTAAAAGCATACACTTTCAATAACAAACCGAAAAAATCCGGTCCCTGGTGTCACTTAGTTAAATGGAGCAGCCAACAATCCGGAGGGGGGATGAAGTTTGAGCAGAGAAGTTCTTGGAGTGGAACTTCTAGGTCTTACCTTGGAGCAAGCCGCAAGTAATTCACGGAGCCGAAGCACTGAAGGACGATCATCGGAAGGCACGGTGAGTTGAAGTTTAGACAAACAGTGATC
The DNA here is from genome assembly GCF_025177605.1 of Cucumis melo. Lineage (NCBI taxonomy): Eukaryota > Viridiplantae > Streptophyta > Magnoliopsida > Cucurbitales > Cucurbitaceae > Cucumis > Cucumis melo. The sequence goes on along the minus strand of NC_066863.1, from coordinate 635,611 downwards.
GTCGGCCTTCTCCATTGAAATGGCTTTCCTCCGCTATAAGTGTGACCTTGAGATTACTGCACAAAGTTCTGATAAATATACCGGTTATTCTCTGCCGCCCACCGGCGGTTCAAAGTTTCGGTCCGCCGTGCCTCTTCTCCGGCGGGGCGGAGTTTCTGTCGACTTGATGGGCGAAGAGGTAATCTCTTCCGGACGGATCTTCCCGGTTCGAATATATATGTATGCACGCAAATAAAGGAAATTTACCACATCGAAGAGCATACGCTTGGAAAGTTATATGTAAATTAATGGTATTTTGCTGTAATAACCAAAAAGAAAAAATTATGAAAATAGACTCAAATAAGATTATATTTTTTAAATACTAAAAATAGTAAATTGAAAAGCGGATAACTCATACTATGACTGTGTTTATTATATTTTGGTACTTTAACATCTCTAAAGTTATACCTATAAATGTTATGTTTCAATTTAATATGAAAATGAAATATTGTATAAACAATATTTTAATCGAGAGTGTATAAGATTAATTGAAAAATAATAGTGATTTTCTCTCAAATCTAAATAACACGATCGTTGTATTAAAAAATAAAAAATGTTCTTTTCATCCATAAATTGAGTTTTGGATAAGAAGAGAGAAAGACAGATAATATTATAACATAATTTTGTCACGTCATTTTTCTATCTGTCGATTAGATTAAGGTGTAAGTAACTTTCGAACTATTTTTTTAATATATAAAATTAAAGTATTTATTTTAGATTAATGTGTAAGTAACTTTAGAACTATTTTTTTAATATGCAAAATTAAAGTATTTATTTTAACATTTTAGAGACCAAATAAACACGAAGGAGAAGTGTATTTTCGAGAGCTACTGAGAAAGATAATTACTGTTGAGTGAACAATAATGTACACTTAGAGAGGATAATTACATAACTTGGGAAGGGGCAGCATAACGCCGAATCCAAACAGACCTCTCCACTGTCCTCGAAGCTCCACCAACGATCACACCAAAATCTCGATCGTCTTCTTCCCTTCCGTTCCAATTTTCGTCGAAGATCCCACAATGGAGCCCGATGTGAGCATCGAAACCGGCTCCATGATCAGAGTGGCGGTGCTTCCGGTCGGTTCAGTTCCGCCGACTCTACTGCGGGACTACTTGTCCATGCTTCTCCGTCATCAATTGATTCCACTTTCCGCCATAAGTTCTTTCTACACCGAGCATCAGAAATCCCCCTTCTCCCATCAACCTTGGGACTCTGGAAGTCTTCGTTTTAAGTTTATTCTCGGTGGAGATCCGCCTAACCCTTGGGAAGACTTCCAATCCAACCGCAAGATCCTTGCTGTTATTGGTATCTGTCACTGTCCTTCTTCTCCTGATCTTGATTCTGCTATTGACCAGTTTAATGCCGCCTGTAAGAGTTATACTTCCGCGCTTGTTGAACGATGTTTCGCCTTTTGTCCCGATGATTCTCAGGCAGGGAGTTACTTTTCTGCTGTTTCTTAACTTCGATTTATCCTTGTTCATCTGAAAACAGAATGTATATCTATGATACTCATAGATTTATTTATGATTAATTAAAGGTTTTGAGGATCTAATTCTCTGTTGGAATTTGCTGCAGCTTGAAGAAGGCAGCAAAAAAGGAGGGAATTTGAGGTTGTTTCCTCCAGCTGACCGGCAAACTCAGGAGTTTCATCTGAACACAATGATGCAAGATATTGCAGCTTCTTTGTTGATGGAATTTGAGAAATGGGTCCTTCAAGCAGAGTCTGCTGGAACTATTTTGAAAACCCCCTTGGATTCTCAAGCAAGTCTCAGCTCAGAGGAGGTTTATGTTTAGGTGTCCTAATTAATTGATTTCTTTTTCATGTTACAATTGTTGCTGGAGAAGCTATTTTTCATATCTTGATACGACTGTCATCTTCACTTTCAATTGGTATTGTACGTACATGTGAAAGGATGTTCTAAATGCTGCAACTTAATCATGTTTATTTAATGAAATTGCAGGTTATTAAAGCCAAAAAGAGAAGGCTTGGTCGTGCTCAGAAGACAATTGGTGACTATTGTTTGCTGGCAGGATCGCCAGTTGATGCTAATGCTCACTATTCTACTGCAATCGATCTTGCTAGGTTAACTGGGGACTATTTTTGGTACGCGGGGGCTTTGGAGGGAAGTGTCTGTGCCTTACTGGTACATTCCTCTCACTAGTATTTCTCTCCTTGTTTTTTCTCCAAGATGATGCAACATTATTTTCGTTACTAAAATAATAAGCATCCAGAACTAGAATGCAGAGAATTCAATGTATGAGGAAATTTCATTAGTGATTTCCTGTTCTGCCCACGTAGTTTTAGCAGCTATTTTCTATGATCGAAGTACAAACATGACTTCCAAGTTTGAGGCGGTTTAGAATATGTGTATACCTATGAACTTTTCTTTTTCTTCTGATCTCTTTGATGGATGTTTTATTTTACCGGAATGTAGGAGGGTGGAGAGCTACTATGGCCATTTTTCTTATGAGTTTAGAAGTCACTTCAATGACAGTTAGGATCAGTAGTTTGTTATTAGTTGATTACGCGATGAAGAATAATCCATCTATTGGACTTCAAAGATTCTTACAGGACCTCCATGTCATGGCATTGTGCATGATGCTATCATACTATGGATTGTTTCAAAATTGGGATATTATCATGGGATGCACTTCATTGTCGATGACATTGACCGAATTTGGCTGAACTTAATTCATTCAATTTGACCGCCACGTAGAAGGATGGTAGGAGTAGTCCCATAAATGCTCTAATTGTTGATAGGCCTCCCCTTGTATTTTACTTGTGGCCAGAGGTGAAGAGAGTAGTAGTTGTGAATATGTAGAATAAAGGGCTGCCTCTGGCATCCCAACCTATTTCAAAATACAAGAGAGACAGCTTAAATAAGTAGATCCTATAAGAGAGAGCTTAAATGTTGTTGATTTGAGAGCAAGAGGTCTTCTTAATACGCCCATCTACTGGACCTGTTTTGAGTCAACATAGAACGTGTTCGACAGAAAATCTGTTTAAGTTTCTAACCATTATACATGTAGGTAGCCAAATCCCTTATTTTGTCATTCGTTTCAAGATAAAATTAGCTTAATTGATGTATGAGTTTTTAAATCCTGTTGGTAGTCATGGGATGCTTAAAAATTTGGGGTGCTTGTGTTTTTATGATGTATTTTTGTTACATTACACTTTATACATGTGATTTCAGATTGATCGAATGGGTCAAAAGGATTCAGCTCTGGAGGAAGAAGTCAGATACAGATACAGTAGTGTCATTTTGCATTACAGGAAGTCGTTTATACAAGATAACACCCAAAGGTAGTTTGGGGTTTTTTTTAAAAAAATAATTTTTTAATAAATTAAAAAAAGAATATTTTGGCAAATTAATTAATTGGGTATTGTTAAAAACATTCTCCTCTCAAATAATTTATTCAGACAGTTTTATGCAATTATGTTAAATATTGATGTACCTAGTTAAGAACTACACGAAGACTGAAATCTCCCACAATTGAGATTGCCTAATGGTATTAGGGCCTGTGCAGAAATAAATGAAATTTCAGGGGTAGGCACCTATGATTTTCTTTTTAGGACGATAGTAAGAAATTGTGTTTCTTTGTGAAAATCTTTTGTTGTTCTTGTTCTAGTTTGAAATTCACTTTTTGCAATTCAATTAACATATATGAATATTTTCATGTATTTTTTTTCATGATTTCCTTTCATATATTTGCCCCTTTAACATTCTTTTATTTTTTTCTCTCTTCATCAGGGTTTCACCCCTAAGTTTTGAACTTGAGGCTACTTTGAAGTTGGCTAGATTTCTTTGCAGGTATATTTTATGATTTATGCACTTGAATACTGAACAAGATACCGTGTATAGGTGACATCATGGGTGACCTGAAGTAAAAGAATCAAGATAAAATGTTATCTGATTACAAATAATACATTGGCTATTTGTGTGAATCTGTGTGTGTGGATCTCTTCCAGAACATGCATCTCTGTATGTTTTGAAAGTTAGTTGCCCACTAAAATAAAATTTACACTAAAAATTATTAGTTCGTATTTTAACATAGAATTAGCTTTTTTCAGTGATAACTACTTGCATATTAATTCATATCCTTTACTTTACTTGTGCAATAAATAACTTTATCTACTCTTTCGAGGGGTTTGATTTACAGGAGTGAGCTGGCTAAAGAGGTTGCAGAGTTATTAACCAGTGCAGCAGATGGTGCTAAATCTTTGATTGATGCCAGTGATAGATTAATATTATATGTTGAAATAGCTCGTTTATTTGGTTCTCTTGGTTACCAGCGGAAAGCTGCTTTCTTTTCGAGGCAGGTTGCTCAGTTATATTTGCAACAGGAAAATAGACATGCTGCTGTTAGCGCCTTGCAAGTCTTGGCCCTGACAACAAAAGCTTATCGTGTACAAAGTAGATCATCTGAGATGGACGATTCTTTCTCCCATGTGAGTATTACAAGAGTTATATGACAAGATCTAGTTTGTTTTTCCATTTTTTGTTCTTTTTGTTTTTGATAAGGACGTTTCATTGATTAAATGAAATAGGAGAAATACCCACACCTATAGGAAAGAGATCTAGTTTCGTAACTCCTCTGACTTTTGTGGGTAGGCTTTTGCCTCGTGTTTCCACTTTTTTAGTGGAACTTTCTCTCACGTTGCTGTGTGTATTGGTATATATTTTTCTATCTTCTCGATAATGCTATGAATTTAGTACAAACACAATCTGATTGTTTGACTCGTGAAGGATATAAACCCTGCCTTTTGCTTTGATGGCTGATTGTGATGTATTTGGTTTGTTTCTAGTTGCTGCAAGTCCTGTCTCTTAATGGTGCAAGCCTGCAATCAGATTGTTCTCTGAAATTCTCATTTCCAACTTCAAACTTTATGAAGTTTTTTTTTGGTCAATTTAATTTACCATGTATATAGTCTTATTATTCTCAATCTTCAATTCTATTGTCATTCACTTGTTGCTCATCTTATATTAAAAATATTCTAGCAGGTCTAGTCAGTTCCCTTAGTTCCCTTTGGTTGAAGTCCAACGTCAGTTTTCATATTGGTTTAATTAATCTTTCCAGTTTCCTCTTTCTCCTATATCTTGATTTAATGTTTTGTTCTGAACTGACTTGTTTAACTACATTTTCCTTCTTTTCTATCCTTAAAGAATAAGGTAGGCCTGAGTAATTCTGATTCTGGAAAAATGCACCATCAGTCATTAGTATCTTTATTTGAGTCTCAATGGAGTACTTTGCAAATGGTTGTATTAAGGGAGATTCTACTGTCTGCTGTCCGTGCTGGAGATCCTCTTGCTGCATGGAGTGCTGCAGCACGACTACTTAGATCTTATTATCCTTTAATAACACCAGCAGGGCAAAATGGCCTAGCAAGTGCCCTTTCAAATTCCGCAGATAGGTTACCATCAGGCGTTCGCTGTGTCGATCCTGCCTTACCTTTCATAAGGTGATTAGCCATTTTAATACTTGTACTGTATGAGGAATAATCATCTAATCTGTTGTATCACACACATTAACCATTGTGATAATCACAGACACACACAAAAAGTTCGATAAGTTACCATCAAATATGAGTGCTTATCTGAAAACGTTTATACCACCTGAACAGATTTCCTTGATTTCCATTTATACTATCTGAGTGCTTATCTGAAAACATTTATACCACCTGAACAGCCACCTAAACTGTACTCAATTATGCACAACCTTGAATTTGTTGTTAGTTAATTAATGATTAACTGGTTGTTCTAGGTTGCATTCCTTCCCTCTCCATCCTTCACAATTAGACATTGTAAAACGCAATCCAGATAAGGAAGACTGGTGGGCAGGATCTGCCCCTTCTGGACCTTTCATTTATACTCCATTCAGCAAAGGAGACACGTCAAATAACAACAAGCAGGAAATGGTTTGGGTTGTTGGCGAACCAGTGCAGGTCTTGGTGGAATTAGCTAACCCATGCGGCTTTGAGTTGAGGGTCGATAGTATATACCTCTCCGTGCATTCGGGAAATTTTGATGCTTTTCCAGTTTCTGTGAATCTTCCTCCCAATTCATCGAAGGTGGTTACTTTATCTGGTATTCCAACTTCAGTTGGGCCAGTGAGAATTCCTGGGTGCATAGTACATTGCTTTGGTGCAATAACTGAACACCTTTTCAAGGATGTTGACAATCTACTCAATGGAGTAGCTCAAGGACTTGTTCTTTCTGACCCATTCAGGAGCTGTGGGTCCATGAAGTTGAGGAATGTATTGGTTCCAAATATATCTGTGATATCATCATTGCCGTTGCTAGTTTCACACGTTGTTGGTGGTAATGGTGCCATTATTCTCTATGAAGGTGAAATTCGTGATGTATGGATACATCTGGCTAATGCAGGTACAATTCCAGTTGAGCAGGCACACATATCATTATCTGGAAAACACCAAGATTCCGTTATTTCAATTGCTTTTGAAACTTTAAAATCTGCTCTTCCTTTGAAGCCTGGTGCTGAAGTGATCATACCTGTGACCTTAAAAGCTTGGCAGCTTGGGGTGGTTGATTCAGATACGGTTAGTGGCAAGAATGCATCTGCAAGCATGTTAAGGCATTCCAAGGATGGCAGCAGCCCCACTTTCTTAATACATTATGCAGGTATTTGCTTCTGATAGTTCTTCCTTTCCATTATTGATCACAACTGATGTTTCATAAAATTGTACTATTCGGATCTTTTCTTTTCAACTTGTACTTCGTTGACCACGTTCACCCATGCCTTCCTTGAACTTTTTGTGCACCTAATCCAGGTGGGACCATCTAAATTATGCTCCTCTTCATATCTTATATCCATGGTTTATGCGTGCCCTTGTCTGTCATTAATTCCTTTAGTTAAGTTCATTATCAAGTTAAATTCTACGCATTGCATGACACTCATTCTCATGAATATCAGTCCAAGCATTGGTTGTTTACCTGTCCTTCTATTGTGTGAGAAATGAGAATGAACCGTCAAAATAGTGTAACGGCACTCAATGATCCATTTCCTAGAAGATTTCCTGTTTATGTTGATGGTATATAATCATTTATTTTGCTTTCTAGGGCCTGTGGCAAATCCTGGAGATCTCCCCAATGATTCTGCTATACCCCCTGGTCGACGCCTAGTTATTCCGCTGCAAATCTGTGTTTTACAGGGCTTGTCTTTTGTGAAAGCTCGATTGCTTTCAATGGAAATTCCAGCACATGTGGGTGAAAATCTTCCTAAACCAGCTGAAGTTGATAACAACTCTACAGAGCCACCAGTTGATACTAAAAGCAAGATTGACAGATTGGTGAAGATTGATCCATTCCGGGGAAGTTGGGGTCTTCGGTTTCTTGAACTTGAGTTGTCTAATCCAACCGATGTATTGTTCGAAATTAGTGTTTCTGTCCAGGTTGAAAACTCATGCCAAGGGGAAAACACATCTGGTGACCAAAACGTTACCGAATATAGTTATCATAAAACCAGAATAGACAGAGATTTCTCTGCAAGAGTGCTAATCCCCTTAGAACACTTCAAATTGCCTGTTCTTGATGGTTCATTCTTTCGGAAAGATATTCGAGCAGACGGAATGGCCAATGCCAGAAATTTGAGCTTCTCAGAAAAGAATACGAAAGCTGAACTAAATGCTTCGATCAAGAATCTAACATCTAGAATAAAGGTCAAGTGGCAATCAGGACGGAATAGCTTTGGAGAACTAAACATCAAGGATGCTATACTCGCAGCCTTGCAGTCGTCAATGATGGATGTATTATTGCCAGATCCATTAACTTTTGGGTTCAGGACAGTTAGCAATAGTTTAGAAAGGAAAGAATCTGATCAGAATCTTCACTCCGTATCTCCCCAGAGCTCTTTGGAAGCACATGAAATGACTCCTTTAGAAGTTATTGTTCGTAACAACACCAAGGAAATGATCAAAATGAGTCTTAATATAACATGCAGAGACGTAGCTGGTGAGAGTTGCGTTGAGGGTGCGAAATCAACAGTCTTATGGAACGGTAAGTTACTTCTCTTAAATCACCAATGAATCCAAAAGTTAAAATTAATGGATTACGGTAAATTTATTTACATTAATACTTTTGATAAGTTGTTACTTTATATCTTCATTCATAATGAATTGCATTTAGATTTTATTATATTGTAATTAGTCTATTTTCTTTGAACAAAAGCTTCTGCTACTTGCTCCATCCAGTCTAATAATGTAAAACTTCCTTCTCTACGTCTTTCTCCCTCTCTCTCTTTTTGACCTTTCATTGTTACTTTTCTTGTAGGTGTATTAAGTGGGATCACCCTGGAAGTGCCTCCGCTTGAAGAAACTGCACATTCTTTCTCATTGTATTTCCTTATTCCCGGCGAATATACATTGTCAGCTGCTGCTATTATCGATGATGCTACAGACATACTCCGGGCTCGTGCAAGAACAAGTTCACCCGATGAACCAATTTTCTGCTGTGGACCTCCATACCACCTTTGCGTTAACGGTACAGTGTGAGTTCCTTCTTCTTTCATCTGTATCAATCGGTTATCTCATTATAGCTGTTTTTCGAGGGAATTATTTATCTCCCAGATTACAGGAGCCAAGCTTTTATTCGGTAAGGCATGAGTACATCGACAAATTCTTTTCCATTCTTCCGTTTGTAACCTTTGTGTCTTGCTAAAAGAGGGGGAAAAGACCCTGTCCAATCTTCTTGAGTTGTTGGATGGGGTTGTCATTAGTTACACTTTGCACATTGAATTTCTCAATCTCCGAAAAGAAACTATTGAGTTGTCATTCTGCTTTAATATTGTCCAATTTCACACCTTATGGTTTCTTTTGTTGTACAAATTGATTCAGGGTGTTGATTCCTATCATCTTAGTAGAATCACATAAACAGGTTAATGGTAGATTCTATTCTCTAATAACATTTTCTGGCTGATTGCTCAACCACCAAAATTTACCAAATACATTGAGATGAAATATTACTACACTATATTTCATCTCAAATAATTATGTTTTGAGAAGTTGTTTTGTAACAATAATGATAAATTATTATTATTTTCGAGGAAAACAACGTTATTGTTACAAATGTTCTCGCAATCAACACCAGTCAAGCAATGATCACTACTGCGATGTCCACATTCAGACTCAAACCAAGCTAGAAAAGAGTCGCACCCTATAGTTCTCAATACTTCACTTTGTCCTATCATCACAAGGAATATTAATAAAATGAAATCGAGACAAAACCTCCTTCGAAATCTAATATTTTCCGCAGCAAATGTCAAACCATACCTCAAATGGTGAGCCATAAGTTTATAATTGTTGTTAATTTTCAGTATTTTGTGATCTTCTCAAAGATTGTTACAAGCCCTTTTTTGTCAATGTTTTTGTAGATCTCAAAAACTTCTTGTAGAGCAATACAAGAATGAATTCATGAATACAAGACATACCCATCTTCAAGCTTTTAATCCAACAGGGAGGAATTTTTACATTTTGATCTTCCATCTCACATTCAATTAACAACAAAATAAGAACGCCACAAACTAAAAAAACCATTGGATATGAACTTAAAAAAGATTATTATTATTTTTTACTTGTTTTATACTCTTTACATGCATGTCAAGATTGACATAAAGTACAATGAAGTGAAGTGAAGATGAATTATTCCACTATCAATGCATGACTTAAAGAAATATCTCATGTATTGAAATTATCACTATTGTTATTACTATTACAATTATTCTTCTTTAAAAAAACATTAAATCAAATAAATGCAATATTCTTCACATTTTTTGTACTATTAAACTTCTTTTTTTCTTTTATGTATCTCTATGCTCCAAAAAAGGATTAAGACATTTTATCATCCTAAGGAAAGTATGCACTTTTTCTCTGATAGGGATACTCCATAACCTTTTAACTCCAAAAGATGTTGATTCCAATGGATGATCATTATTTGAGTGAATCTTTCTTATTCTATTCTTGCAAATTATGCTCTTTTGATTTCTCCATTCTCGGTTGTTCTTTTTTCGTTACTTTAAAAGATGCATCCTTATTGTTTTCTCCTTTTTCTTTTCTACTCTCAAAAGGAATTTTCTTTTCCTTTTTTAAGATAAACCGTAGGTTAACTAGTTAGGGTGATCTCGAGTTCATGTTGATTAAGAAAGCAGTTCAATAAAAAAGAAATAAAAAAGTCTTTCAATCTTCTTTACTCAATAATTAGGGAAAAAAAAAAGAGATTATAATATAAGATACTTTCTTCTTTATCGTCTTTCAAACTATTTTTTTCTTTTTATTATTACGATAAGTTTGGGAGTACTTTGTAATATTATAAACTACTTTGGTGATATGCAGAAGTTATTAAGTGATTAGAGACATATTTAAAGTGATTTTGAATTTGAGAAAAATAATTTTAATAATTTTAAAATCACCTTACACCTCCCGTAAACTGTACAAATTCTTCTTTAATCTCAACTCAACACAATAACTTTCTTAAACCAGCACAAAAGATAGCAAAGTTAAAGTTGGGCATGCATGACTTTTAGATACAACTGAGTTCTTTTAGCCCATCAAAAACATTTTTCAATGCTTACATGATGTTTTGATGTACAGATCAAAAGTGATTTTTGAAAATCCTAAAAAAAATTGAAAGTATTTTCAATTACTTTTACTTTTTTTTTTCTCAAAAATATATCTCAATAAAAAAATTATACTTCAAAAAAATCGTATCAAACTCACTCAATGAAATATAAAAGAGAGAAAAAACATTTTTTTAGCGTAAAAATAGTCATAGAGTCGAAAGATTAAATCGCCGTAATAATTATAATAAATAATAATTTTAGAGATAATAATTAAGTGTATAATAACTTTTTTGAAAAAAATTATAAAAAATCTATTAGCAATAAACCAAGCTGTAATATGATCTATCAGTGATAAACTTATATTATTGATAAATTATGATAGATTTTGTTATATTTGTAATTTTCTTTCTAAAATTTTGTTATGTATGAATATAATTATTCCTAAATTTAGATAAAATTCTCAAAGACCGCTAATAGATATATTAAAGTCTGTATTTGATATTTTGATATATATACCATTATGGGTAATTATAATGGATAGTAATTTTTAAAATAATTATTAAGAATATTGTTATCTTTTTAAAAAATTGTAAACATAGCAAAATTTATCGGTGATAGACCAGCATTTATTACATAGTCTATTAGTGATAGACTACACATAGACTCCTATCATTAATAGATTTTGTTATATTTGTAATTTTTTTAAATTGTTGCTATATACTTAATTATTTTGAATATAATTGCTAAGTTTGCAATTAATTATCCTATAATTATTAACGCAATTACCTAAATTTGAAGAGGGAAGTGAGGAAGAGCAATGGGCTTTGGTTTTTAATTGGGCCAAGAAAAACACAAAAGGAAGAGCCCTTCCTATTCGAAAGGAATCATTGGTTAGTTCATGTTGAAAAAAATCAAAATTTCCCTCGAAAAATCAATCAGATTCCATTGATATTTTTCTCTCCATGGCTCTGCAGATCTGCTGTGCCAAGGTACGCCGGCCAGATGCTCCAAATATCATTTCTTCTAAAAGTTTTGACATTCTTTTACTTTTCTGAATTGGACGAATTGAGTGATGAACAATGCAAGCATTTTCCTCATAATTATCCAAAACCTGGGAATAAATAAATTGCTTTATGTTTATTTATCAATAATTGACCTCTTGATGTTGCCATATTTCATTTCTACTCATATTTCCTACTTTAGATATGATAGTTGGTTTTTTTTCCAATCCTTATTGTTTGTTTCCCTGTTCATTGGACGATTGTACTTTGAGAGTCATGTCGGTGGATTGAATTCTCTCTTTTGGGGGCCCTTTTTAGGGTAAGGAAATAACCAACAGAGATAAGAAGGCATTTGGGAATTAGGTTCTTAAAATTGCGACATATGAAAACGATTCTTTGTTATTCCGACCAATAATTTAATTTGGTCTACTGTTTTTCAATTCCTTTGGGTTCACCAATTTGATACTAAGACATCACTTAATGTAGACAGCATGTGAGTATGATAAAAAGAAAGTACCTAGGTTTTTATTTGTTTATTTTTTGCCTTTTTTTTTTTTTTTGTCTCCTAATATTCTTCTCTACTTAATACTGTATTTGGCTTGAAGTCAAGTGGGTATTTCTTGAAAAACAAAGAAGAGGGTTAGAGTTATAATGGGTGGTGGTGGGGTAATAGCAGTAGAAGTAGTTGGAAAGGTTTGGGGGCATGGTCGCTCTCTGATTACAGAGTCAGGAATGGAAAGAATGGAAACAATTCACTGTTTTGAAAATGAAATGGGAATGAAATTGGACTGAAATTGTGGGAAAATGTAAGGCTCCAACCACATCTGTGACAATGATTGTAGATACCCACCTTCTTCTTTTTCTGTTTCTTTTTCCTTTCTCGAGTTTAATAGTGATGATTTGGACTTTTGATCTCTTACTTAGTCGCATTTCACTTTGTTATAATAGGTTAAATTATTTTTTTCAAAAAAAAAGGAAAAGAAAATACTCATGAACTTGGTTATTTATTTCAATAATACGTGCATACATTCAAAAGTTGCAATATTACTCTTTAACCTTTCGTAAATGTTTCCAAACTATCCTTGAGCATAAGACTTGGGTTATGTGATAGGGGCCTAGAATGAGCATAAGACTTGGGTTATGTGATAGGGGCCTAGAATGAAAGTTTGTATTGTCACACCATTCTAGGTTACTACCACACCATTCTTTGTCCTAACATTTGTCTAAAATTCTAAAGAATGTCTATTCCAATGTTACTTTTGATAACTTCTATAAAAGGTTAAGTGTAATTGTACAACTTTAAACTTAAAATACTTAGTTTTCAAGTATCTAAAAAATGCATTGTTTTGTGTATCTCATCTTTTCGATCTTACAAATTACTTGAAGATTACAAAATGACTATGGAATAAATTAGTGTAAGATATGAGGTTCAAACAAGTTTATTTCCCCTGTTTAGAACATCCTTTAGGCACTCTACTTTGACGATGCAATGATGCGGTCCTTATCCTCTTTTGATATTTGGTTTCTACAGTAGATGCACACGGGGTTCTCTGTATAATGATGTGAAGTCCTTTCACAATCAGCACTTTTTTTTAACCTCATCAATATTTTAATGGTCTATTCAATTTTCTTTTGTTATTGAGGCTTTAAGAACTATGAATATAAATAAATTGGTGTTGTTTTTCTGCCCTTCGGTTACATTACATCATTCCCATCCAAGAATTCCTTATTCATCTCACCTTGTTCACAACCCCCAAAACATTTGTACACTGAATCTTTGCAAAGAAATAAAAACACTTTGGACCAATATACTCCGTTTGCCTTAAATTATTGAACAGTTCTGTCCCATAGTGAATTGAGTTTATGGCCTTGGAGGCTGCTAACCCAAACTTCATAGAATGATGCCAACATCCTTCTTAGTTCTTTTTCTATGTCTAGTGCAATCTATGTCATGCAAAGGGGAAATATGCTTCTCTGGTAGTGTTTGTCTTTATAAAATTCTTAATTTCAAATGTTAAGATGGTCCCACCAATAATAAGGGGGAATTTTTTTAATTACTATTACTATTATTTATTTATTTATTTTTTTGGGGGGGAAGCAGAATGGTTTGACACCGCTGAAGAGTAGCAATGAAAACACAACATCAAGGCCATGTTTGTTCATAGCATACGTCCTTTATTGCCCTTTTTTCCTCATCTATCTTATCACCTACATTAAATGGTGGGGCAGCTGGAAAGAATGGACTACTTTTTACCCATTTTGGCCCTTTTTTCCTCTCTCTCTCTCTTTTTTTTTAACTGTTCTTCCGGCTTTAGATCTGCCACTGAGGGTCTTTGTTCAACAGTTTTTAGCGACATCCAAATGAGGATCTGTTTTGTGTATCATCTTGTTTTCTATATGTCAAGCTAGACGTCTGCCTGTCCCTGTCTCTCTCTATTTGAAGACCTACAGTATCAACAATTTTGATGGACTTTTATTATAGGTAATTCCATTGTTCAAGAAAAATTTATTTGCATTTGCACTAGTAATGTGAAACATACTTTTCCTTGTGCTGGAAGTCCCATTTCTCATATGACAAAACATTTTATTGAAGAAAAATGATCAGTCTAAGACTTCCTAGCTCTTACTTTTTAACTACCAAATTGGAAAAAAAGAGTAGGCAAGCATGGTTATAATGACAAATGATGCTTTGCCACAAGGATCATTCTCTAGTCTTTATTTTGTTTTCCAGCTCCCATGCTCCCTCTTTTGGTTCAGCAGAGACTTGGGTTGCTAACTTCCAAAGTAAAATAGAAAAGTAGTTCATCTTGTTTTAGAGTTTTCAATCTAAAAATATCTAATAATTTGACTAACAATAGATGAAACTACTGTTGAAGTTCCTCAGAGACATCATTTTTCCTCTCCTAAGTTTGATTTATTTATTTTTGAATATATGTGGCGTAGAATCATAAAGAGTGATAGATAAGTGGGTTGTGTGGTCCATTGCAAAAATGGTGCCTTTTGTGCAAGTGATGTAGTGGTCCATGGAGCAAAAGCCTAATTTGGAGCGCAAAGGGAACATATGTGTGGAAGACATGGAAGGATGAATGGATGTGGGCTATAAAGACAAACTCATCAAAGAAAAACCCAAAACACAACAGTACAGTTCATGCAGAAGACCAATTGATATGACTTCCTTTACTCTCCCATCTTTTCAATCAATCTTCTTAACCCTCCTTTCTCTTTCCCCACCATTTATCATCATCATCCTAATCATCTTGTCATTTACCTTATAAAAACTCTCCCTTTTCCTTTTCTTAAAAGAAAAAAAAAGAAAGAAAACTCTAAATTCTTTCATGTCTAACTTTTAAAAACAACTACTATTGAAATCAAAATTCTTTAGCTTTTTTATTCAATGGAAAAGAAAATTTGGATTGTCACCGATTTTAAGCAACGACTATCTCCTTCTAGTTCTCAAGAATTTCAAGAATAGTAGTTTTGAAACGTGTATAAAAAGGCGAGTATTTTTGTTTATCATGTAGACTAGATTTCACAGCACACAAAGGCTTGTAAATATTGTATACTGAGGCTTTTCTCCTTTAGGTGTGTGTAGGGCATGAGATAGGGAAGTATAGGGTTTGTAGCCTTTTGATTTAAATTTCTAATCCATACCATGAGACAAGTGCTGGCTCAAAAGCAAATATATAAACAGTCCTACACCGAAAAGGGTACCTTCTTCCTTTCTATTCTACACATAAACGTTATGTCAAATATGGATAAGGGCCACAGGTTTTCCTTTGTGGGGGCACTCTCATTCCCACTAGTCAACACCATTTTCACGCGCAATTCCAACCGAAACCTATTACACAAAACACTTCCCCTCCCTCCAATTCATTCATTTTATCCTTCTATTTTTTTTTCATTGCCATATCCTTTTATCCAACAACTTTTACGACAATGTTTCTTTTCTTCTAGTTTTGATTGATAGATATCAATTATCCTTTAAACTCTTCTTAAGTCTAAAATATAGAATTAGGAAGGAATAAGTTTAATCTATGATAGTCGCCTATGTATATTTTTATATTTTGCAAAGTTTCATTTTCATATTTTGAGATCTGTTGGTTCGAATGACACCAATTATTCTTCATACTCTTTAAACTAGAGATGAAACAAAGTTCAATCTATGGTTTTCGCCCATCTAGACTTAAATTTCTTATAAGTTTCTTTACATTTCCTGATAGTTCAAAAGATGTCAATTATTCTTCACGCTCTTTGAACTAGAGATGAAATGGTAAAATAAAAGGCTTGAGAGAGGGAATAATTTCAATACATTGAATAAAAGGATATCTTACGGGTTTTCTTTACGTCTCTAGAAATTTGTCAAAGTCCACACACTAGTTATTCGTATATATATGTATCAAACATAGATCTACATTTGTGAGGGTGAGGGCCACGAAGAAAGGAGAAAAGCTTGGGAGAGCTTTGGTTTGGTCAAAGTTGAAAAGAAAGGATTATCAATAATAATGCAATGGTTGAAATATTGATGAGATGTGAATTCAAATAGGTGTGCTTTGAAGCATTGGTGAGAGTCCCTTGGCGATATCTTTTCTAAAAAGGTCTCTTCCAAATGAAATGCTACCCCACTTCTTGTCCTTGCAAAATTATGACACATAAGAAAAACCAAATCTATACGTTCTTCTTTCATATTTATCCATGCTTGTGTGACTCTTATAATTAGCATGTTTTCCTCCCCATTTTCTTTTTTTCTATTACTTCCAATTTCGAGTCATTTAATTTCTATCAAGTTTGAAAACATAGCTAAATGATCTTTGACCAAAGCTATATCGACTTGTTACAAGTGACATCTTTGGTTATTATTCATAGATTACCCATAGTTTATATCACCAATAGTGTACTTAAAGTCGCACACCAACTATCACGAATATACCATTATTAATGGACTTAGCAATAAAGACAATTCAATCATCGCACCAACTTTTGTGGAATTATAGTTGGAGTCGTAAAAAATTGTACATCCCTACAAAACTCATTTCATGTGCCATACGATAATGATTTTTCTTTTCCTTTTTGTTCAAGTGGGTTGACGAGGATAGATTTATGCTTCCGATAAGGGGTGCCCCCATGTTCAAAAAACAAACCAAAGTTGTCCACTCAAAAACAATCCCTTCTAATCTCTTATATATCATATAATATTCACATACAGTTTGAACACTAATTGATCCCAACAAATTTAAAGTAGCAGAATTTCTTTAAACTTAAAAATAAATATATAACAGGGTTAAAGGGTGATGATGAAAAGAGGCATATAAGTTTTATTAGTTCATAACCCCTAAAATCCAAGATAGTTTTGTAGATTAGGGTTTGTTGTTTGGTGAGACAATGAAAAAGTATACCCCCCTCCCCCCCCCCCCCCCCCCCCAAATAATTTTTTTTCTAAAATAATTTATAGTTTAGTTATGTTGGTACGTGTGAAGCGTGTGGGGGCCAATGGTGGCGTGGAAGAGACGATAGGTGGAAGAGATTGATTGGTACAGCGTTTAGAGAGAAACTCTCAGATATTTTTTTTATTAATAATTTTACAAAAGCCAAAAGGGTGGCGGATGCCCCACGAAACCCTTTCCTTCGTTTCTTTTCTTTCTTCTTTTTCTTTCTTTTTTTTCAGTGTTCTATTTTCACACGTCATTCTCTCCCTTTAAATAAAAAAAAAAAAATTAGCTGACTATTTCTATTGGATTTTTATTTTATTTTATTTCCACTATTTTGTTTTTAAGGTAAAATATTTACAAAATTTTTATTTTTATCGATAATAAAAAATTTATTATAATTAATTTAACTTGTATTCATTTTTTTTAGATATTAGGTTGAATTTACCAAAAAGATTGTTTTGTTTTGGATTGTTGTACTTTGCATGAAGAAATGATTTTTGTTTTCTTTTATAGGTCAGGTAGTTAGAGACTCAATTGTGATTTATCTTTCTTTTTAGTACAAAAAAAAATAATAGCATGTGTATGGTTTTGGAGGAATTCAAATTCTTTGTGAGGTATATATTAATTAAATTAGTTCTTTTACATTCATTTTGTCATCATAATATCTGATTTCCTTTTCCTTTTGTGTCTTTTTTTGTTTTTGTATTTTTGAATTCTGTGATTGTTAATACGGTTCTTTTGCTTTCTTTTCTTATCTCATTTGTAATATTGTTATCTCTAGCCATGTATTAAAAAGCTTGTTTGCTTTCTTTCTTCTGTTGGTGGTTTTGTTTTTTATAGGATATATGTTGTGGTTTGAAGTAGGGTTTGAAGTACATTACTAAAATGGAGGTTTTGAAATTATAATCCTAAAACTCAATAAAAACAAATTTGTAAATTTTGAGACTAAAAATAAAACACAAACTTAACTTCAAAATATATTAGACTCAAAACATATGAATAAAAAATGTTCTTTTTTTTAATTATAATAATAACAACTAACTAACTAAACCAAGATGGAATATTGTAATATTTTCAAGGGTGATTGAGATGTTGAGATAGTTATTATAGTTTGTGTATTATAGTAATTTGAACATGATAGACCAAAAATCGAACTGAAGTCAATCGAACGAAGAAGAATATGGATTGGTTGGTGTCAATTTGGGAAAACCAAAACAAAAAATTTTCTTAAAAATACTTTAAAGAGTTAAACCAACCAACCGAATAAACTTTGGATCATAGTGGGTTTGATGATGATTTTGGTCGGAAAATCGACTCTGACCTACCGTTGCAAGTCCCTAACTTATATATAATAATAATTTGTATTTAATCTAAATTATAATAGCTAGTATTTGTTCGAGTGAAAATACTAAACCCTAAACGAGAGCATAAAATATTGAACACTATAACAAAAATTGAAATTATAACACTATAATTAGTAGTTATAATAGTCGAAATCTCCAACGTGACTAAAAGTTACATTAACTCATTCTATCCACCTATTCAAAAACTGCTTTAATTTTTTTTCTTAAAATATAAATAAATTATAATACAAATGGAAGAGAGAAAGTCAGAGACTGACAGATTGACAGAAAAGAGAAAATAATTAATCTCCAAAACCAAATCCGAAACCCAATCCCGAAAAGAGTATCAGAAACTCTTAAAAAAACAATGTCCCATCGCCCTCTTCTTCTTTTCTCTATTTTTCTTCATTAATTTTTTCAAAATTCCCACTTCCAAATCTGCTCTCCCATCTGCTTCTGCTTCTGCTTCTGTTTCTGCCCCCTCTCTTCTGCCTCCCTTTTTGTACTCTTCTTTCCACCCTTTTACTTTTGTAAAATACATACCTAAATTAAAGTTATAGTTACAATTTTAACTTCTAATATCGTAAATTTATTCATTCATGTAAGTTTGAGGATTGGGTTTTAAGATTTAGATAAGTTAAAAGATTTTATTTTTAATTTTAAAAGTTTTAGGGTACAATTGTGCAACAAGTGGTTTTTGCAATTTGCTCTAGATTCTAATATCATTTTCGTCCTTTATTCTTTTGTTTCAGTTTCCTCTCTGTTCGTTTTTTTTTCTCTCTCTTTCTTTGAATGTGTAATTTAAAGATAGGTTTAAAGTATATATTATTTACTATTTTATATCATCAATTACATTCCATTTCAAATACAGTATAATATCAGTTTTATAATTTTTCCAAATATAATAAAACTAATCAAAATATATACAAATGATAGCATGCCAATTTATTTTTTAAAAATTTGACATTGGAAGAAGTTTTCAACGAAAATTTTGATCAATATTTACATATATTGTTATTTTCTAAAATTTAAAATAATAACATTGATATTTTTCAAATGGTGAAATAATTTACACGAGTTTTGAATTATATCCTTATCCCAATTCTACGTGGAGATATCTCAAATTGACATATTTTATATGGCTAGAGAAAGTTCCACCCTTGTTGGCATTTTATATATATATATATATATATTAATTGGAGGAATTTTCAAATTTTCTAATGGAAAAGACATTAGAAAGAAATAGTTTTGTATATTCATATTCCCAACCATCTCAAAGACTTTGAAAATTATTATATATTACAATTAAAATGCTTGCCGGCAATATTCCTCTAAACCCTGCGGAAAATTCAACGTCAATTTTATTAAATAATCCTCATTGAAAATTTCAAACCCTAGCTACGGTTAAAAATATGGGAATCTAGATGCCCCCTATAGTAGTGAGGAATCTTCGGTTAAATTTTTTTTTACCGCACATTAAATTCAACTGATGAAAGGACCACTTTGCATCTCTCTCTCTCTCTCTCTCTAGGGTGCCCTGGGGTTTGGCCCAACTCTAGTGCCTGAATACAATGGTAAAAGGAGAAAAAAAAGGTTTACTTTTTCAGTCCTAGGTCTTGGATTATTTCGTCATGGTCTCACTTAGTTCTAGATATTTACTATTTTAATCTTGGGTCAGATGTTTTATTTTGTTTTTAGGGTTTCAATTTTTAATAGGAGTGAACATCCGTGGGTTGGAGTCGGTTAGGTAAGGAGACGATCTTGAATATATAAGTATGGACAACTATCTCTAGTGGTATGAGACATTTTAAGATGATTCTAAAAACAAAGTTACAAGGGTCACGTATGCCCAAAGTAGACAATATCATACCATTGTAAAGATATTCGAGAAATTTGTTGTCCTAACAAAAACAATTTAGATGCTCAAGTTTGGTTTAAGTGTTTGAAATTTCAAAAAAATGTTGTTGGTTTGGATTTTTTTCAAGTCAACACCGAATGAATCCTTTCTTATTTTCGATTGATCACCTTCAGTTTTTTCGATGTATTATGCGCATATCTAAAGTTTAGTATTCATTTGGTACTTAAATTGGTATATTATCTTTTTCTTTTGAGTTTTCATTGATGTTTAGTTTGATATTTGAATTAACTTTTCTGTTAAAATAGCTATGAAGTTGAGTTTTACGATTAATTTTAATAATGTTTGGAAAATGATTGAAAAGGGATTAATTATTATTTAAATTTATTAATAGATATTGAGATTCATAATCAAAATTGTGTGTATTTAGAGGGAAAAAATAAAGAGAAAGAAAGGTTTATCTCCCCCTTAAAATAAATTAATATAAATATGAAATTTTATTTTCCAATTTAGAAAACATAAATATTTACAAAAACAATAATATTTTTCTAACAAATATTAAGTTTATTATAATATTTTATCTTAAATCTTAAATCTTAAATAAGTTAGAGAAACATTATTGATAGAAAAAAAATCTCTTGGTGCCTACATATTTTATCTCTAAACTTTTGATAAATATTAAAATTAATCTCAACCTTTTATTTATTGTTAACTCTTCCATACAAAACTTGACTAATTTAATCTCTACAAAATTTGAAAATACAATTCTAATTTTAAGATGTATTTTTAAATATAGTAAAATAAACAAAAATATTTACAAAATATAACGAAATTTTAGATTTTTTTTAACATATTGATAGACGGTTATCATTGTCTATTAATGCATTAACATACAATTATAAGTATGGACATTTTTAAATATAAATAAATTAATTAAAATATTTACAACATATAACAAAATTTTGGATTATACCAATGATAGACACTTATAGATTTCTATTATTGCTTATCAATACGATTGGTAGAAGCATATCAGGTTTATCGATATCTATTATTGATAGAATCTAAACTTTTACTATATTTTATAAATATTTCGTCAAATTCTTCATTTTTGACAATTGTCTTTATAAGTCTTTAATATCAGTTATTATTTTATTATATGTTATACATATTTTTAATACTTTTTTTCATTTCTAACCATTTTAATTTATTTGTTTGTTTGGAGATGTACTAAAAATATATTTAAAAAAAAATATACGAATGATAGAACATTTGAAATCACGGACTAAAAGGGAATAATTAACTAAAAAAACTAGTTTTTAATTCCAAAAAAGAAAAAATACAATAATTAAATAAATAACGAAAGGATGTGATGTGGGTAAACGGAGTAGTAGGGGACCATGGCTTTCTCGCGGAGACCGGCATTTAAACCAAAACAGTTTCACTTTTTTTTCTTTTTCTTTTTCTTTTATTTCTTTTTTTCCTTTTCCAAAATAATAATTTATTATTATTATTATTATTTTGGGGGGGGGGGGGGGGGGGGGGGGGGGCTAGTTAGTGGACCCGACCTATTGTTTGTGCCTCCAATCTTCACGCATGGGTCCCGCCTAAGCAGAGCGTCCCATTGTGCGGACCACCCCGCGGTTCGCATTCATTTCAGCCGGCGGCTGTCAGATTATTGATCAAGGAATTCCCCTCTTTCGTGGTCCCCAGTTCTCCTTCCTCCACGTGTTCTCTTCTCATTCGCTTATCCCAAGCGTGCTTCCTTCCCGGTCCCCACATTTGTGGTCCAAACGCTTTCAGCTCGACGCGTGTCGACCGGTCGTTGTCCCGCGAGTGGCGGAGAGAGAACCGACGTAATCAATGGTCCCCTACACTTTCTTCTTTTCTTTTTCTTCTCTTCCTTTTTGCCACCGGCTCACCCGGTCACTTTAAACCCTCTAAACCGGTGGCAGGTGGAACGGGTATGTAAAATTAGGTCAATGGACAATGAATAAATAATAATTTTTTTTTTTTTGTACGTGGTCGTTAATTTTTTTTTTAATTTAATTTTTTCGATTGGTTGGTTGGGTCACCCACGCCAGAGTGGATGACGTGGAGGCCACGCTCCAAGACTTAGGGGGGGATATTAACGAACTTCCACTAACCTCCTCCTCCTAGATCACTATCTACTTTTATTATAGAATGGGAATTATTACTTTCATTAAAGTATTTTTTTTTCTCTTTTTCTTTTGGTTCTTATCATTATTATCTTAATTTAATCTTTAAATCATTATGTTTAAGCCATGATTTCCCCATAACATAACAAATTGCTTTTAACCTTCTCCACGTGTTGTCTCCTCATTTCCTTTCATTATCTAATCAACTCCTAATTATAAAGCTTCCTTAGTTCCCATATAATATTATCTTTCCCTTTTTCTAAAGATACATAGAGTATAATTTTGGACTATGTCGTCGATTGTCACCTGCAAAATGTATATATTGCTAGCTAGGATTTTTTTTTCCTTGTAGTATTTGAAACCACGTATCTCTTAGTTGTTAATACATATATGTATGTATGTTAGTTTATCTATGATTGTTTTAGCATAAGTCATATGATCACGATAATGTGGTTGAGGTAATCCAATTCTTAGAATTACGTAAATTCAAAGGTTTAATTTTCACAATTATAAAATAATGAATACTTTAATGACAATGACCACAACGGGAATGGATGAAACATTATTTATAATCATCATAAAAAACCAATGGTACGATGTCTTGCTCTACAATTGTTGAGTAAAAAATTGTGATTCTAGTACAACAGTTGAGTAAAACTCAAATGGAGATTAAAAATATAGTTTGCATACGTAATTTAATTTGAGTTGTAAACTTGTGGCTTGTGTCTTATTAAATGTCATGTTAACTTTTCCTCTTAAGAGACAATTTTAATGTGTAAAATTGAGAGGATGTGACTTCCAAATAGACAACCTAATATATATATACTTATATATTTGTACCAAATACATGATAAAAAAAACAATAATATTAAACAATAAAAGCTCTACAAATAGAGTCATATATATATACCTTTTTTCATCAAAACATTTGTTGTTTTATAATGATGCAACTTTTTGTTAAAATAAAGAATAAGAATGAGGTTTGATTGGTGTGACAAGTTAAAAGGAAGATTAATAGCTTGTATAATGCAAATTAAATAAGTTTAGGACCAACCTAAACAAAGTAGGAATAAAAAAGGTGATGCACCCATCTGGAAAAATTAAAAACAATAAATCAAAATAAAATCAAACCAAGATTCCAATGTACTTAAAAATAATTAATAATTTATCCGTAGGTGGCTGTTGGGTATCTTCAAAACACGTAGCGCACACGATTATTTTACAATTATTAAATCATATACCCCAAAATTCCCCCCTTTTCTTCACCAACTTTTTTGTTTAAGGCTATGTTGATTTTCTTCTTTATCGCGATTTTGTTCGATAAATATTACGTGAAACGTATAATTTTGAATCAATTAAATTTATTAAATTTGACATGTGATTGTGATTACGTAATTTACTTTTATAAGTTGTTTAGGCATAATCTCAAATATGTGTATACTTCTTGATATTTTGATTTTTATAAAAAGTTGTAAGAGTTCAAAAGTATATTGAAATACATTCGAATTTCAATTTTTTTTAAAGAGTTTGAATGTAAATGATTTTTTTTTTAAATTATTAATAT
The DNA here is from genome assembly GCF_025177605.1 of Cucumis melo. Taxonomy (NCBI): domain Eukaryota; kingdom Viridiplantae; phylum Streptophyta; class Magnoliopsida; order Cucurbitales; family Cucurbitaceae; genus Cucumis; species Cucumis melo. The sequence continues at coordinate 611,649 of NC_066863.1, read as the reverse complement.
AAAAATCAAGGACCGTTTGTGATAAAGATCTATAACTATAACAACCACATTTTGCTACAATAAACACTGTTTAAAAGTCTATGAAACATCATTTAAAAAATGATATCTATTTCATACAGTGTTTACTATTTGACATTCATCATTTTTCTTAGTCGGTTGCTACAGTGTTGATTATTTCTTTATAAACAAAAATAGTTTACACACCAAACATACTTACTATTATAACCTAAACTAAAATAATCTTACACTTCAAACACAAACTATAATAACCGAGAACTATTAATAGTTCACTCATTACCCCAAACACCTTCTAATAACCTCATATGATTTTTCTCAAATAAATGTAATAAATAGAGTTTTCCAAAAATCTTATATGATTTTTCTCAAATAAATTGTAATAAATAGAGTTTATTAACATGAAAATTGAAAACCGAGAGTTAAAATTCAATTTATATTTAAAAAATAAATTTAGTTAATTAATTAAATAAGTTTATCATTTCAAACACAAACTACAATAACTGAGAACTATAATAGTTCACTCATTATCCCAAACACCTTCTAATAATCTCATATGACTTTTCTCAAATAAATCGTAATAAATAGAGTTTATTAACATGAAAAATGAAAATCGAGAGTTAAAATTCAATTTATATTTTAAAAAACTTTAATTAATTAATCAATCAAAGTGTAGTGGAAATAACCCAACGAGATATTATTTTTATTTTTATTTTTATTATTATTTTCTTAATAAAAATATTTATTTAAATTCAACGACCAGATGCTGCAGTGAGAAGCCGGAGAGGGTATTGTTTTTGTTTTTTAATTTATTCATTCATTTCATTGCATTTTAAAAAAAATATACAAAAAAAAAAAAAGAAAAAAAGTGACCGAAACGAACAGTAAGTCACGCGCTTTTCTCCGTGGCCGTTCGGTTCCTCTCTCTTCCTCCTGACTCAGCTAAAACATAACGATTTGTACGGCGGAACAATGCCGCATATACCACGCGCCAATCTCATTCTCTCACGCGCTCGTTACTCTCTATGATGTTCCGAATTTGATCCAACGTTGACGGTTCTACACCGTCCGATTCCCTTCTAATAAAACATGATTCTTATTGGTCCACGTCAACAGATTTGTTTTTTGTTTTGTTTTAAAAACTATTGTTATTGTTAATATTATTTTTATGTTTTTGTTTGATTATTACTTATTTGTTAGTATTTTCAAGTCAATGGCTGTGATTTGATAATCCCTAAGCTAAAGATTTTGATATTCCTTCTAAATATCACATATATAATTTGAGGGTATTTTTTTTATCATCCCTTCTCTTTCTTTTTTGCTTTATACAAAAAAAATATCTATTTAAATTTGTCTAAATAAGTTTAGTTCAATTATAAGATGTTAAATATATGTTACAATTTAATTTTAGAAAACACAAATCTTTTTAGTTCTTAACACCAACATTTCCAAACTATTTTTGTTAGAATTTTAAATGGGAATCATGTGGTTATAATTTGTCATCAAAATTTAGAATACAGTGTTATCTCTTACTTCTTTTTACTACACTATTTTGAGCATTTTATTTTTGGTTTATTGTGTTCATGAAAAGCAAACATAATAGTACAATTATGGAAAGAATAAAAATACCTTAGAAATAAATTTAAAAAATTCAAAACATTTTCTTATAACTTATTGTGTAGGAAAACAAACAAATATAAAATAAATTATCCGATGAAGTTGTCATATTTTACAAGTCAGGTTAAAAAAATATCATAAAACTCATCAAATTATAGTTATTAAAATATACTTGAAGATTTATTAATTCAAATTCGTTATTACTATAAAATTAAAATAAAGTATGACAATGGTTGTGAAGGTTTTATTAAATAATAGGTAATTATGAAGGAAAAAAAATCTCAATGGTACAATTTTTTTTGTATGTGCTATAATGTTTTAGAGTAGAAGAAGACTAGGAAGTAGAGGTTCATAATCATAATTCATATCATCTTCTTTCTCTCTCTCTCTCTCTCTCTCTCTCTCTCTCTCTCTCTCCTATTCAAACTTTCTGTTCCAATCACCATTGAAAAGCATACGTACAAACCTTTCCCCCATTTTTCTCTCTCTCTCTCTCTCTCTCCATATTATTTGTTATTACTGCAACAAAGAACTGTAAATCTTCTCTTTCCTTTTATTTCCACAGATTTTTATTGGTTTCTCGAATTTGATGATCCCTTTTTGCTTACAGGATCCACCGCCATGGCTACATAATCACTGACCCATTTCACAAAATAATTCCTTCTTCTTCCCTCCATCTCCTTTCTTCCCATGGCGTATCACAATCACCTCTCTCAAGACCTTCCTCTTCACTTCTCTGACCACCACCACCAAAATCAACCTCTCTCTGATTCTTCTTCTCTCCGTAACATTCTGCCGGACCAACTTCCCGCCGGCCACACCTCGCCGGACCCCAAGTCTCAACAACCCCATCATCACCACCATCATCAACACCCTCTTCAGACCGCCCCCAATTGGCTCAACAACGCACTCCTTCGTAACCAAAACCCCCATTCTCACTTCTCTACCGACACCGCCACCACCGCCGCTGCTGCTAATACTAATTTCCTCAACCTTCATACAACTGCATCTGATTCTACCGTTTCTCACTCCTCTAACCAATGGCTTTCCCGTCCGATTCTTCACCGTAACCATAGCGATGTTATAGATGATGTCGCCGCCGCCGCTGCCGGTGATGCTATGATCGGTGCTGCCACTGCTGCGCTGTCTCATGATTCTGGTGACTTGAAGAACGATGCTAATAGTGGTGATGGATTGAATAAAAGTGAAGGTATGGTGATGGAACCTGGTGCGGGTGGAGAAGGGGTTTTGAATTGGCAACATGCTCGTTATAAAGCTGAGATTCTTGCTCATCCTCTTTATGAGCAGCTTCTCTCCGCTCATGTTGCTTGTCTTCGTATCGCGACCCCGGTCGATCAATTACCGAGGATCGACGCTCAGCTCGCTCAGTCTCAGAATGTCGTCGCCAAGTACTCCGCCTTGGGCCACTCGGCTCCACCATCCATGGTTGGTGATGATAAAGAGCTCGATCAATTCATGGTATATTCCCACATAATCCTTCCAATTTTCTTCCTCTTTTTACCATATTCATAAATCTGTTCTTATTGGCAATTGCTAAATTGATGCTGAAACTTCATTTGCTATTGCTGTTTATGTATACGAATGTCTTCCTTTTCAGCTATAATCCATTGGGTTTCTCTCTTTGTCAGAAATTGTTCTATTTTTCTGGCTTGCTTCAATTAATTGGGAAATGAAATGTTTGTATTCCTGGGTAATTTGAGTTGGGTATTGGGTATTGGGTAATGGGTAATTATTCTTTGGTTGTTAAATTAATGTTTTTATGATCATTTTCACTAGTGGATAGACATTTTATGTATTTGCTTGCAACTTGGAGTACTGCCATAATTAGTAAGCTAGATGTGGTGATAATAAATAAACTGAAATCTCCATTTAATTATGTTACCTGGCTTTTTACAATGTATGGACAAATTTTCAAGACAGTAACCATAAATTATATTTTTTATGTCGGTTGTCACTTGGTCATTTTTTTTTTAAGTTGTACTCTCCTGCTGCTTGGGTGGAGAAAATTTATGTGTTTTTGCATTGCAGCTGATAAAAGGCTGTCCTGCCTAGTTTATGGACTCTCTCGGAATGATACAATCACCCATAGATTTTTATTTTTTATTTTATTTTTTTGTTTGTTTCTAACAATCTCTTCGTATCTTGTAACATATATTGATATATTGACATTTAATTGAGTGACTGATGATCAGAACCAAGATTTGGGACAAAGTGTACTGTAGACGTCATGCTAACTTAAATGAATCTTATTTAAAATTTTGAAAAATGTGTCTTCTTTTACATTTGTGATGCTTTTTGTTTCTGTAGTAAGTTTCTAAAAGCATTTTGAAAATAGATAAAGTCGCATTAAAGGAATTATAATTTGCGGTAATCTGATTAATCTTTGTTGTTCTTTTTTATTTACTTTAACACTCTGCATCCGTTTTTTTTTTTTTTTTTCCTTTCAATTAGGAATGGAAATTAATCTGTCTTAGTCCTTGATATACATATTCTCTTGTTGCAGACACATTACGTTCTTTTGCTTTGTTCATTCAAAGAACAACTCCAACAACATGTTCGAGTTCATGCTATGGAAGCAGTAATGGCTTGCTGGGACATTGAGCAGTCCTTACAAAGTTTAACAGGTATATATTCTTGTTGTAGCCTTTTGTGTTTTGCTATTACTTGCTTCTATGATCCTTATCTCTGATTAGCCACTCTTCGATGGAACTTTAGCTTTAGCCAATTCTAATCAAGGACCCATTGAGTTTAACACTATTTTTTTACTGGTGTTAACAAAATCCAATTCAAGTTTCTGAAAACTTTAGAAAGTTGTTTTTAGAATTTTGATTATATTTTTAGAATTTGTGTAAAAATTAGGCTAAAATGCAATGGAAACTCCTACAAGACAGTCGGAGAATCAGTTGGATGTCAAATCCTTACTCAAAAATTATGAAAAACTACGGTTAAGACAATGTGAAAAAAACGAGCCTGATTTTCATTTTCTTTCTAATGTAAAGAGTGTCATACATTAAGAACAACGTTGTATTCTTTTTGCTATATCAGGAGTTTCACCTGGCGAAGGTACAGGAGCAACAATGTCCGACGACGACGAGGACCAAGTTGACAGTGATGCAAATCTGTTTGATGGAAGTTTAGAGGGTCCAGACACCATGGGATTTGGCCCTCTTATTCCCACAGAGAGTGAGAGGTCCTTAATGGAGAGGGTCAGGCAAGAACTGAAGCACGAATTAAAAGCGGTAAGGGATATAATATTACATTGAATATTTTGTTTCATTAAATATGTTCTGTTCCTGAATCCCTTTCTCTCTCTCTCTCTCTCTCTCTCTCTCTCTTCTTCTTCTTCTTCTTCTTCTTTTTTTTTTTTTTGCTTACAGGGTTACAAGGAGAAAATTGTTGATATAAGGGAAGAAATTCTGAGAAAGAGGAGAGCTGGAAAACTCCCTGGTGACACCACCTCTGTCCTCAAACAATGGTGGCAATCACATTCAAAGTGGCCTTATCCTACAGTAAGTTGGGGGGTTTGAGCTTAAAAGCTATTACTTACACTTACTTTCAATTAATCACCTAGTCCAACGATATCAAGAAAAAATGTTGTTGTGTCAATCTTACTTTGGTCTTAAATAAAACATTAACATGGTTTAGAATAACTTTGAAAATCTACTCATGTTATTGACTAGGGAAAAGTCCAGATAGATAAACGCTTTGTATGCTTTTAATTCAATTCTTTTACTTTTCTACTTTACTCATCTTTCTCCCTGTCACATCATCTTTTAGTTAGCATAAATAAAACCTGTAATGATGATTTATGAGTTTGAAAATGAAGTATAAGAGCAGGAGATGATGCTTAGTTTGATAAAACTTTTACAATTTACTCTCCTCTAGATTCACGAACACTAGCAATTGACTTGAAGTGCTTTATGAAAAAACTTTTAAGAATTGACTTGAAGTGCTTTATGACAAACTTCAAAGCTAGTCAAAACTTTAATCTGTATTTGGATGGTTACTTTATCAGGAAGAAGACAAGGCAAGATTAGTGCAAGAAACTGGTCTACAACTGAAACAGATAAACAATTGGTTCATCAACCAAAGGAAGAGAAACTGGCACAGCAATCCTTCAAGTTCTACAAACTTGAAAAGCAAACGCAAAAGGTACAATATAAATTCCTTAAAATTTTTTTTGAGTATATGTCTATTTCTTTTCTTTACGATTTTTAACTTAAACGAACTTGCACCAACCTTAATTTGAAAGAAGTAATGCAGGTGAAAACAGCAGCGACCGTTTCAAATGACTTGTAATTTCAACTTCAACAGCCAACAAAATCCTGTTTTTCAACACTTTTTTGCTGCAGCAATTATAAACCCAACCCCCCCATACTAATTATTTTACAAAGCATTGGAGGTAATTCATTTTTAAGCTTGCAAAACAAACATAGTTATCGCTTTGACCGAAGAAGTTAAGGATGAAAGAAAGATGGGACGATCGATCGAGGACGGAGACGGAGACGAAGAAATATATGCATGCTATATGTCGTGAGGCGCAAGCGCGTAAAGATATCGAAAAGCTGCTGCTCAACTAAAAGAATATGAAGCATGTGAAGGGTTTTTTGTTTTTCTTCTATGATATATGGTTAGAAGAAGTTTATATTTAGGAGTATTTTAGTGGAAATGAATTGGATACTCCACATGGAATGGAGTTATGATTTTTGTTTTAGCTTCTTCATGTATGTGAATAATTAAGAAAAGGTCATGGGTTATATGGGTGTACAGTTTTAATAATCTGTGCATTGTTTCCTCACAGTATAATACATGTCATTAATATAGCTCTTTTTTAAACAAAAAAATTATATATTTTATACAAAGTGGAGTATTATATATACTTTATATATATATTGGTGATATCCTCTCTTAACTATTTTTTTTTGGGTTTCTATTTCTTTGAGTTTTCATATATTATAATATAGAGATTACACAGTAAATTGGGTGTGACAGAACAGAACTATATGGTTGCCTTATTTATAACCCATTAACAAATTACCATGGAGTTTAATTCGTAAAGTTTTCTTTTTCTTTCGAGCATAAATAGGTGGAAGGTTTAAATTACGGATCATTAGGTCCTCTGCATATATTGATTTCAATTGACGAGAAAAATTACAAACTAAAGGAAATAACGATTATTTGAAAATTTATATTTTCGATCTTAAAGTTAGAAATAAGTTATACAAAGGTATCTAAGTTTACCGCTTTAAATCACTATCGTTAGGTTATTGTTATTATATATAAATTACATTTAAATCCTAAGATAATAGATATGTTTAAATCAAATACTAACATTTACATTATATTTATTTTGAGGGGAATAATTTGATTGATAATTATTATTTTTAATTAATTTAATTTTAAATTCAAAAACTCCATCTAAGATTAATCATTTTGATGATTTTTTTAGTGAAATTAAACTAATTAATTTCAAATTTAAATATAATTTATTTTAAAGAAACGATAGATGAACTATTGCAAAAACTCGGTCCTCATAATTTTTTTGTTGGAAGCTCCAACCCGGTCCAAAATCAAATGGGAAATGTGAATGGGGACAAGGAAGGTTGGCAAGCATTGCCTCGTGAATGTATGTATTCAACATATATCAATGGTTGTCATTCGTTGATTGTCTTCCAACCGATGTAGTTTTTTCTTTTCTTTCTCCTTCTATTTAATTTGTTTTCTCTCTTTCGCTTTTCTTTTGATCTATACTTTGAAATGTATAACTTCTCCTTCCAAAATTCACGGAACTACTAAACAAAAAAATTAAAGTTTGAGAATTTATGTTGAACTATATTGATAATAGTAATTAAGCTACTAATTCATAATATGCTAAGATATGAGTTTGTGTGGTCTAGCTGAATTCATGTTTATAAACTATTTCTTTGTACTTATAAATACTTATTAAGACACTTATAAAAATCTATCCAAACATATATTCTAAATTTTCTCAATTACTTCGATAAATTTTGCCAATTTTGTGGAGAAATGAAGAAACTAATAGTTTGTACATGTTTATTGACATTATCAAATTCATAAATTACAAAGAGGTTTCAGTTATATAACTAAACTTTTTTTAGTAGAAGGTTTATTGAAATTAAACGAAATTAGAGACAAACATAATCGGTTAATAATAACAATAGAAAGAATATATAATTAGAGAACCTTTTTTAGATATTTATACACTTGGCTCTACGAACAACATCTTTAGCAAATTACAGTATACACATAGTTAATTAGAATCAATGGGTAGAGACTGTCTGTAGATCCCCAATCCCATGGTTTCAAAATCGCATGAGATTTACCGGCGGCGGCGGCGACGCCGGCAATCTTGAAGTGAAATCCCTAATTGGGAACTCATTGTCATCTCGAACTTGTTCGTCTTCGAAATTAAGGGCATAGCTGGAAGGATCGTATCGAAAATCAGCAGAGTGATGGTAGCGTCGGCGACTCGGCCAACTGATCCGAGCGACGAGACTCCGGCACATCCCACGGAGCTCCGGGAGGTCAGAGGTCATTGATTTGAGAGCAGGATTATCGTCTTCGTTTTCATGTAATTCGGCATCGTGATCGGGGCGGAAACAAGAAGGGATTGAGGATTTGAGCTTGTGAGTAAATGAAAAGGGATTGTAGTGGTTGAACATGGTGAAGATGGAAACTGAAAAATGGATGAGAGGTGAGAATTGAGTAGTGATGATGGAATTGGAGGAGAGAAATGGGAAGAGATATTTATAGAGAACTGTTGGGAGAAAAATAAGAAGAAGAGGAATGAAGAATGGAAGGGGACAGATAAGAGTGAGAGAGAAGAGATAATTGCGGCAGTTTGGCTCTCTAAAGTTCGTTGGGGAAGGAGCGGGGAAAGCGTGTGTGAAAAGAGTAGTATCCTTTTCATTTTTAATTTAGGTTTTTTTTAAAGAAAAATTGTTTTAAATACTCTTCTCAAATATAACAAAATAAATTATTTTATATAATATAACAAAATATCATAGATCAAAATAAACTACTATCTACATCAAAAAAAAATTTAGTACGGGTTCAAGGAAAATTCGAGCTCTCTCAACTTTATACTCTTTGTAATATATGTATATATATAATTGAAATGATACCTAAGTTAATAGCTAGCCTAGTAGACTCATTTTCAAGCCCTAATCTTGAAGTAGTTTGTGATATTTTGCTATACCTTTTAAAAGTTTTGTCGGCTAAAATTAATTTTTTTTGTTTTAAATAAATTAAAAATTAGATTGACTAATAACCAACATTCATCCAATATTCATACTTGAACATGTTTATAAGTTATAAGTTTAATTTGATTAAAAAGAATGTGTAAATTGATAACAAAAGTTTAGAATAGAATTGAAATTGATACAATTACTGTATCCTTGATTTGAATTAGTAGTTAAATTGTCAAAGTACTTTACCATATTTTAATCCCACATTTCATTAAACGATATATGCAATGTGGGTGCACTTGAGAATATCAATTAAGAGACAATGGATGCAGCCAAACACAGTTCCCAATTCAGCATAACCACGAGCTCTTTTCTAGGAAGAATACAAATGCAATGCATCAATGACCAAAAACAATTAACTTGAAATTGAGAACTATGCTTTGTACGAGAAGAAAAATATCTAAATCAATATAAGTTTATTCTAAATTTAAAACTTGAACTAATAATTATATCAGTTTTCGAAAATATATCAATTTGTATTATTTTTAGTTTGAATTATTTAGTAAACTATTTGTGCATTGATTTCAATTGTTCATCATGCTATTTCAATATATTTGAAGAAGACTACCCATATATAATATTTGTTTAATTAATATCAACTTTCACTTATTACAATTTAGAAGTTTAATTGAAACAACCCTAATTAAGTTTCTCGTGTAAAATTACAACAAGATCAAATGAAGGGTAAATCAATACCGTTAAGAAAGTTGATGACTAAAATTAACAGAGAAAACTACTGTTTTAGTCCCAAAGTTTTGACAAATATGGTGTTTTCTCCACGAGTTCTAAAAGTGGACATTTTTTAGTCTCGAAATTTAAAACATTAAACAATTTTGGTCATCGAATTTTTTAGATCGTACGTTTCTAATCATTGAGTTTTAAAAAATAAGTTTATAAGATCCTAAAAGTATTTTATGTTTGATTTTTAAAATTAAAAAACATATAGTTTTAGAATGAGATATGATTTTTAAAAACTTTCTTCTAATTTTAAAACGTCAAATAATTATTTAAAACAAATATATACACTTATTTAAGATGTCTTTTAAATCTATTTTTAAAAACTCAACGATCCAGAAACTCAATAACCTAACCAGTTATAAACTTGAGAAGGCTGAAATATCTATTTTTAAAATTTAAGAACTAATTCATACATATTCATCAAAACAACTAAAAATGTAATTCTTTCAATTTAAATTTAATACAACTAAATTAATATTTTTAATTTGTTAAAAAAGCTATATATATATATATATTATTATTATTATATTACTTTTGGAATTGAATGAGTTTATGTGGCCTCCGATGGTCACTTCCATAGGGATCTCAGCCACAGCCACCCGCCAAAGCATCCAACGACCATTTTCAAAGTCTGCACCAATCAGAATTCCACACGGCTTTCCTTTTCTTTCTTTCTTTCTTTTTTTGTTTTAAAGTCTATTTTATTTGTTTATTGATTCTGTAGCGCACGTGACCAACACCACCTGCCGACCATTTTTGGTTCATTCGCCAGCTGAAGGTTGTTCCTTCATCTCCGCAACTAACAACAACACGTTTCTTAATTTATTATTATTACACTAACTATAATTTATTTTAATGCATAGTAATGCCATTAAATGTTGCAAATTTAAGATTGTTTGATGTGTGGTATAAACTCTTAATTATATTTTGGAAGAGGGTTAACAGTAGCGGATCTAAAAAATATATTGATAGAGGGCTAAAAGAAAAATATGGAAAATGTAGGTAAGGTTTGAACTCTAGTTAGAAGGGAGTTAGCAAACAAAATAACCACTAAACTAACTATAAATATTAAAAAATAAATAGTTTTTTTTAATATATATTATATATAGACAATAAAGTTGTGGGGGAACTCGAGCCCCTAGACCTATGCTAAATCTACCGATGGAGTTAATGGATGCAAAATTATCTTATATTTTACGTTACAGTAAATATATTTAAAACTCCTCGATTAGTTATAATAAATAATATTTCAAAAACTTAGTTTACTGTAGTTTTTACTATTTTACGTTTATTGTTTTTTATTACTTGTTACAGATGTTTACTATTTTATTTTCGAAATAAAATAGCATGTACTTAAAAAATATGCTATTATAATCCAAACCGAAATAATAACTATTAATTATAATAATTCACTCATTGTCCAAAATGTCTTATAAAATGTGAGCTTTAGCATTTAAGTTTAAAGTTTAGATAACTTGCCTTCAATAAAACAAATTTTGAAGCATGTGTTGAGTTTAAAAGGATCGTGCTTTGAAATCTGAAGTGCATATTTAGGAGATTTCATTGTCTTTAATCCATGGTTAAATCTTATAGTAATTTAAATAGGGGTGCAAAAACCAAACCGACTCAGTTCGATTCATGCTGGATCGGTTTAAAAGAATAAAAGTATCGAACCAAACTGAACCGGTTTCGATTGGGTTCGGTTGGCGATTCAGTTAAAATTATCATTTTACAGTAGGTTAAAATTAAAGCCACTTTCTTAACACTCTGCTTGGAAGCCGTCATTCCTCATTTCGACTTAGTGAGTTCGTGGGTCTCCTCTAAGTCCTCTCCTTCATTCATCTTCGTTCGTTCTCCTTCTTTTGTCCGGTGTGGGTTTCTTCTTTACAGTAGCCTCCGTCGGCATGGGTTTCGTTTTTACTGTAGGCCTCCGGCGTCGGTTGAACCTTCTGAGGTATTTGACGATTTTAAAGTATTTTTTATGTAAATATTGCGAGGATTAATTTCACCCAACTAATTATGTACTAACAAGAATTACGGTAGCGTCCTTTACTGTATTTCACGATTCAGTATAATATACCGTAGTTCAAATGAAAACAACTGAAGAAGGGTAGTTGAGTCGTTCTTTATTTACTTTTGAATTCCATGATTCTTGTGAAAACATACTCTTCTTTGTGAAATTTATTCAATCAACATGCTTGTTGAGTTGAATTCCCATTTGAATCCTAATTAATCATAGTTAAATTCAATTAAGTTGATGTTGCAAGTCCAATCACCGCTCTGCACCTTTTGCTGTGTATCCGATTTTGCATCGACCGAGAAAATGCCAATGCCAACTCACTTTTTCTTAATTTTAAATTAATTTTTTCTAATCGCTGATTTTTCTCTTTTTCAATAGCCTACGGCCCACTTATATATAAGAGATCGGCCCAAATATAAATAAGTGGCCTTTGCAATAGTCTGTTACTTTCTGGGCTTCGGAATTGGAGGCGGGAAGGGGAGCCCTCTCGAAGCATCCATGGCCGAATTTCGTTTCTGTATTACAATTTTGAACCATGCTTGGAAGCCATAACCTCAAACAAGCATCATCGAAGAGAAGCAAGACGAAGTGAAGAAAAGCTTTCTGAATCATCTTCTTGGTTCGACTTTTCAAGTTCATTCTCCAGTATCGGCTTCTTCGATTTCATGGCGAGTATCTTTGTCTTTTTCTGTTTTTTTTTTTTTTTTTCTTGTACGAACTGCATTTCGTAGCATTCTCATTGTATGTATTTTTCTTCTTGTTTTACTATTTTGTAGGAGTTACAACAGGAGCAAACTCCGTCGGTATCCATAGAAGATTGCTTGAAGCTCCTGAAGGGAGAGAAAGACGAGCAGCGTCTTGCTGGCCTTTTCTTAGTTGCTAAAATTTGCAAGGTGGATGACCTTGCCTCGCTTTCTAGAGTTTATAATGCCGTTGGAGCGAAGTTTCTTGAACGACTTCTGAGAACTGGTATGTTTCTTAACACTTCGTGATCACTTAAACTTTTTAGTTGTACTTGAACAGTTTGAGGCTTATATGCTTCTTTTGATGTATACACTCTGAAACTGTGTTTAAAACTTCTAGGCATGGGTAAAGGAACTGTCAGTGGACCTGGAGAAGATAATCGCGATGCGTATTTGCAACTGTCTGTTAGGATTCTGGCAGCGTTTTGTCATGTTCCTGAGATCGCTGCTTCAGAAGAAATGGTCTCGAAGATTCCACTGATACTGGAAACCCTATCCAACCAGTGCGTGCGCTATCAGTAAACTCTTTCTTGGTTACATTTCTACTTTAATCAGTTTATTATGCGTACGGAATTAGAACGACGAATATCCTCTGAGAGATTGAGGTGATTTTGAACGAAAACGTGTCACACTGGAATTAGAAAAAGAAAATCGTTTGTGCTATTTTTCTTTTCGTATTCACCTGTATTCTTCTTGTTCCTTTGCATATTGGTGTTTCGTTAAGGAGATTTAGAGATTGATCTTCAAGCAGACTTTAGATTTGCAGTACGAGTACGTACTCAACCATTTTTCTGATTGCAATACATAAATTTATTTATATTATTAATGCATTCTTGAATCTACTTGTGCTATCGGGATTTAGGTTCTTACCATCAAGAAATGACTAATTGCATTAAGGACTGGATTTTCTTAATTGCTATTTACATCATGCTTTCTTGTCCTTTCGAATCCCTTTCATCGATGTTTCTTTTGTTGTTTATGGAAGGTCAGGATCTTCTGTTTTGGAGGAGTATCTTGAATTTTTGTATCTGGTATCAACTGCATCTGATGCTGGAGTGACCACTCTGTATGAATCTGGTAGTCTGAAAATTATAGCTTCTTGGATGTTGTCAATGCCAGATGGTAACACTTCTCATTGTTTGTTGAATCTCATTGATGACCTTGTTGTGGGCTGTTGATCACTCAATATCTCAGTATAACCTTTTGCATACAGGTCCTAATCTGATGAAGATTTCCATGCAACTTGTTCAATTGATCATCAGTAAGATTTCTCTGGACATCATCATCATCGACTCTTTGCCTGAACTATCAGATATTGTGAGTTAAATTTATGTTTATTCTAGTTACTATCTATTAGGTTAGGACATGTCACTCGTTTTGGTTTGTTTTCGGTCATATTCTTATAGGGAGACACAAAAATTCTATTCCCCCCATAATCGAGTAAATATTATCCAATTAGGTTGTCGCTATTGCGAGGCAATTTGGAGTGGCACACGATGCTATGAAGTTTGAAGCCCTTCGCCTGCTTTCTGCCATCCTGTCTTCAAATTTGGTATGCAATTAATGGTTCCAATAGGAAATATTACTTTAGTAGTTTCGCTGCTTAGCCTTGACTGATGCATTACTTTTTAGGTTGATATACATTCTTTTTAGTTTTAATAATTGTCGTCCTTTGCTACCTTTTCAGACATGTTAGTTCTTAGTTCTGTTATAACTCATAATCATGTTTTGCAAACGGCATTTCATTTTCAGACACCACTTTTTGAAACCCTTCGTCAAGTGCCCTCCAATGTTTGGGCAAAACATATGCGTGATGGAGTTTCAGCTATTCTTCATAACCGCACAGGTATCCTAAGCTGCAATTTCTTCAATGTAAAAGATTTCTCCTCCTTTTCTATTTCTGGCAATCATCGTGTAGCTATATGTTTTTCCTATGTTGCTATTACTCAATTTCGCACTAAACTGCCATATTATCAATCTTCTACTTAGCTTGATTATAATGTATTTGACATATATTCCAATTGTTGGGTGTTGATTTTTTTGGTGTTTGCAATCTACAAGTTTATTTGATTTATTATGAAAGCTGCAGCAATCCTATGTTATTAGACTGGTGAAACTTGGTCTCTGAGTTGGTATAGAAGGAGACATGAAATATAGTTGAAAGGATATTTGCAATTTGGCCCTTTTCTATTTTCTTTTGGGGTGAAGATAAAATGAAGTGTATGTTAGGGCCTGGATACTGTATATGTTGGAAGGCCACCCTTTTTTCTTTAAAAGTAAATTAATTACAGTGCATTAATTTAGATAATCATTCATATTTAGCGCTTCATAAGGTGAAATTTTCTTTTCTTTCGATTGAGATTTAGATGTTTATTTGCTCTTGTAATGGAAAAGTGAAAAATTGGAGGCAAACGTTTCAAGTATATTCTGTTTTTTGAAGCTTTTTTTGTAGTTGTGTCCAGGAAGATGTTTGAGTTTCTAATTTATTGAATCTCTTGCTTTGCTGTCCAATGTTCAGCACCTGCTGAAAAGCTTCAGGCTCTTAGTTTGGCCGAGTCGATGGTATCTATTCTAGGAGAAGGTTGGCTGATAGGTGAAATAGAATTACCTGATGTACAAGACGCTATTCCATCGGACAGGTATTCGGTGATTGCTACCAGTACTGATGCTTTATTAACTTCTCGGATATATTTTTCATTTTTCTCTTCTATCTTGATCTCAGATGTCTAATACTTGTCTTAGAGCAGTCAAGGGTTGAGATTGCCGTGATGCTGAATGAACTGGCTTATATGAAATATGAAGCTTCCAAAAATTCGTCCTTGAAGGAAGATATCATCTTAAAGCAGCGTAATGTAGCTACTGCCTTCTCTTTGGTGGAAAAGATAATTAAGTTAATATCAAATATCGGAGAAGAACAAGGTGAATTACTAATGTGATGTCAATTATTTGCTAGGTCTTGAATTTTATTTATTAGCATTGAGATTGATAGCCCAGATTTCAAAAGTTTAGGAGAATAAGCTCCTGAAGAATGGGTTGGGGGGGGGGGGGGCATGTGAAGTATAGTTTCTTCATATCTTTATATTTTGTTGGTTAGAGAAAGGGTGCGATGGGGCAGGATGATATGGGTCAGTGTTATCCTTTTGCTGACAACTCTAATCTGTAGGCTTTCTCTATGTTTCTAATGGTAGGTTTAAGATTTTGTCCCATTTGTAGTTTACTTCATAGAATCAATTGGATAATTAATTAATTGGATGATAAATGTATAATTAGATGATTGCTTTAAGGGTGCATAAACAAATTAAGGAAATTGATGACTTAACTCAACCAACTATATAAATGAGCCTTTTATATTTTCTTAAAATTTTACAATTATCAATTTTATATTATTTTTGAGTTAAGTCAGATTATGTACTGATTGAAGTTTGCTCTAGAAAAGAAGGGAGTTCGGAAATGTCTTAGAGATTTTTTTTTTACACGAAATTATTATTATTATTGTTATTTTTCAAAACAGGATCAATCTAAATAGAATTACATAAAACTTGAAGATGGTTGAAGCTTGGAGTCATGGACATAAATGTCACTTGATGTGTTTGAAATAGTTGGTCTTTCATTGACCCTTTTGGGGCTTTACGTGGTTGAATTACTAACCTATTGATATTGCTTTGTGGCTTGCCCAAGCTTGTTTGGTGGATGGTCTGTCCATGTACTAGGTCTTTCTTTTAAAGTACAGAAAATGCAGGACTGATTTTAAGGGTTTTTTTTTTTGTGTGTGTGTGTGTGTGTATCTGAGAAACCATTTGAAATAGACATTTTAATTAACGTTGTTATGATGTTGTAATCCAGTGTTGACCTTTGGCTAATATATTCGGCAACGCCAAGTTATTTTCTTTTTAATTAGTTCACAATCTAATAGTTTCTTGAATACCTGGGGAATTTATCTGTAGGGGATCTTATCAGTGAAAACACACTGATGAAAGTGATTAGAGGGCTTAATGAGACTACTGGGGTTGTGCTAGAATATTTGCAAGATGCAAAGGTAATTATGGGAAAACTTATAGTTGTAGTAGGATATGGGGATACTGTTCCTTATTTAAGATTGTGATTTATGATTCTTCAGGAGCATGGACAAAGAAAAGGAGATGACATTTTAGCATCTGTACGGGTTATTGGGAGGTAATGTATTCTATATTTGTTTGCAATCCTTTGTGAGAGAGCAGAGTGTTTCAAATTCTAAAAACAAGGAAACGGTTTTGAATGAATTTCTTTTTACTGTTTAATATATTGAAATGCCCCTTGTTTATCCTTTTTATGAATATCTATTTTGTAAGAAGCATAGAATGGAAAATTTGAGCTAGTTTGCGTATTCTTCAATCTTAGATATAAATAGAAGAAAAAGAATGTAGCAAATCTTCAATGTCTTTTGCCTTTGCTGTGTAATTGCTTGTCTTAGTATTGCTTGATAATTGAGGAGTGTCTAGGTGCAAATTTTATAACAAGGAACAATACTCATTTGCAATGGTACCAACTACCAAAGACCGTTGAAGTAATATGAAATGTGAATTTTCTTCATTCAGTTAGTATAACATGTGGGTACTCTAAATTTTTGGTCCGGTGGACCATTTATGATTTGGTATCTTCAAACTAGACTATAGTTTTATTTGTACATGGATTGCCTTTGGTTAACATTATTCTCTTTTATTCCAGTTTTCTTGCACAAACCCCCGATGCATGGACAGAAAAAGTTAAGGAACTCTTGGACTATATGCTCTCTGTTGAAGGTGAAGATGAACAGAGGTTTGTCAGCGCCCAGTTATTACCGACAATTTGGTATTTATTGTATGAATCTAAAATACCTGAATTCCGTTTCTATGTTTACAAATGACAGCCCCTTCAACTCTGTGTGCTTCTTGCTTCCCATGCTATGTCAAATTACGATGAATGTTGAAGGATGTAAGACTTTGGTTTCTTCTGGAGGTCTTGCAGCTGTAAGTGATTGCAATATGGAATTGGCTTTTATACAAGTGGCCTTGTGAACTCTGAAACTTTCTATTTATTACTTTTGCCAGATTGAAGTTCTTAATAACTGAGCATTTGGGTCTACACACAGGTTGTGAATTGCCTTATTAATTTGATTCACAAGCACGGTTGCTGGATTGACAATGATGGATCCATCTTCTTGGCTTGTGATACAATCTTGAATGTGCTTCTGAAGGTACTCATCTAGTAAACTACTGTAGTACGGAGTTCTGTTTATATTGTTTCTTTAAGGTCTTGATTGGTCACCATTTGATTTTCTATTTTTGGTTTTTAAAAATTGAGCTTATAATCACTACTTCCATCTTTTAAGTTTCTTTGTTTTCTTGTCCACTTCCTACCAATGTTTTGAAAAACCAAGCCAAATTTTGAAAACTAAAAAGGTATTCAAAAACTCCTTACTAGTACTCGTTCAATTTTGTAAGTTGTAACAAGGTACTTGTACTCCTTTCTAGAAAGAGCTTGGTGGGCTTCTATGTGGCGAATCATCTTTTATTCACCTGTTGGATGCAATCGTAAATTCAACTGGTATTTTTCTTGATTTTTTGTTTTTTACCTGCATGTTCAATGACTACCTTAGCTTTAATTATTGCCTCCATGTTTAAAGATAATATCCGATGGTGCTTGCTTTATTAGTCCTTTCTTAAACAAGATCTTATATCCTAATAGCATAGGAAAAAACTTACAACTCACCAGAACATTTTTATAACGTATGTTGTTTGATTTTGATATAATAGTTGAATGATTTAGGCAATTGTGCATAGTTGGTAATGAAAAAATGTGTATAACTTTATTTAATATTTTTTTAGTACAACAAAAGTAGGGTGTGGGGAATTCTTCAACCTCAAGGAAATGAGTAAATGATAACTATTTCCTAACTGTGCTTATGTTTGAAAATTATTTTCTCTTCTTTTAGATATCTTGGGAATGTGTGTTAAATAAATAAAATTTGATTATTTATTTATTATTATTACGTTTTTAAAAAGTTACATTGTGTTTATGATGGTTGTAGAGGATTCCAAAGAGCTATCTGTTATCATGATGGCTGGTAGTATATGTGCCTTGATATTTGATTTCACCTCGGAGACCGCTCTTCTAAGCAATCCTAATTTTGCCGATAAATCTCTCGATAAGTTGTGCAAACTCTTTTCAAGAATCTTCATTTTGTCTCAACAGGTATGGTAAACATTAACAATGTGCTTCCTTGAAGGCCTAAGTATTCTTATTTTATATCTAAATGGTCATTAACATTCCACATTTTACAAACTTCACAATTCTAGCAGGAAAGCTAATTAAATATGTTTGGAGACTAAACGTAAAAATTATAAGTCTATTTTCCTTGACCTACACATTGAAAGTTTCATAGATTTATTAGAGATTTACTAAATATCCATTTGAAGGAAAATGTAGTAAACTTATAATTTAACAACAGTGTGCTGAAGATGAATATATAAAATGTTGAATTTCTCTGTATTTCAGCAGAGCATGAACGACGATGTAATGGCACACATGGATCTTCTCGAGATTATCACAGCAGGTTTGTGCTTTACTCAAACATATATTAACAAGACAACTTTAAAAATTCTATTGCAAGAGAAATTTTCTATTTGAAACTCAACATTGCACCATTCAAATCTTTTTCCCTTCGTTTTATTTTTTCATTTTTATAATTATTAGTCTTACGCAATTGTGAAATGTGACGTGTCATTTAAAAATGTTAATTATGCAATGGGACACTTCATTGAGTCTTTAGTTTTATTAATTGATTCCATTTTCGGAGAGATGTATTACATTTCATGGTGTCTGGACTCTCGTAGGGCAGAAGCCACTGTGTTTAGGCCTTTTGGCTTCCTGTATTTAGAGGAATGGTGAGGATGTTTGTTTTCTTCTTTGCAAACATTGAAAAATGCTTTAAATTTGATTTCAGGATATTCTCGTTGGGGAGACAGATTTCCGCGTGTTCAAAAGGCAATTGGCAGTTCACGATACTCATGAGCATTGCATCCATCCTTATGATTATTGGTAAATGGTAATGAATAAGGAAATCATATGTTTGCGTTGTGGGGTCGTTAATTAGTATAATTTATGAAATTAGAGTTTTCCTGTTTGTTGCTTTTTTTTTTAGATGACAAAGCATGCAGCAAGCCATATTTATGAGTGTAACGTTCCATCTATGGAAGTGTAGCCATATTTATTAGATTTCGAGCGTTGAAGGGAATTGTTGAGAGAGAATTTAGAAATAGAAGCAAAAAGGATGATTTACTCGCATAGTTTAGTTTAGAGAGGTTTTCGGTCTTTTCTTTGGTATTCTAAAATTTACTCACTAAATCAAATGTGTTTTGGAAGAAAAGCTTTTAGGCGCCGTGAGCATAGATATTGAATGTCTAGGATAACCTATCGTTTGGGCAAGTCTAGGATCGAAGGAATTATTTAGAAGTAATGTAGTCATTATAATTAGATTTTAATTATTAACATCGTTATGTTAATTATTTAATCACAAATAATTTTTAATGTAACATTATTTAAATCATCAATAATAATTAATTAAATGTTAGAATAACAAATTCATATTTATTAAAATTGTTAACTATAAAAAAGTTATTTTGGATGAATAAAATATTATGATTTATTTTTGTCTTATATTTTGTTATATCTGTAAATATTTTTTATTGATTTTGCCATATAATCTAAACGTAATTTTTAATTTATCAATTGGGTTTTATTTATCTTTCTACAAAGTGTCTATTGGGTTTTATTTTATAGGTTTAAGTGTCTATCTACAGTCTCACGACGATATTGACAAAACAGACAGGTTGGAAGTTTTGGTTAATTTTAAATGAGACTTTTTTCAAATGCATAAGAAAACGTAATCTTTTTTAGTTCTCAAGTTTTAATAGATGTATGTGTTTAGTTCTTATGTTTTAAAAGTGTATTTTTATAGTTCTTAAATTTATAGGAATAGATTTATTTGGTTCCTAAGTCTTTCAAAAGGTAGTCTTTGAGTTTTTAAAAATTGTATCAAAAGGATAGTAAAAACAAAACTTATTTTTTAAAATAATTATATGATATTTAAGATTAGAAAAGACTTTTAGAAAAAAAATGATTTTTAGATCATATCTTTTTAAATGTAAATGTTATATAATATTTAAAATAGAAGAAGAAAGTTACAAGGGACTTGAAACGTACATTTTCAAGATCAAGGAACTAAACAAAATTTGGGATTAAAACGATGTTTTTTCCAAAAGAACCTAAAATGATCAATGGTCTTATGTGAGAACACTATAAGTCAAAATCTATCTTAAAGTATCTTTTTACCTTATCTGAGGTGGAAAGAAACTTCTGTCCATGAAGGCAAAAGGTTTTCATGTTTACAAGGAGTGGAAATGATCGATCAGCTTCAAGTTCAGAAAGCTTAAAGGAACTTGTGATAAAGAAATGCAGAAATAAATTAACGATTTATGCACATCGTAAAAATCAGAGTAAATTTCATAAAATTGGGTCCGGCGTAAATCTACATTACAAATTCAATTCTTCTTTTCCCACTAAACGTCTAAACTAGTGAAATAGTGCTTAATAGCTTAATACCTAACAACATCTTTTATCTTTCAGAAAATGTCTAATGACTTGTTATGTTCTCCATATTTTTCAAAACCCGGCCACAATTGATTGTTTAAATCTCCTTATATAACACAATTCAATTTTGTCAAAGTTTTATTATGAATTGAGAGTTGCCACAAATACTATGTTCAAGAGTTGTACTGTTTAGAAAGTTGGATTAAGGACGTTCAGCAAAATCTTTATTCATCCAGAAAAGATAGTAACGAAATATTCAAGTAAGAAAATATACCTTCTCATAGGCTACCTATGAATCAAGCATTCTATTGCTCAAGAGTTTATGTATTTTCACATCCAAGAATTTTGTAACCACCTGCAGCTGCGGTAAAAAGAGTACAAATTTTAAAAGTAGTATAAATAAAGCATCCAACATTCTATTAGCCAAGTTCCCCCACGTTTTCTTGGGTGGGAAAAAAGAAAGAAAAAAGAATCTATCGAATAACATAAAAATACTTTTATAGTTCTAAGTTCTAAAAAAGAGGATAGAGAAAAACTTGTTTGGAAAATTTGGGGTTTGAACCTGAGCCAGTATCTATCTTCTAAGTTCTAATATTGATTAGCGAAACAAATTTTAGATTGAAAGCTCTTAACGCGTAACTGTTACATAATCACATTCAAATATCAGTAGTATATTTAGCTCGATGAATTACTTTACTTTTTCGGGAGAAGAGACAAGTATATTAATAATTAATATTTCATGCTTTACAAAAATTTGAAAAACTAAAGAACACAGAAGCATGCATTGAACATTAGAATGGTGATGGATGTATTATCCGCCACTAAGCTACGCTCAAATTGGCAAAGATACAAACCACTATTTCTAACCATGCATGAATGTGTGATCCGCTAACGGAGTACTGCAAAGAGGGGGAAGGGCAAGATCTTTTCTTTATTCTAAAAGGATCAATAGGTGTAAAATTTTTTAAGGGTGGTCGGGAAAGATACAACTAATGATCGGTAAGTATTATTCTCAAAAGATGTATGAGAACACAAACCAGAACTCAAGAGGATGCAAGAAAGGGCAATTGAAGCATATCACCCTAAATTTCAAACTTTTTTTTTTCTTTTTTGGATAGAAACAACTTTTTTCTCAATGAAATAATAAATTTTGAAATACTATACACAGTTAAATACAAGAAAATGTACGAGTGGTTGAGAATACATTATAAAGACTACATTCAACCTAATTGTAGACACACTAAACTACAGATCTACAGTCGATTATAACATGCTTATGCAACTATGCAACATAAATTCTTTCACGGACAGTAATTTGGAATGCACAATGACAACAAAACATGCCAGGTATGTATAGACAAACAGGGTCAGATGAACGTAAACCAGTCAGATGGCAACAGAGCAGAGCCATCCAATCTCCATTGCCGCAACTAATTTACGAAGACAAAATTCATACGAACAAAACACTGCTCAAGTCCTAAAGGAAAACACATAATCCATAAAACAAATACGATGGAGCCTAACGATTCAATATTCTCAGCAATGGAGGTTATAGTAGTACTACAACTTGCTTTCAAACTGTGTCATTAAAATTCGATAGTCGGTTGTGTTCTAAGTTCTAATATCGACATGCAGTTTATGCAGTTTGAATTATTATTATCTTTTTTTTGCTATAACAATCGAACTGGACAAACTCCTTGTTCAGGTTTTTAGTGTCTGTGGTAATGGAGATGGAGCAGAAACTAAAGCGTTAATGAGCCACATAATTTTAGACTGAAGGCTCTCGAGATGGACAAAGCTCTTAACGAGCAACTGTTAGAATATCAAATATCATTGTGTTTGCTCAATGAATTACTGTATTCTTTTTTTTTTTTTCTTTCGTTTCGTTTTTGAACAAGAAACAAGTTTATTGACATTTAATGAAAAAAATTATAAAAATTTAGTCTAAATCTCTGATTAATCCTCTGTTTTTGAACTATGCAATGCTAATTTTTTCTCAACTTTCTATATTGATTTACATTTCTGACGTAAAAGAGTTGAATTCTTAACCAAATTTCATTAAAAGAACAAGTTTTAAAAACAATCCTTTTAGTTTCAAAATAGATAACAACGACAAAAATTTACATGTGGAATTGCATGGGTGCGTATGGGCATAATTTTCAAAAAGTTAAAGTTATGTTTGACAAATTATTTTGTTTTATGTTTTTGGTTTTCGAAAATTAAACACTTAAATCTTCTAATACGAGCCCAATCCTAAATTTGAAAAACATATTTTAAAATCAAATTTTTAGTTGTTTTTGGTAGATTATATAGTAAGAAATTTAGAGGTTTATAAGCTTTTTGAAAACTGAAAAATAAAAAATCAAATAGTTAAACCTAATTACTTAAATGATTACCAAGCTAGGCATATAATATTAGAAGCAATAGTGACAAACAAGTAAACAAGAACAACTAACAACTTTCCGAATCTAATGGGAAAATATCTACACAAAAGCCCGAACGTCCAAAAGAATCTCTCTTTCACATGGTTCAATTCTTTTCATCATAAACATCAGAAATTGTATTCATTAAAAAATAGAGAAAGCCAGCTTGGAAGACAGGACATCACCTCAGTCCATCTAAAAGGGCATTTAAAAATACTAATCTAGAGAAGAAAAGCTAACAGAATTACTTTTCTTTAGTTTAACAGGTGGAAGATTGGACGACCATTGAAATTTAGAAATGTAACAGTAATGGATGACTTATCCACTAATCCGATCGGCAAGAATACTAACTAATGTTTCTAACGATTAAAAGAGTAACGCATGGTGGGAAACTGATGATGGCTTTTTTTTAAAAAAAAATCAACAAAGATCAGGAAAGATGCAACTAACTAGTAATAGGTAAGCTATCATCCTCAAAGAAAACCAAGAAAGAGATGCAAGACAAAATAAAACAGAAACTGAGAGGATGGAAGGGAGGGCAAGGAGGAAGCGTATGACCTAAATTTGAAACATTATTCACAGTTAAAGTACAATGATGTTCAACCAACCATCCGGTAGTACATTTGCATACTTATACGTTTAGCTTTCAGCCAAACACTCGCATGTATGAATGCAAATGTATGAGTTGTTGAAAATACATTATAGACTACGTTCAACCTAATTATAGAACACACTTTAGATCTACCGTCAACTAAAACATGCTTATGCGACTATGCAACAAAAAAATCTATCACGAACTGTAATTTGAAATGTCGACAACAAAACATGCTAGATCTATATGAACAAACAAGGTCAGATGAACGCAAACCAATCAGAAGGCAACAGAGCCATCCAAGCTCAAGTGCCGTAGCTAAGTTAACAGGACAAAATTCATACGAACGAAACGCTAATCAATACCTAAAGGAAACACATAATCCCTAAAACAAACACGAAGGAGCCGAACAATTCATTCTCAGAAATGCACAGGTTATAGTTCCACATATTTCTCGATTTGGAAAGCAATCCAAATCAAGAAGACGAAAATAGACGCAGCAAGTAGCAAGGGACGAAAAAACCAAACGCAAACCTGTTTTCGCCGCCGGAGACTCGTAGAGGAGCCATCACAACTGTACTCTAGATGACAACAATGCCAGTCATAATCCATCACTTGAAAAGTCGACAGCCATCATTCCACAGAAGAAGTGAAACAAAACCTTCGGATTCAAGCACCGAAAACAAAAAGAAGAGAAGGAAGAGACATTAGGCGTAGAACACAATAAACTATTTCAGAAATTCCAAAAACAGAACCCTAAATGTAAAAGAACATGGAGTTAAGTAGTTACAGAGCTCCTCGAGCGTTTTCCGGCAATGTACACGAAGAACAGTACCTTTAAGCCGTAAGCATATCGATCAACGCCGGAGAAGAAGAAAGCATCCATCGGATTCAAGCACCAAAAACAGAAAGGAAGAGAGATTAGGCGTAAAACACAACAAAAGATTTCAGAAATGCCAAAAATGGAACCGTAAATGTAAAATAAAATGGAGTTAAGTAGTTACAGAGCTCCTCGATCGTTTTCCAGCAATGTACACGAAGAAGAACAGCACCGTCAGCCGCATGCATATCGATCAACGCCGGAGATGAAGAGAGAGCATCCGCACACACATTGATTGAGAACGATTTTAGAAATTATTCTTCATTCAGAATCCAAGATCGGTTTCTTCGAGTCGACGATGGATCGGTTGGGAATTTTGATTAGAGAAAAAAGACGAACTGTGGAGTATTTTGTAGCGTAAGAAAGAAAACAAACAAACAGAGAAATGCTTTTTGCGTTGCGCCCCCGCCAACAAACCTGAAACGTGGTTTCCTTTTATACGTGACTTGTGTGGGCCCTACTAAAATACTTTTTAATTTTGGAAAAATGGCCCACATGGTCCTATTCGGGAGTTTAGCGGGTAATACTACGCATCGTTCGTAAAAATGACTCCTTATCTAATCTTCGACATGTGGCCTACCATTCATTTATTTTTTATTATTTATTTATTACTTTGTTTTTTTTGCTTCACAAACTTCAAAGAAAAGCATAGAATTTGTTTTTTTTTTCAAAAAAAAAAAAAAAATTGAAGTATTTTCAAATTTAGTGCAATGAACCCATTATTTAAAAAAATATAACAAATTTTCGAATTCAATCAATGATAGACGTCGATGGACTTCTATCACTGCATTTAATAGACATCGATAGACTTCTATCAGTGTATTTTATAGACAATAATAGACTTTTACCACTCTCTATCTTAATAAAATTTGATATTTTGATATATTTTGTAAATATTTTCAACAATTTTATCATTTTTCAATAATTTTTGTTTTTATTTTGAAGTTTCTTTAAATTTGAAAATATAGAAGCACTATTAATATGTTGATTTTAAAACAAACAATAAAAAAACAAATGATTTCTAAAGAAAACCCATGATATTGTTAGTTTTTTAGCTGATAAGTATAGATATAAGTTCTCGAAGTTTTAAATTTTAGAATAGTTACATTTTATAAATTTTATGACCAAGCTATTTAGAAGGAGCATTTCAAGAAAATGAACTAAAATAATTACAAAACATAGCAACATTTCATATTTATCACTAATAGACTTTTATCCGAATATATCATTAGTCGTAAATATTTTTAACTGTTTATCAAATACCAAAATAATTTGAACAAGTTCGAACTAAAAAGCATAAAGAGAATTTTCTACATGGGAAAGTAACAAAGAATATTAATTTGTTGTAGCTATATAATTTCATTACAATCACTCTTCAAATTCCAAAACAATCACTTTAACAATCTCTATCATAAACAAACTGCTCTTGAAATTTCACAAACAACAACTTCTCTGTATTCAATCTCATAAATCAAATTCAAAATTAAAGTTTCTTCCTCCACCCTATAGAATCGTCGTTGATGAATAATGAATAGTTCTACAACTATATCTTTGTTGCTGAATTGCCCATCTTCTCTTGAATGAAAGTGCAAATGAAAAATACTATAAACAAACTTACACTCTGACCAAGTAAACAACAAATCGAAAAGATAACGGCTGGCGTAAAACATCTGCAACCACAGAAAGAATGCAGCATGAGTAACTTGGAAGATGAGGAATGAAACATGTTAACAGGCATGCTGAGTTTATTGGAAGAAATTGTATAGAAATTTTCGAATAGAGGACTGAAAGAAAACATGAAGTATATACTAGAAGCTACAAGAATCGAGTTCTCGAGAAATAAAGAACGTAATGCGTCTCTGCTCTGGTATTGTATGTGTATAAACTAATAAACAACAGGGTCTATGAAGAGGGCAGCGCCACAAAACACATAAGAAAGATAAACTTGAAATATATCAAGAGAATAATTAGAGCTACCAATTTACATCATATAATTGCATTTATAGAAGAAATAAGTTTAAATTAATAACAATTCAGCATGGTGGGGTTAATATAGATTGCATTAACAACATTGAGTTCTGTAAAGGTAACTTTCTGTCATAAATAAATAAATTTGGAAAGCTTCTAAATGAGATGCTCTATTACCTTTGTCTATAGGGGAAAGCAGAACACCAGAAAATTTGATGCAAAGAAAACTGAAATATTGCTTATAAAGAAAGCCCCCATCGACAAAAACTCTCAAAAATGTTCGAGAGTGAAGTGAAGTTTTGGAGCCCGACGTCGAAATAAAGGCTCGAGGCGGAAAGATGGAACGCCAAACTGCCACCTTTTAGCATCATACATTTCATTCCATGCCTGCACGATCTCATCGATTTTGAAGCCGAAACCTGCAAGCCCAAAATAATAAGATGCTCTATTAACAACAGAAAAAGATTGTGTGAAAAGAAAAGTTGAATAATATTGCATCAAACAGAAGCTGTATTCTCCATGGGGAGGCCAGCTTGTGCTTTACCTTCCAGTGCTGTTTCATTGGAACAATGATTCTTTATCATAACTGCAATATCTGTTTGGGAAGCCCCAGCAAGTTCGAACTTCTCCACCGACACTTCCAAACATTCCTCCCAGGTTGGTAGCTCGATCTTATATTCCACGACAGAACGCTCATACAACAAGGTGCCCCATAAAAGGTATATCTGTGATCTCATGTTTGAAGCCAGCTCTGCAGCTTCATCAGCAGGTATCTCAGTAAATAGTTTTTCCAATCCCATTTTTTCTAACTCAGATCTGTATTTTTCACTTTTGGAGAGTCCATTCAGGCGCTGTTCCTCCATTTCTTCCCACATCAGCATGCCCTTCTCCATGCTGTCCTCGGCCTTGTTATAAAGTTGTAAGACCTCTGTGGAGAAGCTCGATTCCAAATCGATTTTGCTTCCACTAGCAATAGCATAATACCAGCAAAGCTTAGCCTGCTCAAACTGCTGCTGCCCAAGTGCAAGGAAACCTTCATAGAAGTCAGGTTTTACATTTAGAGCTTCTTCGTATCTCATTTCGGCTTTTTTGTATTCTTTTCGTGCCCATTCATATGCATCCTTAATCCGTAGAAGTAGAGTTTCTCTCGAACTGTCTTCTGGAAAGAACACCTGCTTCCTTGCCCTGGACATGTGAACATTGCCCCAGTTGAAGAATGCCAGAGCTGCCATTTCTTGAAACTTATCAGCAGCAATTTCAAAAAGTTCCTGTGCACTATCTCCTGTTACTGAATCCTCCATCGCTTCCGAGTACAGCTTCATTCCAAGCTCATGAAGATCTAAGTATGAATCAGAATCAACCGCAACATGGTTCTTGAACAATCGTGCAAACTGGACTATCCAGTCCTCAACCGTGGTCGTTCCCCTTACAATCTCTTTGTCATTTACCGAATCCCCATTCATCACCGCTGTATTTTTTCTTTTACCAACAACCTCTGGATGCTTCTCCTCGCTCTCGATTTCCTTGTAGGCAGGTTCCTGGTCAGGACTGACCTCTGTGATGTAAAGTCTAAGTGAACCCTGCGACTGACTAGATGATTCAACCGACCTTAACTCCTCTGTGGTAGTAATTGTAACCAGATCACCCTCTTGATCTCTGTACTTCACAAGAACACCCTTCAAGCTTGGAAATCTGTCTCGAACTATCTCGCTCACCAATTTCATGCTGCAATTTGTAGGTAACTGTGCCCATCTTATGTCTTCTCCAAATACTAACTTCACTGTCTTTGAGACCGGTTTTTCCTCAATCGGTTCAATGAACAGTTTGTCTTCCTCAATAGTATTTATTGTAACTTCCTTATCTTCAACATGATCAACTTGAATCACTTGATCAACCTTCTCCTCCACAATCAACTTATCATCTGTCTTTTCATCAATTTTCTTATTCTTCTTCTTCCTTAGTTTCTCCCTAACCACCTTTCGCAAATGCGCTCCGGGAGGTAGCTTTACGCTGGCCAAACCAATTTCTTTCTCATCAATATCAACACCCTTTTCTCTCATCGTCTTCTTGACACTATCCAAAATCTCCAACGCAGAGAAGTTATTAGGCTCCAAGCTCAAAACAGTATTGACATCTCTCAACGCCAAATCAAACCGATTCAAAGCCTCGTAACACCTTGCTCTCTTCAACAACGCCTTGCTGTACCTTGGATGAGCCTCCAACGCCAAATTGCACTCGTTAATCGCCCGTGGATACTCGCCCAATCCCAATTGCATATAACAAGCAGCCATGTTGCTATGGAGATGAGCAACATCAATATGATTTCTCGGCAAAAGCTTAAGAGCTTTCTCATATTTCAACATGGCGCCTTCATGATCTCGCTTCTGAAATAGCCGGTTGCCTTCCTCCTTAAGCTCTTGGGACATGTTTATGAAAATCGCCGTGTCTTCATCGAACGCCTTCGAATTCCGGTCAGAGGGCCGAGCAGTCTTAGAATTAGTATTCCCAGGCTTCTCCCCAACATTTTCCTTCTTCTTTCCCGTTGGCTTCCCCATTAAAATAACTCAGAAATCACAAAGTTGCTGATTCAAATCTCAAATCCAAGCCTCACCCTCCTTCCTTTTTAATCCTCAAATCATACAAAACTGCATCTATACATGTATGTAGGAATTTAAAATTCGTGGAATATAGAATACAAAATACAGAGAGGCAAATGAAACAGGAATTGAAGCTAGAGTAATAAAATTGAAAAAAAAAAACCCCCCAATCAAATACGCTTCCCAACTTGAAGATCGAAATTACAAAACTCGTACAAATCTTAGTTGATGAACGAAAAAAAAAAAAAAAGAAACGAAAATCAAAGAAGCACGTCTGTATATGTATCTGGCTTCCTCTTAACTGCTCCGGACCTGAAAATTCAGATTCTGAAATCGAAAATGGGGAGAGAAATCAACAGAATCAAATAGAGATGGAATTGTTGAGCCGAGAATTTCAGGAACGGAAGAAGGAGATGAGGAAGCCAGATGGAAATGGACAAGAAAAGGGCGCGTAGGATAATGGGGAAATGAAACGGAATATTATTAATATTATTCTTCTTCTTCTAGGCCTCTAGGGTTTCGGGAATGGCAGGTCAACTTTTCAAATGATCTTGTCAATCCCCATTGTCATTACCGCGCATGTCGCTACTTTTTCCTTCTTCCTATTCATAAAAATTACATACCTTTGACCCATCCACCCAACATATTTGGAAACATACATTTATTTAATTTTCTTCATTTGAATTCAAATATTCATCGTACTAAAATAATAATCAATTTAAATAAAAAAAATATCCACATTTTTTGGGGTTTTTTAAAAAATGATAAAAAAAAAAAATACAAACCTTTTACTCTATAGTAAAAAAACAAAAACTCGTTACCCTCTATGACAATTGTCTTCTGGTTTTTTTGCAATAAATTAGTTTAACATTTTTCTTTTTACATCGAGATGGTATTTTTTTTTATCACGATCTAGCTTGTCAATTTCAAAAAATCATTTTTGATGTTGGAATAGAAGATCATTCTTTAAAGGTGGACGTGGTCGTTAATTGTGATTTAAAATTCTTGACTTAAAAATACTTTAAAATTTCAAATTTATTTATATTAAATCAATAAAACAAAAAAGTTAAAAATTTTAGAGTATATTAAACATTGCCAATATAATTTAAATTTAAAAAGTTATTATATACTTTTTTAAATTGGGTTTTTTCGAAATAAAATAATAATTAATAATAAACTAACTAATAATATTAAAATCATCTACAAAATATATCAAAATTTATACTTTTTGAATTAAATTTTTTGCTATATTATGTAAATATCTTTTTTTTTATTATTCATAACAATTTGGGTTTTAAAAGGTAATTTCTAGAAAAGTAGACACTGTTTCATTAGAAAAATAAAATTTCTTTCTTTAAAAGGGAAAAAAAATTGGAGATACTGACTCACTGTTGTTAGTATTTAGGAAAGTTGGAAATAAAAATGTAGTGGAATTGGTTGTCCTCCAGCTCTTACCTTATAAAGTTTCCTTCAAACCTGCTCAATTTCAAATAATAATAATGAATATGTGAAGTTTTGTTCATTAAATAATGGGGTATTTAAAAAAAAAACAAATTATTAAATACTAAAAGACAATAATAAAATATACTTTATTTTTCATTAAGTATAAATATTTTGTTTATTTGACTATTTTTTACCATTTTTCTTAAATTATTAAACGTAGTTTAAATGGAGTACAACAAGTATGTTGTTGACGTCCCTCTCAAATGGTCTCTCTCAAGGTCAAATTTTAATTTTAGACCAAATAATTGTTTAGGTTTTTATAGACTATGATACTACACTAAATAAACATGAAATTTTGTTTCAAAATTAATTTGAAACGTATTAAGTAGTCCAAAATATCATTTTAATATGAAAATTTGCTAGATATCTCTTTAAATGAGTTAACAACATAATAAGTAGTCTAATATACCGTTTTAAACATGAAAATTTGTAAGATCACTTATTTTTTTTAATGTGGAATCCTCAAGGCTAAAAACTATAACCATGTTATTTTTGGTCATATACAAGAAAATGATCAAACTTGGGTTCATATCTCAAATTTTAAACTATCTAGAGATGATAATTTTTGAGTAAATAGACTGGTTTTTCATTTTAAAAAATAATAAAATAAAATACAACCAAATTTTCAAACACAAAGCATTTCAATCTTTTAACCGTCGCCCAACAATTTTTTCCACGTTTTATTTTCACTCTTGTTCTTGTTCATACTTTCGTTTTTGATCCCTTGCTTGCTCTTCCTCTCGTTCTTTTTCATGTAAAATCATTCTAGCTCATTTTTTATGGTTAAATAAGATTTTTGACCTATTTTTTTAAAAGTAAATCTATTAAATTACTCTCCACATTTTGTGCATATAAAGAAAAAAAAGGCAGCAATGTATATAATTTTGTGGGAGTTTTAGGGTTTTAGGTGAGCTATTTAGTCGTTCAAGCGTGGGAATGGTTGTCCACAAAAGCTTAGTATGGGAGAAGGTGAAGAATATTTGTAATTTGTGTAAAGGGAATATGATCCTTCCTGGTTTGCCGTGCCTTGTCTGCCCACTTAAATTTCTGTGCTCTAAAAAAATATAATAATGGTGAAACATCAATTTACAAATGAGATAATACTTGGCTCAAGTGACATAACGTTCTACAAAGTAACAGGTCATTTATGAAAACGTCTCACATTTAAATATATTAAAAAGAGAGTGATTGTATTTCCCAAAACATATCAACCATTTAAAGCCCAATAAATCTCATTTCAATCAACTTAATTCAAATAGACTGTTGCTTGAATATAGCTTTCAATCAACTTAATTCAAATAGACGGTTGGTTGAATATAGCTTAACTTATATTTTAGTGATCAAAAGTTTTATGGTCCGAATCCATGTACACATTTTACCAAGAAAAAAAAAACTTAAATTGATCCTCAACTAACCAAAAACAACATTTTTGGACTTTCCTTCATAACATTAAGAGAGATTTGACTTACTTAAAGATATTCAGAGAACATAATCTCTATCCCAACAGTAATTAAAGAGATTAACAAACTAACAGAATCTTAACAATCAAAAACAAACTCAAGTATATTCTATCATTACTATCCATACAAGAAAAGTAATGAAAGTTATAAGACTGAACCATATTCAACTAATATTTGACAAGATTTAGTCCCAACAAAGTATGAACTAAATACACATAAATGCTGCCATATAAGCTTTATACGAGTTAGAAGCAATTATAAAGATTTTCTTTAAAAGAACATTAATCAAGATAAGTTGGCTAGCTAGGCCTACGCTATTATTTACATTTTTGAAGCATATGAGATCCAACGTGGTAGGGGCCGTACGATGGTTAAACTTTACACAAACTAAAAACTAGTAAGAAAGAAAGCAAACCTACAAAAATCAAGGGCTTATTTCGCAACTCCAGCAGCGAGAGAAAAGACCCATCATTCCTGCCTCCACAGGCTGAGCAACGTCCCTCTCTCGATTATGCAACACTCTTACAAATTCCTCTGAACTCAGTTCGCCATCTAAATTTGTATCGAACAGATGAAAAATTATGTCCACAACCTCGTCCGAGAGATTGATGCCACACACCTGACATTACACAAAATCAATGGTTTGTTCTTCAGTCTTCAGAATGTATAAGGGTTAGATAGATTGTAAGAAGGTTGATTATAAACACGATACCTGTGATGCAGCACGTTGAAAATCGTTCTTTGTCAGAAGGCCGTTTACCTTTCCGTAACTAAATAATGCTAGAGAAAAAGGTTGCAATTTTCTGCGTAGAGTATCGAAATCCTTGAACTCCTCCCATGAAATACGAATGTCCTTAAAATGTGGTTTATCGTCCATTCTACTAACTCGATCGAGCAACTCACGTAAACGAGATGAGTCAGCTGAGGCAACCATGGACAATGCAAAGTCCTTTGCAGATATGGTTCCTCTTAATTTATAGTCATAATGTGCAAACTCCAATTTCAGCATCTACAACACAAATGGATATTTTGGAGTTCAGGATTTAAATAGAAGGTAAGTGAGCATTTTCCAAACTGTTTCCTGATCAAGCAATTTTGAAATGTCACAACGAATAAGCTTTTCGCAACAAGTTAGTTTAGATTGAGTCGTTGAAAAAAAAAAATTAGAAATTCAACACTAGGCTTGGTTAGCATACGGTTACCTCAATCTGCAGATCTTTCATAAATTGGATAAACTTTTCAAGTTTGAGGCCTGAGTTTCCATCTTTACCAAAGAAGTATTCTACAAGGCCTCCATTTTCCACACAACCGTCAAAGATTAATCTGCTACGATGTCCATTTCTATGTTGAGAGCCTTGTCGGTTATGGGACCGCATCAAAGCCATCACTTTCTTGAATTCTTCCTTGTCAATCTCTCTACATAATGCAATACTGTTACTCAAGCAACATTGTAAATGAAATACATGTAAATTCAAGGAGGTTAGTGGCAGTTTAAACTGTTTTAGGAATTCAGAATTCAGCTAAAAGATGCTTAAACAAACAAACTAAATTCAAAACGATTATAGTGTAAAGTTCAAATGCTAATATAATGAGAATAAAACTATCAAGCATGTCACCCCCTAAATGGCTCCGATCATTGAAGATCCTTGAGAAAATGCTAAGACAACAGATCCACATGTAAATCTCAATAGCCTAAGTTATCGAGAATCATTCTAGCTTTCCAACAGCTGGTGTAACTTAAATGTGTTAGGACCGTGGAGCCACAAATATTGCCACAACATTGACAGAACTCCATGAATCATGAGGCACACAATGTAAACTTCAGTTAAAGTTAGTTTTGGGCTCCGCTCCATTATTGAATAGGTTAGCATTTGTTACTTTATGAGTGATTACCTAGTTGCCTCTAACTTGTGAAGTGGAAGTTCGAGATACAAGAATATTTCGCAATTATTTATATCACAATAAGATTTGACCAGGCTCAAAATTGCAAGACTGGTGTCTGGAAACTTTGTGAAAGTAAATTTATTGAATAAGGTTACACGTTACATACCCATCGTTGTTGAGGTCAAACATTTTAAACGTAACAATAAAACTTGATTCTGGGATGCTGAGTAGTGTTTTCAGGAAGATGTACCTGTTAAGCAAAGAAAAGCATCTTCAAGATTGAGTATAATAACAGACTAAATGTCATAGTGCGAATATGTGTAAGCATGCGATGACATGGAATGAAAACATAATCTCATAGCACAAAGCAAATGAAAAAAGTAACATAAAAATATAAAATGGCTTACTCTTTAAAAGAAACATGCCCATCATTGTTTATATCAAAAAGCATGAGCAAATCAGAAGGGGCACAACGTAGCTCCCCAGGGTTTCTTTCCCCGCACAAATATCCATCTCTTACAAGATGTGACTCTGAAGGCGGAAAGACAGGAATCACTGCCCGCATGAGATCCATAGGTGTCATGAGTAAATCACCATCTGGAGCACGAAATGATGCAAAATACTCAAAGACCTTCAAGAAAGGATCAGATGGCAAGAAAACATGTCAAATAAAACAAAATTTGAATAACAAGATTTAAGAGCAAATTAATTGATCCTTGGACCAAAATTTTCCTACAATCCAGATTTAGTATTCGCAAAGAAAGACTACTACTAGGTTACTGGATTTGGCTACAAGTTGATAATAACTCACACGATTGTTAGTAATACTGTCAAAGAAAACACGATGGAGAAAATCAGATTATGCCTATAAACTATGAAGTTGAATAAACTAAAACTTCAAATTAATAATTGTATTGATTTAAAACTCTATAAACTTCGAATCAATTTAGATTGAATTATACTTATTTTCATTTAAAATAAGCTCAAAAGTCAGGTAATTAAAATTATATTTATCCCAATATCCCACCGAAGTAGCAACAAAAATTATCGCACAATTCTATTTTAACTGGTAGCGGAAGCAGACGGCTCGTACTAAAAAAAACCGCTACTATCAATTTAATTCGAGTATTTCACTATAACTATGTTATGTCAATCCCAACTAAATAAAGAATAGCACATAATACGCAGAATAAAAGGCATAATATACCTTCTCAGGAGGACTGTACAATCGAATCCGTTTCTCGTAATTGAAGAATACCTTTCGACGAAACTCCTCTGCAACGACAAGTAGAAAGGAGCAAAGAGTAAAAAACAGTAAACTTCATTTGATTTTCATCCTTTCCAACTACGATTACTCATCTAATAACGTAATCAGTAAGTTCAAAAACCAAACAAACAACCTCTCATAAACAATTCTACTCCCCTAATACTGACGAAAGAAAAAACAATGAAGAAATGGAAGAACGATTACTTCTTTACCTCCAAACAGAAACTTGGTGGATATTTCAGGAAGAGAGAATTTCCGAAAAAACGAAGTCGAACGCGGGTGCTTGACAACGGCATCTTCAGCACTATCCACGACAGTTGAATCAGCAAAAGCTAATGCTGGAGTAGCAGAAGTAGCAGACACGTAGAAAAACCCTAATCCAGAAGCAAGCAAAATTCCTGACGACCATTTGAGAAAAGAAGAGATCCAGAGGCGATCACCATCGGAAGTGGAAGGTGAAGCCGACGAAGAGGATGATTGATTGACGGAGAGCCATCGGATGGAGTAGAGTGAGGGAATGGACGGTGATGATCTACGGAGAGACCGTAAAGACAAAGCCATAGCTAAAAGTATTTTGGAGTTTGAGGTTGAAAAGAGAGAGAACTATGGGAAAGGAAAAAAGAGTCCGCGCTTTTATATGTGGCGATTTGTGGGCGCCAATGGGATTGTCGTCTAGTCAAACGTGGAATTAATCACCAACCCCACTTTATTTTAAAAAAAAATAGTATTTTGCACCATAATTTTGATCTCAAAAGATGAGATTTTTCAAATATTGAAAAGTGAAAACTTAAAAATAGAGTAAAATTTTGTGGGGATTAAAAAATGATTAATAGTTAATCGTGGGCCAATTTAGGCACGAAATTCTTGGACTTTGATTACGATTATACCCAACAATAGATAGATCTTTTGCTTAGTCCATTGGATAGTTGTAGTTTACCAAATCTAACCCAAATATTATGCACTCAAAACCATGTTGTATTTAAGCATATTATATGCTATAAATAAAATTATCTATAGTATACATTTTGCTAAATTGCTTGCAATTAATATCGCTCAACTAAAATACAAAAGGGGAAAAGAAACTAGAACGCTAGGCCATATAGTCTTTTTGTCTTAAACTTTTTTTTTAAATATATAAACACTTATATTTATATTTTAGCCGAGATATAAAGTTTGCTATGGATAGATTTACTCGAATGGACCTATAGTTTAGAGATATAGGAAATCCAAGGACATTGAGAGCTAGATATGGCAAACCGAAGCTAATTCGTCCAACCAATAGTTAGTCGTGGTCGTAAAAGACCTATATGATTGATTGTTTGAGATCCACGAGAGAGATCATAGTACCAATCGATAAACGCAAGATGACCCATGAGGATCTTAGAGGGGCTCATATGACCTAAAGAGGGTCTATTTAAGTAGCCAAAGGACCACGAAAAGCTCAAGGGTAACTCAAAAAAGCCCATAAAAAAGCCTAACAATACCCTAAATGTTACATAAAATGAGTCTAGTGGTAGTTTAGAAGAATTGCATAGAGTACTTCGAAGGGGATTGAAGGACCCATGAAGTACCTTGAAGTGAGTAAGTTTGGAATTGTGTAGATTATCAACAAACGATCCATAAAAGAGTCCTCGAGAAGTTTTAAATGTTGCATTCTAGCATATGTTACACCCTAGAGTAGTGGTAGGAGTAATCACTCAACGAGTAATTGATTAAAGGTTTTATAAATTTAAGATGAACAATACGAGTCTATACCTCAATTACTTTACTAACCTATATGAATGATCGAAGTCATTAGTTGTACACCTGAAATTTCAAAATCAACACCATTTAGTTTAATCTTTTGATACGAGGACAAGAGGATTTTGAATCAAGAATCTCTTAATGAGTTAAACTCTTATTGATGAGCATAGTTAAACTCTTATTGATGAGCATATGGTACTTAATAGGAAAGTTTTGGACGTTATACCAATAGGTTTTTTTTTTTTTTATTAATGAAAATGAAATATATCGAATGAAAGCTATATTGATGAAGTTAGACAGTTGGAGAAACAAAAGGGACAGCTGGACTGCAATTAGTGGTTTTTATTATATTTTGTATTATTTAAAAAACGTCTTTATTATCTTTTACTGAAAGGGAAATTGTAATTTATTTGGGATTTTTTTTCTTTAATTATTGAGATTTTACTGTGTGGGGGAAATTGAGAGTGTGTAAACTAATAAAAGAAAGAACATTCCAAAATAAATTGATAGGGAATGGCAATGCCAGCTGGCGAGCTGAGTGGGATTCACCGAAAAACGCGTTGAGTTGCCGTCCATTCATTGTATGCAACATTTTCATACAAATTACAAAACCTTTTTCAGTTCATGAATTTTCAAAAATGTTAAACTCAAATTCCACGATGTTTCAGAAACACGTTTCGTTTTAATTGGAGGAAATTTGAGACATATAATTTAAAAATCTTAGACTGTTTATATTTATTAGAATTTAAAAAATAATTTTAATTTAAATACCTTTGCTTGGCTGTATTTTTTTCAGAAGTTTTTTCTTTCACTAACAAATTATCTAACCTTATTAACATTCAAAGTTCATATGTTATATTTTATAAGCACTCCAATTTTTGTAAAATAATATATATATTTTTTTTTTCAAAACGACACTTGAAAGGATGCTCCCACTGGGGTCACAAGAATCTCGGGGGCACCGCCTTGTAGTAGATGAGAGGGTCCTTCTTAATTTTCTTTCTTTTATTAACTATTTCTGTTTTGTCTGTTGAACCATCACACTCATTTCCAGCACAAAATTGTCTCCCAAACTTTTTAAAATTTTGATGAATTTTATTTTTGTTAACGTCCATTCCTTTGTATTTTCTTCTTCATTTTTCTTTTAACTTTTAATCAATTTATTAATTTCAGAATGTTTCTCGTTAATTTATTTTTCTCAAACCACACTCGTAAAAGTTCCATAAGAGTAATTAAGGTCCAATCCAATGGAGCAGCGACACGTAAATTCCGCCAACGTAAATGTGTAATTTTAATTAATCTTCCGGTAGTCAAAAAGTCAAAGGTCAAAGTTTCATCTCAAAAGGATCAGCGCAGGTTTCGTGACGAAATTTATCACCGGGCGGCACTTCCTTCCTGCACCAAAAAAATAATACAAATCGTAACACAAAAATAAATAAAAATTAAACTTTATGGTAACAAAATGAAATGAAATGAAATGAAATGAAATAAAATAAAAAAAAATACCTGGAATGGACACGGAATGAACGGGAAGGGAGTAAACGGAACACGTGAAACGACGGGGAAGAAAATCACGAGGACGGCACAGACGGAATCCCAACGCTGCACACATAACGGATTTGGAACGGTGACATTATTTTTCATCCAACGGCGTTAAAACCCATATGCAAATTGTTGGAAGATACAGATTAGTTCATGTTGAAAAGAGTAATCTTTCGAATTATAAGTTCATTGTTTTGTTGTTTCAATTTTGATTTTGTTTGTTAGGTTGTCAAATTTCAAAATAAAAATGTCCGAAATTCTCCTTCCACAGCAAATGATGTTATATGTACAATTGGTGAAAAATTCGTCGGTTTATCTTCTTCAATCCTCGGCCAAAAACCACGAAGGATTTCGACTGACGAACTATCCCCTCAGCGTACAAAACTCGGTGAGCCGACCCAGTACCGCTTCGAAATCAAAAGCTGAACTCATCACGAGTCACAAACTCAGTAAACAAACAAACACAATCTGAATTTTGATTCTACTAGATTTCACCACTGATTCCTTCTCGAAGATTATGCTCTGCGTGTGGTGTTTCTTTTTCTCTATAATTCTTAATCAGAAACGTTCACAAACCGATCCACTTCGTCGAACCTGAGATCATAAAGTTTTAGACATCACCGTACCTTCTGCAATTTCAAGCGTCGTCGGCTTTCGACATGACAGAGAGACGACTAGATCTAGGTTGAAATGCCGCTCTCCTTCTCTGCTGATGCGAAGAAGGACGAATCAGTGTGGTCAATGCTCGTTTCACCAACTCTCCTTCCACACCGCCGATTCTTACGATCGAATTCGCCATAGCCGACCTCCACATATTCAATCTGGTTGAAGGAAACGACACCATTTGACTATGGCCACCGCCACTCGAAACGTTTTTATGAAGACTACACCGGAACGAGCCTGGATGCGTGGTCGGAGAGCACATACAAGTCCTCTTGACGTTGGATACCGGCCTATTTTTCCTGGAAACGATAACCGATCGATTCGGAGAACTCGAACGATTATCAATAAAAAAACGGACAGAAGGCGTAAGAGAAGGAGATGAATACACATTAACACGGCTGGGAGATGTGGATCTAGTTTGATGATTATGAGTGGGAAAATCACGATGGTCATCGTGACGGAAAGCGGAAGAAGACGAGTAAAAGCTTGAAGATGAAGCAAACGCTGAGGGAGAAGAGGACAAAGAAGGAGAGTTACAGAATCGGCCGCCCGGTGAGAGTGACCGGAGCACCGGGCCACTGGATCTGGTTTTCGAGGAAGAAGATGAAGTCACCATTAGAGAGGAGAAGAGAGAGAAAGAGAGCGAAGAAAAAGGAAGAAGAAAGAAGAAAGCTCCTTAGTTGTGCTTCCCTCAAAGGGGCCCCTCGGGGCGTTAGTTTGGCAAACCTAACGATTCTCAAAGGCCGATTTTATAGAATAGAGAAAACGGGGTTAGATGGTAATTAAGAGAAAAACGAGGGCAGTTGTGGAAAGAAGTGGAGTCAGTTGACTTAACCATGGTATGGTTAAAGAGTGGTTAGGGTTTGAAGGTGGGTTGGGTTAAAGGAGCGTTGGGAATCTTAATCTAACGGCTGGAAGAGGAATTGGACTGAGGAAGAAGACGAAAATGGGAGCCGTTTATCCAAGATTAAGGAGGTGGCAGAATGTGCCACGTGTTAAGATGCTTCTGACAAGAAAAAAGGAGGGTGTGAAAGTACGAGAAAACCAGATAAAAAGTAGTTAATTGCAATTTGACATTGGATGAGGATATGCTAAAGCCACGGTATCCATTGCGTGAACTCCACGTAGTGTAACTGTAAAGTTTTCTCTTCCTTGTGATTTGTGACGGGCAAACCGTAATGTAAGTATCACCATTCTTCCAACACAAGTAAATAATAATAGTAATACCATTTCTTAAAATCACAAAATATTTAAATAAAATTATAACTTTAGTCTCCTGTAAGAGAATTGCGTTTGTTGTTCCATGAACTAGATCATTGATTTTTATACGCAAAATTTAATGACATTTATGGCTAATTAATGTGAATCTGGGGAGAGTTGGAAAGTAGAAAGAGAGAGAGAGATAGAGAAAAATATGAGAGGGATATTTAATTTTTCCTGTCTGACTTCGAGATCAGCTTGATTTTTAAATTTTCCACAATGAGGTTCAAATTTAATAGTGTTTTGTTTATGCTTCTACTACCAAATTTTTGTTTTATATCTAAAAATTTGAAATAAGACGCTCCGTCGGCTCGGCCGCATATTGTTGACGAAATTTTGTTGATTAAGTCGTTTTGTATCTGTATGGTTGATGTTTGAATATTTCGTGCGACATGTCGAAAGTTCGGGAAATGGAGGGAAATGGTAAATGTAAATAATAATAATTACGAGTTAAAGGCTACAGAACCGGAAAGTTGAAAAAACAATGAGTTGACAAATCCAAGAGAAGCGGGAAATCCGCAATTCTTTATTTCTTTTGGTGGATCGACAGCTGTCTCTTTTTATTAATTTATACCTTTTCATTCTTCACTATTTTCTTTATTTTATATAATTTCTATTTTAGTTCGAATCTCTATTAATTTAATTTAATTCAATATCATCAACGCCAAATTTCATTTATAATTATCTTTTCTAAGAAAAATTACTAGAAGATAGCATGCCAAATATTAAATTTCATTTATAATTATCAAGTCATAACTATTTATTCTTGATGAGATGATGAAGACCGGAAACTTTACCTAGATTCCTATCCTCACAAGCTTCTGATATTAAACCTCTTAAGGTGGAGCGTTTTTATTCTTTTTGAGTTATCTTTTCCAGAAAAGTAAATATTATTGTCTCGACTAATAGAACTACAACTACTACATAGTTAAAGTATAGTTCAAACACCTAATGTGCTTAGAGTAAGAAAATTTTCATACTATATTTACGAAGCAAATAACTTATGAGATTCTTTGGAGTGAAATTCAATAAATATATGTTAAATTTTTAAGTTTATAATGAACAACGACAATAATTGTTGGATAATCACGCTAAAGCCCACTAATAATTAGTGGAACGTGAGCTGTTAGGTTTTGGTGTTGGATGTAATTAGTTTATCAATAGAGAACTTTTCAAATCTTGTAAAAAGAAGTTGGTCTTTTAAGGGCCCGTTTGGTAACGTTTCTATTCTCTGTTTCTTGTTTCTTGTTCCTTGTTCTCTGTTTCCTGTTTCTTCTTTTTTTAGAACAAGAAACAGTAATGCTTTTGATAACTGTTTCTATTTTTTGTTTCTTGAAAAAAAAAAAAGAAACATAAACAAAAAAAGTGTTCGATAACTGTTTCTTGTTTATTGATTTTCTTCTAGATTTATTTTTTATTTTTCACATCTACTTCA
This sequence comes from Cucumis melo, assembly GCF_025177605.1. Lineage (NCBI taxonomy): Eukaryota > Viridiplantae > Streptophyta > Magnoliopsida > Cucurbitales > Cucurbitaceae > Cucumis > Cucumis melo. The sequence goes on along the minus strand of NC_066863.1, from coordinate 569,403 downwards.
ATTAAACATTAAACAAAAATATAGGTCTATCCATCAAACATAACAAATAAAATTATCAAAAGTTTATTCATTTAATACGAAGAAGTATCAATGCACGAATAAAAATAATAACATAAACATAAAATTATATTTATCCTTCAAATGTTACCAAATTTGATTGACAATATCATCTCTTACTCAGGCAATTTCTCTGTTTAATCCATCAATTTCTACAATCTCATCGTTATTTCGTGACATCTAGAATTTAATATTAATTTTAAAGTAAGTTATTATGTCTTCAATATTCAGAATTGAAAGAAACAAAACAAAATTTAACCTTTAACTCTTAACCTATGATGCTTTAGAGAAAAACCCACAACGAAAATCCAGATTTGCACAAAGAGAAAGATGAAAACTATGGATCCGACGAAGAGGAACAATCAGGCAAAAACTATGGATCCGACGAAGAGGAAGAGTTCGGGTTGTCGAGAAAGACGATGAGAGGTGAAGAGGAAGACAGTGTGCAAAGAAAAACGATGAGTAAAAGAGGAAGAGGATGATTATTTGGAGAAGACGATGGAGATAAAAGGAAAAGGAAACCAATAAAAATAATTGAAAAAAGAAAAATGAACCAATAAAAATAATTGAGAAAAAGGAAAATAAAAGAAATAAAAATAATTGAGAAAAATGAAAAGGAAACCAATAAAAATAATTGAGAAAAAGAAAAAAGCCAATAAAAATAATTGAGAAAAATGAAAGGAAAAAAAATTGAGAAAAAGGAAAAGGAAACAAATAGAAATAAATTGAGAAAAAGGAAACTAATAAAAGCAATTGAGAAACGGAACAGAAGAAACTACTTTTTTTTGTTCCCAATAATTCTTTATAAAATGAGAAACGTTTCTACTTTTTTTGAGAACGAGAAACAAGAAACGTTATCAAACACTTCTGTTTCTTAAGAAATGAAAACAGAAACAAGAAACAGGAAACAAGAACGTTACCAAACAGGCCCTTTTAGTTTCTAAACAAAATTTCGCAGGAGAAATTACTCTCCCAACTTCCAACCCTACTTCCATTCTCCAATTAATTTCCATCTATATCTCTCTAATACTTCAATTATCAGGTCTCACAATTTGATTTTAAGTCCGAAAAATAACGGATCAACACTAATGGTGGTCCGGTTCGAGTTCGTGAGAAGATTACAAGTATTCGGGAGCTATGAAGGTATATATGATGACTTCAAACCCTAATTCTATTATTAAGTTAGGGAGTTTTTAAGTCTGTTAATTTCTAGATTAGATTAAATGCAATTAAAATATTGTTTATTCGTAGTCTGTTACGCATGTCTATCGTTTCCATGATCATGTGGTATCATAAGATTATAAATGGTTTCTCATCACTACTCTTGTGTCAACCTTTTTATATGTAGTATATACATACACACATACATACATATGTGTGTGTGAAAGGATATGGAACCAAGGATAATATAATGTAGTGATTTAAAATTTTCTTCTAAAATCAAGTAGGCCCTGCCCCCATACTTAAAACATTAACAACTTAATTATATAATTTAATTAAACAGCACAATATTTTGTAATGGTATTTGACATTCTTATTGTCAATACAAATATTGCATTATTATTGATGCCACACTTGGTGTAATTGCAATTATGTGTATATTTTAAGTTTTAATTAACACAAAAAATATATATTGCTATTTGTAAATAAAAAAACAATACTGGCCTTTGATTCCCCCAGAGGGTTGGTTACCCTTATGCACTTGAAATATATACACCATATAAATATAAACTTGGCCTTCCCACTTTTCAACTAATTAATTTAAAATATATGTATTATTCAACGACACGTAAATGTTCGAAATTAATGTATTGAAAGAAAAAAAAAACAATTTTTTTAGGTTTTAAATCACAAGAAAGTGAGAAGGGTACATAATCGATATCGAACTAAGTCACATCAAAACATAAATAGAACTAAAAGATTTAAGAAAAGTTAGTTAAAGACACATCAACCAAAGAAATATATTTGATCATCGAAGAGAATCAGTTTGCTTTTAGATTGCTTTAAATGCTTCAAGCTACTAAGAACAACAAAGAAAAACTCTTTTAAACCAAGGATACATAGATTAGGTAATTCACGTCAAATGTGATAAATAACAACACATCTCAAGCCACTCTCAAACTTTATATCTAAAATGTTCACCTACACCAGAAATGACAAATATCCATCGTAACCAATATTATATTGCTTCTATAATTCTATTTTCATCTTTTCATTCTTGTTAAAAGAATGATCTATAATTTCTTAAACCTCATAAATCCATCAAAAACAACATCATATCAATGGAATATAGTTCAAACTAACTAGAATATGAAAGTTGATTAAAATGTCAGACATTTGAATCTTTACCCTTGACATGTTGTTGATCTAAAAAATTATATTACGTAAAATACAACTCATAGAAAATAATGCACACTTTTATCAATATTTTAAATATATAGTATAGTTACATATTACAAAAAAAAAATGGAAGGTGATGATGTAAATATTATAAAGTTTGGAAAGAGAAAGATTGGGAAAGAAAAAGTGGATAGGGAGTGGGAAGGAAAGGAGTAGAGAGAGCAAATCACATGGGAAGGAAGGTGGAGACATTAAAAGAGTGGTAGGGTGATTGGGAAGCAAAAGGGTGACATTGTTCCAATTGGCTCTCCCACTTTTGCACCTCATATGTTGTGTTTTTTTCTCACAAGTCATAGTTAGCTTATTTTAGTTCATTTGTTTATTTATTTTTATTTATTAAATAAGTAAACGAAGGATCGAACCCAAAACATTACAAAACAAGTGTGTGATAATTACTATTATATCAAGTTTACTTTTGTAGTAAACTATATAGTACTATCGAATATGTATACGTTGTAAGGTCGAACGATGTTAATAAAGTACATTTTAAAAAAAATTATAGTATGAATAAAAGGAATAGAAAAAAAAAATTAAATGGTTTAAAGTTAGTTTGATGGATTTTGTTATAATTTGTAAACAGTTTCAATATTTTGTTATTTTTTAAAATGTCACAAAGGAATGTGCGTTTTATTTAATATAAATGATGATGCATATTTACTATTTGTTATAATTTTTATTATTGACATTCATCATCTTTATTATTCGTGCTTTGATACAATATGATATTTACTATTTTCTTATCAAATTAAAATAGTCTACATACAAAACGTATATTATTATAAACCAAACTAAAATATTCTACTCCTTGAACATAAACTATAATAACTCACTCGTTTCTCCAAATACCTTCTAAAAATTCACAAAAGAAGAAGATAATGACCTTTTATATATATATATATATATATATATATATATATATATATATATATAAAATTTTATCCTCATCAACTTGAAAGTCAATGAAGATAGAGTTCAACTATTCATTCAACTTTATTTAATATATATATACATACACAATGATATATATTTTAAAATAAATATTGAAAACAACAAAACTACTTAAAATATTATGATAAATGACAGAAGTCTATGGATGTCTATTAAATTTAACAGACATAGATAGTAACAAAAGAATATTAATATATATCATTGATAGAATCTAAAATTTTATTATATTTTATAAATATTTTAATTTATAACATTATATTTAAAAATATTTCTATATTTTATATTTTAAATTTTATTTTAAGAATGGTTGTTATTTCTTAAATTCCGAATAAATAAAAAAATGAATGGAGCTAAAATATTATCTTAGGCCTTACGTGACGGCTGGACCCCCTACACTACAAACTCTATCATCTAAAAATATATGTTTAGTTCTTTAAAAAAGATTTTAAATGCATTAATAATTTTATTTATTATTGAATTTCTACCTTATCAAAACATTTTAGGTCCAATCTCCAATCCCAAGGCTTCAAGCTCTATCCAAAGAATTCAACCATTTGAATTTTTAATTAACTTCCATGGCTATAAAACCGTCTTAACTATTAAACTCGTATTAAAATAAAATAGAACTTTGACTATTGCAGTTAATTAAAAACTCTTAAATTTTTTTCCACCCCATTTATAAAAAAATATTATTTTATTTGTTGATTTATTGTTTTAAAAATAACTTTGATCAAAATTAAAATCAAATAAAGATCAATTAGATCATCAAAATTGAAATAACATGCAAGGAAAATCATCCACCTTCTTTTATATCTTTTGTGATTATATATCTTACTTACCTACTAAATAATAAGTTAGCAATCAAGAAATCTCTGGCTTAAATAATTCGTTTCTATGTAGAATGATACTTCAAATCAACACATCTCTTCAAGATCATGGAGCTATTTTGAGAATGTGATTAGATTACCATCCTCATCATAAGTAAAGATTCATTGATATCAATTTCGCCAACTACCCTCTTACCATTAACCAACTAATTTTTTCTGCCAAAGGAAACAAAAGAAATTTTATTCCCAAGAAAAGTAAGGTGGGCAGAGCAGAAACAAGAAATATCCTTTCTTACAAATACTTCCAACCCCTACAACCTTTCTCACCATCTTCTAACAAATATGTTTACTTTAAGCTTACTAATAGCTCTCCATTTTCCTCATCATCAAAGAAAATTTGTAACCATATATGCCTTTTTACTTCAGTAAAATCAATCTACAAGTAGAGCTACACTACCATTACTTTCCATAATCAAGCTATCACATATTATGATAACCAACTCTTCGTAGACTTCCTTTCCGAAACGCCAACCAACTACAACCGCTCGCATCTGTCCCTCTAATAAATGATCCTTATTTGAATTAACACAATCTAATAGTCTTCTTTTCTCTCCTTTAGTTCCCCTGCGATGCATACCAAACTATATGATAAACAACTTTTCGTAGACTTAGTTTCCGAAACACCAACCATCTACAACTGCTTATACCGGTCCGTCTGTTCCATAAATGAATTCAATGGCTGAATCACAAGCCAAATAACATGTTCATAACACAATCTAATAGTCTTCTTTTCTTCAGTTTAGTACGCCGGCAATGCATACCAGCAGTATAGAAAGAAGCTGGCTAATAAAGCAATGTCGGTTTTGAATGAAAGAATATCGAAAAATAGGTCGGCACACTAAATAGAATTTTGGCATATCATACATTCATGGAATTATGCGAAAAAAGTATAAGTAGGTCCTTAGATATAAGCTATGTTAGCAGTGGAAATAATCTTACATTTACACTTACAGTTTTCAAGATTCTTTGGTCCCCTCCAACTCCTCGTCAGTTGGTTTAGAAGTGAACCCTTTTCCAGAAGCACGATAGTGCCGTTCTCGACCATAAATAATCCATAATATCAAAGACAGCATAACAGCAATGGAGACGGTTGCTAATCCAACATAGACCCATCTGCTGTATTGTTGTAGACCAGGACAAAATTTTCTATGAATGTCATCAAATGTCTGTCGAACAAACGTGCAATCTTGAAGCTCGACCAAAGTAGGGCTATAATTTAAAAGTGCATAACTTAAATTAACTCCACTCGCCATCTGGCTGTACAAGCTTGGAGTCAACCGCCCTGTTGTGATGCATATATCACCAGTAGGCGAAACTTGGCAGACATAGTTGCCCCATACCTGCAAAATGAAAATAAGGCTTCTCGTTTAACATTTGTCAGTTAAGAATAATAATTGCACTATCCTATCTTGATTTGAGGGTCATATGTCTTACTTGTGTAGCATTTTGCAAGTCTACTTCACCAGAAGAACAAGTTCTTGGTGTCAAATCTGGGTGAAATGGGTTACAAAGAGTTGGCATAACCGGACCAGATTGGTTGAAGTACATAGGTTTGAAGTTCGGTGAAAAATTTATGTTGGAAACATTGGTGATCACCTCATTGACCAGATCGACAAGTTGTGCACTCACTTCCTTGCTTTTTAACAGGGTTTCTTGGGCAGTCACTTTATCCACACAGGGAAGAATGTCATCTAAGGCCGTATGCGCAGTAGGATTGCGAACCCACTGGTCCATTGCAACACAAGTATCCGCAGCCACGCTACATATCAAGGTGAACAATATATCAGATTTCATTGTTTATGAATCGAAGGACAAAGAGTGAAAAAAGAACGATAGGCTATTGATTCCATCTCTCCCTGCCCCTAGAAAGAAGGAAAGAGAAGACGGTGAACCCATAATTCAAATGCATATGTTCGTTTGTTTTCTATGAATGCTTAGATTCACGCCTAATAATTAGATCTACTAGGAACAAAATTTAAGCTTAGGCACCTTGCCGTAGAAGTGGAATTCTAACAATCAACTTCAGTACGAGTGAGGATTGTAAATATTTCTTCCAAATGAATGTAAGCACATGAACGACAAGAAATACTTTCGCGTTTTATAGAATTCACTTCATTTCATTTATGCATCATAAGATTGTATGAAGAAAGCTTACTTGTGGAGAACAAGGAATGTGCCGGATAAGATGAATGTCCCAGTTACAAGTAACCAGCCAGTTATCACCAGGCTGCAATAGTATACAACGCATCATGATGGTTGTTTAAGGAAATACAATGTGAAAATAAACTACTATAGAATGGCATACATGAAGAGAAGAAATGAAGAGCAAAAGGCCAAGGCCCCTTTTGATTACAATTTCACTTTTAGTTTCTGTTTTAAAAATGTATGCTTCTTCCCACCTAATTTTCGTACTAAGGTCATTACATTTTCGTTTTAAGGAACATTAAGAACTTTTTAGGTCAAATTATATAAGCAAAATTAGCAAGTTTTGAAAGCATTTGGGAAAGGGTGGATAACAGAAGGAAAAAACTTAGACGTGGGACCTATATGTTTCACTTACATGTAGACGAGAAGTTGCATACCAAATATGGAGAATACTGCAAGAAAAGTTATATCATACTAAAACGAGTAAGAATCACAAAAGGAATTTTCATAGGTAGAGGGAAATTAAGGAACTGATGAGCATGTTTAAAACTTAGAAAGAGCTTACAGAATCCAAGAAATGTCAGCAGAAGCATAATAGCTGCAACGATTATAAGAGCCAGACGACTGCGTTGTCTGAAGATTGTCAGCTCATGACCAAAATATGGGAAACGTTTAAAAAGGGAAAAGAGAAGTGAAGGCTACACGTACATAGAATCAAGGAGATCTTTTATGTCATTTGAGTTGTGCACAGTTTTGTCGTCAAGAATACTAGCAGAAGAGTTTATCTTTATCTCAATTTGATCAATGTCAGTTTGAACATCAGATGGCAGAAAAACTTGATCCACTCCAGTCTGTTTGGCTGCAGCAAAATAATCCGAAACATCACGAAGCTTTTGAGCAGTCAAATCTGCTTGACTTACAACATATTCCAATGTTTCTGATGTACTATTGTGAAACTTTCCTTGACCAGTGTATAAAATAACACATCCTATGCTGAAACACAAGATGATGATGCATAAGCTTTCCCCTCCGAGATAACAACCAAATACTTAACAAGTGGAAGAGAGAAAGACAAGATAATTACATTGATGCAATGGAGAACAGAATGAGGAAAAGAAGTGAAAGAGCATAAGCCATTCGAGAATAGCCATATGACTGCCTTCCGCAACAGAAGTAACAAAGAGAGACGACCAATAAGCAAAGCCCAAAACCCAAAAGCCAGGCTGCAGCAACAGCAAACAAAGGAACTGCCGTGAAGCCAACAGACTGTATCCAAATGCAGAAGCACAAAGTAAGAACAAAGACAGTGATATATCTTGGATGGAATGAAAATGCTAATGAATGGAATACCCTCTACGAGAAGTTCGATATTTAACTAATGTAAGAAATGCATCAACCACTAAATGATATGGAGATAAGCTTAAATTGTTTGCATGTCTTATATTGGACAGCAGCAGCTCTAAGTTTTCATATATTTTCCAAGCAATAGAACAAAAGTTGAATGTCCTTACAACGTAACTTCACAGAGGAAAAGCAACTTATGTAAAAATTTCAGCAAGGAATTGAGTTGGATGAACGAACTTACAGCCCAATAATGGCGGTCGCTGATATTCCACCCACTAGTGTAAGCTTGAAAGCCATTAAGAGGATCTTTTCTTCGAGTTCTTTCAGCTGCCAACACAAATAACGAGTACTCAACAGGCTCCATTGTAGGGCCTTCCACAACAGACCCACTCGGACTTACCCCAACAAGTTCCACACCGGAGTAATAGTCTTCAGTTCTCCATTCTACAAAATAATAGCCGTAAAAAGAAGAAAGCAGCTAGAAAATCAGTAACGATCCTTGTTTTTGTCCCTCTTTGTAAACGTTATCCTTTTCAGGCTGTTAACCAAAGACAAAAATCGAAACAACCCTTTTCACTAAATACGTTACGCTTTCGAAAAGAAACCAGAAAAAATTGAAAGTAGGAACCTGAGATAGGTGGAATTTGAGAATCGCCATGGGAGAAGGAAACTAAAGCAGGGGAACAGCAGAGTGAGAATGCAGCGAGAACTAGAACTGAAAATGCCGGTGGCCTATGACGTGGCATTTTGAGCCGTTTTTAGAGTGAGAAAGAGAGAAGTTTTCAACAATGGAGCTGATGCTTGATGCTTGCCGGTGACCGGAAAAAATGGTGGTCGGAAATGAAAACGGTGGCAAAGGGAATTAACAAAACGTTGGATATGCTTTGGATTTATTTTAGTTTTATTTGGGTGTGTCCTTTATTTCTCTGCTGTCCCACACTTGTAATAATAGTTGGGAATTTTTCTGACGAGATTACCCTTCCGTCCGTTATGATGGTTTTGGAAAATAATAACCACAAGAAGCATTTTTTGTTATTTGTTAAATTGTATATAATATGAACAAAAATTCTCATAAATTTCTATCGTAGGTTTCAATATGAAATTGTAACGTTATTCTTTACCTCCAAACTATTGTGGGTGTTTAAAACTTCTGATGAAAATTGAAAGTGTCATGGGTTTTTTTTCTTTACGAAAATAAATGATAAAATTTAAATATGATTGAATATCTATGCAATGTTAAGTATACTTGTATTTAAAAATAGTAAAATATTTTTATGAACGAAAAAAAGTAACTTTCTTAAAATTAGACCAAAAAAGGATATTCATACTATAAGCGGTAGGGAATCATGTTTGATCGATGCTATTTTTGTAGAGGTTAATATTTCTTCTTAATTAACTATTAGTCTCTTCTTTATAAAAAGATAGGATTAAGATCTAATATTATTCTTTTCTCTCGACGAAATTAGTTTCTATTTACATTTTTTTAATAAATAATAAAATACAATAACCACCAAAATAATTACTATTATTTAACTAATATGGATAAAAGAAAATATTTTAAAGTATGAATTTTAGGATTTATTAGAAGCATGGGAATTTAAGAACTATAAAAAAGTTTATAGACAAAAAGTTGGAGAACTAAAATCCATTGATTATTATAACCTAATTTAGATTTGGAAATTTACGGTGAAAAGGCGGGAAAGGTAGGGGCATTTACGTCAGAAGAAAAGACGGGCGGGGAAATTTGATTGGGCCATGGGATTGTGAAGTGCGGCCCAAATAAAGATTTATATTTCAAAAGGTGGTGGGTCCCACCAAGGCTCGACGTCCGATGAATGAATTTTTCTCTCTTTTTTTTTGTTGGCTTTTCTGAGTTTTGTTTGTCTGATTTTTGGAGTACGCAAAGGCCCATTAAGGCCCACTAATTCCGCCTCCCCTTTCGGCTTTCCATATACCAAATAGCGAGATTGGAAAAATAATATGAATATATATAAAGATAAACTTTTTGCTTACCTCTTTTATCTTTTTTGCGTTCGTGCTCTTCTATCCTCATTATTGGTTGTTTAATCTAATTCGATATAATTAGTTTTAACTATTCTTCCGTGACTTCCTCATACTTTGCCAATCTAGAAAAAAAAGGAAGAAAGAAAACATTAACCGTATTTATTATATTTTGTATATATTTCGATTCACCTTATTATGGATGAATTTAAGTATGAAGTCTTGTGTGAGAATATCGATGAACTCATGAGCTGAATGGATAGCGATAAATTCAATTGTACCATCACTTTTAATAAATCAAATATAAATATAAAATTTATCGTAAAGACCGTCAGAATGGAAGAAGTCAATAGTACTAACCTACCTTAAAGAAAGCCACAAAAGTAAATAATGTTGTGTATGAAGGAAGGTTTCAGATTACATTATGTTATGAGTTATGAATTGTTTTAGTCGTAAAATTAGGGCTTAGTGTGTATAAAAAGTCCATTGCTCCACATTGAAAGTGTAAAGAAATACAAATTTATACTCCCAAAAGCTCACATGGACTGAAATCTTAATTAAAACTATGGTTGATTTGGGTTTAAGAATGTTAAATGCATCAAAGACTTGAACATTTCACACTGATTTATTTTAACTAATCTAAATAGCATAATATGACGTAGTATGTAAAGATAATTATTAGAAAGAAAATAATCCCCCAAAGTTTCCTTTCCCCAAAAATGTGTTGAGAAAAGTGGTGTCCTTCCTGCCAAATTGAACCCTATTTTTTCAAACATCTGTCTTTGACTTTTTGACCATAGAGACAGAAACTGGGGCCCACTGCCCACGAAAATGGTTCATATTCGTGGGCCTCGCTGGCAATGCAACAAAGATAGGCCCACGGGAAAGCCCACATAAAAGCTTCTCTCTCAGTCTCCACTGCAAATCTATTAGGTATTTGTAAATCTGAAATGTGAACAGGGGTGTAAGAATAACCCGATCAACCCGAGAACCCGAACAACCCAACCCATATTATATGGGTTGGGTTGGGTTAGTTTAAAATGTGGGTTGGGTTGGGTTAAAAAAATTTAAAATTTTCGGGTTGGGTTGGGTCTCGGGTTGGGGGTTGAAAAATTCGGGTCAACCCAACCCAACCCGAATTAATATAATATTAATATATTTATATTTATATTTATACTTTATATTATATTTTTTTTAAATAAAAGATTTATTTTTAGGGTTTCTTTCATTTGTTGAAATTGAAAATCTTCAAACTTCAAAGGACAGCAGTAGCCTCACGTCTCCCATCCCAGTCCCTCCTCAGCCGTCATTCACATCTCCCCGTCGTTCACGTCTCCCCAGCCCCAGCCCAGTCGCCGACTCCCCCGACTCCCCAGCCCCAGCCCCGACGACTCAGCCCCGACGACTCCCCCGACTCCCCAGCCCCAACCCCGACGACTCAGCCCCAGCCCTAGCCCCGACGACTCGTTCACGTCTCCCCAGCCCCAGCCCAGTCGCCGACGCCCTTCACGTTCAGCCCCAGCCCAGTCGCCGACGCCCTTCACGTTCAGCCATTGTAACAGGTTTGTTCTATTTGAATTTTGAAATTTAAATTACATTTTATATAAATTATTGTTTGTATTTTGAAACATATTTATATAAATTTTGTTGGTTACCATAGAGATGATTGGAACTCTTTGTGCTTGGAACTCTTTGTGCTAAATAAAGATGTATCAAAATATAGGATTGGAACTCTTTGTGCTTCTCTTTAGTAAAAACTAAATACTTGAGATTTTAGACACTGGCCTCCTAAATAAAGATGATTGGATGTATCAAAATATATAAATAAACATATTTATATAAATTTATAAATTTTGCTGGAAATTACATATTTATATGAGTTGATTGGATGCTTGCTGGAAATTACATATTTATATGAGTTGATTGGATGCTTGCTGGAAATAATTGCGGTGATGGTTGATTGAATGATTGCTGGAAATAATTACTGAATTACATAGAGTGCTTGCTGGAAATAATTTTAATTATGGTTGTCGTAATTGTTTATATTGTTGGTTGATTGTGTGAGCTATCTGACTTTAGCTGTTATACTTATATTTTTTTGTTGGTTGCGATTGCCTTGACTGTTTAAAATTGTTGGTTCATTGTGTGGGTTATCTAACTTTAGTTGTTATATTCTTTTAGACCATGGAGACAAGTAGTGGACAACATAGTGAAACTAGCCCCAGTCTTAGTCCTAGTCCTGCCCCTTCCACTAATAACGCAACGGGAACTGTGAGTTCAAGTAAACCACCACTACCAGATAAGAAGAAAGTTAGAGCCACTAAGAAAACAACTTCCACGGTATGGGATCACTTCACAAAGTTGGAAGAGAATAGTTCTAGGTGCACATGCAATTATTGTGATAAAGAGTATTGTTGTGATACTACATCATGTGGAACTAGCACATTATGGAAGCACCTAAAAAATCAGTGTAAGAAGTACCCATATAAGGAAGTAGAAGTAGGACAAACTATTTTGACTCTCCAAACTTCCACTAGTGGAAAAAGTGGTAGTAACTTTGTGACCTCTCTTTTTAGTCAACAATTATGTAGGGAAGCATGTGCTAAGATGATAATTGTTGATGAGTTGCCATTCAAGTTTATCGAGAACGAGGGATTTAGAAATTTTTGTAGAGTGGCTTGTCCTAAGTTTGACCCTCCTTCAAGAGTTACAATTGCTAAAGATATATATCAATTGTACCTTGATGAAAAGAAGAAGTTGAAATCATTCTTAGTTTGCAATTCTCAAAGGGTATGTTTAACAACTGACACATGGACTTCTTTGCAAAATGTTAACTACATGGTACTCACTGCACACTTCATTGATTCAGATTGGGTTTTGCATAAAAAGATTTTAAACTTTTGTCAAGTTGCTAATCACAAGGGTGAGACTATTGGAAAGTTGATAGAGAGTTGTTTATTGGAATGGGGGATCGATAAAGTCTTTTCTATAACTGTTGATAATGCAAGTTCAAATGATGGGGCAATTTCCTATATTATGAAAAGACTTAGAAGTTGGAAAACCCTAATTTTGGAAGGAGAACTGTTACACATGAGGTGTTGTGCTCACGTAATTAACTTGATTGTAAATGAGGGATTAAAAGAAATGCACGATTCAATTGCTTGTGTTCGTAATGCTGTACGGTATGTTAGATCATCTCCTAAAAGATTGATAAAGTTTAAAACTTGTGTGGAGCAAGAAAAAATTGATTGCAAAGCTCTTGTTTGTTTAGATGTTCCAACAAGATGGAATTCTACATATCTTATGCTTGAGCATGCACTTAAATTTGAAAAAGCTTTTCAAATATTAGAGGAAGAAGAGTTAGATTATCAAGACTATTTTGCAGAAGATGAACATGGGAAGAAAAAGATTGGGCCACCAAGTAATTATGATTGGAAGAATGTTGAAGTGTTTGTCATGTTTTTGAAGGTGTTTTATAATGTCACTAATAAGATTAGTGGTTCCTTATATGTGACTGCCAATTCTTTCTTTCATGAGATGTGGGGGATTAATGATCTTTTAATTGGTTGGAGCAACGAGCATAACTCTATTTTACGTAATATGGCTATAAATATGAAGTCAAAATATGACAAGTACTGGGGTTCAATTGAGAAAATTAACAAGCTTGTATTTCTAGCTGTGGTGCTGGACCCTCGATATAAATTGGACTATGTTGGCTTTTGCTTTGGAAGTATACATGATGATGCTACGGTTAAAGTTCTTGTTGATGGGATTCAAGCTTATTTGATGCGTTTGTATAATTGTTACAAATCACAAAATGGTGACTTTGCCTTTCGTAATGATTTGAGTGGTCAAGCTGTTGTTTGCGAACAAGTTGAATCAAGTGATAGTTTAAAAGTATTGAGTTCGGGAACTACAATGGAAACTGACGCGAGTTGTAGAGTATTATCACGCTACAAGAGAAGAAGACAAGAACAAAATACTTTAGAATTGAGGAATGATGTTGATCGGTACTTATCCGACCCTTGTGAGGAGCTAAATGATCAGTTTGATGTTCTAACTTGGTGGAAATTAAATGCGGTCAAATATCCAATTTTGTCAAAAATTGCTCAAGATATTTTTGCCGTTCCGGTGTCTACTGTGGCTTCTGAATCTGCATTTAGTACTGGAGGAAGGATTCTTGATTCTTTTAGGAGTTCCTTATCACCTAAAACAGTGGAAGCTTTGATTTGTACACAAAATTGGATTCGTGGCAAAACAACCTTATTGGATCTTTGTCCAGAGCTTGAAGAAATGGAAATTTGTGAAAAAATTGAGAACGGTAAGTTTTGTACTCTCCAACTTTTATTTTTATTGAACATTGTATTCTTATATAGTTATATTACACTTTATAATTTTATTTTGTGTTTTTAGATAATATCAAGTCCTCCATCACATCATCAACGTGATCTAAGCATGATTTATGGGTTGACAATTTTCATGGTAAGTTGATTACTTGTATTTTCGTCATTTCGTTTATTTTATATATTTAAACTACTAACTTGGTATGTTTTTTTTTTTTCAATTTTCAGGACAAATTTGATTGCTTGGGATGCTTATTGGATTTTAGAAATTTATATTTGGCTTCTCTTATGTTTAAGAACTTTTTTATTCCTTTATTATTAAAGTTGTACTTAGTGTTCTTTTATGAGTAATTTGTTTGGATTTATGTATCTTAATGTTCTTTGAATTTGTTTGGATTTATGAGCTTTATAAACTTTGGTATTTAAAAATTTAAAAAGAAAAAAACAACCCGACAACCCAACCCAACCCAACCCATATTTTATGGGTTGGGTTGGGTTGGGTTGGATACATAATTCGGGTTATTCGGGTTGGTAACCCACCCAACCCGAAAATATGGGTTGGGTTGAGAATATCTCCCAACCCAACCCAACCCAACCCATTTACACCCCTAAATGTGAATAACGCTTTGTATATTCTATATTGGACCTTTTTTCCCAACTAAGAATAAAATAAAATAAATTGACATTTTTAAACACAGCGTCACATTCGTTGGTGTCTTTAATAGATATTTATAAACTTCTATCGTTGATAGAAGCTTATACTTTGTAAATATTTTCAATAGTATTTTTTTTTAAATAAAACCAATATTAATTAACAACTATCTCGTTCAAAATACACTACTTGCAAATATTTTTAAACATAATAAACTAACGAATATTAGTTTAACGAAAAAAATACCTGTATACGTCGAAACTATATACCTAATAGTGTTTTAATTTATAAATAACAAGTAAATATTTATTTTGATAATTATTTATTTATTAAAAAAACGTACAAATACTACTTGCAACTACTAGGTTTTTTTTTTTTTTTTTTTTTTTAACTTTGTTTATACATCTTTAAGTGTTTTCAAAATTTAAGCCAAATTTTTAAAATTCAACGGTGTTTGGTAATTAATTGACTATTAGTAGTATCATGAACTTAAAAAAAGGGGTGTGTTTGACATTCTATAGAATGTTTATTTGTTTGTTTTTACAATTTATTTTGAAAACAACATTCTTCATTTAGTTATTATGAAATAGAAATAAAGAGAAATTAAAAATACAATCATCTAATAAAATAAGAAATTTGTTTGAAAAGTATATAAGAAAGCTTTGAAATTAAAATTATAGGTTTTGTTTAAACGTCGAAGAACAAGTTCCTTAGCTGATTAGACATCAACATAGAACCACATAGAATGTGAGATAATAATTTTAGAGTACTTTTTACTCGCAATAATGATTTGTTTCACTCCATGAAATAATGCATAACCAAACGTCTAAGCGTACTTTTTATTTTCACTTCGTTAAAATTACTTACAAAACATAAATTAATTGAAAGATCATGAAGAACAGTTTTTATGTTGAGCAGCAATAATATATCCCCAATAAAATCTAATTCTCATTGATACTTTCAATCTTTGAAATCTCGCCTGCAAGTCGCCGGTGCCCTGCCCCGGGAGGCCATAGCCTCCATGTAGAAGGCTTGCAGCGTCGTCGAAAGCGGCGGAAATGAAAGCTTCCCTTGAAGAAGGGGATTAGCTTCAATGCATTTCTTGATATTTTCCATCACAACTTTTCTTGCTTCTTTCATATTTTTGTAACTTGAAAGCAATATGTGAGACCTGCATTTCATGAAGAGTGATGACATATCATGTTTTTGAAAAAGAAACGCTATATATTTGGTCCTTTGATTACAATTTGGTATATCTATAATTTGATTAGATCATTAATCTTCTTAAGATTTTTGTTAAATATTGAACACGAAGAAGGTAATCAACAAAATAAATTAGGTTGACAAAAACAACTCTAAAGATATACAAGAGCAGAAAACCGATTAACTAAATTCGACGAAAACTTTAAAATTCACAGGACTGAATTTTAATTTAGTTAAAGTTTAAAATTTGGTTTTTAAAATATAAAATAGGACCAAATTCGTAATTTAAGATTAGGGAGAGAAAAAATGATAAGGAATTTGAAAACTTGCATAAAATTGTCCATTTGGAGTAGCTCAAAAGCTTGCTGGACCAACCCGGGATTATATTGGTCGAAGATTTCGATGTCCTTTTCAACCACTTCACGAGCAACCTCCCGCTCTCCACTGCATATATATAGTTTTCATCATCGTAAGTTTGAGTTAAATTATCCTTGTAATCAATCAATCTTCCAAATATTTTAGAATAGATGTAATTAATTATTATTAAAGGACGTAGATCAGACGTACTCTGCTAGTGCTTCAAGGAATTTGAGCTTTCTAATCCCAAAGTAGATCTTTGTGGAATAAATATTATCGTGAATATCAGTGAATCCACAAAGGTAGCTTTCAGCCTCATTATAAGCACAACAGTTCAACAACTCCTCAAAATAAGTCATGTTGAAGAACAATCCCGTTTCACATTCCAATCTACAAATAAACCAAACACAATATCACCATTTAAACGTACGTTTGAATATACAAAATAATGACAATAATTATTCTTACGATCGAGCGGTCTCCGAGAGGTTTTGGTGGTCGAGGAATTGGAGGATGAGGAAGAGCAAGGCACGATCGGGATCGGGGTCGGTGGCCATATCGATGGCGGAAGAATGATGAAAGGAGAGAGGTGGAAAAGGGTGGCCGGAAGAGGTTGAATTTATAAATGGGAATTTGGGGCCACCTGCATTATTTGTCATTCAGTGTAAGTTGTAACCGGCGAATAGCATCACCTTCTTTACGTGAAAGGGAAACTTTTTATGAATGGTAACTTCGCCAGGATGGAACCATATGGCAGTATGACCGACACGTGTCTATGTATGATGAGGTTGTAAATTAAATGTAACTTCTTAATTGGAAATATAGTATTTGTTAAAACAATTTTTTTAATAAATAAAACAATATAATTATTGCTGTATTGCCATTTGAAGCCATTCATATGTGAAATTGGGGATGAGAATGAGGGTTTTCTTTTCTTTTTGTAACGGTTACTTTGGAGGCTTTAATATGGTAAGGAATCTGATGTTGGAACTCTACCATATGAAATAATATACATAAACACATAAATACTACCATTTTAATTAAATGTATACTCCTAATTAAAATTCCGCTAAGTTTGAATTATGTAATTTAGAGTTTCAATCGATATCGTTTTTTTAATATATTTATAAGTAAGTTTTTTTGGATATTTCTACTTCATCGACTAATATACACGTGGGTTATGCTTTCTTGACAATGAAAGGAAAATTTTACTCTTTTCGCGTAGAATAATGCTTCTCTCACTTTTGTATGCGTTTAAAATTCACTGTTTTTCTTAAACATCCATCGTTTTAATATTCGACAAAATTTTAATTGTGATATTGATTTTTACTGAAAATATATATTACATATACAAGGGAGTTTATATTTAATTGATTGTTACGGTTTTTATATAACTATTCTGTTTTTTTCTTTTTCTTTTTTTTGTTAATATATCTATTAATTTTGAAGAAAAGTAATAAAAATCACTCATTTTAATATGAAAATTTAAGTTTAAGTTTATATTAATATGTAAATTAACCATTTAATAATATTTGTCAAAACTCACTGGATCGAAGAAAACATAGTTTACTAAATTATTCGATGGTAATTTGATATAAGGTAAATTAGTTTTAATATATTTTTTATTAGTGAATTAAATTATGGGGTGGGGAGATGAAATATCGCATATGATTATCGTCGATTATTATTAATCTAAATAAATATTTTTCTAAAGATAAATGTATTTTAAAATAGATCAGATTAGCACATATAATTTTCACGACAAACATAATTAAATGATCATTAGTATATTTTTGTCGTTATGCAATGTATTAACTAACTATATCATTGATAACATATAGTTATTAATTGTTGCCGTTAATAATAATCATGACGAACGATAATTTATTATACATATCTAAAGAGTTGTACATCATTAAAGCTAGAAACGGTTTTGTGTTAGGTCAATCACACTTTGAAAGAAGACCAATTTGTATGATCCCTAGCTTTTCAAAATTTATATTTTGAGTTCACAAGTTTTTAACAATAAATGTGTTTCATGCCTAAGTTTTCAATTTTTATGTTTTTAGTCCTTGAATTTTAAAATTGGTTGGTCAAATATCCCCTTAATATCAATTAAATAAAATGCATGTATATATAATTTTTGCCCTTACAACAATTCTTTTTACATAAAACATACATACATACATACATACATACACACACACACACACACACACACATATATATATATATATATATATATATAAAGAATTTCAATTATATTAGTTAAATTTTATTTTTTAAAAAAAAAATTCCATCCATGAAGTCAATTCTCTCAATTTCAATCTTCAAATAACTTTTGCACTCTATTTAATTTAGTGATAGAAAGTGAAGCAATTAAATAAAATAAGAGAAATGTATATCAAAGTTATGGAAACAAAATATAAAGGAAATGTATATTAAGTTTTATATAAAGATATATATTTTATAAGAAAAATGATCAAAAATAGAAAATTTAACAAAAATATTTATGCTTATATTTATGCTTCATTGACAAGTGTAATTAATGGTTTTGTTATATAAATTGTAATAAGTTAGTCAAACTTTTTTATTTTTTAAAAAAATCTATTAATACAAAAACAATTTTTGGAATTTTCAATAATATATGTTTTTTAGTTATGGAATTTTGAAATGGGTCGAAGTAAATTCACTTTAATCTCAATTAAATAATATACATGTATAAATAATTCTTCCCTTTACAACAACTTTTTTATATTTAGAGGAAGATATTATAAAATAACAATATAAAATTTCCCTTTCAAAAAAACAAGAGAACGATATAAATTTATTGTGATTTTAGTTAATTGTTCCAGAAAATAAAAAATCATAATCAAAACAAATATATATATATATATATATATATATATATTTATAGCAGCAGAAGACCAAAAAACTAAAAACCACCTTGAGGGATAAGGCAAATGACAAAATGAAAATTCTCTTGTAGCATAAAGACCAAAGTAAAAGCTACCTCGATATCGATTTGCCGTGCTAAGGGAAAAGCTACAAGTCTCAGGATTAGCCACGATGTTCAAGGGGAAAAAAAAAACCCCATTTGACAAATTGTATAGTACAATCCAAAAATCTGTATCAATTCTTCCTTCCATTGCAATAACCGTAACCGATACATAATACATTACATAAGTAATCAAAAATAATACAAAGGCATCAACAAGGATGGAAATGATTCTACCCAAAGAAGATTATTCTTCATCGTAAAGCAAGAACGTATAATATTCATAACAGACAGACAACATTACCATTTGTAAAGGTTATAGGAATGGATATCAATAGTAGCCATGGAAAAAATGTTGGAAGTTTCAAATAATCCATCAGAGATATGAAACCACATAAACAAAGCTGAGACAAACGGAAGGAAAAAGGCTGCCTTAGCAGGCCGATCTCTATTTGTTCTTCATTGAAAAAGAACAGAGAAAAAGATCAAAATGAAGATGTTCATGTTAGCTAGCTAAAAGAATACAAAAAGAAGATAAAAAATCAAAGAGAGGAAGAAGAAGAAGAAGAAGAAGAAAAGAATAAAGTGAAGAATGGTTTGTGTGTATATATATTAAATATATATATAGACTTAAAGACTTGGTCATGAGTTGTCCTATTCATGCAGACGTAGAACCTGACACCACCTGCCACTGTCCTATTCCCTCTCTATTTTTTATTCAGCTTTAATTCTTTTATATTTTTAAAGAAATTAGGACCCTTTTCTACTCATTTGTGAAACTGAATAAGAAAGTGCAGTGGGAGATGTTAGATAGAAAGCAAGCAAGCAAGCAGCCCCAGAGAAAATCTTCTGATAGAAAATATTTAATTTGTCCTGTTGTTAATTTGTTTGTCTTTTGTGTGCTTTGTCTCTTTTGCATTTTTAGCCCTTAGCTTCGAAGTTTCATTATGTTCTTTAGTATAAATAGAAAGCTATGCTCTCTGATTTGATAAGAAAAAATATACAGAAACTGTTGCTCTATAGAAGCGTTTTTGTGTTGCTTGGCCATAAAAGAAATTTTGTGTCTCTCAAAGGGCAGTTTGTTGATGTTTTGATTGGCAGAAAAATCTTCTTTTATGATTTGATTGTTATTTTGTTTCCTCGTTGAGTCTTTACTTACTGTTCTCCCAAATGTTGTGGGATTTGTCCTTTTTGTGGTTGTTGGCCTCAATGGCTGGTTGGAATATATTGGCTGCTTTACGAGTCTGCCCTAGTGTGTTGAATAGAAAACCTAATTGTGTGCTGATGTTCGATTTCGATAGATTGTTCAACATTAATCGAGAAGTTGAAGTATAGTTGTTAAAAGGAACCTAATCCGATTACATCTCCAAAGAACGATTATACATTATACCTAATTTAATTTAACATATTTATAATAAAAATTATTATTTGTTGCGAATATAGCAAAAAATTTAGATTTTATTCGTGATAGAAATTTATTATCCGCATTTATTCATGATAAAATTTAAAATTTTATAATATTTTATAAATGTTTTCTAGAATAGTTGCTTTTCAACATTTTCCTAAATATAATTTGGCCGGAAGAATGGTTTTTTTTTCTTATTGTTTACTCTAACTCGAAGACAACCCCTCTATTTCCTTCTCCATCCCTCTTTTGAGTCCACCTCTCTTTCCTCTTCCTCCAAACACCCACGTCACTGGCGGCGACGCCTGCTGTTGCAGATCAGGCGGCGTGAACTGAGTCCGGCCGAGACGGTGGTTACCCAAACGGCAGTCACCTACCGGGAGCCCTGCAGCGAATTGTCAGCTTCGCAACCTCCGTGAACAGTCTGGTCATTTTTCCCATTTAAGGTGAGGTTTAATATTTTAGTCTTCGATTGATTTGTGTAAGAATTTTTTCGAAATTTGTTGTTTGGGATTTCAAATATTTTGTTTAAATAACCTTTGGAAGTAGAATAGTCTGCTGAGTGAAATGTTTTGTTTGGGTCTCAATAAAATAATTTGGAAGCAAAATTGTGTAGCAATGAAGGAAAACGGAGATGGATCAATGAAATCCATGAGTAAAGATGAAGAGAATGTGGTAGGTTACCACAGCAACAACGTAAAAAAAGTTAGGTTAAATTCAACTCTCGCTGCTCTGCTTGACGATCCTATTCTCGCCGATGTCCCCAAAAATCCCACCCTATCGCACGTCGACACTCTCATCAGCCTCGAATTGGGAAGCGCCATGCGTATCTCCGTTCTTAAGCTCGATGGCACTGCCATTGGTACACACGTTTTCCTAATGTTCCCTTCTCTTTCTCTGTCTGGCATTTTCACAAACACCTTGTTATATGAACAACTGAAACTCAATTCACCATCTTGTTCTTTGTTTAGATGTGCTGATCATGAATTCTGCGACATTGAAAGACTTGAAGCTTGCAATCAAGCAGAAAGTAAACGAGACGGAACAATCCAAGATGGGGCATCGCCACATTTCATGGTACTCTTTCTTGATAGCTCTCTAACCCAATCATTCAATGATCGCTGTTCATTGATTACAATTCCTTCGCTTTTGGATTTGCAGGAAACACGTATGGGCAAATTTTTGCTTAGCACACCACAACGAGAAGATTCTTGATGATAGCTCAGTACTTCAGGATTTTGGAATCCGTAACAATTCTCAGGTTGGATTTTTAGTAGAGTTGGAAGTATTTGAAATTTATCTGAGTTGAATCATTCAATCATTATATACAATGAACAAAAACTTGTTGCAGGTGCGTTTTATCCCATACGTTATGTCAAAGAACTCCAGAACACATTCTAGGAGGAGAAAACACCGATTCTTTCATGGTCTCAACAAATGTGCTTGAGCTTCCAGATGCTTTGGAGGATGTTTCTCTTCAACACAAATTCAGTAAGCTTGAGTTCCATTACAATTTTTGTAACTGAATATGAACTTTAGATGAATGTGTTTATAGGAACTTGACCCTTCCATGTACATTTAACATTATGATATGTAAAAATGCAAACTAATATCTACATGATTAGCAAATTTTTGTTGTTTGTGGAAATTTGGTTAATTTAAGTGGAAAATTGAATCAAGCTATTCCTTCCCAACCCCAACAACAAAAGGATCTTTACTTTATCTCATAAACTTGTTCTCATTTAGCTGAATTGTTATGGATATTATTTATTTCTGATCCGTTGTTTCTAATAATCACTTCTTTGCTACTGTTCTCTTGTTGTTTTATTTTCCTCCCTTTTAGCCACGTTTATTATATTTTAACTTTCAACTTTGGTCTCTATATATTAAACTTTGGTCTCTATATATTTTTTAAAAGTTAGAATTGATTCTTTTGTTTTGATAAAACATAATATAACCATATAGTTTATTGATAAAATCTTCATAATTAGTGTTAACTTAGGTATTAAATTCTAGTTATATACTATAAAAACTAAATTCAAACCTTTTCATGATCAAATTTGTAATTTCAACTACTAATTATTTGAAACTTAGCACCAATATCGTTTACGTTTTAAAACTACTACTACAGTATGTTCTTAAGAATACCAAACAAAATTATGACATAGAGGACTTGACATTAATCTAAACCAAAATTTCGAATCCGTAAACAAATTCTACTCCAATATAAAGCCCAATGAAATAATGCAACTTTACATTGTTTTTTGGTTTTAATAAATTAACCATATTTTAATACTGACGAAGCCTCTCGTCTCAAGCTCAATTAATTGGCTTCTTCATCCTCTAATGGAAGGGTCTTCATTCAACATCTTATGTTCTTCAAGATTTGGGGTTGTATATAATGAACTTTCTTGAACTTTTGTCAATATAAATGGTTTTTAAAGCAAAACCAACCATCAAATGGCAGTTCCAAGAGTGAACTTTTGTAAGTGACTGTAAAATCTTGTGGCCAAGCACTATAGATATGAGAGAACCTATGGTTTGCCAAGTAAAGTTAGGAGGATATAAATATGATATGATATGATATGATACAAAATCTATATATCATATTAAATTTAGCAGATCCCCAAAAAAAAACCTAAAAATAGACTGCTGAATTCTCATCCTCCTTTGTTACTACTAGTCTCCATGTTTTGAATAGTTAGCTCCATCAACATCTGTTCCCATCCTCATTTTCTCCTTGTACTCCTTCAACTCTCTCCTGTATCTTTCCTTATCTTTCAACCCAATGTTCTGATAAACCTATAACACAAATCAAATCAACCAAATAACTTTACGACTCTTTAAACTAAAGAGAAAAAGAGAATGTATGAAACACATACATACCATCCTTTCTTCAGGGCTAAGATTATTCCAAGACTCTCCGATCATCTTAGTGAACTCCCTCTCTCTGTTTGGATACAGAGATTTAAGCTTATAATGCTTCTCGGCAAAGAAGAAATTATACCCACTTCTATTCGGTTTCGGATGATTCGGATCTCCCTTTCTCCGGCTCCTCCGGTGCCGTCGACCCGAATGTCGATGTCTCCCGCCGGTATACGGTACAATGGCGTTGGTAGATAGAGGTCGGAGATCCGATGGAGGTGGCTGCTCTGGATGGTAAAGAACTCCTCTTAAAACCTCAGATCCCAATTTCACAGTTACAAGATAACCACAGTCGAATTTGCCATCAATTGTTCCGGTAACTGAAAGAACAAGTAATATACATAAGCCCAAAAAGAGAAATTTAAAAAGAAATGGTCAGAGTGGCAATAATTTGTTGAACAAGTTGAGTTATATAGAAAAGCCAAGGCATTGGTGGAGAACTGTTGAGCTTTTACTGCTTGACCCCACGAAGGGGAATTAAAAGAAGTGAATGAAGTGAAAAAAGGGGTGGTTTGTCACCTTCAGAAGGAGGGCCAGGGGAAAACGACGTAGTTTTGGGAGTATATTCCACTAGAGCCAATTCGTTTTCACTGGTAGGGCTACCAAAAGAAAATGGTGCTGTTGTAGTAGAAAGACAAAAGCCAAATCAGATTTTTAAAAAATCCAATGTGGAAAAGAAATGGATAAATGAAAGAAGAAAAAAAAAGGGACCTTGAGGGACACAAATGGGGCCCTGCCGGCCGAACAAATAAACTTGCTCGTAATGGTAAAGAAGACTTAGATAATGTTTTCTCAATACAAATGAAGCACTTGTAGTTGTAGGAGAAAATTTAAAAACACTTCCAACTTCTCTCCATTTCTTCTCTGCAACAACCTAAATCCGCCATGAAAAAGAAAAAAAAATAAAAAAAAAAACCAGAGTCAAAAAGCTTCATTAAATAAAACCAAAATCCCAAACCCCAAAACTTACTTTTTCATGCCCTCCTCTTCTTGTAACTTCCGAATACAAAACATGCAAGTCTAGTTCCTTCCCTCCAATCACAGGAATCCTTTAAAATATTCAACAAGTAAAGATAAAAGTAGCCATTAGTAAACAGGGGAAGGGAAAAAGTGTAAAAGTGTAAAAGTATTGTGTCTTTTGGTTATGTAGCCGCCATTAATATCATATTATGAAGCTTTAGAAAAGAACAAAAATACTCACATGAACTTTGTGTTCATCATAAAATGGAAACGGCGCAAAGTGTCCCAAAAAACAATGGGGTCGGAAATAACTTCATCGTGTGTAGCAAGTGGGGGTGGATAATGCTTATCGAGGCCGCCGTTCCATGTTTTGGTTCTGGCCGGCGGTGACATGGCTGGAAAAAAAAAAAAAAAAAGAACAGAGAAAATAAGGAAGGAAGAAGGAGAGTGAGAGAAAGTGAGTGAAGAAGAAAGGAAAGAGAAAAAGTAATGATGGTATTAAAGAACATATGATTTCCAAGATAAAGTAATTAAATTGAAAGAAGAGAGAGAGAAGGGAGGAAGCTGGAATTAAAGAAGATGGTTGGAAGCGTGAAAGGCAACTGTTGTGCAGAATTGGCTTTTTCTGAGAGGAATTTGGGCAAAGACCAGTGAACAAAAAGGAAAAAAATTTAATAAATAAATAAATAACATTTGTAATTACAAATTATATTAATTAATATTTGTGTGTGTGTATATATATTTTAATGTGTTTGTAATGTTGTTGAGTCGTGTGATTGGAAGTGTACAGAGAGAGAGAGAGAGAGAGAAGGAACGTTGACATGCACCTGGGGACTACTTTTTGGGTTTCTGAAGCATATCTCTGGGGGAAGATATTTGAATTACACTTTTTTTTGGGGCTACGAGTTAATAATATTGACTCCTACCATTTCACTATTTAGACTCGAAAGTACCCTACACAATCCCAATTCTAGGATTTCAAATTACAATATTCTTGTCCAACTTAAAACAAATATTCCATCTTAGGAGTGTTTATAGTATTGATGAAGTTATTTATTAAAAGTACAAACTTGATAAAAAGGATAAAAACATGTTGTTTATTGATAAATGTGTTACTGTTGTAATCTTCAAGGTGTATTAATTTATCATCTTTCAAATGCCATAGTGAGAGACTTACTCACATGAACTTGGTAAAGCTGCTGGTGGTTTAAATGGCTACAAATCATAAATTTGAAGATTATAAATTGAAGTTTTTTTTTTTAGAGAGAAGAAAGAAAGAAATAAATAAATAGGTGGATTGTATGAAGAAGTGATGAGATGGGTCCCGTTTTGAGGTCGGGGTTAGGTTCCCTATCCACTGGCTGCATGTTTCGTCCCTCCATGCATAACCTGCACTGAGTGGTCTAT
This sequence comes from Cucumis melo, assembly GCF_025177605.1. Taxonomy (NCBI): domain Eukaryota; kingdom Viridiplantae; phylum Streptophyta; class Magnoliopsida; order Cucurbitales; family Cucurbitaceae; genus Cucumis; species Cucumis melo. The sequence goes on along the minus strand of NC_066863.1, from coordinate 543,371 downwards.
ATTCCCACTTCCCTTCAACTCTCTTTTTCTTCTTTTGTTGCTGTCTCTATTTATTTTCATCACTCTTTATTTAATGGATTCCATTTCCAACATTAAAACCCTCTCTTCTTTTTCTTCTTTTCAATTTGTACTGGAAAAATAATGTTTGTTTTGACAACTCAATCCTAATTCAAACACATTAAAATTGTCTACAAGTAAACTAGTGCGATATTGTTTTGTTTTATATGACCGTATATACCCATGCTTTATTTACATAAAAACAACGCCATAGTGAAATATTTTACTGATCTATAACTTCCAACAAATATTTGTAGAGTTTATATGAAGTGAAATAATATTTCAGTATTGAATATAAATAAATTGTATGAATGGAAGGTTGAATTTATTTTGAGTATTGATGTTTGTTTGCGTTATAAGTCAAGTAGAGTAGGCAGTGTGATAAGACAATGCTGTGTACAGATTGTCTATGCTAAATTACTGAAAGAGGGATTAAATTTCTTATTGAATAAGTTGCATTATAATAATATTTTTTTATATGAAAAAAAAAAACATTTGCAAAAATATAATAATAATTATTTAATGTTTAAAAATAAATAAATAAATGGTAGTAATATTATTGTTTTTGCATTTGTGAGTAGCCGAACTTATTTATGCATATATCGACCATTAATGGAAAACATCAGTTTTTTTTTTTTTTTCGATGTCTGCCAAATTAGCAGAACTTTGCAAAAGAAAAAAAAAAGTCTATTATTTTCAAGTTATTTGATTAATAATTAATATATCAATTTATTTTTCATTAATGGAAATGTAAATCAAAAAATAATTTTTTGAAGAGCAACTGCTGCTGAGATAAGTAATATCATCAATTGGGTAACTACCCAATAACCATTAACCATTATTAATTCAAATTCAAATCTTGTATGTAACCGTTAGCATTCCTAATGTATTTCCTCCACTTTAACCGTTTTTTACTGGCTCCAACCATTAAACACCACGTGGCATTAATAATATTAATTATCTGTGAAAGATATAACACAAGTCAACAAAATGGGCATTTGGTCTAGTGGTATGATTCTCGCTTTGGGTGCGAGAGGTCCCGAGTTCGATTCTCGGAATGCCCCTTTTTTCTGTAAATGTTAATTTTAATAGTTTACTTTTTTAAAAAATTATTTTTGCTATACTTTCTAATTTTTTTTATTTTTCATTAACGTTAAATATAGGAAACAAAATTGAAATTTTTTACAAAATACATCAAATCCTATTAAATTCTTTAAATTTTTTTTTTATTCTTTTTGTTATATTTTATAAATAATTTTAATTTTTATCATCTATAAAAAAAATTATATACTATTTTATTTTATTTAATTAGATTGATAATAAACGCCTACTAATTAAACTCAATCAAAATTGATATATTATGATAGAAACTAAGTTACAAGTATTTCTAGTCACATTTTACAATATATTTGAGCTAGTGATTTCAAAATCTGTAATTTTATTATATTTTTTATTTTATAAACTGCTTTTATAATGACATTTAAAAGAAAAATCTAAAATGACCTAAAACGAAGGGTTATCAACATTTTCGTTTGAGATTGACCATACAATATTGACGAGCTAAAATTTTATTCTAGATCATCGATAGAAAATTATAGGTCTTGATTTTTGTTCAAAATTTTAAATATTTTTACTATGATTGAAACTTGTTTCAAATGTTAAAAGTAATATTACATGCTTTGAAATAATATGATTATCTTTCAAAATATTGATAGCTATAAAAGTTCGTGAGTGTTTTTTTATAATATAAACTTTAAAAAGTATGTGGTTTTCGCACAATAATATGTCATCTAATTAATTTGACCGTGTATGTTTTGTTCAGTTAAACGTACTCAAATGGTAATGTATTGCTAAAACGAGTATGGACCATTTTGTTATAGTATTGACTTGGGTTCTCTTAGTAAATGCACTTCTCCTTTATCTTAATTATTATGGGAAAATTAGGAAAACATTAAATAGACATAAATGACTGAGCCTTCTAAGCAGAAGGAATTATACTTCATATTTTAAGAGTCCCATTCCTATTCATAAAATCTAATGTTAGATTGAAGTTATTTTCTTGTGTTGTTTATTCAACAAAAAGCATTGTTTTCCCAAAACCAAGAAACCCTATTTATTCTTCCTCCTACTATTATTAATAAATTCAAATTTATAATTTATAAATCCAATTGCATTGCCCAGAAAAGTAAATATAGGTACGGTAGTCTAATTTTAATGTAAATTAATTGACCTATTATATGCATACATACACTTATACATACATGAATGTTATTGCCATGAAATTCAAAACTTTCAATTTTTATGTTAGGGAGAACCATGAATTTTAAAAAACACCATAAAGACCAATGAGATACAAAATTAAAATTTGTGAGCTGTATTAAATACAATAATTAAAAATTTAAGAACATATTAAATACTTAAAAGGACTATTTGAAGAGATGGAATGTAATTATAATTATTAAAAACTAGATGAGGGTTGGAAAATGTAAGTTAACAAAGACAAAATGAAAATGAAAGCATCAAAGCAATGAAAAAAGAGTTAGATTATAAATTTTGGGTTACAATACAATGTTAGAATCCATTTATGCAATAGTCAAAATAACTTTAAATTTGATCTAATTACATCAAAATTAATTTTTAATTATCAAAAGTATGATTTGAAATGATTTTAAAAATAAAAAAGAATTATTATAGTCGTAAGATTTAAAAAAAAAAAACAATATAAATACATTGTTATATTTCCTAGATCTTTGTTGTGATTTAGAAAATTTGACATTTTAGTCCAAAAGGTTATAGTTTTGGAAAAACGGTTTTAAAAGGGTCCCTCACTATCCTCATTTCTCGTTAGTCTTTAATCAAGTAAAATTTATTATTGAATGCATATTAGAAAGAAAAAGAAAAAAATATATATATTTTCACTCTCTTATGGACTTAAAAAATATTTTTCAAAAAATACTTTTTTCCTTTAAACATTCTTTTTCTAAAAAAAACTCTTTTTAGAAATATAACTGTTTTCGGTAACTTTTATTTCACTAAGTGCTTTTAGGTAAAAATAAAAGTTTTCTTTTCTTATAATTTCAAATTATTTTGATAGAAGTTCGATAATGATAGAAGATGGTCGTCGGAAGTGACCGAAAACAATCACTGTAAAGTAATAATCAAAGGTTGGAAACTTACGATGAAAGTTGATCAAAGGTTGGCCGCATATGATAAAAGTTGACAACAGTCACTAAATTAATTCTGGTACAAATCGGGAGCGGAACTGGAGGGTACAAATTGGTTTTCCCTCTTAACTTCTTCATTTTTATTCTTATGAAGTGTACGCGAGAGATTAAATCGACTGAGCCAGTAGGAAAATTTTGAGAAAAGGAACTCCCATCTATCAAAAAATGTTTTGAAGACAAATTTTCTCACAATTAAACAAAATTTCTGAAGAACACACGCAAATCCCCTGTTTGTTTGGTTATGAGAACATTTAAAAAACAATGGTTTATCAACAATATGGAATTCCAAAGAAAATCACAATTTTTATTTAACCCAGACTTTTATCTATAAATTTCAATTGAAACGAGTCTACTTGTGTTTATCTTCATCACCGATTCAATCGAAAATAAATGAAAAGCAACAATAATGACGTGCAATTATTTTAATTGAAACGGTCCACAAACGCCACACGTACAATTAACAATTAACAAGGGTTCGGAGTAACCCAAATGGGTGGAAGCAAACGCCGGCGAGAATGGGAGCCGCCGGAGTAATACGGCAGCGGCTCGAAGCTTTCGTCGCACAATCGGAAAATCCCCATATCGGGTTCTTCACCTTGTCCCTGATAATCGCTATCCGAATAATCATCGGTGTAATATATACAATTCCCTGAGATTTCACCAAAATCGGCAGCAGAGAAGGCCATTGAAGAATTTCCCCCAACAAACAACGCCATTTCATTCAAGTTTTCAACTTTCTCCCATCGTGGTCCTTCCCATTCCATTCGAAACACTTCAAATCGTACCGTCCGATACATTACAGATATCAGTTCGTCATCCATGCCGTCATTGACAATATCCAAATACCGGCTCACCAGCAGCAATTCCTGCCCTAATCTCACCAGATATTGTATATCGCCGGCCAATTGCCTCTCTGTCGCAACTAGTGAAACTTGAGAGCGGGAACCACGTAGATCCATCAATGAAACGACGCCGTACTTATCCACCGCGTAGAACACCCCGTCGGTGTATATAACATCTTCGCAATCAGACGGTGCGTCGTCTACGAAAGTCCACGATCCCCCACCGCTCCGGCAAAACGCCAAATCGCCGCTGTGATTCAGAATCGCCACGGCTAAGAAATCGTTTTGGTTCGATGGACTTGAGGATAGAACGATTTTCTTGACAAAAGAATCGCGCATCTGCCGCAAATTTCGAGTGTAGATATGTCCTGTGGGTGTACGGATCAGATATTCTCGGCCAACTCTGGAGTAATCGAAAGAGACGACGTTTGGGAACGTGGAGAGTGGAGGTAGCCGGAATTTGGCCCTGGTTAAGGGGTTGAGAAGGAGAATCGACGGAGTTTCATCGAGGATCGTAAGCCAGCCGTGGGAAGAACCACACGGGCGCTTCCGGAGAGAAGCCTCCGGGAGGTAGAGGAAGTGGATTTTGTTGTCGGAGAAGTTGAATAGACCACAGCGGCAGTCGTGATACAGAGGAATTATGAGGCATGGAAGCTGGGGAGGAAGACGGTGAGGGATTTTAGGGACCGATGATCGCCAGCTTTGACAAACAACTCGAAATCGGAGATAGTCGGAGTAAACGGTAAGGTAATCTGAGATTTGTTGAAGGAGATCGGGCGGGAGTTCAGTCCAGTCGGCCATTTTTCCAAGCCCTTACAATTTCGTTGAGGAGATGGAAAGACGAGCTGATGATGTGTTCGCTACTCTTCATTTTTGTCTTCTTTCTTTTCATTTTAATTTATGATATCTTTTTGTTTCTGTTTCTTTATTTTTCTTGGAAAAAGACTTACAAACTAACCGATGGAAATAGAATCCTTTAATTAGTACGGGGAGGTTCAAAACTAATGGATTAAATGGATAACAAAAGAAAAAGGACAACAAATAAAGTGCTTACATGTTGCTCCTTACAAAATACATAAACATATTTTAAAAACTTTTACATGTTTCGTGACAATTCTTTATTGTTTCTCAAACGACTATCAGAACGTCTAATTTGATTTGCCAGACAGCATTCCAGAAATCCTTGCTAAATGGTCAGGTGAGAATTTTATGTCAAACACCAAAGTGTTTGACCTCTCCAAATTTTTGTGGTCTACTGCTTCTTGAGTTATTCACAAACTCGAGCACGACCCAATTGAAAAGAAAGTGCAAGAAAGAAACCATTCTTTTTTCCTCAAATAAATCTAAGCTGAAGGCAATGAACTGCTGCAGATATTCTTCATTAGATGTTCCAAAAGTTATATAAGCTGAAGGTCATCTACGATATACAATCTCGAGAGCAGATTTTCTACATGAATTGGGCAAAAAACATTTTAGAGTTCCTCTCTAGTACCCCTAATCTAATATTCTCAAAGTTACAACAACTCTCGTTGACCTATGTTTTCTAGAAAAATTATAACCCTTGTCAGTAGGGTTCTATAAGGAAAATATGACTCATAGGTAGTAATTAGAACTTAACATAATTAATGGATTTGCCTCACTTTCTTAAGCAAAATTTATGCATAATCTGATTGGGTTTATAATTTAACAAGCACTAAATCATCAAAAACAAGTATTTTTCCGCTCAGAATCCAAATGGACGGTTAATGCTTAAATAAAAGCAAAGGTGGAAGAAGACCTTTTAAGTTTCAGCTTGCGTCTCCATGTCAACACTGGTGTTCTTAGCAATTTTGGCAACTTCATCAATGACACGTAAATCTGGATAATTTCGATGATTTAGAGAATGCAACCATAAGGCCACGGCTCCATCTTTGTGCTCTGTGGAAGCAATGTGAGAATATATTTGTTTCATTTTGAAATCTTCTGCTACCTCTTCGTATGCTTTCATTGATACCTCTTCATGAGTGTCTTTCCACTTTTGATTATATGATGTGAATAGGCACTCATCTAAGTACAGCCCAACCTCAGGTGCAGTGGGCACATTGATATTTACATCCCTGTGTTTGAATTTTGATTACCAGAAGTTGGTGAAATCCAATTCTATTCTATTCTAATAACAAATGAAAATCAAATTGGATCAATTCAAATCGTTGTCGAAAATGGAAATTACTTACTTTTGCAAAGCTTTCTCGATCAATGACTCTGGAGCACAGTTCCTCATGATTGCCACAGCAAGACCCATCATCTTACGGATCTGATGAAGCATGAAGCTCTGCCCTACAACTTCACATTTCACAAATTCAATGCCTTCAACGACGACGGTTGTAGAAGCATCAAACGAAACAATGAATCGGCGAGCAGCAGGATCCTCTGCTTTTGTTCTAGTAGTAAAATTGTGGAAGTTATGAGTTCCCACATAATGTTTTAAAATCCTATTGAACCTAGCCTTTTCCTCCTCGCCGTACTTGAAGCTCCCTGAAGGTTTCTCTTTCCCATTAACGCTCTCTTTGCTTACAACAATCTCTGAATCATTCCCTAATCCAGACATTTCACTGCTTTCACTTTTTGCAATACCTTCGCTTGCAACAGTGAGTTCAGTAGCAGTGTTTTCTACTAAAACGCTAGTTTGTTTGTTAGAATCAGAGGTCGTGGCACTGTCCTCCAAAACCCCATTTGCTTGAACATCAGAAACTTCAATGGCGTTGACAATGTTCGACGAAATGTCTGACTCAGTTATCGCAGTTTTTACTTCGAAATTGCGCTTGCCCATCAAGCCTTCGACCTTGCGTCCGCGTTCAGAGCACTCTAAGCACTTCACAAGCTCGTTATCAGACCCTAAACTAGCTTTCACACTTTCTCTATCACGATGGCAATTGGGATCGAGAGCGAAGACAGGGATTAGGTATACATACCTTCTCCGATCGCAGAACTTTTTCGCATTGAATGACGCTGTGACGCGCTTGTACCCGAAAATCCGAATCTGAGGCGAAAGATTCGAATTGAGACGATCAACAAAACCTGGTGGATCGATGTAGAAGCGACCAGAAACGACCTGACCCACGGCGCTCACGCCCTTATCAGTGCGAGCCGAGCGGGCCCAATCATAGCGCTTCGAGAGCCCTCGGTCCTGCTCCGGGACGGCTCCGGCGAGATATAGGGCCTCTTCAAGGTCAGCTTCAATGGTTTTAGCGCCAGGGTTCTTCTGCATCCCTTGGTAACCGACGCCACAGTAGGCAAAGAAAATGGCGACCTTGCGGCGCTTGTACCTTTGTTTCTTGGGCGCCGCAGAGTTGGAATTGACATCTTCGTCGTCGGATGTGGTGGTTGTAGATGACATTTTGAGCTTCTTGGGGTCGGGTTCTTCGATCAACGGTTGTGGCGGTGACCTTCTGGTTTCAGTTGGCGGTTCTTCTTCCATTCTAGTCGGGTAGGGAAATGGAGTGAAGTAGACATTAGGGTTTTAGAGACCATCCCATCCAACAGATTTTAGTAACTTCCCCTCAATAATAGTTTTTCTTTTTTCTTTTTTAAACAATAATTTTCTACTTTTGCATTTCTTTTTTATTTTCATTTCATAACTTCCGAAAGCAACCGTAATTTTCAAAAATTTTAAAGGAGTAATTTACATAAAAGCAACAAAAACTCACAGTATTTATGTAGGTTGCGCATCATTCTTTTATAAATTACATATATGCCTTTCTAATTTATATTTTCTTTACAATTTAATATTCCCATACCATTTTGATACAATTAAAACCCGAGGTCGGATAACTAAATGCAAAAGTCTTTCATCTCAAGAGGCAATATATGTACAAGATTGAATGAAATAAATGAATAATTCTTTCATTCTCGGTCATCTCAATGTAATTAAGGTTCGAGATCAAATAATTAAAGGCAGAAGTCTTTCATCTCGGGATATTTTCAGAGCAATGTATGCCTAAGATTGAATAAAATAAAAGCAGAACTCTTTCATCTCGGGCTATCTTAGTGCAATTAAGGCTCAAGATTGAATGACTAAAGGCAGAAGTCTTTCATTTCGATGCATCTCGGATAATATATACCCGATACCGAATAAACTAAAGATAGAATTCTTCCAGAACTATTTTAGTGCACCTAAAGCCCCATATACAATAACTAAAGGAATAATTCTTTCGTATTGAGGCATTCGGGGCATGGTATGCATGAGATCGTGTATCAAATCTACACGATCGTGTATCACGCATGTGGTCGATTTATTGCGTATTAACAGTGTAATATTGGTATTTTACATTGTGTACCTGTGAGTCTTTTTCATTTTCAAAACTATTATATGTAGTGTATAAATATTTTGTCAATTTGTTGTATTTTTTAAAAAAGAAAATTGCCAAAAATATAAAATTTTAGCAAGTACTTACATTTCATAGAAAAAGGGTGAAATAAATTTTATTTTCGAGTATTTTCTATAAAGTGTAAGATTTTTTTTCTATTTTTGAAAAAAATATATTTTTAAAAATATTACCGTAATCCATTCGATGGTCTAAAAGTTTGGTAGCCAATATGTAAGAATGAGTTTGGCTAGCTGTACTAAGAAGACATGACTTTCTAGTTAGTTACCGAAACTATGTCTCATTTTTTACCATTCGACAACCATATGCTTTAGTTATATGCAACACATAATTAAAAAATAAACCATGTTAATCTAATGAAGTTTAGGGTACCGGGAACAATATCATTTTGGAGTAATTATAGACAAGATACGAGAGTGAATTATCTGTAATCACATTTTGGACTAGTTTCATTTCTCATGGATATAATGTAATGACTTATTAGTTAGTCAGTGGGTTATCTCTTAAGATTATTATCGTTAGATTTGGTTGAAACCAACTTATTTCACGACCGTCTTTACTTCACGTATCTCTCCATTAATTATTCATCTCGAGCATTAGATTAAAAAAAAAAACAGAGTTTGTGAAAGTATAATTCCCTTTCAGTAATAATCGAATAAACAATGAAACTCGAACCATTTCACTTTCTTCAATTTACTATTCAAAGAGGTGAGACGTAGCATTGTCTCTAATACAAGGCTACGAAATTACATCACACTATTATGTTCGATAAAATAGAATGAGATACAAAGTTTATAAAAATAAAAACAAAAATTTAGATTTAAACCAATAAAATAAATAAAGGGCAATATCGTGATTCAATTAGCATACGTTCAATCGGACGTCCCATTGTTAGTATTCCATGAAACTGACTGTTGCCTAACGCTTAAGCGATTGCAAAATGATCAGAGACGGAAGTCTACATCCTACACCTCTTCGATTGGCTCTAGCGAAGAATCTCGAGCCCACGCGGCTGCAGATCAATTGCCTGATTGCAAATGGTTCGAACAGATAAAATCGTTTCCCTGAACCAGCAGAACCTGGAACGTCGAACCGCGAAGTGATTGCTTCTTGGTAACGTTTTTCATTATTTGCTTAGTAACTTTTATTCATGATCGCCTTATGTTCTTGCGACGTTCAAATGCGGAATTCTAATCGCATGGCTTAGTGAAGCGTTTTGGTTGTTTAGCTATTTTCCCATTAATAAATATGTATACACGACGAATCACTCTCAAAGCATCTTTCGTTGTAATTGCGTTCTTCTTTTATTTTTTCTGATACGAAGATTCTTGCTAGCTGATCTTATCTCTTTCTTGAATTTTTCAGCTGTAAATGTCTTCAAGCCAATCTGAAACTATGATTTCAGCTGATTAATTCGTATTGTCAAGGTTGTGAACGCATCTGCTGCATAGCTACTTAGAAGTTGATTTTGGACAATTTTAAGAAGTGTGAGTGGTTTATCCAGTTTGAAATTGAGGAATAGATTCTCAAAATGAAGCTAGAGCCATGAATAGTCCCCAGTCCCACCATGTCACTAAGTATTCTGTTATAATTCTAGCTCGTTATCTTATTTTCTTTTTCGTTGTTCGAGTGGCCATACGGGTAATGAAGTTAAGACCACACAATATGAATGAGGTTACACTTTGCAGATTGTGATGCTTTTTGATTTTGGTTGTAGGACTAGGACGTCCCTATCTTCTGCAACCAAGACGACAAGGTTTTCACAAGTTTCTCCCAAGTATTATGGGTGACCATGATAATGTATGCTTCTTGTTTAATTTGGAAATTGTTTCCTTGATGAGTTTTCTGCATCAGTGTGATATGCTTTTAGTTATAAATTTGTCGGAATTAGAATATAGATTCTGATATACAAATTACTTATTTATGTTGGAATTCAGGTTTTCGATGAAAACTACGAACAGACTGATACTGGTATGGTTTTTTCTTTGTAAATTTCACATCATGGTATGCTCACGTCGATCTTAAGTGTTTGTCAAAAGATCATACCTCTCTTGGAAGTGACTTCAAACTCTAATACATTTGCTTGGTCTAACTAACTAAAGAGAATGTTTGATGATGCTCAAAATTTGACTCAGGGATAAGAAATTTGAAAAGAAATATATGCTTCTTAGGTGTGAGTACGTTGCAATATTTGCTTTTAGTTTACATAAAATTTGTGGTTTATGAAAAGGATTGAAACACGTGGATTTGAAATCAGAGCTGGATTTCTGCTACGTAAATTTTCTTTTGTTTGAAATTATTTTATCGTTTTAATAATTTCAGTGTTTCTTTATGGTCACCTGTAGGGGCAGTGATACGCAATGGAAGAGAAATCCTTTTCCAGGTAGAGGTTACAATTTCAGCTCTCTGATTTTTCTCTAGAGCAGAGGTCAGCAGGAAGGAAAATATTATCTTGCTCTTAATTGAGCCGAAGTCTCGGAAACAGAAAAAGAAAAAAATGTTTGCCGTTTGAAATTCATGCTCGATGTTGTTGATTCTTTTAATGTAAATCGGCTAGAATTTGAGGTGGAAGGACTTCGGGACTGTCAATGTTTTGGATCAAATCTCCAGGTCATGCTAAACTTATGGGAGAAATTTTGCACCCATAATTTCTATTGTAATTACAGGCATTCAACTGGGAATCTCATAAATGTGATTGGTCGGGAAATCTAGAGTGTAAAGTTCATGATATCGCAAAAAGTGGATTTACCTCTGCATGGTTGCCTCCTCCAACTCATTCCATTGCTCCTCAAGGTCAAAGGAACAAATTCACTTGAATTTTTATGTTCCTTTCACATATATGCGTGCATAACTCAATATTTTCTTCACAATTTCAGGTTACCTCCCTCAGAACCTTTACTCCCTAAACTCTTCATACGGTTCTGAGGACATGCTGAAAGCTTTACTTCTCAAAATGAAGCAGTGCAAGGTTAGAGCAATGGCTGACATAGTCATCAATCATCGTGTTGGAACTGTTGTAGGACATGGAGGAATGCATAATCGCTTTGATGGAATACTATTACCATGGGATGAGCATGCTGTTACCTCGTGTTCTGGTGGCCTGGTATTTTTCTGTTACAAATTCCAAGTGAGCTCATAATTATAAGAAAACCTTTGGTCTTTAGTCTGTGGTATCTGTTCTAGGGCAATCGTAGCACTGGTGACAACTTCCATGGGGTTCCAAACATTGATCATACCCAACCTTTTGTCCGTAGAGATATCATAGCATGGCTGAAGTGGCTACGCAGTAGTGTTGGATTTCAGGATTTTCGTTTTGATTTTGCAAGGGGGTAATATTGTCCTTCTCTGTTTGTGTGTGTGTGTAAATATATTGTGGGGAGGCTGGGGCGTTACAGAGGTTCAAGGATAAATTGTTCTGAAAATGACAAGATCCCTCCTCTGTTTCAAAATTTCACTGTATCATCTTCTCAACATTCGGCTTGTCTTTTCTTGTAAGGAGTTCTTCAATGGATTATAACATACATTTGCCGTCTGCTTTTTTTTTTTTTTTTTGATGCTTTAACTCAGTTTTTCTGCAAAATTCGTGAAAGAATATATTGAAGCAGCAAAGCCAATGTTTTCTATTGGGGAATATTGGGATTCTTGTAATTATAATGGCCATGACTTGGACTATAATCAAGGTAACATGATGATGCATTATGTTGATAAATTGAAATCATGTTTTCAAGTTTCAGGATTTTTAGTTTTTTTGAATGGTCTTGTCTGTGAATAATATCCTTTGTTCGTCTTATCAATTCATGTGTTCCATAGTGATGATTACAGCTCTAAATGCAGATGGACATAGACAGCGGATAATAAATTGGATTGATGGCACAGGACAACTTTCAGCTGCTTTTGATTTTACAACTAAGGGAGTCCTTCAGGTATTGGTGTTTTGTGAGGCCATTGCTAACTTCCTTCCCTCCTAAAAATTGTAATACTACGGAGCTCAAATCTTAATTACTTAAAATAGAAAGGATGAAGTGACAGCTATGTCATGGGTTTTTTCCCCTCTAGATCAGTAGATCCACAACATTTGACATTTTACAACTCTTTCTATTTGCTTCTTTTCTCCTTCTTTATTAAGTGAAGTTTGGGTTTTGTTAATATTTGCTCTTGCTAGTACATTGCTTGACTAACATGCATTTGTTTCCTTGTTTGCTTAGTAATAAACATAGTATAATTAATTTTGCTTGTAGGAAGCTGTTAAAGGACAATTATGGCGTCTGTGTGACTGTCGAGGAAAGCCACCCGGTGTGATGGGATGGTGGCCTTCAAGGGCCGTGACATTCTTAGATAACCATGATACTGGTTCAACACAGGTACCATGTCTTCAAATCTGTTCGTGAAATTATTGGTTGACAAATTTCAACATTTGTTTTCATTGCTCATTGTGCATGTGCCTTTTAAAATTGTCTCAACTTGACCGCGTATCCATGTCCTTTTATTTGGATTAATATTTGACAACACGTATTTGGAAGTCATGCCCTGTATTGGGGATTGAGTGTGACCAGACCATACATGAAAATGTCATAGGAAGCAAGGGAGAAAGGAAGTATTGATGCATACCTGAATGAAGTTGTAATGTCTGGTTGTTCTACACGGCTTCTATATGGCCAAATATGATGCCATCAGAACAGCTACTGGACTCTGTTCCATTTTTCTATTTTTCTATTATCTTTTGTAAGATTCGTATGTGTTTTTTGCAACATGTAACTGAGATTTATTGGCCAAGCTTTCTTTCATATAGGTTTGTTCAAATTGAACTAATTAAAATGTAAATAGTTCTAGGCTTCATCCAACTCTGCATCTTATTGAGTAGATAGCTTTAGATTATTATTCGGAAACTCTTAATTAAATTTTTTTCCTAGGTTGAAAGCAAGCATCAAGTGTGCTTTCAAGTATAGATATTGACTTGAGCAGATCATGACAATTAATGCAACTCGACATGCTTGGCAAATGAGCTATATAATTCTTCATATGTATTTTCTTGAAACATTTATAGAAGGTGAAATTGTACCATTAGAATGTTGGTGACTCCACTAACCTCAGCGTACCATTGTTCTTGCAGGCCCATTGGCCCTTTCCTGCCAACCATATCATGGAGGTATGCAAGTGTGGCATATCATTCCATTTGCAATCTCTTTATTGCTTATAGTCTTATTCTTGCTGCTGTGGCTTCATCGTGGTTTTTGGAAGCTCTCAATTGTTTGGTCCAATTATTCGTTGTGTAAAGTCTAATTATCCCCCATCAGGTGGTCCTCATTGTTCCCTGTGTGTTTTGGAAGCTTTCAATTGTTTGTTCCAATTGATCCTATGTATGACTGTCTATACATTTGAAGTTAGTTTCCTACTTTTAGCTGCAAATTCTATGGCTATAACTGTTCAGTATAAATTTAAAAAAAGAAAAAAGAAAAAAAAAAAAAAACTGTTCAGCATACTAAGCAATCAATCTTTGATGTTTCTGGGTGAATTTCGTTGAAAGAGCTTTATAATTACTTTTATGCTTGGCCTAGAGTCGTCACTTGTCTTCCAGTAAAAAAAATTCCGTCATGTTTCTATTTTCTGATTCCTGGAGCTTTGGTTATTCCCTGCAGGGCTATGCATATATTCTCACACACCCAGGGATACCAACAGTATTTTATGACCACTTTTACGATTGGGGTGACTCAGTGCACGACGAGATAGTAAAATTAGTATGTGGCATAGTCAATAATGCTTCAATAGAGTTTGTTATCTTCTATTCAAGCAAACTTCTCATAGTACTTAAAATTTTATTTTTCTTGCAGATAGACATTCGAAAACATCAAGACATCAACAGTCGGTCATCTGTGAAGATCCTCGAGGCACGATCAGATCTTTATTCTGCAATAATTGGGGAGAACTTGTGCATGAAAATCGGAGATGGTTCTTGGTGTCCTGGTACGGAATGGACTCTTGCAACCTATGGATGCAGATATGCAGTGTGGCAGAAATAAGGTTTGGAAAATTTACCTGCTTTCCCCATGTTTCCTTTTTGTGCCATCGGGGCTACCTGTGTAAACTATAAATTTTCGTATCAAGTTGGCTACTCAAAGTATGTATCATAAATAAAATCACTGTGGATGAAATGTATTTTCATATAGTCTAGATTAAATCACATCGCTTATATTACTGTCTACTGTGTGATTTTTAAATACATCGTACGGTTAATTCTGTTAATAGAAATGATTGTTTTCTTCAAGCAAACTAACCTTCCCCATTTGGAGCTTTGAGTGCTATATATGGTGGAATGCCTCTCGAACAAAGTTTGATGTACTTGGATAGTTGGAACTTGGTAGATAGTTATTCATAATTTGAATTATGTGGATACGTAATATGTTTTTATTTACAGATTCATCTGTGCTTTTGATTAAGTTCAAGATGGTAAAATGGTGCTCATTATGAAATTGTTCAATAACGTTACTAAAGCTCGTTGTCATGGAGATGTTTACTACTTGGATTACAATGATTTATGAACTTAGAATTGGAATATAATGAAAAGGAAGCACTTTGAAGTCCTCTACGAGATTGGGATGGTTTGTGGAATTGAGCTATGAAGAAATTTGAGGAGTTACACATCCTTAGAAAGGTTGTCTTATTCTTGTTCGGGAACTATAATCCGAAATTTACTTTTTCTTTTTATTTTCTAAACCAAATAATATAGTCAAATCATATTCAAATATTTTGTTTATAAAAAAAATTGTCCTAAACTACAAACATGAAGGTAATGTTTAAAACTTTCAATTAGTATAATATAATCTCCATGGGCCATTCTATCATAAATTTTGAAATGAAGTAGAATTCCAGGGTATTGAGCACTTGGTGTCGTTTCATCGATACCTCAAAAAGTCCGTCCAGTCCTTTTTAGGGTTCATTTCTTATCCTATGTAGGCCTTCCCTTCATCAAGTTTCTACTCACTACGCTATATAGACACTGATGTCTTTATGTGGGCGTAAGGTTGAGCAATCATTGATTCTTTGGATAAATCTTAAGGCATGGAGGAAAAGTACTGATGAAGTTAGTTTGAATGTGCGAAGCTCTGGATAGGGAGTCCACGGTATTAGAACTTTAAATTAAATTTGGTATGTAGATTGGTTGGAAAAGTAGGGACAGAGTTTAGGCATAGCAAGATGAAAAATCACCATAGTTTGATCGGCTCAGTTTTATTTAGTAGGTTGATTCAATTCAATTTCAGTTTGTTCGATAGTTGGTTATGATATATCAGATATTCCAAAAGGTTAGTCTCGGCATCTGACTAAATGGAGTCGAACTAATCTGTTTGTTCTCTTGATTCTTAAAGTGTGTGCCACATGGCAGAAGAGTAGGGAAGAGACGACAAAGCATCGCCATCACAATACAACGGTCAATCCCCTCATCATTTTTGCTTTGAAACTCCAAAAGATACACAGAACAACGCAACCCTTCCACGGCTTCCCTTAATCTTGACCTTCATCTCGTATATGTATGTATTAGTTGGGCCATTATCATGTTTATCAACAGTGAATCTCTATAATTTCTTGAGTTATGTAACCTTGTCCTGTGTGGACGCTACCTTTGCCCATGTCGTCAAACTTGGACAACTTTGTTTTACCTGCCACTTGATTATTTGATAGGCTGATTAATTTATTCTCAAGGGGTACCAATTAATCACAGTAGATAGTTTGCTTTTATAAATTTGACTAGTAAATATTCATGATTCATCTACCGGCATCAGCACTAGCACTTTCCATATATCTATTGGAAATTATGATTTTTTTTAATTCAGAAACACATAACTACTGTCTGAAGCAGCAGTAAATCTGGCATTCATGTGACAGAATATTAGCTACCAGTAACATGGCTGATTGCAGCAAAATGAGTCTTAACTTTTTTATACCAAGCATTCATTCTTTTGTTCTCTAACTGCCTTTTCAGATTCTCTTCGTGCAGGATTATAAAGTAGATTTCTTGAGGCTCCAAATGCAGCAGCCAGCGATGAACTCCCTCTCTCTGACGTCCACCGCCGGACCATAATTGGGGATTCTAAGGTAAAGTTAAAAAAAAAAAAAAAAAAAATTAAATTGGCTTTGAGACATTTTCATTACGGCAGATATCCACTTTTTAACCACAACGGCTCGCAATCATTGAAAACAGTATGGGAATCCTATCCAGTATCCACCGAGAGCTGTGCAGTAAACAAAAGTGTAAGGCCCACTTGAACAATAACAAAATGTTGTTGGTTTTTACTGCTTGCTTGCTGCCTGATTCTTTGAATGAAATTCAACTTGTCTTGGTCAACCATCCTGAATTTCAGTTAAGAAAGAGAAAGAAAATTAGATGCTTATAAGCATGCGTAAGTGAAGTTTTCTAGTGGTCGTCCCTACAAACAAAATGCCATACACGTTTCCCCAAGGAACATGGAAGTTGTTGGAATTTTTGCACCCCAGCCCTAGGAACGAACCACATGAAAATCCTTTCCAAAAATTCAAGTAAAGATCACATGAATATTTTCCCTATCAACATTAGACTAAATGAAGGGTAGTGGGTCATTTTAGAATGTTTGACTCATGTGGGTATCTACTAAGAATTTTTCCAGTATTATAGGAATACCATTACTTTTCTTCGTTGATACTGTAAATTTGTTTTTATAAATATTTGTAGATCCTATATTAATGTCAATAAATTTCGTTCCATTTTAAAAACATAGTATAGAAGATCCGAATTCAACATTTATGGTCAGTGAGAGAGTCTAGGAAGATTGTCTAAGCCAGAGGGTCTAGGAAGCTTTTTGCCTTTGGAGTGTAAGTTTGAAAAACTATGTGAGAAAGTAAAAGTGTGCACGGTTGAATCTCGTTAGCTTGTTCATAACTTGACAAATCCAAAACCAAACATAAGTTTGATATATTAAAGCCAAATTTACTTAAATCCAAACTGAGACTCTCGATCCAAACACCCAAAATAGGTTCAAAACTTTAGCCTTCCATGATTATGAGTTTAGAAGCTTCAATTTAAGTTGACTACATAGAGAAATATATTTTAAAATTTTAAGTTCGTATAGTTTTTGGGATAAATAAATTTATAATCTAAAATAAACAAAATTATTGTGTGTTGAGAACTCGAGAGTACTTTTTCAATGGTTAAAAACAATTATTTTTCAACATTTGGCAAAAAACCTAAAACTAAAACGGAAAGCATGTCAATTGTCAATCATGAAAGTAATTCTTCTCAAAAAAAAAAAAAAAGAGTTGAAAGTAGTTTCTTGTTCATCAAGTTTTTTATTCTTAAATTGCCTTCTTTCTTCTTTCTTTTTTCAAGTTCAATTGATGGAAATCAAAACGTTTGTTTGAAATATTAATTGGTGCGATCTTCTCTCAAAGTAGGTTAGGTTTGAAATATTATTGAATGTTTGAGTTAGTTTATGTATTTCGTGTGAAAAAACTTATGAAATATGAGTTTTTAGATAACTAGGTAATCATCTTAGACTATACTTGTGATTTCTTAATTATTTAGAGAATGTCTCATCTTTTACTATTGGACTAATCCATAATGGTTTAAGAAATTAATTCTTATTTTTCAAAAAGTGGTTCATAAGCTCGATTTTTTTTTTTTTTTTTGTAAAGAAAACAAAAACAAAACACAACAAAAATATCAGTAGGATTCTAAATTAGTTTTGTTGTTAACCCAACTGCATAATCTCAATTTGCAGGTTAAATTTCTCATGTATTTCTTCAAATTTGGTGAGTTTTCTCTGAATGTTCAAAGTCTAGCAATGATTTGGTCTAGAAAGAACATAATAATGCTCACATCTACCACCAATGATGCTTAACAAATTTCTTAATCCTTGCAAGCCTTGATTCACAATCTGGTGGGGAAAAATCATTATTTAGTATTAAAATTAAAAAAAAAAAAGTTGAAAAATAAATAATAATTTTTGGAATATTATCACTTTAGTTAGCCTCCAACAACAAGCGACTTAGAAAAAGCATAGAGTTTTATTATATATTTATGTAGTTGAGAATTATTTTTATATATACGATTATTTAAATATTCTTGATTTTTTGTTTTTTTGAAAAGTAGATATTATTTTTTAAAAATATGGTTGATTGATTGTATGCCTTCTAATTAAACTTTAGCTCCAATGAATATATAAATAAATCAATTATTAAAAGCAACTCTACATGATTGGAGTCGGATGATATAGACGCTGATATCCCCACCTTATGTAAAAAAAGGTGATCTAAAATTATGACAATATATGATATATCTTTTTGGCATTAAACTTTAGGAAAATCAATAATTACCAGTTTTCGACTATGATTCTATATAGTTTATTAATTTGGTAATGGGATTCGAATGTGGCATGATTAGTAGTTGTCTACTTATCTATCCATTCATGCTGAATTTATTCTACTTTTCCTTTTTCTTTTTCACGATGGTGTCATGTTAGCATTTTATTAATGATATCAATATCTAACAACACATTGTAGGAACCATTTATCATACCAAGGTATAAAATGCATTTTAGGAATGTTTATGACAAAGTATTTTAACAAAAAAGAGATGGCATATTAATACATTTGACTTTATTTCTTGTTTCTTGGTTCCTTTTTCTCATTTAACAAAACTTCCCTCGTGTTACTATGAATGAGAGATGTGAAAAGTAATTTCAAATGTGTGTGGGGATATAGGCTAAGAAGTACAAATACTTTAGTTTGGATGACGTGTTTGAGTCTGACACGTTAACACTCTAACACTTGGTGGATACCTATTGGACGCTTAGTAGTACAACGTATGTATTAGATATGCATAAAAAACTCGTTGCAGAGACAAAAAATATAGATATATGACAATAAGAATAACTTTTAAGCGTAGAATACATCAAGCTAAGTTTTTTAAGCATATAAATTCATCAATTCACTCACTATGAATTTTCTTTTACTATAAAAATGATATATATTTTAAAAATGAACATTTTAATAAACATGTCCTTGTTGTCTCGTGTCTTATATTTTTAAAATATGGTATGTGGCCATCGTATTTGTATCTCGTATCCGTGTTCGTGCTTCTTAGAGTATAAGAATTAATTTATGTGGTTGATATTTGTGTTATTATTATTTAGTTTAGTAGTGAAGAAATTTAAAGGAAAAAGTGTGGAAGGATAGAGTAAAGGAGGGAAGAGAATAAAATCAGGGGGCGGTGATAAGAAGATCTGGGGAGCAATCTTGAGACAAGATAGGGGAGGTTGGAAGGGGACGATACGGCAGTGTCCTCTTTGCTGGGAGACCCAATGGGTAAGCTTAAGAGCCAAGAGGAAAGGGAATCTCTTGGGTTAATCCCACACATTTCCCATTTGCTATCCCAAATATAATCATAATAATAACGATGTTTTTTTGTTCTATCGATTTTAAACCATAGATGTATTCGGGTTCATAATATTTTCAGTTAGTCGTTTTAGTTTTTAAGATTTTCTTTTTAATGAAACTTTGTATATAGGTGTTTGGTGGATCTAATATGTGCAATTGATTTGATGAGCTAAAGTTCTTTAAGATGAAACATGATTATAATTTGAACTAATGTATTTGTTGAGTTCAACAAAAATTGATGTATCAACGAGTTACGATTATTTGGATAGATATGGTTGCATATCGATTTGTTTTATTGTTTCATTTATGAGTATATGTTTGTATAATTAAAAAAAAAGTGTTATTTATATTCCCTAAATTGAATTGATTATGCATGATTGAGAAATAAAACATTTATATATGTCATATGATGTGTTTGCATTTGATTTTTTTTTTTTTAAAATTCGTTGAGTACTATTTTAAAACAATAAATATAAACTTTTTTTACATATTCATTGCTAATAAATTTAAAATGTTTTAGTAGAAGAATAATTAGATTTAAACATAAGATTGATGTGACAACCTAATCTAAAAAGTTCATTTGTATCCGACATTAAATTAGATGATAAATACGATTTTAGCATCCTGTTTTGCAAGCTATAAAAATTATCTAGGTTAATAATCGTTAGTATTCCGTATTCTTAACCATTTAGGTCAAATAGAGACTACTTTCTTATGTCACACAACACTTCAAATCAATGTCTATCAATGATCATCTCCCTTAGATTATTTGAGGCCCTAACTTCCGAGTGAAATGGGTGAGAACCCATTTCGTTTACAAAATTCAATTAACAATTAGTGTTTGTAATTATTATAACTTACAATTAATTACAATATTAGTATTTCAAATTCCTCTTTGTTTTAGTATTTACCATTTCTTATCTATCTTCTAAAATAATTTATACAATCTACTATAACTCACCAAAATAGTAGACATTTCTAGATTATATAACTATAATAATCAATTCAACTTTCTAAAACGTCAAACCAAAGTCTGTCGGTCGGAGAACGAAGGGATCGACTTTGAAAATTTCCAAATCGAAAAAATTACAAAAATAAAGAAAAAAACTAAAAGTTAAATCGATCAATTGATTCTTACTATTCAATAGTCGGAAAGATTCGAACATTTACTAGATCGATCATTCTTAATTTAATAGGTATGTTGATGGAAAGATGGATTCGGACGTATACCGGTAGGCATCCTCGGAAAAGAATTGTTGATTTGGGGGATCCTCTCTCCCTCCTTCGTCCCCGTGATTCAATCATGGCTTGTGTCAGTGACTACAGCACATCTCTCTCTCTCTCTCTTTTATTTCTTCCCTGCATTACTTCTGTTTCCTTTGTGTTATTACATCAGACAAAAACAAAACCAAACCGAATTCCAAAGACAGAATACTCTTTATTTATTAATTTCATAGAAATAAAGAAAAGAAAAAACCCATCCCATTCCATTCCTCTTACCATTGATTTTGAAACTCTACTGAATTCAATGCGAGTCGTTGGTGGTAGATTTCAACCCATTTAAAATTTTTCACAATATAATAAATATATAGAGAGAAACATATAAGGATGTTGGTTGCTTTCATAAATGCAGCCATACACAGACACCAACACTCATACATATTGGTGCGACTTTTGTTTTCTTTTGCTTTCCTTTCCTTTTCTATCTTCTTTTCATTTTAAACCATCTTTCCCTTCTCTTTGATAATGACCTTTCACTCGACAAAATGGACCATTCCCACCCTCCCCTTCACTTCTCTTTTACTGTGCCCCTTCCTATTCCTATTCCTATTCCTAACCTTCTCTCTCTCTCTTCTTTAACTAACCATCCCACCCTAAAATTTGAATTCTTTCACCTTACAAGTTCATGGACATGGAAACATAGACTTTTCTTTTCAACCTTTGACTCTAATCTATCTTTTCACTCTAAAACTTTCCATTTATATCCTTAACTAATATTAATTTACACCTTAAAAATATATTAATTCAAACTTAAGAAACATTGACAGATAGTATTCAAGTCCGACACTTGAACACTCTGACACTTACTAGTATCACTAATATATTAAACATGCATAGAACACTCGTCGAGTAGACTAAAAAGATACATATATATATATGACAATAATAATAACTTTTGAGTATGAAATACATCAAGCTAAGTCTTTTAAACTATGAATTTTCTTTTACTAAACATGTCCTTGTCGTGTCATGTTGTATTCGTTTCTTGTATCCGTGTTTGTGCTACTTAGATGTAGATCATTAACATAACAATGTGTCGATTTAAACACTTGATCAGTGTGTACTTATGAAAATTGAGTATTTAAATTGGTATATGCATAAAAGTTGACGGTTTAAGATATGAATTGATATTTAACTCTGTTTATTTACTCTTTTTTGTTTTCTTTAGTTTCTCATTTTCAAATCAACTTGATTGTGGTTTTAATATATTTGTGCATGTCATGCTCATGCCTTTATTTTCAACAGTGGCAGTAGGGGTAGGGTTTTAATTTTGGTTTCCTTATTTGTAATGTACACAGTGCTATAAAACAGATATCTTTTAGAGTATAATGAATTGGACTTCTTATAATTCATGAGTGGGACTCCAAAATTGTTCCTTTTTTCAGACCAGTGGTTAAGGGTTTATAATTGCCAGTTTTTATGGGTGGAATACTTTGTGATTTCGATAGGATCATTACTATTAGTTTAGTTGTTCGTTTGGTTCGTTCTAGCCACATTTCATTGTCATTACTCAAGTTTTGGATTTGCATTAGCTTTGTTTGATTATGTATTAGTTAGTGCATGCTTCGATACCATCCTTGTAATTGTTCCTATAGTTCGAGTCGTTCAATTTTAGTTAATATCTAATTTTAATCTTTATATTTTAAATAAATTTTCAATTTAGTCTCCGATGCTAGTTTTTGTTAAACTCTTTTAAAATATATTTTATTGCACGAAAGTTTTTTACAATCGTTTAATGATCTATTTCGAAAAAAATTAACTTTGAAATACTAAATTTAAGATTTAAACTAAAGATATTTTAATTTTTTTAAAAAAACTTATAAACGTGTTGTTAATATGGAGATTGAAATTAACTAAACTATTATTTTATTTTTTTATATCTATAAATTACCTTATAATTTATAAAAAAATTAATTCCTATGTATACAGTAAGTGAAAAAGAAAATAAAAGTAAACTTTAGTGGGTAAAAAATAAATACTTTTACAGTTGTAATAATTATAACAAGTCCCATATAGTTTTTATTATTATAATAAGAGAGAGAGAGAGAGAGAGAGAGTTTGGTTCTTCGATATTCTCCCTTTTGTTGTATGTGAAATGAAAACACGAAGGAAGGAAGTCAGAACAGAAGAAGAAGAAGAAGAAGAAGAAGAAGAAGGGGGAAATTGCAGTTTTGAAAATGCTTTGTGAAACGGACCTAATAAATAATAATATTAAAAAAGGAAAAGAAAAAAAACACACACAAAGTGAGGGTCCCACCCAACACAAAACACCGACTTCCTCTCTTTCCCTATTTCTTCTTCCCATCGTCTCTCATTCAAAACCAAAACATATTCCCTACTTTTCCTCTCCTTTTTACTTAATCTATTTATCAATCATTCTCTCTTTGACCTATTCCTATTTCTATTTCTATTTCCTCCTCAACAAATACACCTATTTTCAATTTCTTATTCTTACCCATATTTTAATCCTTATAATAATATAATCATAATTTTAAAAATAATAATTTAGGATATACCAATATTTTTAAAAAATTATAAATATGTCAAAATCTATTAATGGTGATAGACTTCTATTACTGATAGACTATTTGGTCTTAATCTATAAGTGATAAACCAATATTTACAACATGGTTTATCAGTAGTGATAGACTTTGGATAGATTTTACTATATTTGTAAATTTTTTAAAATGTTATTATATACTTACTTATTTTGAATCTAATTGTTATATTTGCTATTATCTTTAATTTTCATTTGATCCATATTTATGAAAATAAAATTATGATAAAATAAATAATTAGGTTAATATTTTACGGTTTATTATTTACGTCGATGACATTTTGTTACTTTTTGTTTCTCTTTTGTATGTTTCTTGAATTTCTTATGATATAACTAAAACATCGATTTCTCCTCTAATTTCAATGAAAATATATGCCGAAAAATGCAACGTTGCGACTTTATATTAAAACCTACCTAATTGTTGTTAAAAATATATATCCTTATGTTGTTAATGGTAGAATAGGTTAAAAATGTCATTGTGGTTTTTTTTTTTTTTTCAAGTTTTATTAATTTTAGTTATTGTATTTTTCTTGTTTGTTATTGAAAACTTTTTGTTATTTAATGCAACTTTTGCAAAGATGAAATTTAACCTTGAGAATTTAATTTTATATTTATTAATGTACGAGAACTAAAAATGGAACAAAACTCAAATTTTTAAGATAGAAAGTATATTTTAATTAATAAAAATGTTACCTCCTACCATCACTTGTCCAATTGATACTATTGCAAATTAAAATATTGTGCATTTGATATTAAAAATCAATACTGCTATTGATTGTGGGTATGAACGTTTTTATTATTTTTCCATGGACCATTAAATTCTAATTATTCATAAAGTATTTAACACATTTAGTTTGAATGTTGAAAAACCTGCCCTATTTTGACTGAAAAAAACGTTGATTAAAGGTGCATAATCAATATCATCAATGTTTTTTATTTTCTTCTTCTTCTTCTTTTCGTTCTCGTTAACTTACTGATTCAATTTGAATGGAACAATAATAAAGTATTACGTCCTTTAGCACTATATATATATATATTGTTCTTTCCAATAGTCAGACATTTTGCAACTTATGTTGACACGTACTTGATGGTCTCTTTGGAAATGTTTTAATGACACTTTATTTGTCAATAGCTTTGAAATTTTTACAACACTGAAATCAGAAAAAAAAAAAAAAAACATTTAATTTTTGTGAATCCGTAGTCCCACATCGTTTATGAGGCCTTTTGGGATGATACAAAAAGCAAAGTCATGATGGTGTGTATATCTAAACTGGACAATATTATACCATTGTGGAGATATTCAGATAACTTGTTGTCCTAACAATTTTTAGTTAGAATTTAAGTCTATAATATAACATTTGATTTTTCTTGATAAAACTTCGAATTTTTGTAATAGTGTTATACTCATGATTTTGTAGTGGTGGAGGGTTGACATTTTCTAGCGAATCTCGAGCAACGATAAAAAAAAAAAAAAAACAACAAGTTTTCTTTAGTTTGAAGTACCTTTTCAAAACAAGATAGTTTTTTCTCGCATTTTAATTTACTTTCTCTATGAACAAAACCTAAAGAAAAACACGAGTTTTTTTGACAAAAGTTCGTGGTGGTTTGACTTTTCTCAAAATATCATTTAAATTTTTTTTAATATTCTTTTGATGTATTCCTAATATTTATAATCCTTAAAAATTAAACAACTCAATCTAAGTACATAATTATTTCGATAAAGATGACACACGACCTTCATATATATATATAAGTGAGATTAGGAAGTTTGAAGTCAATAAACCTAATTAATATTTTTAACCAAGAGCAAGTTTAGGGGTAATAAAGTCAAATGAATGAACTTAAATCATATATAGAAAAGCTTAATTATTAACAATAAAAGAAAAATAAAACAAGAAATTCATGTGATTTAAAGACAAAATTTAGTGTTGTTTTATATGTTATATAGAATAAATAATGGTCAGCCAGCAAATATGAAAAAGGTTTGTATTATATAACGTAGATGAGAGTGCTCCTCCAATGATGAAAACCCTAATAAAAGGAAAAGAGGTAGGATGTGTTCTCATTTCATTCATTCCATTAGCCAATTATGAAAATGGTTTCGTGTAAAAAGTGGTTTTTCTTTTTTTGCACAAAGTATAGAAAGTAGAAAGTAAGTAATCTGTATATATAGAATTAGATCAAAGAAAGAAAGAAAGAAAGATGTGAGATTATTGTGAGTTTGGTGTGTGAAGTTAATAATTTGTTTTTTTGACACAAACAAAACAACCGTTGAAAAAAACCATTTATGAGGCGCGGAGGGATATGAACCCTTCTTTTCATTCTCATCATTTCTTCAACTCCTCTCCTCTATAACCAAAACCCCTATTTTCTTTTTCTTTTTATATATATATAGTTTTTAGGTTTTATATAGTTTTACTTTTAAAATATTTATTTTTGGTATCGTATTTTTTAATTTTTAGTTTGTATATTTTTAAAACCAATCATTAGAGCTTGTTACGGTGTGAAAATGGCTGTTTTTGTAATGATTTAAAGTTAATGTTTCAATTTTGATGGTTGTAAATATTTTAATTGTTTTACGGTTTTTTAATGATGTATTTTAATACATTAATCGTTATAGATTTAAAATTGTATCATTATTGTTTTTATATATATTTGAGGAAGAAAGAGTAAAAGATCTAATTATTATAAGAAATACGGAGGAAAGAGGTTTAATTTTCATAAACCAATAACGAAAAGGACGATAGTTATTGAATGAGACATTCATTGTTTGTTTTCATTTTGGATACAGATACTATCAAACTTGAAAGTAGGAGTGTAAAATGAACATTTTAAATGTGTATATAGACAAAAAAAAAATGTGAACTAAAGTTAAAAAGTAAAAACACTTAAAAAAATGTCTTAAAAGTATATAAATTAGAAACTAAACTCAATCATATTTGAAAGTACGATATTGATCAAAATAAACAAACACCATTATAAACGAGTTTGTAAAAGTTTTAGAAGTTTTTTTTTTCTAATGAAACCGTAAATAAAAAACATTTATATATTACCCATTTAAATGTTAAATTACTAATTCAATCATAAATCCAAACATATTATTGAACTTTTGGTTTGCCTTTCAAAGAGCATTTTGAACTTCTAAATTTTGAAAATACACACTTTTTAAAGTAAAGAATTGTATTAGATACAAATTCAAAAGTATACTCATATATACTAATTCATCATCTTTAATTTACTCGATCTCAAGCAAAATACCTAATGAAAAATTAAATTTAATGGAAATGATTGAATCGACAAACCCCAATTTTTCATAAACGAAATTGGATCGATGTATAGTGAAATTCATAAACTTCAATAAAAAAGCATACACCGATCTTGAGTAAATAGGTTTAATCTTTATACAAACTTAATTACCGTGGGTTAATTTTTCTTTTTTTCAAAACCTCAAACTATAACATAAATCTTAACACTCCTAGAGTAGAAACATGAACAACAACCCCAACAAATAATGTAGAGTAGTAATAATAAAAAGTAAATAATAATTAAAGAAGAAAATCCTAGTTAGGGTTTTAATAGATGAAACAAAAGTGGTTGTTAATTACTATTTGGGAAGAAGTGGGTAGTGGACTTAATAATTTAGTTGAACAAAGCAATTGAGATTTGAGCAAAAAAATAAAATAAAAAATAGCAATGGGAGAAAGAAAAGACAGATTGATGGAGCAAAGAAAGAAGGTAATATATTTTCAGAAAAGTGACCAAAAACAAAAAACCCTTCTCATCATTATTTCTTTGATCCCTCTTCTAATTTTTTTTGCAATTTGCACCCCAAAGCCACCAATGAAAAAAAGAAAAAAGAAAAAAAAGAAAAAACACTTCTCTCTCATCCCTCATGCATCTCTGTCATCTTAATTAATAACTCTCTTTCTTTTTTTCTTTGTATCTCTCTCTCTCTTAATTACTTACTGTTTATTCACTTCTTTTTTCCATCTTAAATACAACCCTCCTATCTTCTTCGTTTTCCCTATATTCATTCTCTCATTTCCTTTTTTCTCTCTTTTTTAGGACTTTTTCTTGTTTGGTTTCTTATAAGATCACTTCCATGGTGGTTTCTTGTTGAAAATTTGAAGTTTATTCAAGGGAAAATCAAATGATTTGAAGACCTAATTTCATGTGGGTTTTGTTTTAGCAAAGGATTTCCCAATAGAGTTTATTGGCATTCTGTCCACCTCCCCTCCTTTCTTCAAATCTTTTTATTCAAATTTTTTGGTTTTTGTTTTTTTTTTTTTTTTTTATAAAGAAAATTTATTTATAATATAGGGGGAGGTGGGCATACTGCCAACTGAGTTCTGTTGGATTCTCTTTGTTACAACCCTCATGATGCCTCTTCTCTTTCATCATCTTTCATTTTTTAGTTCTTTCTGATGAGAAAATATATACAATTTCTAAGCCAAATATTTAACATCATTATATCATTTTCTTTTTATTTGTTCAATGTTCTCTGAAAATTTTCTCATCATGCTGTTTTTCCTCAGCTCACTATCATGGAGAGGTTCCTTTCTTTCTCAGGTTTGATTTCATCTCTCTCACACTCTTCTTCTTTTTAGAAAGAAATTCCTAAACTAAAGAAATTTTTAGGGTTTTCTTGGGAGAAGTGAAAGAAAACCCTAAAAGTTTCAATCAAGGCTTACTAGGTTTGAAGAAACATTTGGGTCAAATCCCAAATCTCAAAATCTCTTAGATTTCTTTCATGAGTGAGTGAAAAAAGTTGTGTAGAAAAAAATGAAGTGATTGTTTCTTTTTATTTTTTGCAGCTTATGGGGCCAAAATGATGAAGGTATATTATGTAGGTTTTTTTTAGATGAAAAAATATTCACTGTTAGTCTACAAAATAAACTTTTTGCCACTGATTTCTTGTAAAAGGAATAAAATTTTCAGAATGATTTGTTATCATAAGGTCAACAAATAATTATTTTAGATTTTATTTTAATTTTTTTTTCAGATCATCAGTATGTTCATGGCCTTCATGCATGCTTTGTCTAATTTCACTTTAAGATCTTTGCTTTAATTATTATTATCATTGTGTTTGGTTAAATCAATTTGTTCGTAAGTTATTTTATAAAAATCAATCTAATTTTTACTCAATTTCCCAAGCCTTGAATACTACGACGCAGCCCCTCATCATTGTCCACTGACAAAAGAGTTTAAGCTTTTCTTTTACTTTGATGCCAGCCGAAGATGCTTCCATTATTTACCCATTCGTCCGGCGGCGCGTGAGTTCTCCACGGCGGCGGAGAAAACAGTAAAAGAGTTTTGTTTAAAAAATAATAATAATAATAATAATAATAATGGAGTTTTGTGTGTTTTTGGTATTGGAATTTGAGCCTTTTGAAGATCTGATATGATCTTCTTCAAGCTTTGGAGCTACCTAGGGTTTGCCCTTATAATTCTCTGCCCTTTTCACAGTCGTAGGGGAATGGAATGGAATGTATTCTCTCTCTAATTTATTATTATTATTACTTTTTCAAATCTCAATTGTCTTTTTAACTTTTTACTTTTTAACCTTTTTACTTTAGCATTACCAATTTAGCTTTTCAAAATTTTATTATTTACTGGCCCCTAAAGCAATCCTAACTGTGTCCAATGTTGATTTTCTTTTCAAACTTATGGCCAAGTGTTTGAGCTTTGAATCAATTACGTAGAAATTTAGAAATATCATTGTTGTTTTCGATGGATATCTTATGGATCTTTAAGTTAAGTTATGGATATTGTAAGTTTTATTTTTCTATCGATATCCGACTAAATTGATGATATGTTTTATGTGTTTCTATATAGCATTAATAAAGGATGTTTTTTGAATTTCTAAACTTGTGGATGTATTGCTTATAGTTTAGGAAGTTGAGTGTAGTTTGTTTTATGACATTGAATTTACTTGTATTCGATTAATTTAGAGAATTCTTAAATTTAAATTCCCGTGTCTTATACTAAAATATTATAGATAACATTCTATTTGGTAATTATATTATTTGTCTATAAATTAAGTCGATAGAAATATCTTTTGGTTTTTTCTTGTTAATATATCTTATCAATAGTGAAAAAGGAAGAAAATATTAAGGATATTTTCTTCTTATTAAAGCAAAATGGTTATTAAATGGATTTTTATTTATTAAATTTTCTTGCATGAGTGTTTGCAAAATTTATGAAGATTGAATAATAAAGGAATTAGTGAGAAAAGAAAGTAGAATGAGAGCATCTTAATTCTCAATGCTAATTTTCTTTTCCTTTTAATTTCATACATAGTTAGGCCTTTGACTTTGTTTGTGTACATGTTAAAAAGTGATTATAAAAAGTTTTCAACTATTTTAAGTGGTTGGTAAAAGTCAATTTATTTAACTTAAAAAAGTACTTTTTCTAAACTACATTTTCAAAATCTAATTAATACTAAATATTTTAAATTATCTATTCATAAAATGTATACTTTGTTGGGACTGAATCACCATCCATTTTCAGCCTCTTATCTTTAATTTTAATTCAATTTAATTTCTTTTCTAACCTTTTTCTTATACAAATTTAAATAACAATTTTCTTTCCAATATGATCTTTTATAGCATATTAGCAATGGGTGTTTTGTGAAAAGCCTATTATTGCTAGAACTTCCCCCATGCCTATTTAGAACACCTCAGTGAAGGAGCACTCTACAATTATTGATTCTTACAAATGGCTAATTTTCAAATAGGTTGACTTTTGAGTGGAAAGTGATATTTACTTTTTTTTTTCTCTCTCGAACACAAATTGAGAGTTTAAAACAAACGTGAATTTTCATAAATAAATTTTTCTTCACCCATACACTTAAGCTAATATTAGCCGGATTTGTGATTTAAGATGGTATCATACCAAAGGTCTGATATCAATAACACTCTAAAGGTTTTCAAATGTAGGATTTGAATATTTTAAAAGTAATTTTTTTTTTTTTAGAAAAACATTGGAACTGTTTACAAAATATAACAAATAGTTTTATTTTTTATATTTTTATTAAAACCAAATTTTGTTAATGATATATAATTAAGTTTATCTTCAGAGTTAACAACTCATTTAAGAAAATTGAGAAAAAAAAAGAAAAAAAACTTTGATATCACAAACCCTAATTGCCGAATGCAATTTGTGGGCCAATTTATCTTAAAGATGGTTAGAGCACATATCAAAAGTTCAAAACTGACGTATGGGCTTTCACAATAAAAGCCCAAAACAAAGAAACTATATGCAATGACAAAATAATAAAGAAAATAATTCGTGGCTGTTCTCTGTTATCTAATCTAAAAGTTAAAAAAAATAAGCATTTTTTTCAAATGCACCTTTGAGGGGATTTGATCTCTAAATATACCAATCGAGCTAGGCTCTTGTTTATATTCAGAGCACAACAACTTATCCAAAAAAATAAATGTGTATTTTCTAATATAGTAAAATAAACTAAAATATTTACGAAATATAGTAAAATTTTAATGGTAGTTTTATAAGTGTTAGTAAAATATAAAATCTCTTTATATTTGATAATTTTTTTTAACATAGTTTTGCAATTTATAATAATTTTTCAATAAAAGAAAGAGGGTGTTTTTGAATTCACTTCTCTTAAGTTTGGATAAATTAATAAAGTAGTTGATTCATTTTTTAAGATTTGAAAGTCAATTGTTAATTTTATGTTAACCACATAAAGTTTTATTGTTTTTAATAAAGAGGATGAAAGTGAGTACGATTGGACGTCGTGATTCTTTTCTTTCTTTATTTCTTTCTGTTTTTTGGGAGTCCACCACCAACCTTCTTACTAGTAAAAGGGAGAAGAAATAAGTTAAAAACAGTACCGGTAAATATGATAAATCGAAAAATTGAATTGATCGATCAAATCAAAATCAATTTCAAAATATATGTATTAGTGTTAAACCGATCGATTAGCATTTACTCATTGATAATTGAAATTGTTTTGAATATTTATTAAACTGATTATAATTGGTCCGGTGGTAATTAGGTTGAAAAACTGATTTCGGCCGACAAATGATCATCCTTACTTTAAAGCAATAAATTACTTTAAAAAATTAGTTTTTAATTATTAGTGTTTGCATTTTAATTTAATCATTGAATTAACGGTAATAGTTCAGTCTCCATAGTCACAAAATATTTCAGCAAAATTAAATTTCACTTTCTACTGTGTGTTGAATGAGATTTGGCACTTATAACGTTATACACTTGATTTATAATAAGTTTTTTGGATCAACGTATCTGAATTTTTTTTATTAAGTCCGACTAAAAACATTACAAATTCTAATATATAATGTTGAATGATATAACATTAACTTTGTCTTCACTTGTTAACTTAGACTTTTAAATCAATCGGTGTTATAATGATTAGATTGTTACGGATTAAAATGTATAGATTAAATAGTTTTTTTTAGATACAACAATATGTGGGACATAGAATTTGAATCTCATACCTCTCTTGATTAATAGTTATAGTTCGTATCTTATGTCACTCAAGTTATGCTTTTATTGACTTGTAAACTAAATAGTCGTATAATTAAAGGTATAGGAATAACTTCTTGCCAACTAAAGGGGAAAAGGTAAATGGTTACTTTCTAAAAATATAGAGATAAATAGAAATATTAAAAAATTAAGAAAAAAATATTTGTAAAAAGAAAAGTTAATCACCAATGAGGATAACCTCCTACTTGAAAAATAGAAGATCACGTCAATTATTGTTAAGCTAAATTAACTTTACGGAATGGAAAAAAAAAACCATATTTTGTACTCAAACATTGATAAAAAGAAAAAAGGTTCGAAAAACATTTCTTCTATTGTAGTAAGTGATGGGGAGTTTTACAAAAGCTATAATCATCTGTCCAAAGTTGTTTTTTATAACATAGTGTAGTTGATCAAACTTTAAAGTTGTGCTAATTTGACGTCAATTAAGATATACTTTATTTTGGCTAGAGTGGAACGTTTTTTTTTTTTTTTTTTTAAGATATCCACGCTTTTCATAAAAAAATGTCTCGACACGCCCCTCCTAGACCACCTCCTATCTTGATTCGAGAGACATGGTGAGACCAATAGATACAATTCTCCTACTTAAAAGTACACGTTGATCCTAACCTCTGGTATCTTTACTTGTATAAACCGTGAAAGCAAAATAAACAGAATTCTAAAGAAAGAAGAATCAAAGGAACTCAAGTGTGGCCCATATTATAACAAACATAAAGAAATGTCTTACATGGAATATTTGAAAATGAATATTCTACATGGCATATTGTTTGGGTTATGAGGTAAGAATGTCCAACACTTATACAGTGTTTGGTTGGAAGAGCATCCTCAATGAGTGGATGCCCTAATCTATAGGGTAGTTTTTCTTTTTCTTTTCCTTCGACGTTTTAGTTTTGCTTCAAATTATGTTTAAAAAATTTAAAAGTTCGATGAGATGATGACTAATCTGTGAACTTTTAAAATATCTATTTTAATTCATATATCAAAGAAGAAAAAAACTAAGTACTTGGATTTTGCTATTTTTGTAAATGTTTATTTCTAATTTATTTAAATTAAAATCATGGTCAAGTCAATGGAAGTTAATTTGTTAAAACTAAAGTAAATTAAGGACCAAAATAGTTGAATTTTTATGTTAGTAGATTGCAATAGACACATATCTTTAAGAAAATGGAACAAACTTGAAAATTCATATGCTAAAATGTCTATTTTGAAAGTGTAAAGAAAAAAAAAACACACCCTTAAGAAAAAGAAAATAGATAATGACCTTGAAATCTAAAGATTGTTAGAGTTTATAGGCTCGACGTCTATTTACATGTCATATATGACTGTGATTGAGACTAAGCTTACAATTAATTATAGGAATGCATGACAAAAGGAAATTTAAACTTTTCCGAATACGTAGATTTATATCCTAAACTTTCATTGTATTAACGATTTAAACTTTGAATTTCTATAAGCATATCTAAATAGAATGTCAAGTAAATATAATTCTAAAAAATTCATATATATATATATATTTGACATTTACTATAAAACTTATATCGATATATTCTTATTAAAAAAATTATTATAAATATCAAAATTATTAAAAAATATTTATAATTTATAATTAAGTCTCCGATTCTAATTTTATTGGTGGAATATAAAATTTTGATATATTTTATAAATATTGTGAGTCAATATAGCAATATTTTATCGATTGAAATGAGAGAAAGGAAGAAAAAAGGAATAATAGAAAAAAAGAATTTAGGATATTCCAAAAGCGAAGGTGTGTATCATCGGCGAAAAGTGCGAGAGAAACAATGTAAGCCTTAGGGAGAAGGGAAATCCAAAAGTTTGTTTAGAAATTAAATTTAAGAAAAGGTAAAGAAAAAAAAGAATGAAGAGCGTGTCGACATAGATGTTGCCACCATGGTCTCATTCCGCTTCGCTCTTCCTTATATCATCCCGTTATCCTTCTCTCCTCTCTTCCCGCCTCGTCTCCCTCTTTCTTCTCTCTCTTCTCTCTCTTCTCCATTTCCCTTCCTTCGCCCTTCTTCCTCTTTCTTCAACCACTCTCGACGGAGGATGGGATCTCTCTCTGCTCTCATCGATCCATTCCTCTACCCTACTGCTCGCCGAGATGACTCCGTTGTCGACGATTATCACGGCTTTCAGATCCCCGACCCTTACCGATGGTAACCTCTTTCTAATTCTTTCTTCTTGCTTTCATTTCCTGTTTTCTTTTTCGTGTTTGTACTTTCTAGTCTAGTGTCTGTCGGTGTTGTTTTGTGAAGTTCTTCTTGATCTGTTTTTGAACATGCTTCTCGAATTCTTGTTTCATTTTGAGACTTGCTTGTTCGTAGGCTTGAAGATCCTGACGCGGATGAAGTGAAGGAGTTTGTGGAGAAACAGGTGAAATTGACGGAATCGGTGCTTCAGAAGTGTGATACTAGAGAAAAGCTTCGCGCGAAGATTACTGAACTATTTGATCATCCGCGATATGAACCGCCGTTTAAGCGAGGGAATAAGTACTTTTACTATCACAATACTGGACTTCAAGCGCAGAGCGTTCTTTATGTCCAGGTTCGTTAACTTCGAATTCAGATTCGTCTTCTTGCGGTGCGCTCTCTTTAGGTAGCTAATGCATGCATTGTGTGTCTTTTTTTTTCTTCTTTTCTTCCGATTTTACCTTTCAGGATAGTTTGGATGGAGAACCTGAGGTTTTGCTGGATCCTAATGCGCTAAGTGAAGATGGAACAGTTTCGTTGAGTAATCTTTCTGTCAGTAAGGATGCGAAATACTTGGCCTATGGCCTTAGTTCAAGCGGCAGTGATTGGGTGACAATTAAGGTCATGCGAGTTGATGATAAGAAAACTGAACCGGATACATTATCATGGGTGCGTATTTGAAGTATATTTTTAATTTTTTTCCATTGTTTACTGGAACGGCAGAATGAAGAGTGCAATGAGGTCTAATGATCTGATGTATTGTTCTCTGGTGTTTTAGGTTAAGTTTTCAAGTATTAGTTGGACAGTTGATGGCAAAGGTTTTTTCTACAGTCGCTATCCTGCTCCCAAGTGAGTAACATATACAATGCTACTTAAGTTCCTGGCAGGATTGTCCAATAATCGATGATATGTTTGATTGAATTTATTGCACAACGATTCTCGTCAAATTTATGAAAGATGGATTAGTAATATAAGAATTGAACGTAGGAAATTAGTTAGACTGTCGATCTAGACAGTTCAGCAGCTAGGTAGTTTAGTCCGCATGATCAGTTCAATAATCTTTTTTCCTTTTATTTTTATTGATGAGTTATATATTATATATTTTGGTTTTCTTGTTGGTACTATAGAGAAGTAGGAACTTTGGATGCTGGTACTGAGACGAATGCAAATCTTTATCACGAAGTATACTACCATTTCTTGGGAACTGATCAATCTGATGATGTATTATGTTGGAGGGATCAAGATCATCCTAAATACCTCTTTTCTGCCTCTGTTACTGACGATGGAAAGGTAATAGTCCCATGTTTCATGGTTTGGAGTTTTGTTATGATTTATGATTGTTTTCTGATTTCCTGCAACTATGTTGGCAATATCACGGTCTTAGAGCTGTTATAAACAAGTATTAATTATTGTTTATTGGTTTCATGCCTTCTGCATTCCTTGCTGTTCATGTCAAGCTCTCTCCATTCGTACTTGGCCTTTATGAAAAAAATGCATGTGTTTCTTCAGTTGTTCTACTGAATATGGAATGAACAATAAGTTGGCTCCTGCTATAGACTTTAACATTATAATATTGTGATGCTGCTGCTTTACCTAATCTTGTAAGTTGTATAGACTACAAGTGGTCACTCTGTTAGTTTGCCTTTGTTTTGTTTAATTTTTTTTTCAAAGAAACATCTCTCTGCCATCCTACGGAGTTACAATTTAAAAGAAAAAATGCTCTTAGTTGGTATGACATGTGGTTCAGTGATATATTAAGATTTAAGGGACTTACAATTGTTTTGTTTTTGTTATGCAAGATTTATCCTGCAGAGGCGTGTTTTAAACTCTAGAATATTTATATATATGCCATTTCCCATGTGCGCATGAGTTCATTGTTGCTTCACTTCAAATCTCCCCTTGTGGTTTTTAGCTTGCAAGCTTGTTTACAATATAAGTATTTCCTCATATATTGCCTCTTTGACTGATTGTTATCCAGTTGCATTTACATTTGTACTAATGCCATTTTAATTTCCAGTATGTCGTTATGGAAATTGAGGAGGGTTGTGATCCGGTCAACAAATTTTACTATTGTAAAATATCGGCACTTCCTAATGGACTTGAAGGCTTCAAGGGGAAAAATGACCTGCTCCCTTTTACAAAACTTATTGACGACTTTGATGCTCAATATCATGACATTGCAAACGATGATACATTGTTCACCTTTATAACGAATAAAAATGCTCCTAAATATAAGCTTGTAAGGGTTGATCTGAATGATCCTACAGTATGGACAGAATTACTTCCAGAATCTGAAAAGGATGTGCTAGAATCTGCATGTGCTGTTAATGGAGACCAAATGATAGTGAGCTACTTGAGTGATGTTAAATATGTCCTGCAGATAAGGGACTTGAAGTCAGGTTCCTTATTGCATCAACTACCCATCGATATTGGCACAGTTTATGGAATCTCTGCTAGGCGTGAAGATAGTCTAATTTTCATAGGGTTTAGTAGCTTTCTTACGCCTGGAATTATTTATCAGTGTAATTTGGAGTGTGGGACTCCAGATCTGAAGATATTCCGTGAAATTGCCGTTCCTGGATTTGAGCGTTCAGAATTCAATGTTGATCAGGTAAGAGTACTTTATAAGTTGAAAATGAAATCCTAGTCCAAATGTCTTGCTGATTTATCATTGTCAATTGTGGCATGTTTATATTAGCTGTCTGGACATTTGTTTTTTTTAATCAATTTAGTTCATTCATCACACTGTTTCATTTAGATGGCAGAAATTCATATTTTTCTTCTGGGTCTGTAGGGTTTGAGTTTCTCTCTGTCAACACCAAGAAATTATGCATTTCCTACGGATAATTTTCTCCTCAAGTTCTTTTGTGGTTCTTATGTGTAGGTTTTCGTACGTAGTAAAGATGGCACAAATATACCAATGTTCATTGTGGCACGAAAGAATATTGTGTTTGATGGATCACACCCTTGCTTGCTATATGGGTATGGAGGATTTAACATTAACTTGACGCCATATTTCAGTGTGAGTCGTACGGTACTCGCAAGGCATTTAGGTGCTGTTTTCTGCATTGCTAACATTCGTGGTGGCGGAGAATATGGAGAGGAATGGCACAAAGCAGGTTCTCTTGCAAAGAAGCAGAATTGCTTTGATGACTTCATTTCTTGTGCGGAGTACCTTATCTCCGCTGGTTATACCCAGCCCAGTAAATTGTGTATTGAAGGTGGAAGCAATGGAGGGCTTCTCGTTGGAGCTTGCATTAATCAGGTGCGAGACCTTTTCTAAGTTTTATTTTACGCACATTTCTAATACCGATCCTATTCTTCAATGAGGTACTGAATGCCTTTCTATGGCAGAGACCCGATCTTTTTGGTTGTGCATTGGCTCATGTTGGTGTAATGGACATGCTGCGATTTCACAAGTTTACAATAGGTTAGTTCACACCATTCATCAACATTGATTTTTATTCATTAGTTCTGTGTTTAACCAAGTTATTGTCTTTAGGTCATGCCTGGACTTCTGATTATGGTTGTTCCGACAACGAGGAAGAGTTCAAGTGGCTAATCAAGTGAGTAAAATTTTATTCTCCGCATAACACATATCATCAGTTGCTATCGTTATTGTAGTTTGCGGAGTTATGCTGCGGACGTTGCAATGTCTTCAAGCTGAGAAACAGTTGTTGAGTACTTGAATCATGACAGAATTATTGTTCTTATTATAATTGTGTTACTGTTTCCAGGTATTCCCCACTCCACAATGTGAAGAGGCCATGGGAACAGCATCCTGATCGACTTCTACAGTACCCATCAACCATGCTATTAACCGCTGATCACGATGATCGTGTTGTGCCATTGCATTCATTGAAGTTATTGGCGGTCAGTTTCTTTCTAACTTGACGATGGTTTGCATTGTTTACTTCACATTCATATCTACACTATTTTGTTGGCACATCGTTGCATCAAAACATCTGTTTGTGCATCAAAAATTGAATTTGGCTAAATTACAAAATTGATACCTATAGGTTCTAGAAAGTTAAAGTTTAGTGCCTATAGTTTCAAGAGTTATAATTTAGTCTATTGTTTGATAAAATACCAAGTCAACATCATTTTTTTGTTTGACATTATTTTGAAACACACTTTCGTTAACTCGATCAATTCAATATTTAAATCTGTACCTTTTTAAAATCATGTGCTGTAATATTAAAATTAATTTTAGATCATAAGTAATTTGTGAGTGACTTCGAGAATAACATTTAAACTATTTTAGAATCGCTCTCAAACCTATTTAGTTTGTATAATTTGATAAAATTCTCAGTTGCAGACTAAATTCTTATTATAAAAGTTAAATTCTAACTTTATTCAAATATCAAATTTATAGATTAGCGTACAAATTATGAATGGTCTGTCTTCTGTTTTACTTCATTTTTGTTTTTTATTGGGGATGATTTAAACTTTTAAAACTTTTAGGCCGATTAGTAATTTCAAATTTTTGTTTTTGTTTTTAAATTGTTGTTTCTTAAAAACAGAATCCTGAACAAAATAATATTACATATTGTTTTAAAGTTATTTTTTTTCCTTTTCAATTTTCCTTCATAAATTTAAAAACGAATTTCTTGTTTAAAGAAAAGGAAAAAGGGAATTTGTTAGCAAAGAACACACCTGTTTTAGATAGTATTTTGGTTTTGTTCAAATTTGTTCCAACTTCACTTCATTGGGGTATTTTTTTTATTCCAGACAATGCAATATATTCTATGCACAAGTTTGGAGAAAAGCCCTCAAACCAACCCTATAGTTGGCCGCATCGAGTGCAAGGCGGGTCATGGAGCCGGCCGTCCTACACAGAAAATGGTAATCATAATCTTACGCGGTTGATTGCATATGTTGATTTGCTTTTCTTTTCTTCTTTTTTGTTTTTCGCAAAGTATTGTACTAACTTACTACAACAATTGTTGCCCATTTTGTTATATTTACAGATTGATGAAGCATCAGACCGTTATGCGTTCATGGCGAAGATGTTGGCAGCAACATGGATTGATTAGATTATTATTATTATTAGATGCAACAATCAGATAAAATTATGCATTGGTTTTCTAAAGTTTACAAAAATTTACCAAAGCCATCATCTTAGATGTTTCTGTGCTTTCCTACAATTTATTTGTAACTCTTGCGTAATAAGCTCTACTTTGGTAATAGTTCAAATTGTTTGAGCGGCCGTGTTTTTGGTTTGCCGCCAGGTCCTAGAAAAGAAAAAAAAAGAAAAGAAAAAGATCCTAATACCGCTCTTTTTTTTCTCTTAGTTTTAAGAAACCGTAACTATTTTATTTTTTAGAACTACATTAATATATTAAAAGTATATAAGGTTGTCTTGTGAATAAATAGTTTGGTAGCCGTTATTTTTTTTATTTTTATTTTGTTTTTGTTTTTCATTCTTTGGTTATCCACATTTTACTATTGGTTTTGAAAACTCAGCCAGAATTTAAAAAAACAAAAATAGAAAAAGTAGCAAAGCATGTTTTCACTTTGAAATTTAATATAAGAATTGAAAGGAAATAGGCTTAAAAGTCTAAATGATTTGAAATATTGTTGCATATTATATGATTTGAAATGTAGACAGATTATTTTCGTCTTATCAATATTAGGAACAAAATCAACTCAACATATACCCTACCGGCTTGCCTTACCTAACGAGATAGACCACAATAATTAAATTTAGACAAAAATGAGGGCGAAACTACTCTCTACAAAAAGAAAGATATCATAATCTAGTCTAAAAAAATAAAAGGAGTTTACCAACTAACCTTACTGACAATACATTGCCACATTGCTTAATTTGAAAGTACGTCTTGACCCTCCCCTTTATAGCACTTATAAATTCAATACGACCTCCAACAATGATTCCCCCAAGAAAATGGGGAAAAGAAAAGTTTAGGTTAATCAATTTTAAATTATCAAATCAAATAAATCTATTTGAAATTACCAAATTGACGGACGGGGAGGAGGGGCATGTGAGGGCACCAAAGTGAATCTCATCCTTCTCCTTCTTCTATGAATGAACCTGTTGATAATGTGATAAGTTGGGGTCCAACATGATCAAGAGAGTAATACAATTTGCAAAATCCACGAGAATGAGAGCCAGAGTTAAAGCAGGAACGCATACCTTAGACCAAACCTTTCTTTTATTCGGCCAAATGGCAGTCCATTTTTATATCCGTAACGTCAAGTTGAAGAATCTCAGCTCGGCAACTAAGAATAGATCCTATACTGGTAATAGATAACAAATCCATAAATATATGTTAAGACAACTTAGAACCTCAACAATGTGGGTTACTACCAACTACAATGGTTATGCTGAACCAAGAGTTCCTCACAATACCTGGGATGAGTCCGACCAAGATCCCCATGGACGAATTCTTTAATGTATGTTCCAGCCTATGTAACACAGAATCGTTAGGTTTTACATTTTACTATTTAAAAGTGTAAGGTTTACATCCGATTCAACTAATCGTTTATGCTTTTCGCCTTTTCTTTTAACAACAAAGTTGCTCATGGTTTTTTCCAAATTTTGGTGTTGGTGTTAGTTTCACCGTTTAACACCATCTTTTAAATTATGTTTGTAAATAATTTCAATCGAAAGGTCAAGGTAATTTAGGGGTATATGTATATGTATAGGACAAAGCGTGGCCTTAATTCAACTTTAAAAGAGTATATACCTGAGTACACAAATGTAGGAGATAGTACTGAGAACTTTTAGCAACCTTCTCAATCTTCATCCTATAATGAAATAAAAGAACGTTGTCAGTGACCTTAGTGGAAGCATGAGTGGATTGTAGTTTCACTGTACAATTGAAAAAGGACTCTAACCAGTGGATGATCTTTTCACGTTCTAATGGACTTCGGCGATGAAGCACTCTTATTGGAGTTCTTTGCAAAATTTTCTGCACAAGAAAAAATAATTTCATAAGCATAGTTCTAAAATGTAATGCATCAATAATAAGTTATGAAATCAAAGCATCAAGCTCGCTGAACTCCTCACCAAGTCTTTGAGTGATGATATTGATAAAAAATCGTCATCCTCGAGTGGGCGAGATGTCCACACAAGTGCAGCATATTGCTTCTGCATCATATAAAGAGTTACAAATGCAGAATTAAACAGAACTTTGTATTTGTAATTGACAAAAAGATTGCTCATAGAAAAAACCTGCTTCTCTGCTTCTCCTTCTTGAACCAGGGCCCAACCTTCGCTGCCTACAACTTTCAGATTTCTTACGCCAACCTGAAATAATAATGTGATTCATATGAAGTTTGCAATAGTTTTAATCAACGGAAGAAGCAGTACAGTATGAACAGTGTGTTACCAATTTAGTTTCTGGACTATTTATCTTTGACTGTATTTCATTTATTATCATCTCAGATGGGAGAAGACGTGCGTTCTGTATTTCAACCAAGAAAGGTCTACCTGAACCCAACATTCGAACCTGGAAAGAGAATTTAATATTACAAACAGTAGAGAGCTTCCTGAATGTCAATAAGGAAAGAATATTACATCGAGATCCTCTCTACCGGCAGCATGGAACTTGTAACTATCACCTCGACAGAAGGGAAGAATATTGTTGCCTAGAATCTCCTGCAGATACCCATGAACTGTCAACTTTTTCTTGCCAAATGAACAGTTAGTCACCAAAGCAAAAAATCATTACCTCGACAGATGCTTCTCCCATTCTCTCTTCACCAATTACCCAACGTGTCTGACTCACATTTCTTGAATACTACAATAAAAAAGTTAATAATCCAGGGGGTTATGAGTCAGTGAAGTACTCAACCAAGTTTTTTGGGGGAAAAATGAAATGTAGAAAATAGAACTTAGTTACCTTTATATATCTGCCAAACATGTATATCGAAGTTCTATAACAAGTTAGAGCCAAATGGCATGGTTCTTTGATCTACGACGAGAAGCAGAGAGTACCACCATTAGTAACCAATAAAAATGTAACAAAAATCTGAATGCAAGGGATCAAATTACTATGCACAACAAAGAGTTGATCTTGAGTCCCTTAAACCGAGAATAGAAAACGATAAAAAGAAAAAGATACAGTATCCTTTTCTACATCATGAACCTGCAGTTTATTGACTTTAAATCCTTTAATCAAAATCTTATACCTCCATTCATTTTTTTTTCCAATATACACTTGCGATGATGAAATCAAATGGTCAAGGTCACGATTTTATTAATATCTAGAAGGACATAAAGACCAAAGTTCATTTAGTCAGTGCCATCATCTTTTTAATTATTTAAATAGTACACAACAAACTTACCGTTTCTTGAGGAAAAATAACTTCTTGTGAAGGGTTGATACAATCATCAGCAACAGAATTGACATTACAGTTTGAAATATCCGAGGGTTCATCACTGCCAACTGCAATAGAATCATCAATAGTCTCTAAGCTACAATCACTGGCACCAACAGCCATCTCAGTTCACATGTCAAAGGTAACCTTGTTTTTTTATCTTTCCAGAAATTACATGTTGAAGGTAACTGAATAAATACATGTAAAGAAATACAAATCAATTCCCTACTCTAGGTTCCCAAAGGTAAAGGGACTCACTACAACATCCCCACTGGGATTAGGAAGTAAAAACAACACCTCTAAGACAAAAGAAATGGAATCGGGCTCTACTGTACAACTTTGTGCTACAGATAAGACATTTTTAAATATAATAGTGACTTTGGAGAAAAATTCCAACTCCAAATGGCTAATGAAAAAAGAGGAAAGTACTAACTTCATCCAAATATAATAATAACAATAATGATAATAATAATAAATCTTATATTCTTAACTCCTGATTTTTCTTGGGATACAATTTCTGCTACAAACAGAATTTGGCTTGAAAGGCCCATCAAAGAAATTTGTATGCAGCTAAAAATATTTAAACTTCAACAAATCTCAAGATGCTGACGATCGGTCAGCAAAGTTCTTCACAAAGGAGTGCAATGACAATATGGACACGTTTCAAATGAATTTTTCTACATCCAAGTGTGTGATTTAAGTAAATGAACTACGATTCTATGTTTCTCAAATCTCTTGCACTTTCTAATTAAGTTATATAGTATTGCGAATTTGCAATAGGTTTTGATATGAATTTACCGTGCATGTACTTTCAAACATATAGATTACTAGAGCTTGACATCCAATAAAGTTGATGAGAGTGAGAAAATTTTGGAGGTAACCAATAGATAACTTCTTGT
Organism: Cucumis melo; assembly: GCF_025177605.1. NCBI lineage: Eukaryota > Viridiplantae > Streptophyta > Magnoliopsida > Cucurbitales > Cucurbitaceae > Cucumis > Cucumis melo. The sequence goes on along the minus strand of NC_066863.1, from coordinate 499,665 downwards.
TTCTCAATCTATACAGAAGAGTAGTGAAAATTTATAGCAAAGGTTCAACTAACTTACTGATTTTTCTCATCTTGAAGCCATCCTGGTTTCTTTTGATGGAATTACCATTGCCATTTGAAGCTTTAGGATGACTATAAGTTAACCGGATGCGCAAGCCACTTGAACTAGATTTGCAATCCTGCATAACTTCATGGATAAATTAATCAACGAACTTTTTCCTTTCAAATACCAAAATAATAAAATAAATAGAAAAAAAAACTAAAAAATAGTCCTCTTCATGGTGAAAAGCTCACAGCTATCATTTTGCATAAGATAAACACTTGTCTTCAGTAAACAATGAAGAATGCACTCACCAGTAAAGTTTCAAGAGGCTTTGTTATACAGATTTTTAAGGCATCCTTCGCTGAAAGACATATAGGAGGAGGCTTGCCTTGAAACCACTGTTCAGACCCATATTTTCTTTTCAAATACAGCCTGCAATGCAGAAATGAAAAATAGTAACTACAATATGAACTGGCACATTAAATGAACTAATGAAAATCCAATGTCAGCAAGGCTTGGCAGCACAAACGAAAGAGGTTTTAAGAGGATCAACTTCTTCAGCCATGTCACGTATGAAATCTCCCAATAACAATAACTTTCAAAAGGTTATGCGTTTTAGAGCTTATAATGATAATCATTTTTATTCTGCTATTCTAACAGTTTACTTTGTCTTCAAAAGAAGCTTACAAGAGATCAGCCCATGTAAGAGCGAAAAAAAAACATGTATCAATTATTTATTATTCAAAATCACTTGTTAGATAATATGCTCTAGTTATGAACTTGTTTATCACTTTCTATAGGCAATTTATTTCCTTAACCTTTAATCTTACTTTCCCTCAGTAATTTCTTTCTGCAATCTCTTTTCCCACATCTCTGCTTAATCTCTTTGTACGCACTTTCTCTCATGGCACTCTCCTAATGTATTAGTATTAACACAAAGCTTTCTTCTTACATGAAAAGTTAACTACAGTTCTGTTCGGAATACAAAAACCGCAATTTATGTTGTTATTGGAAACACACACACATTTAACTTTGGGGGGGGGGAGCTCTTACCAAACACGCTTCTCATTCTCCAGAATGATTGAAGGAACCGACACCTCAAGAGAAAAGCTATCAATCTGATGGCCCTCTTTCTTTACCATCTCAGAAATCGAGACAGCTAAATCATCAACTCCTTTACATTTTATAAAGTCACCTTTATCGTCAATGTAACTGAACTGTAAAATACCTAAACATAAGCAGCAAGTATTTCTATCATTATCATCCTCAATTGCCTCCGTATCAGAACCTAAGATTGGTGCTGACAATGAAAAGGAATAATTGTGCCTTTCAATGCCAGATAGGCGAATGATGCAGGGAATGCATACCTGCAAGGAAAGTAACGATCAAACATCTTCTGGCTATCCTAAACAGTACCATCGATGCAATTCCAATACATGCCAACATTATTGCTTTAAATAGTAAATGCATGTCAATATGAAAGCAGGAAAACACCGCCAAATGTATCCTACAATATAATAGATGCCGATCTTCTCAGCTGTAAACCATTATTAGGCACCAATAAAATTAAATTATAAAAAAAGAGCAAAAAGTAAAAAATAATGCTGCTACTGATGCTACTTCTATCATGATTCCATCAACATCTTCTGATTTTTTATTGTTATAATAAAACCATTGGCATTACGCCAGTCGTCAGTAATAACAGACATAATTATTTTCAAGAAATTAATAGGACTTGTAAAACTGTATATTGCTAAATGGCAAGCGGAAGTATATATAAAACAGGACGCCTTGAAAAGCTAGAAAACAACTTATGAAGCGAAAGTTAACAGGCCAAACTCGTGTTTACTGTATAAATAGGAAAAAGTAGAATACATAAAACTGAAATTTGGAAATATAAAAGATGACTTATCATGTTAAAGATGTCACAAAAATAAATAGCCCTAACTCGGTGAGGTAGAAAAATCAAGAATAATGATCGAATAAAGGAGCACATTCAACACAAAAGCAATTTCCTCCAAACTACAGGTAATCAAGATATAATATAAAAGTGACGTTCGTTATATTAATCGCCTTCCTATCGACGGTGATTACGCTATGAAATCCTAGGTTCAAGTGAGGAAAAATTGAGGTTAGCGATCGAATGAAAAAGCATATTCAAGAATTTCCTCCAAATTATAAACTGTTCATTTAAGAAGCGAAAGTTAATCGATTGCATTCGTATAATTATCCACGAAAATTTAGGTTGCGATGAAAAATTAAGAATAGCGACTGAATATAGAAGCACATTCAAAGTTAAGACACAACCAGAAACTTCCTCCAAACTGCAAATCATCAAGTTAGGAAGTGATATCTTCGTCGATAGCATTCCTAACGACGGCGATTCTTAACTCTAGAGGTTTTAGCATGAAGTGAACAAAAAAGAAATCAAGGATATCGACAAAATGAACAAGCACATTCAAACACGACTAGAAATCGCTTGAAACTACAAACTAAGACGATATGAAGTGAGTGAAATCGATCGCATTCGTAACCACGACTGTTTAATACTACGAAACCGAAGATTTAAAGACAAGAAAATGTACTCCAATCGACAACAGGTCTTTTGCGGCGTAAGAAGGAAACTGCAGTTTGTCACCGGGAGAAATGGCCTCTTGAGTGACGGAAGTAAGTGCCAGCGGTGTAGCCTCAGGATTAGCTTGAACTTCGTCCTGTTCGTTGGCCATTGAAGAACTGCGGGAAGTAACTCTGTGCGGGGAGAGAGAGAGAGAGAGAGAGAGAGAGTTGTCCGCCGAATTGTTAGTTTAGTGCGCTTTCAGTTTATTAGCGGCAAGGGAAGGGAAGTTCCTTTATTTATATATATATATATGTAGTTTTTACTTTGCACGTTCGGTACGCAATAGGGAGTACGCTTCTGTCCCGCGTTCTTGATCGTTAGATCATTTCGATCTTGAACATCGTCAGAATCGTGTTAACATTCCATATTCCAGATAATGCAAAAACGTCGACGTATTGCTTTCATCATTATTTAAAATAAAAAAGCTAAAGGTTTCATATTTACAATTTAAAATTTTAAATAAATTGTTTATGTTAACAAATATACCTTTTTAAAAATGGTGCGTAACTATGTCTAAATTTTGCATTTAGATTTAATATTTGGGGTATGCAGTGAACAATGCATCAACACTAATTTATATTCAAATTAGGGGGCTTTGTCTATCCAACATTTATTTGTTTGAATGTCTAAATTAATTAATCAGCCTTCCCATTTCATGCCATTGTTGTAATCAAATCCTTGAAAATTACTTCATTGAATTGATAATATACTTGCACCTTCAAATTATAAGTTCGTTACAATCAAGCCTCCATTTTCTTTTTGTTTGCAAAAGAAGTGCATTTTCTGTTTTGTAAATTCAATCAAAGTAATGAGGGGTATCTCAAAGATCATCTATTAAAATTCACTACTCCATTGACAAGCGTGAGAGATTGTCAACAATAAAAGATTATTCATACAGCAGAAGAATACTTGGATTCTAAAGGAACAAACTCATGTTATTTTGGATTGATAGATTCTTCTATCCACACCTCAAAACCAAAACAATCTTGATATTAATTAACGTTGACAGATTTAGCAATATCATAGAGAAAATATGACTAAATGGGTAAGGATACCAAATGATATCTAGCGAAAGAATATGACCGGACCCCGAGCTGGGGTTGATTGGAGAACCGAGAGCGGTCTAACTATGGATATTCCTGGCTACAACAATATGAAAAAGCAAAGAGAACTTGCTTTTCCATCATATATTAAAGTTAAGATAGACTTTAACTACCTTGTGGGGGTCTAAGTATTTGGAACGGTTAATGATTTAGAGCGGTCTAGTGTGTCTACCGCTTGCCCTGCCGCACAGAAGAGCATTCTTTGGAATGGGAAACTCGTCCCTGAGTGATGTCGATGGAGTGTAGACACGAAGGTAGAATTGTTGTCCGAGATACTGCCTTGCCCAAAACTCCGACCTCACATTCCACAAACCTACATTATCGAGGGCCACGTAAATTGCAGTCCACGAATAAGGGTATACCTGCACCAAACACCATCATCAGACCATTTAAACATAGGAACTGTGGGGAAGAAAGGCAGAACGGAATCAATATCCAATGCTCACCTGAGTTGTGCAACGAGCGATGGCGTCCCGAAGATTGTATTGGTTTCTGCTAGACTGCGTCCATTGGCCTCCATCCATGCTAAAAATAGAACGGTTTTAGCACGTGAGGTTTTTAACCATAGACTAACAATCAAACATTAACCAATCCTAGTGTTGTAATGTATGTGTAAACCAACCAAAGTATCGGAGCTTACCCGACCACAAAGAAAGAGTAGCCATCAATATGCCAACTTTGGACAATGTTTTCATTGTTTTGGAAAACAATTTCGACAAATGCTCTATAGTCTGCACCCATCACGGATGTGTCGAGGTATATTCCTCCACCAGTAGGCCTATCAGAGATGCTTCCAACGCGAAAAACCCCTCCAATTTTGAAGAAGTCGGCAAGTTTCAAGGGAGTGTCAGCAGGGACAAATGACACACTGTTAACCGCATACCTTTGTTTGCGGTTGACTTGACCCGCAGAATTGGCAAGTATGATGGTTTTGGTTGTGTTTATGAGGCCATAGTGATACGACCCTTGCGGGTTTGGCCTTGGTCCACTGGCTGTAAGATTGGTCCTGCAAAAGAGAAAAAGTCATAATCATGGAAACAGATTAACCTATTGGTCTGATTCAGTGAACAAAAGGGGGGTGGAGGGTTGCAATAAAGCTTTAATGAAAAGTTGGTTAAATTCCCCTTCCAAAACTCAAAAGCTTGAGTTAAGATGTTAGATTGCATTCAACATGTTTCCAACGATCCCTAGCTATGTATTATAGACATTTAGTTGGTTTCACAAAGTTCAAATTCAAAATTTAGTGCATGTTTGGGAGCAATTCTGAGATGTAACAAAGCACTTTTAACTTGTTTAAAATCAATTGGAAAAGGATGGTTAACAACTTAACAGAAAGTAACTAACCTAATAGAGCGTGCTTGGTTGAGGGACCAATCGATCTGTATCGTCGGACCGCCAGGAGGGGGACCTTTGACAGGACCAGCAGAGTTACTGTAACGAAGAATGCCAGTGGTAGCGAGCACCCGAGAGGTGAAGCGAGTGGAAACGACAATGTAGTAGTCCTGAGCTGGCTGATCAGCTGTGACGAGCACAGAGTAAGACTGACCAACATGAACATCAAGCGAGGAGTAGGTTGTTTGAAGGGTATGTGTTCCCTCCACTTCTACAAGCTTCATTTTATGACCTTGAATTCGAAAGTTGAGGGAATGCTGCAGCCCCACATTTGAAATTCTCAACCTGTAAGTTTTTCCTACAATAAGATTGACATAAACGATCGTCATCTCATTTCCATTTCCCTTCAAATCAGCAATCCTCAAATCAGCAATCCAATTAGTCAGGGAATGTACCTTGTTCGACACTAAAAGAAGTATCATTGGCACGACCATTGATGAGGATTCCATCTGGAAATGGAAGCTTCTTACCACGATCCAGATGAGCCTTCAGGGTCTATTCACCATACCAAAAATTTAAAGGTTCAAATAAGAAAAGAGAGAAGATACAGAAACTTGGAGCAACTTAGGAAGGGAAAATGCTATTTAAAATACATTCTTCACCTGGACAAAAGACCAGGTTCTATTGTGGTCTCTCAAACATCAAATATTGCTTTCAACGAGAGGTTAATTTAGCGATAATTGGGTGGGGCATATTTTCTAAAGGTTGGGAGTCCAATTCTTATATCTCCGACAAAAATTCAAACATTGTATATATAAACAATTTATTTATCACAACCATGTTTTCATTCAGTCAAAACTTCAAATTCATTTAGACACCCAATCCGTTGTTTAAAAGCATTTACAAACTTAAACAACCAAGCATAAAATGATGAATATTTTCAAGTATATTAAAAAGTTCAAAATATCACAAAAATAACTTAAATTCAAACCAAACACAAACTCAAATTTAATACAAATATAAAACACAAATGAATTTTTTTGGTAGATGCAATAACACCAGTTTACAATGCATGTTGAATATTGGCTATTTAGTGAAGTATTTTCCCAAGTTTATTACATGTAGTTTATATATATAAGATAACTAAATAGAATTTAAATTTCGGTTCAATAATGTATATATATATAAAGAGGAATTGTTATAGATAGCAAAAAAAAAAAAAAAAAAAAAAATATATATATATATATAACAAAAAAAACTGTGTAAATAGTGTTCATATTTCGATATTTTTGAAAATGACCCTAAAAATAATTGGTCAATTCAATAATTCATCTTTAAATGTAAAATTTAAAAATTAGCATTAAATGTTAGAAATTAATGCAGGATAATTGAATAATAATTATTTTCAAAGTTTTAGGTACGAAACGACCATTCCAAAGGTCATTAAACCCCACAGGACCAGAAAAGCGAACATTTGATTCGGTCGTCAATAATACAAAGTCACGGAGTGGACTCCACCAGCGACCGACGGGGCAAAAAGAAATAGCGATAATGCGATCCGCATTCACCGCCCACTCCCCGGTTTCCAACATTTTTTTTTCATAATTTTTAAGAAATAAAAATAAAAATTGCTTGGCGAGAAAGGAAGTTCAAATACATACCGTGTGATTAGACTTGTACCAGTCGCCAATGAGGACTGTGTAGTCGCCGGCGGGATCGGGGAAGGGGACCGGAATGCGAGGCCGGCTGAGGATTCTGATGCCACCGAAACCCCCTGCGGCCTTGTGGAAGGCGAGGGAAGGGAAATAGTAAAAGCTGCCGATCTGATCCTTGACTTGGAGAATGTACGTGAAGTTCTTCCCGGGAGGGATTGGGCACGTTGTTCCATAAACACCGTCTTCGTACGAGTTTCTCCTCTGTTGGATTCCGTTCCTGAATTTTGCACAGTTCGAACTCCAACGTAAGATGATAAGATTATTCCGACCAAAAAACAAAAAATATATATATATACGTTTTTTTATTTAAAAAAATAGTTGTTTATTTCGTTTAAATTTTGATGTTAATTACTCATTTAAATTTTTTACTTTCTACCAACTAAATTTTCAAATAACATTTCAAAAAGAAAAACGTATCTTTTTTTAACCACAAATTAAATACCATTTTAATTTGTTTTGAAAAAAAAAACATTTTAGTTCTATATTTCGGTTTTATTTTAAATTTTAATTTTAGTAAATGCACTTTTAATAAATCAAAAAGTAGTTGATGGTGTTAGTTATTATTGATTTCTTTTTTTGAAATTTGAAAACATATTTGACTTTTTTTTTTCTTTTTACATGAAAAGTATTATTACTACTATTTAACTAATTTCATTAAAAGTTGAAATAACTAACTAAATTTAGACAAAGTCTATAATAAAATGAAATGCGATGTAGAGACATAAACGGGAAATCTTGTTTAGTACTAAAATGTTGAAATGATATCTATTTTGATCCTTTTTCTACTTCTATCCTAACCTCAACTTATGTGATTTCATCCACTTCATTACCTATGGTCTATGTGTTAAATAATCAATCAATAATTGAAATAACAGTGAGAATTAAAATTTTCATTTTTTTTTAAAAAAAGAATTTGGTATTTTGAAGGATTTGAAGCTATGGGTACACTAAAATAGTAATTTTAAAAGTTTCATTAGAGAGAGAGAGAGAAATCGAATCATATATGTGCTTTCTGTTACGTATATGTATCATAAAAGCACTTGGAACAAAGTGGACCACAAAAAGAATGAGGGAAAAAATAATAAAAGAAAAGGAAAAAAATGATCAATAAATGTTTTAAGGGTTTTAATTACACAAAACGACTTCCATTAATCATGACATAGAAGCTTTCTCATCAAACAAAACTTCCATTCTTCATTATTTTGCTTGGCATTTAATCCATAATGATACATACAAACACAAGCATTATTACAACAAGTCTTTATCAAAACTCAAAAGCACTTCTAACTTTAGTAGTCAACCACAGCAAAGACATCAAATCAAAACACAAACAAGATCTAAACATACTGGTATTCATATTCGAGATTGAACGCAGTATCAGAACAGAAAAACACAAACAGAAATGTCCTAACTCCTAATATTTTCTTTTAGTTCAAGAAGACCCATCAAAAAAGCACATCAAGAAGAGTAAGATGACAAGCTCAAAGACATCAAAAAGAAAAAAAAACTCCAAAAGTAAAGCAAGAAAAACACAAGTCAATGAAAGCACGAAGAGTCAGATCTCGGAATAAAAAAACTAATTACAAATTCACAACACGACAAACGCTCTGCCACTGAACTCTAGTACACTAGAAGCAGTATAAGTGGGGCGGTGGCTGTTGGACTTTACTTTTTTTTTTTTTAGCCCTTTTCTTTTTTGCCGACTAAAATTGAGATGAAGAAAAAATAGAGAGTAAATGGGAATCACCAGGATATGAGGAAGGGTTCATCCAAGCTGTTGAAGACATTGATGATGAGGTTGTCATTGGTGACACAGTGGATGTCAGGGCCAGGGAATTGGCCATTGATGAGTATTCCCTGAAAAAGAAGAAGAAGAGATCATGGAAGTCATTAACAACGATCAGATCAAAGTAAAGAAAGAGGGATTGCTAGGAAAAAACTAACCTGCTGGCGGACGCCGAGAGGGTAAATGTTGGCGTAAGAGACATTCCAGGTGAAGAAACGGTAGGGATTTTCAGCAGAGAGGGTGGAGAAGAAGCAGAAAAATGCACAGAGTGCAAAGAAAGGTGAAGTTAGAGGGAGCATTTTGGATTATGGGAATAGGAAAAAAAGGGTAAGATTTAAGAGGAAGGATGGGGAGTGGGTAATGAAGGTGATGGAGATGGGGATGGGGTGTATTTAAAGTGGGATACAGGAAGAAGAGGAAGAATACAGTGGGTTTTTTTTTTTTTTTTTTTGAAGAACTACTTAGCCGCAAAATAAATTATAAAGTAAAAAAGAAAAGAAAAGAAAAGAAAAGGAGGGAAAAATGAGGCAATGTTATTAGAGAGAGAATTTAAAGAAGAGTGTGGAGTGTCGGTGGTGGGATCCCACAATAACATTAATATAATGAATTGTGCATGTATGTCTACCACATGGCTTGGTTTTGAAGGCTAAGATGGCATGTGATTTGATGACATCTGACTTCTTAATTAAATTCTAATTACTACGCTTAATTATCACTAGGCTATATGCTTAGTTTGACAGTAAATTTTTCAATGAGTGAAGTCATTTTTCAGTTTTAATATAATATAATGGATCACTCTCATAATGCCATAGGTTTAGAAAAATGTATTTATAAACTTATAAAGTATATAAAGTATAGAACCCTTATTTTCTAATTTATGAATCTTAAATTCTAGCCTATCAAATTTAAAAATCTACTTGACACTCCTTAAATTTTATAGAACTATTAGAGAAAAGTTTATAAACTAAACCCATTTGGTTGGCATATTAAGAGAATTTATCAACTTTCTAAACAATATGCTTTGAAATTAAATTTTTCACTAGAAACCAAAATGCCAACGGAAGATAATCAATAGCAAGTGCAGTATATTGTATCACATCAGCAATGTAGTCAAAGAATCATCAAAAAATTGTAATGATATCACAAATTGAATAACGTTGCTAAAGACAAGAATTAAATAGAAGAAACCAAATTCACTAGTTAAAAGAATAAATTCATTTTTTTGCTACGGAATGTGGTACAAGTTCTTTAATCCAGAACTTTACTATGATATGACAAAATATAGTTCTACATATACAATAGAGCAAAACTCAAATAACTTTGTTTTTTGAAGGGTTAGGTTCTTGATCCGCCGGAGTATTTATAAACTCACAGAAAAGAAAGAAATCAAATGTTAAAAGGCAAATCTTTCCAGTAATTAGCCAACAAAAAGACCATTTTGAGCATAAAGTAACGACCAAAAGCAACAGAAAGGCCCTGTTCTGAGAATTTGAAATAAAAAAGAAGGGAAACGTCAAATCTAGAATTTGAAAACGTTCCGCAAGAAGCGCTAAAACTATATAATAAGTTCAAATAATCACTACAAAACAACGCTGACCCACAGACAGCTGCCAACCTTCCCTTTTGTTGCATGTGGACTGAACATTATTGAAACCATACCACATAATTATGCAATCGAATAAACCAAAACGCCAAGCCAAGCAACCTGATACCCCTAAACGCGGCAAAGTTATAGAACCTGTAGCATTACAACAGTGCTCGAGTTAACGCGCCATTATATTTGAACTCAAATCAAATGCTCAATATGGCTACAAATCATTCCAAATCAAGGTTTCGATCCTCTAATAGGGTCCCCCTCTTCGCAATACAAATAATGGAATAGACAAATAATTGAAAAAAATTCACCATTGGCTTACAATTTTGAATGGCAACACACTTGACCAGGCAAGCTAATCATAAAAAATGTAAGCAACTGTTAAGAGTAGAATACCACAAATCCTATGAAATATGATCAATGCTGTTGATGAATTTTAGAAAATAAGTAATGAGAAAGAAGGTTAAGCAAGAGGGAAGATGAGCTCAATAGATCGTTGAATAGCTTTATTGAGTGTAGGGATGAATGCAGTGGAACTGAACTACACATAGTAGTGCTCAAAATTCAATCAGCTGTATGGCAAATAAGTTTGAAGGTACACCCAATCAGTTCATACATGATTCTCCAAAGTAGCTGGGTCCAAACAGAAAAAAGCTTAGATTGTGATTGTTCTTGTACTTGGTAGTGACTCATGAGTGACGTGAAGAAAGGGGCAATACAACTCTAGAGAGAATTAGCTCAAATGAACTACGTCAAATAGCATAAATTTAACCATCTCGACTTTGATAAAGAGCTAGTGATTTTTTAGTTTTCTTGACACCCAAATGTTGTTGTTCGACTTTGATAAAGAGCTAGTGATTTTTTAATTTTCTTGACACCCAAATGTTGTAGAGTTAAACAGGTTGTTCCCAAAACAAATAGCATAACCTTGGCACATCGTGGTCCACATTAAAGTCCCATACCTAGAGTGAGTTTTTCTTCCCAAGGCAAGGATAATGATGCATGCATCAGTAGAACATGTGGGCACAAAACAAACTTCACTCTAACTAATGGAAACTTTTTGAAGAATCAGCACATCTACTATTCTACCCTATAAAATTTTCTACGAACTATCCATCACTTGAATGTGAAAGTGTGCCCTTGGGCGTTTTCCTTGGGCTAGTTGGTGGGCAGGGCACAATCGGTTTTATAAGAAATGTCTTTGAAGATATGAGCCCACAGTCTAGCTCTTCAAATGGCAGCAGATCTTCAAACAATAGATTAATTTATCCTACATCACAAGAATAGCACAACGTAAGCTTTGTAGTATCCTTGCGCCAAAAAAATTGCCATAAATTACACAACCAGGAGCTTTAACATTAGTCAGATACATACTTGAATTGAAGGTAAAGGAACCAGATGTTTAACAAGTTCACCCTATTCCTGACAAGTACCAAACTTGTTCTCAACTCATTCTTTCAGGAAAATACTTAGGTGCATCTTGCGTTACACCTATCTTAATGCTGCCCATTAGACGTCCACGACAATGTTAAAGATGGGCACAACGGGATGCTGTCTAAGATCAACCAATCTAAATCAATATCTAACTAAACAAAAATTTCTTCCTGAAAACCGTATAAAGTAATTTTCATCTCTTGATATCTCTAGACGAAAGGATCTTAAGAAGAAACAAGACCTTAAAACATCAAGAACCAGCCTGAAAGAACAATTTCCTATCGTACCCGGATGTTTCCAAAAACATCCATAGTACTTTTAATCAATGTTTTTTTAGCATATTTTTACAGAGCTCGAAGTCTTGAAGCATAATCACCCATTCACCCTACCATTTCTATCTATGACCGAGTGGTAAGAATGATGTCACACAATAAATGCGCAGCCCGGTGGGAACAGAGTCTATTAGAAAGATGAACAATCAATAAAACCCTAAATCAATAGGGTTTAGGGATTTTGTATCGCTAGAAACAACAAATTCAACCATCCAATTCAGAATAACCAAAAAACAATGAACAAAACAAAACTTCATCGAAGATTGAATTAACCTCTTTATTGCATTAGAACAAGTAAACAAAAAGTTTCACCAAGCATTCTGGAATTTTACAAACTGCAACAACAAAAATGCAGGGAAATTTCAAAAATCCAGTAACAATTGGGTACAGAAGCATGAAGAAAATACACTACGAAACTCACAGATTGAAGACTTAAAGCAATCAATCTTCATCGCTGAAGAGAAGGCGAAGCCTGGATGCAAAGAGGCCAGTGGATTCGAGGGATGCCTCATGAAGGAGGCTGCGCTTGATGTTCTTCATACGGTCGACTAAGGTTTCGTGTTCTTGTTTGAGAGCCGTAGTGTCTTCTTGAAGGTTGTTGATACGGTACTTCTGACCCAAAGATCGACAGCTTAAAAGCAAAATACCAGTCATGGCCAACAACTGAATGAGGCCATCCTTGTGTTTTAGTACGTTAGCATAGAAACCAAGTGGCTTTTTAGACATTTGAAATTCAGGGGTTGAGCTTGACGGAGCTGAAGGCGCCATGGGATGACTGTAACAATGAAAACCCCAAACACGAACTCGAAGGCACACCAGTAGGCTGAATAATTCTCCCTCTCTCTCTCTCTCGACCGTCAAGGGAAGGAGAAGTCAATGGTGAGTAAAATCCTCCACGGGTGACTTCATTTTCTTTGTTAGCTTTTAACGAATTAAACTTCGTCACGTCCTCGGGGCAGGAAAACGATATTTTTGTTGATTAAGAAAAGTGAAATTAAACATATAACAAAACTAAGATAAAATTGTGTAAATATTTTTTTCAAATATTCTTTTTTTGACAATTTTTTTTTATTAATATTTTATATCAATAGATCATTTCAATTCTCTCTCATAAATTTTTATAATTACATCAGTAAAATTAATTGCTTCAATAAATAGGTATTAAACCTTTTACGCAGGGTATAAGTCTTTTTTTTTTTACTATATTCGTAAATTTGGTTTAAAATGGAAAGTTTAATAGCAATTGATCATAAAATTAAAATTCTAAAGGAAAACAGGCATTCCTTGAAAAGAAAATAAAACATGAACATTTCCATCTCTCATAAAATATTTTTTTTATAACCTTTATACACAATACTACAAATTGCTACTAAATTAATGCATTTTTAAAGATTAAAATAAAGTTATTTATTTAAACAATAAAAACTAGCTCCATTCACGTAAGATGGTTATACGACAAATTAATGATAAGTGTATGTATATGATATATGATCTACAAACATTATTAACAACAATTAAGATATATATGAGCCAACAATCACATCCTTGTCTTTCAAATTTTTATTTTAATTTTCTCTCCAAATTAAATAATTATTACTTTTGAAGAAAAACAATAAAAAAAATACTTCTTGTATTGTTTGAATGTAGTAAATAAAATTATATAAATTTAACGTGCATTCTTAAATTACATTTCATCTAATCTTAGAAGGTAATTCATTTTGATCCTACAATATTTTTGTATTTTTTAAAGAATTAATTCTTTTATAGATGAATTAAATTAAGAATTAAAAAAGATAGCTCGAAATGTATTTTACAGACTCGAGAATCTACAATTAGAATGTAATAAATAGATTAAAACATAACATACTCACATAGTTTAGAGGATATATATAATCATATATATGTTTATAAGAAAAAGGAAAAAGAAGCATTAAACCAAGAACAGAAGTTGAGAGAGAGAGAGAGAGAGAGAGAGAGAGAGGCATTGTTGTTGAAGAAGAAGAAGTTCCCAATTAACATCCTCCACAAATCTCCCATATTAATTCTTCCAGAAAAAATGCATTAATCTTCCTGTTCTGAATTGCTTTGTAAACGTCGGGTTATATCACTTGCTAATATCTCTAAATATTCCTACAAAATCAATTCACAGAGAAATAACCAACCAACCAACCTATATAAGAACTACAAAATAATTCACATCTTGATCTACTAAAGAAAAGAATGAATAGAGAAAGTAATTATATATATATATAGAGAGAGAGAGAGAGTACCTCAGCAAGTGAGTCATGGGTGCACAAGTGATTAGCAATATCATGAGTACTACTCCCAGAAATACGAGCTGAACTTTCTACCACAGCTCGAAACACATCCATTGGACAATTGGTTGATACAACTCTTTCAGCTAGATCTTGCAAATCAACCTAATTAAACGAATAACACCACTTAGCTTTCATTAATTATAGTTATTTACCCATAGTGATCTTAACTAAATTTATATTAAAATTAAACTTACAGTTGATTGTTCCAAGCGAAGCGTCAAGATGGAACTCCCAAGATCCAAAAGAAGGGCTCCAAATTGTTGCATTCTAAGGCCTACTTGAACTAACTCTTCCTGAATTTGACCCCTCACGTCAGGATCACTTGAAGACCCATCTTGCTCGAATCGCTCAGCAATACGCTACGTTTAATTTGTTTTGTTTTTTCCTTTCAATTTAATATTGTTGAAGTAGAAAATGAAGAAAAGGAAATACGTTATATAATTTGATTAAGACTTACAGGCAATGAAAAAATGGCGTAATCACTTAGGAGTTTTTGTGCATTTCGCAAAACAATACTCAAAGATTCAGGGCTTTGCAATTCTTGAGGATTGGTGGGCAGTTCAAACCTCGGTGCACCTCCTACAAATTTAAATTACAAATCATAAATTACTATAAGAAAGACTCAATCGAATCAATCAAATGAACAAACAAACATTACCACCATTTTGAGATATTGATATTGCGCGCTCGAATCGGTTCATGAGCGCTCAGAAATTGTGTTGTCAAAGAATCAAGAGTTGATAACGAAGAGAAGAGAAGGAAAAAGAAATAATCAATAAAAATCAAAAGAACCAAGAAATGAAATGAATCAAGAAATGAATCAATTCAATTCACCCATGAAATTAAAATTAAAGAGAAGAAAGATTAGGATATGAATGTAGTTTGTTGTATTGATCTAAATTTTCTGTTTGGGTGATGAAGAAGGCAACAAAAATTGAAGAGTGAAGAAAAAAAAAAGGAAAGGCTTACAATTTTTTGCATCTCAGAAATTAAGTGTTTCATCAATTTTCTTCCCTTCTTGGTCAATGAATTCTCCGAATAAAAAGCATCTAATTCTGACTATCAAAACTATAAAATTAGTTTTTCTTTTTTTCCTTAATTTTATTACCACAAAAAATATAAATAAATAAACTCTTTATTATTTATTGTAATAGCACCAAATCAGCAATTTTTTATTTTTTAAAAAAATTGCTTTCTTTTTATTATTATCATTATTTTAAAATTGCACGTCCATGAGAAAATCAATCATTTTCTGGTTTGGTTTTGAAAATACAAATAGACTTTTCACACAAATTTTTATTCTCAATAGTGTTCGTGCTTATGTTATTTTAAAGATAGTGTGAGATCCACTACTATTGAAAGAATATATGCTAATAGACACAAAAATTTGCCAAAATGAGTATGGTACCCTTGAATCTCGACCAATTACTTTTTTTATTATGTTAAGTTGCTATGTTTTTATTTCTAAATAGATGCTTTCTTCAATCAATTGAAAGAAAATCAGATTTGTTTCCTGAGATGATTTCTCTTGGAAGAAAAGAAACTAAAGTGTTTTGAATGAACTATTGTTCTAACAGTTGAAATTTTGATTCCAACTAACAAGTTTTTGGTATAATTAGTATAGATGTTAGTTTATAGTGATTTAGTAAATATTTTCCAATTTGTAAATTGTGAGATAATCAGTTTGTTGGTCTGGTTATACTGCATTTACAAATTCCTCCATTATTCTTAATCGTTGAGTAGTTTCTATTTAATCCAACTTTTCTTGCAGTATGTAACATCTTTATCACATTTTATTGAGAAAGTCTAAAAAAGAATATTTTAGAAATAATACGCATACAGAGAAATAGAGAAGAGAACAATGTTTTTATTTCATGAATATCAAAAGAGAATTTTTTATGGATAAACAAAAAAAAGTTGAAACTAGAAATATAAAAGAAAAAATTAGTAGATTTTGTTATATTAATAAATAGTTTCAATTTTTTTTTCTATATTTAAAAATCGTGTATTTAACAAAGTCATTGCGTGATGGTAGAAATTGCCGATTGAAGTTCTTGATTGACTGGCAAGAGAAGTCAATTGCAAGGGTCGAAAGGATGAAATGACAAGAAATAAAGTTGATAAAGTCAATTTAAGATCAAGAGGTCGAGAAATCAAGTTGATATTTGACAAGAAATTGATATCGAATAAGTAGTTCAATGTTAAAGATTTATCCCAAATTGGCGCTAATTGTGAAGCTTTGGTGAAAATAAACAATTAATTGCCCTTTCAATGAAAAAAAGCATCAAGAACATAGTTAAATACTCAAAAAGTCAGCAAATTGTGAAAATCAAAACACACAACCATTAAATTGGATGGAATTAGCCCTAAAAGAATGCAACAAGAAGGTTTTGTTTTGCACTTCCTTGATATAATTCATCCCCAATGTAAAATTACAAATCTAGAGAGTGAGTGTAGCAGCAATAAATAATATTGAATTTCATAATAATAATCTCAAGAGGATTCGAAAATATCTCCATCGTCTTATAAACCAGAAAAGGAAAAAGAAAGGGGAAAAAAAGGAAGGTATTTTACAACCTAGAGAATCTACAATAAAAAAAATGCAAAACATGATTTAAAGGAGATGGTAACATAAAGTTACTTTGGAGCATCATCTTGTGTATAACGACAAAGCACATGGGAAAAGAAAGGATAAATAATCAATTCACCGTTACCAACCAAGCAAAGCCACTGTTCCACACCCATGAATCATCATATAATATAATATACCCTCTTCGGCTTCCCCACGTATTAATTTTACTTTTCCTGATCTGAATTGCCTTGTAACCGTCGGTTTACATCACTGGATAACATCTCTACGTATTCCTACAACCATACATTCACACGGAGGATCCCATCATCAGAAGAACTCAAATCTACAATATCTTAAACTTTATATTATGCAAGTATAATATTTGTGTTCACCTTAGCAAGTCTCTCATCGCTGCACAACTCATTTGCGATATCTTCGCTACTACTGCCAGAAAGCCGAGCTGAGCTCTCAACTACAGCACGAAAGACGTCCCTTGGTGAATTGGTAGATGTGATCCTTCGAGCAAGATCTTGAGAGTCGATCTAGAAAACATGAAATGATTAGTAGAGTTCATTATGAACAAAAACAAAAAAGAGAGATTCATCATTCTAAACGATATCATAAGAGCATTGGCTAAAACCAACTCTTCGAGGTACTTAGAACACTTCCGAAACCATCTAAAACAATTCTCTAACTTCCTATTTTCTCCCTTTTTTATAGCCAAATATCAAAAGAACCTCTCCTAATTACTGGTACACCTCCAATATTCTAATAAAACACTAATAATAGCATTCCTCTGATACTTGTTGGTTACAAGCAAAGGCTTCAACAAGTCACAGAACTTTTAAAGGATCTCGCAGCATTAAGCAAAATAATCAGACAGGACTAGGTTTACATTGGATTAAATTAAATTAAACATGTTAAACAAACCTGAAAATTTGGATTATTAGATGTTTCCAGCCCACTACCGGACCTCTCGCTATGTGTTGGCTCTCTTTCCAGGTTTGACGAAGGTGGTTGCTGCCTTGGCTCTCTGTTCATGCTAGAGGAAGACGGTTGCATTGGCCCTCCTCCAAGCACTTGAGAGACGATGGGCATCATCTGTTGGAACATCCTGGACAAATCGATACCACCACCTTGGCCTCTTCCTGACCCAGCAAACATGTGCTCCATATCTTGAGGGTCAACCTGCTGAGCAATTTGATTGACCGTGTTTCTCATCTGAGGGCTTTGCGTGAGCTGTTGCAACATGTTCCTCAAAACATCAGGAGAACCAACGCCAGCTTGCTCTGAAAGCCCTGTCAATAGGCCATTTAAAGCAGGACTCTGCAAAACTTGGGACATACTGCTTCCCAGATCAATTTGGCCGTCAGAACCCGACCCATGTGAGGCTCTTCCAGCCACAGTCGGGCTAGCAGTCGAATGTAGGCCTGAAGAGGGTTCACGAGCATTTGACCTATTCATGGAAGCACTGGAGGCAAGAGATTGTAAAATCTGCTGGCCTGTAGAGCCTTGGCTGTGGCTGGTTCCACTGCTACCCCCTTTAGCCTGCGAACTTTGCTGCCTGCCTCGCCTCTGATCAACCAATTACCAAAAGGAGGAAAACATGACATAATTAAAGAAGAAAGAACAAAAGAAGATGAAAGAGAACCGAAGAGATTTGTGAATTCTTTTAGTAGAAACAAGTGGTATGGGGACCTAAACCTCCCAAAGAGAATTGCAAATTAAACTCCAATATAACAAGAACTATCCACGGAGTGGATATGAATCACATCTCAATATAATTAATGCCCTATAATGCTTCTAAGACAAGTACCACAAAAGGTCTCCACACTACACATTGTCAAAAAAAAAACCATCGATTTGTAAAAAGAAAAATAGGCCAATAAAACTATGAATACGGACCCAACCGTAAAAGAATAGAGCACCATAGTGTTCTATGAACTAAAACAGTTCCAAGTGCTCCACATAGACTATAGGCACAATGTGTATAGTTCAACAATAGGCCGTCAGAACAGAGATCTATTATGACAACCAACATCAATGATTATCAAAATTAAAAAAAAAAAAAAAAATACAGCTTCATCTTACCGGTCGTTCCAAACCCCCCAGTCCAAGTCCGAGTGGAACAGTTTGAGAAGGCCCTGTTTCCGTGCTCTTCTCACAAGATGCCTGACTTTGAAAATTTTCTTCATTTCTTCCAACAAATTCAGATCCTCCACCACCAGAGCATGTTGGTAAATCCGGTGGGTTTACAGCCCCTGTATCTCGACAAATATTGTCTGGGTTTACCATCTGTGGTTGGTTAAAACTAGATTTAGCATTTAATCACATAAGAGGACCAGCTTAAAAAAGTACTGGCAAGGGTGAGAAGGAAAAATAATGTACTGAAATTCTACCTTGTCAATTCCATTTTCTGGATTGTGTGCATGTAATGACTCACTCGACTCTCCACCCATGTCCCTTTTTGTATCACTGTGCTGTTCACTCCCTTGTCCAGAACCACTAGAAGTATTCTGAACAGTTTGCACTTGACCTGAATACAAGATGTTCAATAGAAATGAAAAACGCAAAGTATTCTGGTGATCAAACAACTAGTATTCTTACCTGATTCAGTAGGGCTACCACCTCCAACATTACCAACTAAATCTCTAATTCGTGAATTGACATCAGCAATAATGGAGGACAATGAAACGGAATCAGGGGAAGGCTGGGAAAAAGCACCTTCACCAGGTTGCACAGCAGCAGAAATCGAAACGCCCAGCGGATGTGGAATGTTGATGACAGGAGGTGCCTGTGCTACACTCGAATCTGTAGGTCCACTGACCACATTCTGACGCTCTGCAGGTGCACCCTCCCCATTATTTGACCTGGTACCAACTGCAGGTGGCAGAACTTAGGAGAAAGCACATTGCATTGCATGAAAATAACACACCATATAAACACCAACATCCTCACCAGCATGTATGTGAATGTTGATGTGCCTAGGGGCAGTTCCAATACCAACTGCACCGACAGAAACTGGGTTTGATGGTAGTACAGCACCACCAAGGAGAGAATTAGTTTGAAGGGGGAAAGGCTGCAAAAGAAGAAGATGCGATGATTTGCAACTAGCAAAACTCACAAAAGCACAGAACGTGATAATGTAAATAAGAGCAATTATTAATATTCGACTATTTATTTAAATATTATAAGAGCAATTTCTCTCATCATTAATACTAATTATTTAGATCAAATGTAGATATTCACTTAGAAGCACAATAATTTGTATGGTTCTGTTGTAAATATGTAAAGAAAAACCCTTCATCCAGATAAGCAGTTCGTACAGGACACCCCAGCCCAAATATTTTGCAATGAGAAAGAGAGAACTTTCCAAACAAATCAGCAAACGAACAGAAATTACTTTTAACAAGAGACAGCGCTAACCTGAACCATTAAGGGATTTGGCCCCATAGGAGAAATATACACAGCAGGGCCAGCATTAATAACTGACTCAGCCTGCAGAAGCAAAAAAATACGATGATACAATTTCAAATCACAATTTTGAATTACTGTATAAACCAGGATTATCCAGAACCAACAAAAACTTACAGGTGACTGCCCCATGCGGAGTGTCAAGATTGTACGGCCCAGTTCCAGAAGAAGAGAACCAAATTGTTGCATCCTAAGTCCGACTTGTACCGACTCTTCCTGAATTTGACCCCTCACAGTAGGATCAGTGGAAGAGCTATCTTGCTCCAAACGCTCAGCAATACGCTAAATATTTTTCACAAACACACAAGGAATAAGATTCACGTTGTTTAGAAGCATAGTTCAGCTGATTGTACTTTGGAGTGCATAGTGTAAGATAAGCAATAGAAAGGGAATGCAAATTTACTCATCAGTCATCCCATATTCTATGCATTCAGATCCATGAAACCACCAGTACCTTATTTATTAAGATACTACAACACTTGAGAAATCTTTTGGACACCCTCATAAATGATGAGCAGTTCTTCACAAACAACTCATTTTAGTCCCAGGGGCAAGTCTCAAGAACCCCATAGGCAACGAATATCATAATGTTTCCATGGTAATTCTAAAAGTCTAATATCTACAGCTTATACTTTTATACTCTCCATGAAAAACTTTCTTATTTAAAAATGAAAATAAAGCACCAAGAAACTCTACGTTCAATAACTATTTTCTTTTATTAATAAAAGTAACAATAAAATAAATAAATAGAAGAAAAAAAAAGGTCATGTTTTTCACACAGCAGCTAGTAAAAATTCTCAAGCACTCACTGAACGATAAAACTCCATTTTTCACCCTAAAAGGAAGGAACCAAGAAGATGGAGAGAAAATTGGCTGAGAACCAACACCATAGACAATACTATTTTAACAGATCATAACCTAGAATCATATGCTTTTAGATCATTCGTTCATCTGGACTTGCAATCAAGTTCTTCTGTACCTCAACTGAGAATTATTGTCTCGACTTACTAGCATACAAGCTTCCTTTATTAGGATTTTTGTTACTAATGAAAAAAGAGATTCTATGCTTTTGCAAATGGCTTGTGTGTCATGGCCATCCCCTCGATGATTGGTTTCATGAAACCAAGAAAGGTGCAGTGGATTCATAAGTGGATCTAACTTACCAGGCTAAAGGCTTTGGAAGGGTTTGGCATAAGTGGATTCATGGATTTGTCTCTAGTGCATTATTATTAGTGGTAGACCTCCTGATAAAATAATCCCTACTCGCGGCATTAGACAATGTGATCCTCTTTCTCCTTTTCTTTTTATATTGGTCACCAATTGCTTAAGTTGTCTGTTGGACCATAGTTTATCTAAAAATTTGATTGCCACTCACCCCATCGGAGCTTCGAGTTTTACCTTTAATCACTTGCAATTTGCTGACAACACTTTGCTCTTTTCCATTGCTTACCGCACTGCCCTTACATGCTTGTTTGAGGTTGCAAGGTATTCAGAAACACAGACAATGCAGATTCAACTGCACCACCATCTGCTACCACCATATTGGACTCAAGAGTCCTCTTGATGATTGATAACACATCATGCAAAGCCCTCTCCATCTCGTCCAGCACATAGTCATCGGAAACATGCTTGTTTGAGTTTATTTTCATTTGACCAATCTTCTGATTTATCTATTAATCTCTCTAAAAGTGAGCTCCTTGGCATTCGTACATCTGATGATGCTTTGGGTTGGATGGTGACTGTTTTTGAGTGTAAGAAAGGCTCAAACCATGATGGCCAGCTACCTAGAAATTAATTTCCTACGAGTTTTCTCGACACCCAAATGTTGTAGGGTCAAGCGGATTGTCCCATGAGATTAGCCGAGGTACAGGTAAACTGGTCTGGACACTCACAGATATAGAATAAATAAAAAAGGGACAATGGCCTTGGCCTTCCCCTTGATGGCAACTCTAAATTGATGATTTCCTAGCAACCAATTATTGAGAAGTTCCAACAAAAACTCCATAGCTAGAAATATGCCTACATCTCCAAGGGTGGTCGTCATACACTTATTCAAGCCACCCTTTCAAGCTTGCCTACTTATTACCTTTTTCTTATTCATGCCCCTAGTGATGTGATTAATTGTTTGGAGAAACTGATTCATAATTTTTTAGGGTTGGTTCATGTGATGAAAATGGTATGCATAACTTTAATTGGATTACTATTCAATGCCCTCAGTTTCTAGGTGGCCTTGGCATTGGCAATTTTCATCATTGAAATTCTGCCCTTTTGGCGAAGTGAATCTGGAGATTTTTACATGAGCAAGATGATTTGTGCGTCGGCTAATTGTGGATAAGTACTATTATCCCTCTTGTGTTTGGCCGACTATAGTTAGGTCATCAAAGTCCCCGTGGGGCTCCATCTGCCATACTGCTGACCTTATATTTTCTAGGACTCAACATTGCCTTGGTACAGGTGACACTCTCTTTTTGGAAAGATCGATGGCATGATTTTGGTATTCTCTTTGTGATTATTCCTTGTTTGTTTCGTCTCTTTTAATGACTTGACAGGTGCTCTCGAGCCTTCTAAAAGGGAATTTTTATTCGATCATTTGGATGGATCACTCTAAAATGTCTCTTTCTCCTTCTTGGTGTATTATGTGTTGTACTAACGCTGAATGCCCGGGTCATCTTTTTATTCATCTGTCCTTTTGCTCGACAATTTGAGGATCTAATTTTGGAGGCTTTTGGTTGGTCTACTGCTTTGTCCAATGACATTTCGAAAATCCTCAACTCTCTCATGTGCGTCACCCGTTTATTGGTTGTAAGAAGGTTATTTGGCTGGCTGTTCTTCAGGCTTTTTTTTGGACTTTATGGGGAGATCGTAATAGGCATCTTTTTCAAGACTCTTTTTTCATCTTTGGGCACCCTCTTAAGAACTTTAGCTTATCGGTCTTAGTTGCCAATTGGCGCTCTTTTCGTAAGCACCTCTAGGTGCTTGAGGTTTCCCCTTGTTTCACTTTATCAATGAAATGTTTGTTTCTTATAAAAAAAATAAAAAGAGGCAAAAATTACACCACCAACTTCCAGAAGCTGTCAATTTCGAGAAATGAAATAAATGTAGTACTTACAGATAGTGAAGATATGGCATAATCACTTAGAAGCCGTTGAGCATGACGCAAAACAATGCTCAAAGATTCAGTGGTTGGCAAACCTTGGGGATTGGTAGGCAGTTCCACCCTGGTTAAATCTCCTATGTTATCATAAAATGTGAAAAAGAAATTGTTAGTAGTCCGGGACAGAAAAATTAAGAAATATAAGTTAAAAGTATGCAGAAAGCTGTTCAAATTGAGCATCTATTTAAACTATCAAATCAATAATATTGTGGTTTAGAGCTTACCGCCATTCTGAGATATTGCTAACTCCATACGGTTCATGAACTCAGAAAGTGTTGTTATAGAATCAGGAATGGGCTAAAAGTAGAAGGGTAAACAAATGGTCAATAGGAGAACAAAGACACCAACCCTATCAAGCAATATAAATCACAATCTGGATCATGTACAGAAAAGGGCACCCTACCGAATGAATGGAAGGAACTGATACAGCTGCACTAGCAAGTGGAATTTGAATCACATGAGGAAAACTTTGTGATGGTTGGCCCGGAAATGCCTGTCCGATTTGAGCCTGACTTGTTGCTTGCCCTCCAACCCCATTATTAGCTCTAAACGTTTCATTTCCTTGATTTGCTGTTCCACGATTGTTTGGCTATAAGAGCATAACCACGTCAACCAGATTTTATATGATATCCAAAATAATAATAATAATAATAAATGAAGTCCCAATTAAAATGTCGTAGGAATATGATATCGACATCAACAAAAAAAATGATGTTTAAAGCTAATAAAATCATGCAATTAAGATGAATATGATAAAAAAAAATAACAATTAAATATTTGAGGGAACTACAGACATATGAGGGAATGATTAATTGGGTCACATTCAACACAACACAGCGTCAAAACAGGTTCTTCTTCAACTACAATGTACCACATAACATAACTATTTTTGAAAAGAACAGGAAAAAATGAAAAGGCAAGCTCACTTGTGTACACTTCTACTGGGAGATATACCGTTTTAGTTAGAATTAGGAAACATACATGATACCAAGAAAAACAAAAAGAGCTGATGAGAAATCAACTCAAAGCAGAGGGAACAAAAAAATTCCTCCAATTGGATTTAATAACAATAACATCAATTTGATAAAGAGAAAAAAGTTACAAAAGAAGCCTTCCTAAAAACTTTGATTCAATCAAGAAAAGAGTTGTAGACTTGTAGTTCATATTTTTTGTATTTTTTTAACGTGTGTTTGTAGCAGCAAATTTAGAAATATATTTATAGAACAAATAAATATTTATGGTTACTATTTACCAAGTAGATATTTAGTTGAATCTCAACTATTATTAATTAATAATAAATATGTTTTATGTTATAAATTTGCTATAATTATCATTTTACAAAATTATATAATTTAGAATGTATTATTATACTAATGTTTGATGATATCAATTTCATGTAATTATCACTTTACAATGTTATACGATTTATGAGATCTTATATGTCTATGCAATAGAAGATTTTATTTAAATAATGAGATGCTATGATTTTTTGTTTATCTAGATTTTAAAATTTTAAATGAATGATTATTATTATTTTAAAAAAAGTTAGATTCTTTTAATAGAAATACTCTATCATGTTATAAACTCGTCTCATTTTTAATAGAAATACTATACACTATTGTGAAAATGAATCAAATACAGTTTTCAAAAACAAAATTGCTAGACAGGTATTCACTAAATGAGTAAATTCATATGATTAAGTGAATTTGAAGCCAAAAAACAAAGTCTGAATTGCGAGCAAAGCAGGACCTAAAATATACCAAACTTCCCAACAATTCTTGATTTTTCATGGAAACACACATCATTTATCATTTTTTTTTCTTTTCCGAGTGTATACACCGCTATCGTTTAACGTTAAAGAACTCCTCACTTACCCCTGTAGACTGCATACCAGTAGGGATGTTTGTATTTTGGCCGCTTAGTCCAATAGAATTCAGAACTGCCCCAATAACCTAAAAATAAAAATAAATAAATGTTTCATTTTTATTGGCCTAATGGACAATGAAACATTCGTTAATGTCCATCACAATGGGGATGGGATTACATTAATAAGATGAGAATCCATTATAAGCACATTAATTACAATAACAAACAAATAAATAGAAGGCCAAAAGGAAAAAAGAACATTAAGATATGTACCCGTGAAAGATCAGGAACAATTCCTTCACCTTGATCCCCAACATTAAATGTTCCTAAAACCACACTATGTGCAATTTGTCCAACACGATTTCGAGGGGCACCAGCGCCAGTTTCATTACCGGTTGATGAAGGTACTAAGAAGCAAATAAAAGAAACTTGAGAAAATTAACTAATCCACAGTGTTCATAAATTCTCAAACCTAGAACTCTATCTAGCATACCATTTCCTGGTCTGTCACCGGTGCTACTTTCAGATGGTGCATGCTGCTGAGTTGGTTGCCTTTCAACTAAATGCAATGTATGTCCATTTTCCAAATCTTAAAGCGTTAAGAAACCACACTCCAAAAATCCAAATGCGTAAACAAGTGCACTCAATTGCACAAAAAGAAGTATCGAACAGCAAAACTAAGCAACAAAATTTTCAAGGCCGCAAATATAGATGTGCATATGCATAGACAGTACTTTACTAAAAGTTTAGGCTGTCCTGTTGTTAAAACTAACTAAATAATATAAGAATCACAACTATGTTAACATTTTAGCCAGTTGAACCCCGTTTTTCTTTGGGGGGCTTTGTGGATCTGGTTTTTTTTATGCCCTTGTATTCTTTCTTTCTTTTCTTTTTTTTTTTTCCAATGAAAGTTGCGTTTTCTATCAATAAATAAATAAAATGTTAAAACTAGTTACAAAATGTCATATTTTAATCTAACTTAAGAAGAAATTCCCATGTGCAATATCAACCCATATGCTATTGGCTTTTGAGATCAACTTCACCATATTATTGAAATAGCTGATTTTCACCATCAACGTGCAAATCTATCAAGTACAGATTATTACCCAATTAATTTGAGATCAGATACGCAGGTTAGGAAGCAAGTGCACCCTACATGAAAAATGTGGCAACAAGGTTTGCAACTAAAAAAATAGGACATGTGGTGGGAAAAGAGAAGGCGAAATGTAAAACAAATGTTATAGAGAAATAAATTCAACGCAGAAAATGGAAGGATACAATATTCAGAAAGCGAACATTCATCCTTTAAAACCTTTCCCCTGAATATCAAACGTTGCTGATTCACTGGGATTCCTATTTCATTTGCGATTTTCTCCTTGAATAATTGAACTGGCATCTAATACATTGACAAACAAAGAGAATACGTGAGGAATGTGCATGAACAGAAAGCAGACTTGAATATTAAGAAAAGGGAAGGGCTATTCATTTCTCTTTCCTGGTACGTTTTTGAACATCAAAATTGATGTTTTTTTTCGTTTTAATCGTTATTCCCTCTTCAAGAACAATGAATTTCCCAAGTAAAATACATATAATCATGGCTACATTTTTTTTTTTTTGTTCTAATAGATAAATAACATTTTCACTGATAATTTTCTTTTGTTGATACATCAAGATTCTTATAAGAAAAAAATAAGGGTATGTTCGGCAGGCAACTCAAATTCTGTTTTATATTTTCAGATTGACTGAGTTAAGCAAATATGAGTTCGGTTGGCAGGCTGGACTCTGTCTTCGAAAACTATTTCCAGATTTTGTGATCCAAACCGAACAAATTCTGAAAACAACTTTGACATGTTTTCAATGTATCCAGATCTTGAATTCAAAATTTTAAAATGCAACACTAGATCCAAAATGATAAAAGCAATAACAAATATAGCATTTCATGTTAGAAGCAAAATTAATTTTCATCAAATAAAATATGAAATATATTATATATTATATATTTCCATCAAACCGAACAAATTAAAAATTCTGTCTCTAGATTGCCTACCAAACCCCAAGTAGTTTAAGTAACATTTCAAACAAAAAAAAAAAAACAAAAAAAGTAATTTTCTTTCTAGAATAAAGAAGTTCACTTCTTACATCTTTATTCACGTGAAAACTGTAGATATGTGAATCTAAAGTCTTAATGTTCAGCTCAATAATGGAAGTTCCAGGCTCGCCGGAATTACTGCTGGTGCTGGAACCTTCATGTGAATGGTCCGCCATGCTATTCAACTTCAGCTACCGTCTAAATAAATAGGCTCATTCAGAAACAATATCCCAGTCCAAGAATGAAAATCATAATATAGATATATGACAATAACCAACAAACCAAAGCAGATACATTCATCGCGGGGATGTTGTTTGGAGCGGAGAGGCCGCACCAACTCAACGCCCCCCATACAATAGATAGCACTTTGGACGAGGGTACTACAGATATTGATGAAATGGCAATGATTCCATTGCAAACCTATTCAAATTTCTTTACATATTAGCGAATCTATAATGTGAGAGACCTCCGTTCGCGCCAATACAAAATGGGCAACAATAAGATATTAAGATCTAACGCAATGCCCTCAATCTACGCAAAAATCTAGCCAAGCTAAATCATACTAGCACAGCTCTTGGGGAAGAAGTTGCTGTATTCATTTAAGTTCCGTTCAAATTGATGGTGAGGAATAACAGCAGTTAGGCAAGATGTCAAATAACAAAAAGAATCACCCATGGAAACGTAAAAAGCAGAATAAAGGTGAAGATCCAATTATGAAGGAAAGAATCATCCAACCAACGAAAAGACAACCCGACGATCCCGATGGAAATGAAATCAAGAAACGAAAATACAATCCTCCTAGGGTTTTCGGAAGCAACGATAAAAAAAACGTACCTCTTCAGACGAGAAAATAGTACAAGCAACGGAAACAATAACCGGCGCCGATGGAAATGAATGTAGTCAAT
The DNA here is from genome assembly GCF_025177605.1 of Cucumis melo. Lineage (NCBI taxonomy): Eukaryota > Viridiplantae > Streptophyta > Magnoliopsida > Cucurbitales > Cucurbitaceae > Cucumis > Cucumis melo. The sequence continues at coordinate 471,332 of NC_066863.1, read as the reverse complement.
AATCAGAATAAACCACCGGCGAAATCCTTTTGTAGTCGGAGTTCGATTCAATTCAATAACAGGACCGCAGTTTCCCGAAGGCGATGAAGGTGGTGGGGCAGAACAGCGGAGGAGTTATATGAAAATTGCTTCCAGAAAGATCTAGACCTTCCCGACGGCGAATGGCCTTTATCCGTAAAGAACGGACCGGAGCTGAGAGAAGAGGCGCCAAAAACGGTGCGTTTTGAGATAAATATTTTTCTCGACGGCTTTTGTGTTGGCAATAATGATGGAAGAATTATGAAATATGGTATTTTGCTTAAGCCGTGCCCGCGAGTCGCCATTTGCTGTTTCCCGTTTGCGCTTTCTGAAACTATATATCAGGCCTGTCAAGCCCATTGATTTGCCATGTCGGCCCAATAACTTTAACCAAGTTTCTAAAAATTTAACTACAATGAATATCAATTCTAAAAATCTATCGCCCATATCTACGATAAATCAATATTTGCAACATTATCTATTCGTCGTATTTTTTGCAACATTATCTGTTCTTCGTATTTTTTACAATAATATTATATATGTTAATATTTTGAATTTAGTTACTATATTTATAATTGATCTTATTTAATTAAATTGTCAAATTCTCCCCTATGTTTTAAACTTAGTTTAAAAAGTTTCAAAATTAATTTTAAACTTCTAATTTTTATATAATGTATTTTTAATAAGCTTTAAAGTATATCAAATAAAATTCTAAATTTTTAATTTTGTATGCATGTTATACTATTTACTTCAACATCGAATCAATTGTATCTATTTCTATTTACTTTTGTCAAATAACATAAAGAAATGAAGTTTTTTGAGTGATATAATCCAACGTCTTATTCAAAAGTTTATTGTGCAAGTTTGCGTCTTTGAACTACTTAAATTTATAGTCTGCTTTAATCATCGATGGTGCTTTATCAGATAAATTATCCACCATATTAGTTCTTTTTTTTTCTACACTCAATCGCTACTATTCATTATTTGAGTCTTTAAGCAACGTAATATAAAATTGACTTCTATTAAGTTTTATTCTCAATACAACTTCATACATATTATTATACATTCAACATTTAAAAAGGAAAAAATGACAATTGTATCAAAACGACGTCGTTACAATCAACGTATAGTATATCGACTTTGTGTACATGGACTAAATCTCATCAACATCTAACGATCTCATCAATGGTCCAGATTATATAAAGATCGTTAAATTTAGAGTTTGGAGGTTGCAAGCTTTATAAGATCCTTCCTCAAAATTTTACCGGACGGATTCTTGGGAATGGAATCCACGAACGCCACCCGTCGAATCCTCTTGTACGGTGCCACCTGTGCAACAGACCCATATCAATTTATAAATTTATGATCATAGCAGAACATAACAACATTATTCTTTTCACAATTTGATTCATTCTTAGATGAATAGAGACATCTTATTGTAATTTCATCGACTAGAAATATATTAATTATATTATCATATGAACACGTGTTTTTGCAACAATTTAAATTACTTTAAAAACATTTTATGTTTTAATTTTATTTAATTTCTTTTGATCGATACTATCAAACACTCTATTGGTGTTTTTCTCAAATGACTTGTTTTTAAAATTAATCACTTAAAAATGTATTGTTACCTGTTTTGCTACAAATTGCATGATATCGTCGTGTGAAAGGTCACTTCCGGCCTTTCTTACCACATAAGCCATAGGAAACTGTCCAACATCCTTGTCTGGATATCTGAAATTAGAAGAAAAGAAGGGTATAAAGATGATATATAAAATATATCACTCCACTTATGTAGAGGGGCATTACCTAAAAGGAATAATTTAGTTGAGGACTTTATAAGTATTTTATTTTTTTTTGGTTTTTATAATCAACATTATAAAAATGAATCATACTAATTTAATTTGACAATTTTCCAATAAATCTTAGTTTTCATTTGAATTTAAACAACAAAAACAAAAAACAACGTGAAAATGTTTAACTTACGGAATCACGGCTACGTCGGAGATGTTGGGATGAGTTAGCAACAATGCCTCTAATTCTGCCGGTGGCACCTACAAAACAATAAGACATTGGATGAAATACAATAATTTTTCGTGAGAATACATTGAATGCACGAAAAATCAAAGGGTTGACTGGAAATCGTATTTCAATATTACAAATCGAGTCTAGAATACTCAATCTAGATGCGTATTGTGGATTATATTAAAATACTTATACAACCGAAAAGAAAAATGAAGGTATATTACCTGATAACCCTTATATTTGATGAGTTCCTTAAGCCTATCAACTACAAAAATAAAACCATCTTCGTCGATATAACACAGATCACCGGTTCTCAACCATCCCTCCGAGTCGAGGGTTGAATTTGTTGCCTCCACATTACCAAAATACCCTAAACATACATACCAAATGCATTAATTATACGAAATAAAAATTGAATCAAAGTTAGTCCAAAAAAAAAAAAAAAGATCACGTGTAAAATGTTGAAAAACAAATAAAGTCAAATAAAATCCACTGCTTGTTTAAAAATTATTACAGATTCATCTTTTAGACTAAAAGAAATTTACTAATTTAGTATCCAAACAAAATGCATAGGACAAATTGGATCCAATCATGTCGGCCATTGACCATTTTCTTTACCTTTCATCACGGTGGGGCCTCTAAGCCAAAGTTCTCCGGTCCGGTTCACAGGAAGAGCCTCACCGGTTTCCGGGTCAACAATCATCCCTTCAGTACTCGGCGACAGAAGCCCCGCCGTGCCGTACCGGCGACTCTCCTCCAAAGAATCGGTAGACGCCCCAATTCCGGTGGACTCTGTCAATCCATAACCCTGAAGAATCGCAACATGCGGAAATTTCTCAACAAAACCCTCAATCACCTCCTTCCCCAGCGGCGCTCCGCCGGAAAGCGCCGTGTGCAATGACCCCAAATCGTACTTTCCTTTTATTTGCTCGGCAGCGTTCACCAGCGCCACCAAAATCGGCGGCACGAGAGGCAAGTACGTAGCCTTGTACTTCTCAATCGCTGACAACATTTCATGAATCTCGAATTTCGACAATACAACGATAGTCGATCCTGAGGAAAGCAGCCCCGTAGCGAACGCCACAAGGCCGTAAATATGAAACATTGGGACTGTACAGATAAAAGTCCCTTCCCCTTCGCTTAATTTGAACCTCGTTACCACCACTTGAACCATGGCGATTAGATTCTTGTGAGACGACACCACGCCTTTGCTCGCTCCTGTCGTTCCAGAGGAATAAAGCAGAGTCGCTGTGTCGTTTTGCTCCACGCGTTCCTTGATTTGACTCCCACTTGCTTTTTTCTTCATCATTTCGCTCAACGTCGTCACGATTTTGTCTTGGGATTTCGGAATTTGACCGTCGATTATGACGATTGGTAATTTGGAAGTAGAGATTTTGGGTATTAATTCTTGGGTGGTGAAGGCTAAAATCGGTCTGGAATCGGCTATTTGCTTGGCGATTTCTTGGGGAGTATTGAGGGGATTTGTGGTGGTGATGATGGCGCCGATGGACATGACGGCGAGGCAAATAATGGGGAAGTGGATAGAATTTGGGGAAAGGAGGAGGATGACGTGGCCTTTTCTGATGCCCATGTCGGAAAGGGAAGAGGCGACGGAGTGGACGGCGTTCCAGAGATCGGAGTAGGTTATGTGGTGGCCGGTGGCGGCGTCGATCAGGGCGATCTTGCCGTTATGAGGACGGGAAGAGATAAACGTCGTGGCATCGAGGGATTCGTTAGGGGGAAGTGGGATTGGGCGGCGTTTGCTGTGGAAGATTTTTGTGGACTTACAGAAACCGCTTCTTGGATCCACTTCGACATTCTCACCGCCGTACTCCGCCATGGGGTGGTCGAAAAAACAAAGAGTTTTTCACAGGAGTTTGAGTGTTTTGAGCAACGATTTTGGTTGGGGATTTTTAGACTCGGTTCTTGTAGGATGTGAGCAGCCACCGCCGTTGACTGGTCTAAATTGAAATAATAATAATTTAATTTCAAAAAAATTTATATATTAGTGGAAATTTTGTTTAAAATAATCTGTGATAGAAATGAATGTTTAGTTTGTTTTGATTTAAATTGAATATCTTTCTTTCAAGAAAAAAAGGAAAGAAAAACAATAGCTTTCTTTTGGCCGGTAACACGTTTATCTTCTTTCTTTTTTTCCCTCTCTTTTTCGACTATGTCAGGAAAATTATTATTGATTCGTAAACGGACGGAACACTAAACAGAATCTTGCGGGTTTTTCTTTTTGGCGCTTTTTTTGTAAGTGGAGGTTTGAGTGGGCGACTGATCAAATAAAGGTTTCTGTTCTTTTCTTAGCATGTTAGGATCAGGACTACCACATAAAGTATAAGATTTATATGTTAATTATATAGTGGAAAATAATTTGGTAATAAGTACTTCTCCATATCAATAATCGATCTGTTTTGATTGACTATATTTGTAAAATTAAAATTTTCAATTATGATGTGTAGTCCTTAAAATTTTCAATGTTAGTCGTAGTTAATTAGTTTCCTATAGTTATCTAATATTATTGTAATCATTCAGACATGTATTTAGATAATGTCATGGATCGATGTTAAGCTAACAAATAGATGAACGAGAAAAATTTGATATGTCGAAGTAATTATTAATCAAGATAGCTATAGTATTAAAATTATTTTTAAGGGAAGACAACCATTGCATCATAATATATTAAATATTTGATTACGAAACTTGAAAATTCTAAATCAACAATGCCATTTTGTTTGTTGCGTGGGCTTGGGCTTCGGGGCTTAGTGGGCCGAATGAAGGGCCTGTTAACCGAAATGGCCTAGTTTCGGAGCCCAATTAACTGACTTCTCCCATAGTTGAACACAAAGTCGAGTTTTCTGTTTGATTTTTAATCTCAAGCTTCCATCTTCTTCATTCGATCCTTTCTGCAGTCGGATTTTGGTGATCAATTGAAAGTGTAGAGGGCAATTATGGGAGGCGGTGGACATGGAGCTGGAACTACTTACAAGGGCGTGACCATACACCCACCAAAGCGATGGCACACCGTCACCGGCAAGGGGCTGTGCGCCATTATGTGGTATAAACCCTAGCTTCATTAGTTTCCGATCGAGCAATTCTATTGAAGGAACCTAATTTTGATTTTCCTGTTTCAGCCAAATTGCCTCATAGTTAATTTCTTTACTTTCTTTTTCTGTTTTACAAATCCTGCGTCTATTCCGATCTGTCCTCGTCGCATTATTCCAAATAAATGCATCGCGCTCGAGTGGAGTTACAAGTTTTAATAATATCTTGATGCCAGATGCTATATCCGAGTTCATCGTCTCGTATGCAATTTGATGTTGAGAATCAGTAGGATTGCTATTGAGAAATTGGCATCTGGGTATTGACCAAATTTTTTATGACTATCTTTCAGGTTTTGGGTGCTATACAGGGCGAAACAAGATGGACCTGTAGTACTGGTAAAAATCACTGTTTCCTTAATCGTAAATTATATTTCTACTTATTATTGGTTAAAATCTCTAAATTTTCTGGCTGAAGTTCTTGAGGATATATATGTTTTAGGGCAATCTTTGGAGCGATTTAAAATCATTTTGTTGTTTTTAAATTTAGTAGAAAAATGTTGCAATCATTCAAAATCCATTATATTTCTAATAGTATGGAAAATTCAATTAGAAGTGTAAAATTAAACATTAAATTGATTTTAAGTGATTAAAGCCTAACCTTGTGTTTGGAAGTTATTTTAAATATGACAAAAAGTGACGTTAACCATTTTCAAAACATTTTGTTGCCATTTTTAGCTTACACAGTATGTATTTTCTATTCCAGAAAATCTAACTTTTGTAATATTTGTTACGATCAGGGCTGGAGACATCCATGGGAAGGCCATGGTCATGGTGACCATGGTGACCATGGGCATGAGCACTAGGTATTGTTTTTATTATTTACCTCTCTTTCCAAATTTCCCCAATTAATTATCTGTTTTTATAGAGAAAAAAAGTCGAAACAAAGTGTGTCCTAGCATTCTGATATAATTACAACACTGAACTATTAGCTATTTGACATCAGGTAATATGAGCGCTATCAGCTATGGGCACTTTTTGTTTTTTTTTTTTTGGTTGGAGTGCATTTCTATTGATAAGCTTTCCAGTTTACTTGTAGTGGCTCGATGCTAATGGTGGGCGAAGGGGAAATGGCAAGGCCTCAGTTGCAGGTTCTCTATTTGAACGTTAAGAGTACCATATTTGCTAAGTTCTGTTCAAATAAGGATATTGTGATAGCCAAATGGATATAAACATCACTTCATCATTTTTATTTTGTAATCATGAATTCTTCTGATGTGTTTTGAATATTTAATTTGTGCTCAATCACCGCTGTGGTTGAGTTGAAGCAAAGATCAATGCGCTATTTCTGAATATAGGTTGTTCTTTTATTTCATTATGTCTTTTGCATGGCGCATACCTTTCTTTTAAATTAAGGTTATTCCATTTGTATAATTTGATCTGCTTAAACTGAAATTCACGTACCCTTCAATCTAGTGTCACAACAATGGGATTTTATTTGCCATGAGACAGTTACAGGCATTGTATTTGCATAATTCCTCTAGAAACTTAATTGAAGTGATACGAAGAATGCATAGAACCGAGATCCGCTTTTTACTTGCTGCAATCAGAGAATTGTTAAGACATTTGAAAGAGCATTCCGGCCTCCTAGCTTAGCTTTTATATTTTTGTCGTATATATAGATAGCAAATTCGACTAACTCAGTGCCTGTTTGCTTGGTGGAGGGTAAGCCTTAGGCCAGGGAGATTATTTTCTAAAGTTCATTGTAGAAATAAGATCACATTATATAGGTAAATTTTTTCTGTTAGCTCGGCGCTAGCAAACATTCTCTTGTTCTTCATATCTTTCTATAGAAGACTAAGATCGATGCTTTTCAGCAAACGGAGCATGCGTGATTGAAAGAGTTGGATTTTACTGCTTCATCAGTTAAGAGCATGGTCTTGCTAGCCACTTTCCTTAAATTTTGAATGCATTTTTTTTTCTCTTCCGGATTTATAGAAATTTGTAACTGTAAACTATAACGATGAGAATCGAACTTTGAAATGCCTCGCAAACTGCGGAAGTTATTATGTTGTCCTTTCCATTTAAAGGTGGTTGATAGATTTTTATCTCAAGGTTTTGGCTTCCTGATAGGTCTATTCTTACTACTTCTCTTAGTTTCAACTGGAGTGTTCTCAATCGAGCCAGTTCGGCAGCTAAAACCACGTCAAACTGCAAAATGCGAAAAAAATTCTTATCCAAAATCGAACTGTTCATGAATCGATCCTTATCTATAAATATTAGAATTGAAACCCTTTGTGAACATTATACATGAATAAAAGTCTTCCAAAGTTACAAATATTAATTAAATTAATTTGTACAGTAATTTAAGTACAAAAGTCTGTTCATCCAAATAATTCTATCAAAGTTCACCTTACATTCAAACTTTGTCACTCCTTCACGATCCTATTCTTTTTCTCATTTTTGTTTTTCTCCTTGATTTTTGCCACTATATCCGATTTGAAGTCTAAGAAAATCTAGAATATATCTCTATTTACTTTTAGTATTCATTTACCAATCTCTGATACATATGACATGAAGTCAGGTTCCTATTTAAAATGCTCTTATACTTGGAAGATAAAAACGGTCCAATACACAAAAGGGCAAAAGAGAGTAAAAAAAGGAGAATTCGCCCACCGTGGGGCTCGAACCCACGACCACAAGGTTAAGAGCCTTGCGCTCTACCGACTGAGCTAGACGGGCCGTTGAGAGTAGAATCCCTAATTTTTGTATTTATTTCATATTCAAATGAACTAATTGCTTTAGCCATATGGAATTTGGGCTTCAACAACGTTCGTAAAGAAAAATAGAAGACACATAAATATTATGTCATTCTTAGGATGCCACGAAAGATATTTGGTAGAAGAGAAACGATTTAGAGGAAAAATGAAAGAATTAATTGGAGTTTAACGATACACGTGGAGGAGAAGCTAACACTACTTGAATCTATGGCGCGGATTCAAAGATGAAGCCCACCCCCATTCCCCCTTCACATTATCAGACTACAAACAACGAAAAGTGGATGCAATTTCTCTGATTTTTTCTCTTTATTTACCCTTTCATTCCCTTTTCATCTCATTGAATTTTGAAGCAATCCACTGAAATTCTCGCCGGAGTTATGGCTTCCTCCGCCACTAATCTCCTTCTATCTTCAACCTTCATTGGAACTAATACTTTTATCTTTCCTCCAACCCCCAAAACCACCAGATCGATTACGCATTTGTCGTTCTTTTCCAAGAGAAAATCTGTTCTTACGCGAAGCGTTCTTAGTGAGAAACCCAATTCCGAACCCTACAAATCCATTCCATCCCAAGCTGCTTTGGCTGCTCTTATCTTCTCTTCGATTGCGCCACAAGCTTTGGCTGTGGATGATGCTTCCCCTCCGCCGCCTCCGCCGGTAATTGAAGCTCAGGCGGTGAGTCCAAGTACTTCTACTTCCTCACCCTTCTCTCAGAATCTTCTTCTTACTGCTCCGAAACCTCAATCTCAATCGGTTTCGGACCTTCCCGAAGGTAGTCAATGGCGATACAGTGAATTCTTGAATGCGGTAAAGAAGGGAAAGGTGGAACGAGTTAGGTTTAGTAAAGATGGCTCTGCGCTTCAGCTCACTGCCATTGATGGCCGTCGTGCCACTGTGATAGTCCCAAATGACCCTGATCTTATCGACATTCTTGCTATGAATGGCGTTGATATTTCGGTGTCTGAAGGCGATACTGGAAATGGGTTGTTCAATTTCATTGGTAATTTGTTGTTCCCCTTTCTGGCTTTTGCTGGATTGTTCTTCCTCTTCCGCCGTGCTCAGGGCGGCCCTGGCGGTCCCGGTGGACTTGGTGGGCCAATGGATTTTGGAAGATCGAAATCCAAGTTCCAAGAAGTGCCTGAGACTGGTGTGACTTTTGCTGATGTTGCTGGAGCTGACCAAGCCAAGCTTGAATTGCAAGAAGTTGTTGATTTCTTGAAGAATCCTGATAAGTACACAGCTCTTGGAGCTAAAATCCCAAAAGGGTGTCTTCTTGTTGGACCACCGGGTACCGGAAAAACTCTTCTGGCCCGGGCCGTGGCTGGTGAAGCTGGCGTGCCATTCTTCTCCTGTGCTGCCTCAGAGTTTGTAGAATTGTTTGTTGGTGTGGGTGCATCGAGAGTCCGGGACTTGTTTGACAAAGCCAAGTCCAAAGCTCCTTGCATTGTTTTCATTGATGAGATTGATGCTGTGGGGAGACAGAGAGGGGCAGGTCTTGGAGGTGGGAATGATGAGAGAGAGCAAACGATCAATCAGCTATTGACTGAAATGGATGGGTTTTCTGGTAATTCTGGTGTGATTGTGTTGGCTGCTACAAACAGACCAGATGTTCTCGATTCAGCTTTGCTAAGACCCGGAAGGTTTGATAGACAAGTTACCGTTGACCGTCCCGATGTTGCTGGGCGAGTCAAGATTCTTCAGGTTTGTGCATTGGGAACTCTTGAGTTCAAAGAAATTGTAATGGCTTCTTGGTTTGAGCTGTTGTTATGCTCGATTTTTATGGTCTTTCAACCTTAGAAACAGAGTTAAAGATGCATATTTTGGATTTTGATGTGTTATAATATAGTTTAGAACATCTGCTGCATTCTTGTTTTGTTTAAAACATTTTAAGCTCTCTTTATTCTTTCTTTTTAAATGATATGCCAATATCTTGTAGGTGCACTCAAGAGGGAAGGCACTTGCTAAAGATGTCGATTTCGAAAAGATAGCTAGGAGAACCCCTGGTTTCACTGGAGCTGATTTGCAAAACTTGATGAATGAAGCAGCCATTCTTGCAGCCCGGCGCGATCTTAAGGAAATTAGCAAAGATGAGATTTCGGATGCTCTCGAGAGGATAATAGCAGGGCCAGAAAAGAAGAATGCCGTTGTCTCTGATGAGAAAAAGAAATTAGTTGCATACCATGGTATATCAATATGTTGAACTCTTAGCCATTCTTCTATGAACTTCAATTTCTTTCATTATTTGGTTTTGCAATTTTATTAACAGCTCATACTCTTTTCCAAATGCCAGAGGCCGGGCATGCTCTTGTTGGTGCTTTGATGCCAGAATACGATCCCGTGGCAAAGATATCAATCATTCCCCGTGGCCAAGCTGGTGGACTTACCTTTTTCGCCCCAAGTGAAGAGAGGCTCGAGTCTGGATTGTATAGCAGAAGCTACCTGGAGAATCAAATGGCTGTCGCCCTTGGAGGAAGGTATACATCATTCAAATTTCATCCTATTATTTGATTGTCTGGCTTGATTACTTGATGGTCTTTTATGTATTACAACTGTTATGAGTTTGGCTTTGATGATTCTTTACCCCAACCTGACTTTTTGAAATACGCTATAGAGTTCTTAGCCAATTGAAATTAGAGATACATCTTTCCCCTCAAAATTGTTGTAGTTTTAGAGTTATATAGAGCTGATATGATGCTTAATTTGCAATTAATGGCTAATGTAGGGTGGCCGAAGAGGTAATATTTGGAGAAGACAACGTGACAACAGGCGCATCGAACGACTTCATGCAAGTCTCTCGAGTGGCAAGACAAATGGTTGAGAGGTTTGGATTCAGTAAAAAGATTGGGCAAATCGCAATTGGTGGACCCGGCGGAAATCCCTTCTTGGGTCAACAGGTATGCTCTAATAATGTTACACAATTCACGTTTAATAGTTTGACAGACTCGACTTATAGTGAATCCTTTTTAACTTGCAGATGTCATCCCAGAAAGATTACTCTATGGCAACTGCAGATATTGTGGATGCAGAGGTTAGAGAGTTGGTAGAGAGAGCATATTCAAGGGCTACGCAAATTATCACAACCCACATTGACATTCTTCACAAACTTGCACAACTCCTTATCGAGAAAGAAACTGTGGACGGGGAAGAGTTCATGAGCCTCTTCATCGATGGAAAAGCTGAGTTATATGTTGCGTAGAGACATACCAACACGGAATTGTATTATAAATGTTAAATATACAGATGAATCAACTAATCATTTTCACTTGTTTTCACAAAATTACATACTACTTGATTGATAACTTACAGATCCCATGGTATGTCGTTTTGCCTGACATCGACCCCAGCTGATTTGTTACAACTTAGAAGAAGAAGAGAAAAAAAAAAAAAAAAAAAAGAATACACCAAAGAATTTGTGAGAAGTGAATTCTCAATACCCTCTGCCACCTCTATGCCTTTTCTTCTCTAATGTTGATGCTTCATTCAACATATCGGCTGCATCCTTCTGCATTCCAAGCTTAACAAGAGCAACTGCTTGCAAGTAAAATGCGATTGGCCATTCAGGGTGAACCAATTGTGCTTGCATAGCATCTCTAAGTGCAGCATCTGGTTTATCGCACAGCAGATAACAAATACTTCTTCGTGCGTAGACTGTTGGGGAAAGTATGTTGCCCACGTCAATGAACTGCACATTATACCATAAATAATAAGGTAATCTTGAGCCTAGAGTAGTTCAATATAACCATCCAGATCCTCGTTTTCTTAGGTTCTAAGAAATTTTTCATGTTTATCATCAAGAATTATAGCTTACCGTAGTATATCCATCAATTGCACCTTTGAAATCTTTGTCCCGAAATGCCATGTCTCCTCGCTTGCGTGCCTCCAACATATCTCTTATCTGTTGCGTCCATTCTTGGAAGGAAAGCTGCATGTATACACATGGAGATGAAGTTTTTAGTATTTATTTACAATCAACAATCTAATTAATAGGGATGGAACAAAAGTTTCTGTAACAAAGATGGTTTACTTCACAGGATCCATCATCGTCTTTATAGTGCAACACGAGCAAAAGTTGATGAATGGCTGTAAGGTCGACTCGTGAACAAGCATCCCCCATTGCAGAGAGAGGCTCTTGTGGCACCAATGGTATTTCCTCATGTTTTGGGATGCCCAACATTTCATATGATGGAGTCTATAAGCAAGAACTTATCATGTTAGATGTCTTCAAAAAGGAACCGAACCAAAACATGAAAACAATCAAAATAAACATGAATCAGGCTTTGCAGCATTCTAAGTTGGGAACTGGACATTAACTTGAAGAATTTAGATCGACACCCATATATGTAAAACAATTGAACTCGAATCAGAGGAGCAGGTTGGATTATAATCCTTCAAAGTACAGAGACGGACACTCATAATATTTAACCAATCACCACTAGAAGTCCACAGGTTGAAAAAACAAACGCTTACATCAGATTTATTTTGCAGAGGGACGAGTGCTGCAACAAGTTCTTTAATACTTGGTCGATCCCGAGGTTCATATTGTAAGCACTGTGAAGCAAGCTCAAACACTAACGTTGCCTCTTCAGTTGAAAATTTGCCGTCTAAATGTGAATCCATCAACAGCGTAATGTTTTTACCTCCTATCATATCAAGTGCCTGCATGTAAAATCATAAAAGTATAAAAAAATATTTGCTAGTGAAAGCAGTTGGCTAGTTGCTAGTGACACTCATAAAATATTTATAAAGTACTTACTTGATTTGGTGGGACATGCTTTCCACTAAGAAGGTCTAAAAGGATTGTCCCAAAGCTATAAATAACGCTTTCAGCAATTACCGTTCCTGAAAAACAGTAACCATTACGACAATGATACAATCCAAAACAAATGGGACAAAATCCGATTGAAGTTCAGCTATAATTTCTAAGGAACATTTATTAGGATCGTACAACTCATTTTCATTTTCCTTCATACACTAAGATTCTAGATGCAGGAGAAGAAAACTGATGATCACGTGCTAAGGGAGATTGAATGTATGGATAATCGGATAATTGAATATTATAAATTCTAATAAGCAATTTTGTAGGTTTCCTATAAACTTTTGTATTGACATTGTACAGATATGCTCCTTTTGTAAATGGAAGCAGAATTTAAGTTTGGTAATAGAAAGAAGATGATGTTCAAGTACCATCTCTTAAATACTCTGGAGGTGTATAAGCCAAATTAGTGCTGTAACTTTTCCCATCCATGCTGTTTTTCATCAATCCAAAACATGAAAGTCGTGGATCACCATTCTGCAAAACCCTTTATGAATCTCCACAATAATACAATATGATACAAAGGGTCTCTCAATTAGGAATTTTCATAATGAAATCGCTATACAAATGTGACTGTTTCATAATAACCGTTGGACATATTTTCAATAATTTGCAATCTCATATACTTCTCTCTACATCCAACGGTGAAAAATAGTCGGCCATGTTATAACAATCACATCGAATAATTCCTTATCGAGTGGATAACCTCATAAAAATCAGAAAATTGGCATTTGAAGAAAAAAAAAACCACATGTTTTCTCTCAAGTTTTATCATACATATCATATCAAGGAAATTAAGCGAAGAAAAGGGAAAGGGGTCGGTGTACCTCATCAAATAGAACCCTATCTGCATTCAAGTCGTGGTATAATGGACGTTCTGCCTGACTACAATATTCTAATGCTTCAGCAATGTATAGAGCAACTCTTAAACGCATTGCCCATTCAATGGTTTGTTTCTCCCCTGTCAAAGAGATTTGTACAACTGATCTAAGTTTTACTTGAAAACAAAATAACCCATTGCATATCAAATTTGCAAGAATCAAAATGCAGAATCTCCCTCAATCAGGTTTTCAAGAAAAAGGACAAAAATAGAAAGGAATCAACAGATTCAAACTATGGTGAATCATCAACAGCTTCTCTTCCATGGCAGTTCTAGGTCGTCCATAGGCAGATTCCACAACGAAGAAGAGACAACGACGTAGAAGAGGAAGAGGGAGAAGAAGAAGAATTCGTTTGCATTTGATATGATAAATTCCAGAAATCTTCAATCACGAATGAATTGAAAGTGAAACGACTTACAGTGGAACAAATGCTTTGCAAGGGTACAATTAGGCATATACTCCGCAACAAGCAGCCTTTCATCGCCCTCGCAGCAATAGCCGATTAAATTGGCGATTCTCTTGTTTCTCAATTTCCCCACACCAGAGGCTTCATCCTGAATATGAATTCAACATTAACAACAAAATCAAATAACAATTTCAAAACCTAGGGAACAACAATGGTGAAAATATCAGAACCAGGGAAAATTGAAAAAAAAAAAAAAAAAAAAAAAAACAATGAACATCAGTTGCGTACAGCGAACTGTTGGTGGTCCGGCCACGCAGCTTTGGTAAATTTTTTAACCGCAACACAGCGTTGATTGTTCTCTTTCTGAAGACGTCCTTTGTAAACCACATTAGGAGATTTATCACTTTTTTCCGATACAATATGATCAGTAGAGAAGTTGTTAGTCGCCGCCTTGAGGTCAGCGAAGGAAAACTCCACAAACGCCGGCACGCATTCATCGGCCGGCAAGGCATCTACTCCATTCTGATGGTGATGATTCTTCCGGTCTTGAGAATGACCACCTAGGCTACTAACATCCCCTGAAGGTTTTTTCAGTTTAAGTAACGATGATTGACAACAGCCCATAATAACAAGAACTCGATTCAATTCAACTCCTAATAATCCTGGGACTGGAACTTAAGAATTAAAAAACGAGAAGCGGGCAGAGATAGATTCTGAGAGAGGTTTGTGAAAAGGGAAATTCTACGGGATTGAGGTGGTTGGTTTGTGAGAAAGATAGAGAAACAATGAAAGCTAATTGCAGGTTGCATTTCTCCTTGATGACATTGCCGGTCGTCGTTGTGTGTTCTTGGTGTTGAATGTTGAATTTCTTCCAGCGGATTACAGAGAGATTTGGGGGATTCGTGGTTTCTTCAACAAATGAGTTGTCGTAAAGAGATAATTAAGCAAACATTTTGTTACAACTTCCCCCATTTCATTCTTCTCCCGCCACAACGTCTAATTTATATTCTGTTTCTTCATTCTTGTTTCCTTTAACAAACATTCATCCCCATTAAAACAAACTTCTTGCTTTTTAACTTAACCATTTCTTTTTTCCCTTCTTCTTCTTCTTCATCCTCATTCAAAAATCTATTTTCATATAAACAGATATTTTGGTTTTATTTCATTTTTATTATTTTGAAATTTTAATCACTTTAGAATTTATCCCAAAAATGTCTTTAATACCCTATTTTGATCCTATTTTATCCTATTTTCGTCCCTTCCTTCTTAAATTATCCTAATTTGATCCCTTAATTTTTAAAAATCGTCCATTTTTATGCTCAAACTTCAAAATAAAAATATTATTTTGGTCATTACCGTTAGAATTCCGTTAAAACGGGATAATGATACAACTTCGATTGGGTTTAGATTATTCTTAGTATTAATTCAATTGACAAATGACTTAGTTGTTAATTTATTTTATAAATATTTTATGCAAATGAAATAATTAAAAACTTATTCTTTTTTATTTTTTTTCTTTTTTCTTTTGCAAAACTTAAATCTCTTACCTTTTATTACTTATTTATTTATTCTTTTCTCAAATTGAAATCGTGAAGCAAATCAAAAGAAAAAAAAAAAAAAGATGATATATTGGTGTTAACATACATGCATGGTAAAATAAATTAGAAAAATAAAATAAGTTCGTATAAATAAACTTTGCGAAATTGCTAATAAATATTTTTACAATGAATCACAACCCTCCCAAAAATACATCACAATTAATTACAAAATATCTCAAATTTTGAGGCATTAAAAATTTTTGTATGTGGATAAATTGCATTTAGCATGTGAGTTGAGAAAATAAAGTCGAATGACAATGCGACAAAATGATGACAATCAAAATCTTGAATACAATTAGTTTTTTGAGTTTTTCGATAAGACGCCAATTTATCTAGTATTTAATTAAAAATTAACCCTAAATTATCAAGAGTGACTAATGCAACTTAATCATCCAAATATAGAAGTAATCCCATCAATTCGATAAAAAGTTAACAAAATCTTGACTAAAATAGACTCGATTCAAAAGTTCAAAGACCAAAATAAAATGAAATAAGAAGTCTAAGCCTTTAATTTACTAAATTATTAGTATGTTATTTATTAATTTAGTTTTGTACCCTATAATTTATTTAGATTTTTTAATATATATTTGGTCTTTAATTTTAATTTTAAGAACTTTAAATGGATTTTAATTAAAACAGTTGAAGTTCTATATCTATAATGATACAAAATTATATTTAACCGCTAAAATGAGCATAACTTAACTAATACAACAGTCAACCGTAGTTAGTTTTTTTATTTTTTTAATAGATGTTTTCGATAATAAGGGATGCAAAATAATATTTTAGTTCTCAAACTCTCTCTAATATAATATTGATCATTATTTTCCAGCTTCGATCTATTATCTTTTAAAATAAATCATATTTATTTTTTAAATTAATATCAAATCTATTATAGATATCGATTCAAGTTGACCGTTATTTAAATTTTTAAAAATTTTAAAATACAAAATATATTTATACGTTAAATTAAAATTATTTCACATTATCGTTTGGAATAAGTTAAAATTTAATCCACAGTTTAGAAGTAAACTATCATATAACACTTTTTAGAAAATTTTACTTCCTCTCCTATTAAGACAAAATATTAACTTTTTTTCTTTTTTATTTCAATTTATAGAGATTAAATTTATAATTTATCATTAAAAAAGTCCAAAATATGTTGCAAATTTATTATTAGTTGTCCCTCTTTTGGACAGATCATGTAGTCATCATTTTTCATGTGCATTGTGGAATTTAATATTATAATGGGGAATTAAAATCATATTTTTTAAGTACAATTAAAATTATATTATATATGATATTATTACAATTAAAATTAAACAACTACATGATGTATATGTTGACATTCTTAAAAGGTTTTTTTCCCCTCTAAAATATTCCCAATGTTACATATTTATATTTAAATTTGATTTGTTGCTAATCTAGATTTTGTAGTTGCTGATTTTTAATTAATAGTATTTATTAGCATTTGTATGAACAATTAAATTATAAAGTATAGAGTTTTATTTTTGTTCAATTTATTATATTTAAAAAAATTAATATTCACTAAATTATAGATTTAGATTTAATTTTAAATTTTGGTTTGTTAATAATATGTCTAGTTTATGCACGTACCTTCTCTTAAACTCTTTTTTATCCCAAAATTTTAGTCTCGTTCGGTAATTATTTTGCTTTTTAAAAGTAAACTTATTTTGTCCCAATTTCTTATAATGTTTTACTTAAAATGGTGAAAATTTTAATCAAATTCTAAAATAAAACAAGTTTTTTTCTTCTAAATAACGTATTATGTAATTTAAATTAAAGGTGAAAGGAATTTTTAATACGCTTGATATTATTCATAAACGAAAAACTAAAAAATCAAAGGGTTGAAAAATGTTCTTAGGCTTTAAAATTTGTATTTAATGTATATTTGATTAAATTTATTTTTTTAATTTACAAATTTATTGAATTCCAAATTTAGAGTTTAGAGCTTTATTACATATAAAATTCAATTTAGTATATTACTGTAAATGATTTTTAACATTTTTAAATGATACAAAATTAAAACTTAATAATATATTAGACCTTTTTATTGCATGCATAAAAAAAAAAAAGAAAAAAAAGAAAATTAAAACTCATTAACAACGTTAAAAGTTTAGAAATAGATATAAAACGCTTTAAAATTTGTACTATAGTTTGTCAATTATATATTTATATATACACACTAGAAATAAGTAGAGCATTGCTCATTAATTTTCTGAATATAGTCTATATTTTTTGGTAATTCATTAATTTTCTGTTTTTAGTTTTTTAAAAATTGATGTGTTTAATAGCTAGGTTATCTTCTTGTTTTTAGAATAAGAAATTTATTTTTAAATTAGGAAGGATTTGAGAAAAATAAAGAAAATTTTTGTATTTAAATGGGTTAGCAAACCTACATGATTTTTTTTTTTTTTTTAATAAACACAATTTTAAAAACATAAAAAACTAAAATGATTGGAATGTACATGGAAAAGTAATAAAAATCCAATTGTAATATTATATATATATATATGACTTAAACACATGTTTAATAAACAAAGAATAAAGTATAAGTTAGGGAATATATTTCCCTTTTTCTCAAATTTAATTAATGCAACTAAGTATATCTATATTTTCACAAGTGCTATTTTTTTTTATTTAAGCATATTAAGACAATAAAAGACAATTTTATAGGTCAAATTGTTCGAAAATTATAAAAAAAAATACAAAAAACCAAAAAAACAAAACAAAATATTTACAAAATATATTAAAAATTAACATTTATTTTGTGATAAACATGGATAGAAATATCAGTAACATGATAGAAGTTTTTTTATATTCTTACTTTTTTAAATGTTTAGATTCATATATTGTATTGAAAATGTACGATTTTGTTTTCATTTTTTCTCTCTTGTATTAATAGTCAATTATCATTTTAATTTTTAAAAATTTCCCACATTAATTAATCGCAGTGTCGGCAAAGTGTATATATATATATATATATATATTTATTTATTTATTTTTCTTGAAGGAAAAAGAAAAAGAAAAAGGAAAACACCCACGAAAAATTAAAAAAAGAAAAAAGAAAAGGTTTCATTCAAAACATCTCATGTTCTTCGAGAAGGTCACATCCAACAAAAAAATAATATATAATTATATGTATATATATCCAAAGATTATTATTATTATTATTATTATTATTATTATTATTGTTATTGTTATTGTTATTATTTAAATACTTAAAAATCTCATTGGAATATCGCCGCCGTGAATTTTGGAACTTAATCCATGAAATTATACAACACAACTTGAGACTTTCAAGAGTGGAGCAGACGTTACAACTTAGAAGCAGCCCAACCACGCCTCCCTTTACTTTTATTTACTTTACCCCTTAAACCTTTACCTTTATAATATATATTATAAATATGCTAATATATTTTAATAAACTTGCATTTTTATTTTTTTTTTCTTCTAATTTTTAAGGTAATTCAGGTTCAATTTTTAATTATTTTCCAAAGAAAATAATAAAATTTAAAATTTAAAAGTTTAGTGTATGATTCGAGTTCGTGAATACAAAATTTCTCTGTCTAAAACTATATTGCACTAATAGTTATTTGCATTAAATGGATAAATTTCAATGTGATAGTGATCCTAACTAATATTAGTTATAGTTGAATTTCAACGAGCTACTGTTTAAGAAACAATATTTTCTTAATGATTCCATTCAAAGCCATATACGTAATCATTCTTTTTAATCGAAATTTTCCTATCAAGAAATTTGTGGACGAAGGAACTAATTTAAATAGAATGAGAGATAACCTAATGTTGGTATTTAAAAAATAACGATAAGACTTGCCTTTTTTTTATAGATTAAATCTTTATTGGTAACATCACACTACCAATCTTAAATTTTATTTATTTATATATAAGTTTTGAAATTACATATTATTAAAATATAATGCATCAATCAAATGGAACAAAATTCACAAAAATTTAATAAACATAAAATTCAAATTATGATATCCAACAATTAATATGGGATGGCCATGGCTATCAATTTGCTACACACTTCCAAAGATTCTATCTTCAATATATCATACAAACCAGCTCATATGTACACACCACAACACCTCATAATGTAAATTAATTGTATTTTCCCCTAAATTAGATTTTTTTTTTCTTTTCAAACCCTTTTTTTTTTCTTGACAAAGAGGATTAAAATCTCTAATTAATGTACATATATTTAATTAATTAGTATAGTAATTTTGTGTAAAAAAGTTTTTAAAAAATTTCCCTCTAATTTTTGTGTTCTTGCTGCTGCGACAGAGCGTTGAGCAATGAAACTCTTGCACTGATCAAACTTCTGAAAACCCTTTGGCTTCCATTTTCAATGTCGCTTATCCAATCCTCCAAATCTCTCATCTTCTTCATCGCTATTTTCGTTTCTTCTTTCCCTTTCTTCTTCAATTCTCTCAAATTCTCCGACCCAATTTCTCTGAATTCTTGAATCCCCTTCTCCTGATCTTCCGCCGATTTCTTCACCTTCTTCGTGACGCGATCTAATCTTGTCCATCTCCATGTGTTTTTAGTCCCGAATGATTCTGAGATTCCGTTGAACAGTGCCAGGGAAACTGTCATCGTTACTCCTATGACTTCTTCGATCACTGCGGCAAGATCGGCGGTGACTCCGGCTTGGCCTTGTTCGGCAATTTTGGTTTTCTTCTGTACGGTCGAAAGACTCGAGACCAGTTTTGCCATTTGCCTAGCTAACCTCTTCCTTGATTTAACGTACAACGCTATTTTCTCTTCGTCTTTTCTCCTCATCGCGACCTGTGCGGCGGAGTGTTCTTCTTTGAGGGAGAGAATCAAAGTCTGGAAGATTCCGTAGACGTCGACGAAGCGTAAGAAATGTTCTAGAAGCTTATCGATCCAGTGCGGGTTGTGTCGGAGGGACTCTCGAGTTTGAGGGAGGTTGAGAATGTCGTCGAGATGGTTGTGGACGGTTTTGAGATGGCTTAAGCCTTCACAGATCCAGGCGGCGGTGCGGGAATCGGAGTTGAGGGACCAGGAATGGAGATTGGCGATCTGGTCCTTGAGTTGGAAAATCAAAGGGTGAGATCGGCAGGGAAGACTGATGGAACGGACGTGATGGGAGAGGGAGGGCTTAACCGGAGTCTTGTTCGGAAAAGAGATGGATCGCCGGAAAACGCCGACCATGGTTTTTGTGGGAGCGGGCGGGAAGAAGATTTGGGGATTTTGGGATTTAGTGGTGAGGAAAATGAGAAGGAATTTTTGAAGTATTTAAAGGGGGAGCGGAGAAGAGGGCGGAATTTGAGAGAGAGAATGTGTGAGATGAGATGCACGAGGGAAAGGTAGAGTGTGAAAATAAAAAGAAAAATATGTACGCGTAGTATTTCTCTTTTACATAACTTAGCATTTTATTTTTGTTTTGTTTTCCATTCCTCACGCATTCCAATATCTTCTCCTTTCCAATAATCTTAATCAAGTTTTAAATAACTTCTCCAGGTGTGTTATAATGATTGGAATTTACATTTGATAATTACTATACTGAAATAAATAAATACCTATAATCAAATTTGAATTTATAATTAGTTAATCTCAACATAAAAATACAAATAGGGTTAATGTGTTTCAAAGAAATAAGGTAATTTGTCATTTAAAACTCAATTTATAATTATTTTGAGAATAACAATGAAGGAACGCCAATTAATTAAAAGGAGAGTAATATAGTGAATAACCCTAAAGCATAGTAATTAGTTTGGTTGATATGTGATGTAGATTCCGATGATTGATGGAAGAAACACCCAAACTGCTCCCTTTCATCCACCACTTCATAGAAATAGACCTACCCATGATATATATATATATATTAAAAAAAAGAAGAAGAAGAAGAAAAAAGTGGTGAGCGTTAAAAAGGCAAAGGTAAACGAAGTGTGTGTTAGTATATGGAGGAGAGGGGACTAGATCCGGGAATAAGTAAAGTAAAGAAAATGAAGAAGTGGGAAGGCATGGGGGGCGGAGGGACACGGAGGCGGTTGTGTTCTACTGTTTTCCTGGGGAGCAGACACCACGTGCCTTCACACGCTGGATCACTTATTTTGCGGGCCCCCCGCCCCATCTCTTCTTCTTCTTCTTCTATACTTCTAAGTTCTAAGCAAGCAACATTAACATTAAAACATATTAATTATTTCAATTACCATACTTAATCATCCAAATATCCTCACTATTAATAATATTTAATATCACCTTTTTTTTCACATATATATATATATATATATATATAAAAGTGAAGTTTCATGTTTGTTTCATTTGATTTATTAAATAATTATAATTTTTTATTTATTATATGTAGGACGGAGAATCAAACTTTTAATCTTCAGATTAAAATAAAAATTTTATGTGAAAAAACGTGATTTAAAACTATTAAATATCATAAGCAATATTTATTCATTTATTATGATCTTTAAAATTTTTATTTTCGAGCCCTTTTTACTTATTTTACTTGACGTGGTTCGTCACATCAAATAATGTCTTTATAATATAAAGATACATGATTTGTTCAAACTATATTAACTACTATAATTTGAATTAGATGATCTTTTTAAAAATACTAATATACATATATTATTACCACTATATGACAACATGTTATTGTCCCGAACGATGGTTACAGTTTTTTTCTTAGGAAGGACGTCTTATTTCAAGTAAGTAGTCTTGCATATCTAAAAATTAACGAAATATACATATATTTACATGAAAATACGAAGAGATGAAACGATTTTAATCGTGAAATAATTAACAAATATATATTTATATAAAAAAATATGTATGCTGCCATCACAAGTAGCTAACTTGATTGTGAAAGTTGCCACAATGTATACATTTATATTAATTGAATCTCTCTAAGTTGTCTATATAGACTCAATATATATATATATATATCTAATAAATATTTTATGTCATTAAATTGAAGAACTATTCAAATGAAAGCCAATGAATGAACATAGTGGAAATTGATATTAATTTCGTTAACAAATGAAAATGGTAATGGTTATGTGCACTTTTCTTTGTCCTCCCTCAAGTTGTACACTACAAGACAACCAACGTTGGGATTTTAGGAAACAAATTGTGTTTTTTTTCGAATAATTCCTAACCACAATTTCACGTCTTTTAATTAATTAGGTCTAAAAAATGGTTTTTTTTAAAAAAGGGTTTCAATTAAACATGTTGGATGAAAATGGTTTAAAATAAAATAGTTACAGAGTTTGTCGTAATTAGAGTTGACCGTTAGAGATAGATGGCGGAGGTGGTGGTGGCCAGAGATAATCGTCAGAAGGCAATGGTAGCCACAATAAGTAGATGACATTTGAAGCATTTTGAAAAATTTAAAAGTTATACAAACTAGGTAAAGATTAACCATTAATTAAACGGTTAATTTTGTTTCCTAAAAGTTTATTTTATGTTGCTTTTATGTCATATCCAACCATATTAATTTTTAATGTTTTCTAAACTCGAGAGGGAGTAAAACATCTACGGTTGCACATGAAATGAAATAAAATCAATTGTGGGAATATATTGGGCTAAATTTCTTTCATAGTTACAATACAATCGCTCAAATCTTGACAATCACCTAAGTGTTTGACGACGTCGTCTCAACAAAGCTTTCATATATATATATATTTTGCATGAAAATATAATGTTGGAGAAAAAGAGAATTTTAGGAATTGTTTGTGAAGACAAATTGTAAGGGCCAAAATGAGAACTTAACTATTTAATATTTATGCTTCCTACAACTCTATATCTTGGACCTATAGAATTAGAATTCAACAAACCATTCAAAGATTCAAAATATATAGAACCCAAAAAGAAGAAGAAAAACATCAATAATTAAAACTACATTAAGATGCGATGGGACATTTCATTGTCTTTGAAGCACAGAATTTTAACCATTAAATTTTAAGTATATGGAATCCCATCAACTCAACTTTATACCTCAATGTACTTCCTAACTTGTCTTTCTCCCAAATAATAACAATAACCAAACAAAAAACTTCAAATTCTCATTTTTATTAAATTAATCAATTATTTAATGATAAAAAATAATTATAATAATATACTTAATGTGTTAATTAATGGCTGATTAATTAAAACAAGGAAGTTATAATTAAAATTAAAGAAAAGAAAATAAATATAGAGATATGAGACGACGATCCACGTGGATGATCGGAAGATCGAAGGAGATCTCCACCGTTGAAATGCAATAACCAAATCTTCGGATATTAAATGTGAGAATTAAAGAGAATGAGAAAATAGAAATAAAATAAAAATGAAATCCCCAAAGTTTCGGATCTAAGGAAGTCAAAATAAAAGAAAGGAAGTTAGTATTAATTATGATTAAGAAAAGGGATTAAGGTTTAGTTAATTAAGGTTTAGTTAAAGGCCCGTGAAAGTGATTTGGGTTAAGTGAGTGATTGGATAGAGAGACAAAGACAGGGAGGGTTGGAATTAGTTGTCCGTTGTCCCAAACAAAACAACAAAAATTGTTCCGATTCCTAAAACTCCAAATTTTAATTTATTAAATCATTCGAAATTAAAAATAAAAAAAGAATTCGTCATTTATAGGGAAAAAAAAATGAAGTTATTTATAAAATATAGAAGAAAAAAAAACTTAAATAAAATGTATAAAACCCGATGAATTTTGCTATATTTTGTTATTCTTTAAAATGTTCTAAAAAATGCATGTGATGTTTTTGTCGTTGTATTCTCGATTCAATTCATTCCTCATCATGGCTTCTCTTTTTGCAGTCAAAATTAATCGTGCTATTTTTGTTCTCACTTTATTCCTTATGTTTATTCAAACTTTTGTGATCCCTACTTTTGTTTTAAATCTCAAGGTTATTATACATATCTAAGTTAGGTTTGTTCTTCGAGAAGACTTCTAATAATCAATTAAATCTTTTTTTATGAATTAAAAATGAAAAATCATTGTAAATAACAAAATTGTTGAAAATATTTATAAAATATACTAAAATTTCATATTTTTATCAATGATAGGCATAAATAGAAGTCTATTAATGTTTATTAACGATAAATTTGAAAATTTCCTACATTTTAATTCGTTTTGTTATATTTAAAGATATCCAAATAAAAAATTATAAATAAGTACTTTTTTCTTTCTTTTTCTTTTGTAAGTTCTTATCTTTGATTTGGTATTAAGTCCTTTTTGTTATGTACCATACCTAGCAAGCAATATAAAACTATAAATTTAGTTAGAATTCAAAATTCAACATGACATTGCACCCATCATTAGTCAATTATTTGCATGTCTCTCACATATAATTTGTCACTCACATTATTATAAAAAGAAGTCCAAACTTTTTGCATCTCTAACATTTTAGTTTGTTGTATGTGATATGAATGAGAAAAAATGATTCTTTTTGTTTTTCTATCTTTTTTTTAGTAGATTGAGAAATTAAAACTTTTAGACCTCTTCACATTATTATAAATTATAAAATGGAGTATAGATAAAGTGGCTATATATATATATATATATATATATATATATATATATATATATATATAATGTGGTTGTTATATCATAATGGATTGTACTCTCTTAATGATTGAATATAATGCAGACTTTATTACTTCTATCAAAGTCATGCATCCAACAACTATAAGGTCATTTTCATCAAATGACAAACACCATATGATCATTACCTATACACACACAAGGTAGGTCACAAAAGCAAGTCCAACGGGGATACCCTACGTATATAAACTTTCACGTTTTTGCCTAATTTTGTCTAAGAACTTTGAAAAACATCTAATGATAAGTTTCAAAAACTTTCGAAATTTTGTCTAACAATGAAACTTCCAATCTTCCAAGTTCGTGTCTAGTGAATATATTTTAGAAGATATCAAATAGATCCCAAAGCGAAATGTACAAAACTGAAAAAATTCAATAGTCTACTGTACACACAAAATTGTCAACAGTACACTTTTTGTAGTTAACTTTGAATAAACTTGCTTTCGATTTTAAAAACGTACGTCTCAAACCATCATTTATTTGTATATTTCTCTAAAAGACCCTCTTGACCATCGTCAAAGATAACCGTAAACCTAAATATTACTCGATTGAGATGAAATTATACAATCTACCTCGAAACGTTTGTAAAAAAAGAAAAAAACAATATCAAAAGCTATAAAATTACAAACAAAGCAGAGAGAAGAAAAATCAAAGTCAAAGTAAGGAAAGAAATAATGCAAAAGTAGTCCAATGTAGAATTGAATTGAATATGATGAAAAGTTGAGTCAATGATGAGTTACCGAAAAAAAAAAAAAAAAGAAGAAGAAGAAAGGAAAACATAAGGAATCTAATAACTAGAAGTGGGGCTGCTGCAAAACGTGACACATTAACATTAGAAAAAGAACACAAAATGGTTAGTTAAAGTATGAAATTTGGATTGAATATTATTAACAATCAGTGGTTCAAATCAAATGCATTGAAATGAAAGGGACGGCTTAGATCCATTCCCCTTTTCTTCAATGTTTTTCAATGGTCCTTTGCTTTTCCTAAAAGACCTTCAAAAATAAATATGTCTCTTTTCCCTCTCTCTCCCTCTAGCTGTCTCCATGAGTTTTGGGTTTATATCATTCAAAAAGTGTTCCATAAAAATATTTATTATTAGTGTTATTGATTCTTTTGTGTTATGATAATTAATAATTATTCATTCAAGATTTGTATTAATTTAGTTGCTAAAATGTGTCCTACGACGTGTCCTATGGTTTTGTCTTTCATTTTTTTAAGAATTAAAATTCAACACTCACCAACATGGATGTCTTTAATCATTTAGTTTTATGAGATGTTACATATTTTGAGATTAAAAGATCCATAAACAATATTACAAAAATTAGAGCTAAATTAAATTACTTATTTGGTAATTTGACTCATTGGACATTTCCAAATTTTATTGTTTCAATTTTGTGCTTAAAAAACATGTGAATTTCATAAAATTGAAAGTTTATGGGTTATTTACATTTTTAATGTTTAAGGATCTATTTGGAATTTTTGTATAGTTATATATTTGGGAAATCGAACTTTCAAATATAGGTTAGTTATCGTTGAGGTAAATTTATTTGTCAATTCTCTTCAATCTAATAAACTATCAAAGTCATACATTATTATAAATGTTAAAAAAAAATTAATCTGTCGGTAACTAATTAAACTTTAAGTAGATACGTGGGCGCACAGTTATTATTGGTCACTGCAAACTATTTATAACCAATAATTAAATATATATACTATTTTAAAACTCTCTTTGCTACAATTTTAGGTATTCTTTTCTTTATTACAATATTTACTATTTTCTACTCAATAAAAGTAATTTATACTTCAAACACAAAATACAAAAAACTTATATAGAAATAATATGTACTTCGAACAAAAATTATCAGAACAATCGACTATTATAAACTAGGAATAGTTGCAAATATAGAAATTATATTCAAAATAATTAAATGTATAGAAACATCTTAAAAAAATTACAAATATAGAAAAATATGTCTAAAACTGTAAATGATAAGAGTATTACTGATAAACTATATAACAAATGTTAGCCTATTACTAATAAATCATAGGAGTCTATTAATGATAAAAGTAAGGGATAGTTGCAAATGTAGCAATTATATTCAAAATAATTAAGTATTTAGCGACATTTTATAAAAATTGCAAATATAGCAAAATCTGTCAAAATCTTTCGATAGGAGTTTATCACTAATAGATCATGTGGCAAATGTTGGTCTATCATTAATAAACCATAAAAGTCTTTCAATGACCACAAGAATCTATCAATGATAGAAGTATATCATTGATTTTGCTATACTTGTAATTTTTTAAAAATATTGATACATACTTAATAATTATTCAAAAAATTGCTATCCATTGTAATTATTCAGAAGATTGTTATCCACCGTAATTACCCGTAAACTTCATACCTTCGTCTTCCGTAGATATATATAATGGGCCTTAGACGTGAATCCAGCAAACAAAGCGCAGGCCCATGTACGAAACCTACAACTACAGGCCCACCCAATAAGGGACGTGGACAGAAATAAAACAGAATAAACCCACGTGGCATGGCACGTGGGATGGAACGTGGCGTTTGATAAAACCGCCAAGGAAGTGATATCGACACGTGGAAAGAAACTCGAATTTAAGATATAAAAAAGGGGAAAAGCGATTTAAAGTAATGGGGTTTTAGGTCGAATTACCCTAAAATGGAAAACAAGCAGAGGATAGAGATGGAGAGGGAGCAGCAGAGGCGAGAACAATCAAAGAAGATAGAGCAAGAACCGCCGTACTACATTTCTCCGATGCAGCCATTGACGGAAAGTGCTTACGGCGGAGGAATGTACGGCACGGAGGAGGGAGATCAGGAAAGCCTGCAGATCAAGAAAGTACCTGCGAGCCAGACGCAGAGCGCCGATGGACCAGTCGAAGCGGAAATGAAGCTGAAGCATCCGCCTCCGCCGTCATCAGGCGACAGAGACATCGATATCACCGGGCAATCGTATTTCCAGTAGCGTGAAATTAAAAGCTCGTGAAGGCTGCCCCGATTGCCTATTGTGAATGTGTTTAATAATGGCGATCGAGAGGTAGTTTGTTCCATGTAATTTGGTTCGTTTTCTTTACTCGATTGATGCGTTTGCTTTTTTTATGGATCTATGAATGATTGCATCAGTTATTTCCAAGAGATTGAGTATACAACTTAACCTAAATTAATATATAAAATTAGGGGAAAATACAGTTTTAATTAAAAAGATTTAAGATAACCTAAATTAATCGGTATTTATGACAAATTTCTACAAAAAGAATATTTGTTAAAAACATATTTTTATCAATCCATTCATGAAAAAAAGGGTAAGGACGCAATGTATTCACGGAGAAAACGAATTCATTTGACATTTGAAACGTATAACGTAATATTTCATTAATAATTATTAAAATATGAACCCAACTACGTGACACGCGAACTGCCAAACTACCTAAAACCTCTAATCAAACCAACCAACCAATCTCATTTCCAACTCTTACGTTTTCCATTTCTTCCATTTTCCTTTTTGAGAAAAAGTGTAACAATTTATTCTTAACAAAAAACATTTACACTTATTAATTAAAATTAAGTTTCTTATATAATTCATGTTAATAAGTGTGTGTGTATATATATTGACTTTTTGGTTGTCTAGTTTGATCTGGAAAAGATTAAGATCTTGTACTAATTAAAAAACTTTGTATATCATTGTGTGACCAAAATATTTAAACTATACATTGATTTTTTGAGCTTATAACCCTTTTTTGAGACCTTGGTATTAATTAATTAAGTTCTAAAACCCAACTTACAAATATTCTCCCCATTTGGCGAATCCCAAATCCCACTTCGTCTTTTCATTTGGTTAAAACCTTGAACACATTCACTCATCTTCATCTTCTGAATTTTCCAACTCAAATCCCCCATTTCTGCCCCAACCA
The DNA here is from genome assembly GCF_025177605.1 of Cucumis melo. Classification (NCBI taxonomy): domain Eukaryota; kingdom Viridiplantae; phylum Streptophyta; class Magnoliopsida; order Cucurbitales; family Cucurbitaceae; genus Cucumis; species Cucumis melo. The sequence continues at coordinate 442,210 of NC_066863.1, read as the reverse complement.
TTTCCTCGTATATTTTCTCCCATCCCATCTCCCATTCTCCACTCGCATTGCACAATCCCATTGTCCCATTTTCCCAATTCGTCCAACTCCATCCTTTCTCTAACCAAACCATAACCCTCTCCACACACTCTCCCTCACACGCCACCCTACACGGCCTACACTTCGTCCCACTCAGCGGCCCCCGGCTCGACATCGCCGCCACTGGTACCCCAAACCTCCCCGGCGGAAATTCATACTGCCTCTCCGTCACTATACAAAACGGCAAACGCATCCTTTCGAACGGTACCCCCATGGTGGTTAACTGCGCCTTGAAAGCGGTTTCCGAGTTCAGTTGGAGGAATCCGGCGGCATCCAGATTAGGAATAAGACCAAGGCGCGAAAGAGCGACGGTGGAGGTGTTGAGGTCTCCGACGCCGAAACGGTCGTTGAGTCCGCCGTAGGAGGATCCCGACGGCACTACGTAATGGCCGGAGACGAAGTAATCGGGTCGGAGTGGGGCGTTCCAGTACCCGTCGACACGTGTCCGCACAACCCAGTCGTAGGTGAAGTTGTTGAGTTGTTGGTACGTTCGGATCATCGTAAGGCATCCTTCCACCAATTGAAAATACTTCAAAAGCCCCTGAAAGATAACTCATCCATTAATATACAGAAGGGCTAACATCGTACTTTCACATAAAAACTATCCCTCGATGCACACGTGTCAGTATTTGCTGATCCGAAGTATAATTGTCACATTCCCCAAACCATACTTTTTCTAGTAATGTTCCCAACTCTATAATCATAGGTCGCATAACATTTCAATTATACAAACTAAATCATTAATTTGGTAACATTTTTTCTGTTCGTTTGATCTTAATTTACTTTCACCAAAACTATAGTTAGTTTTCTTTAAGTTAAATTTTAGACATCATAAAGTTATTATAAAAAAAACCAAAAAATAGGTATATCAATTAATTGGAGGCATTAATATAATGATGAAATATTGAAATCTAGCTAAGTTGTCAATTGAAATTAAATCTCGGTTCAATCACAAACTTTATATTATCAATTTTGTATAATAGTGTATGTAAAAACAAATAAGAGAGTAAATAAGTTTAATTTTGTAAAAGAATTGATGGAAGAAAGAAAAGGAAATAATTAAAAGGGAAGCAAAAGTTTAGGCTTATAAAAGAAGCAAAAAAAGGGAAGAAAAGAGAAGTGGTTTTAATGTGAAAAAAGGGAGAACGGTTGGGATACAGAGGGGGCCTTATTCTTCATCCAAAAAGCTACCTAATCATATAACGTTTCAACTTAAATTCGGAAATAGCAAAATTCAATATATTGAGAGTATATAGTTTTATAGTTAGACGGAATAACCTGGATGCCGTTGGGCGAGTTCTTCGCCGTTAGAACTCGGAGTTGCGACTCAGTCTCCGGAATCGGTTTCGGCTCAAAGATTCTCACGGCGGCGATTTTCGGCGCGTTTTTCAAGTACGATAACTTGAACGTGTTCTCATCAAGCGGACTATGCAGAAACAAGTCCGCATTCGGATACTCCTTAAGAATGTTCTCCATAATCGACGGTCCAGTAACCTCAAACCTCCTCGCTCCACCGACTAAACACACAGCCATTTTCGATTTCTGTAACTGAATCTTCATCTTAGCCTCGGGCGACGACGACGACGACGACGAATTCTCTGCCTCCATCGGAAAGGAAGAATCACGATCAGGAGTCGTCATCGGACGATAATTCGAAGCGCGAGGCTGTTGAAAGGCAGCGCCGATGATGAAGGATTGGAGCGGCGCGAAAGTGGAAAAGGGAATGTCAGAGAGGGTGGAGGAAGCGGAGAAAAAGAGGATGAGAGAGATAAAAGTTAGGATGAGAAAGAAGAGACGGCAATCGATGAGATGATCGGTTAGAGATGATCTTCGAAAGGCGGCCATTATTATAATTGAGAATGGAAGGAAAAGGGCAGAGTGCTTATGAATAATGTGGGAAGAGGAAGAGGAAGAGGAAGAGGAAGAGGAGAAGGAGAAGGAGAAGAAGAAGAAGAAGAAGAAGAGAATATGAAAATGAAAATGAAAATGAAGGAATTTTGTGAAACTGAAATTTGCGTTTCCATTTGAAAGGAGAATCGGTTAGGTTAGGCATTGGAAGAATATGAATGAAAAAATTGGGGTCCGACTCCGACCTTTTTGGCGTGATAAAAACGTACCCATATTTGTCTCATTATATCATTCCTTATTAGTGTAAACTTAATTAATTAATTAATTAATTAATTCATCATTATATTTTAAGATAATCAAATATTACATTATATTAACACAGTCCATTTAATTAATTATTTGGTAATTTTGTTTTCATTTCTTTATAAACTTAAGTAATTGCATTTAGTTTTTCTTAACCAATTTGACATATACTTTAGTTAATAGGTACAAACTACCAACCTAAATACCACAATTATTATTGTTAGAGCAAGTTAAGCATCAAGGTTAACTAAGTCCTGTTTGTTAATTAGTTTTCTAATAAGGTTGTCTCTTTAGTTATTTTTCTATAAATATATTATTTTGTTCCTTTTACAGAACGAAAAAATACTTCCAAATATTAGTGTAATTTTTTCTTTATTTTTTTTTAATTGAGACAGTATATTTAACTTAAAAGTGTTTAAAAGAAATATACTGTGTTTGAAGTTTATTACTTTCTTGAATTTTTAACTGTGGGACAAACTGCTCTTCTAATTCTTTTGCCAAAATCCAATACTATAGAGTTTATGTTGATTTCTTTTGTTATTTGTCGTTCACTCACTTTCTTTGTTTCTTTCAATTAAAACATATTAATTTTACCATAACGCACAATTAATTAATTAAGACATATAATCTAGACATCAAAACATGATGAAGAAGGATCAAATCCAACCTCACCTCACATGTTTTAGAGTAAGAAATAAAACCAATTAATAAGTCGAGTTTAGAAACATATATTGTGCTATGTATTCATTAAATATTTTACTTTCCCGATAAGCCAATTACAAAATGGTATCCATCCAATCCAACTCGTTGTTAAAAAAAGAATTATTATGTGTACAACAAAATATTAAAATTGTTTATAAAATATAGAAAAAAAAAACTTAAATAGACTAACAAATTTGATAAATTTTTCTACGGTTTGTAAATAATTTTAATATTTTGTTATTTTTAAAAATAACCCTTCCATTACAAAAATTATCTAACTTTAAAAGTGTCTAATTGCCCATATATATAATATATATAATTGGCGATTTTCTTAATTAAGTTTGGGTAATACGTTGATCAAGTATTGTTGAACAACCTAATCTACATTTAGTTGGTCGACCCTTCAATAATAATCTTCTTTATAGTTTAAACAACAATATATGCACAATAATTTTCGATTAATTATTCAAAATCAAAAAATTTTATTTTATTGAACATATTGGACAATTTAGCATTAGAAAATAAGGATATTCAAATGTGTTATTAACCTTTTGCATTTTTGATACGATATAGAATGTATTATATGTATCATATATATATATATATATAAATATAAATAAGTGATTTAAAAAGAAAAGTGAGAGAGAGAGAGTAATATTTCGTTTATGCAATTGATTATTAAAAATAGAAAGTAAAGATTTGGGATTTTTTTGTTTTTATGGTTTAAAAGACACAAACACACAAAAAAGGAATTTATCGTAACAACAACAACAACAAGAATAATAATAATAATAATAATAATAATAATAATAATAATAATAATAATAATAATAATAATAATAATAATAATAATAATAATAACAATAAAAAACCGTTAAATAGAAATAGAACGAAATTATATCATTATTCCATTAATAATTATTGTGTTTTTCTCCGTCACTTTATTTGAATATTTGCCTTTTTCTTTTTTCTTTTCTTAATTATTTTTGAGAAAGACAAGAGCAGGCTTTGTTTTTAAATAATCCTTTTTCTAAAGATAATTACTATGAAAAATATGTCTTTGTTTTATATCTTTTTATTATTTTTTCTAAACTCAATTTTGTCATTTACTTTTAATTTTAGGATAAAAACAAAGTCATATTTTTTTAAATAGCAAAATATTATAGTATTCTTTTCAAAAATATAACAAAGCGTCAACAATGAAAAATACAAAAAATATTAACAAACCCTAATATATTTGGTACATTATGTTTCATATTTGACTATTATTTGGATAGCCAAATCTAAATGATTTATTTTTTAAATTCTCTATACGATATACACGATCGTTTAGATTGACTAAACGATAGATTATTTTGGTATATAATCGTTTAGATTTGTCTTAAACTACGTTTTTTTCCAGTGTACACGATCTTGAACAACCAAATAAAAGTTTGAGAAAAAAATATGTCTTTTATATTTGATACACGATCTTGAACAAAAAAAAAAAAGTAAAAGAATGATCGAAAGACGAAAAGAATGAAAAATGATGGAATAGACGAAAACGGAAAGAAAGAAGAAAAAAAATGAAAAAGGACGAAAGAACAAACCTGAAATATTTAAAAAATATCTAATTTTATAGGATTTGTTACACGAGTTTGATGTTTTATTATATTTATGAAAGTTTCTGAATATTATAACTATATATAAAATATGGTAAAATTCATTTTTAGTTATATTTAGTAGGTAGTTTTTTTTTTTTGGTTATACATAACAATTTCTTTAAAACCAATGTATTTTTAATTAATTGGAAGATGCATGAATTTTTAACTTATTAATACATTGAATTAACAGGAACTAATTTTTTGAATTCTCTTAATAAAGTGATTAATGACGGTGATCAGTTCATTTAGTTTTTAGAAATTGGTGTATGTGTTTTTCGTTGTATTTGGAATTCATCATCTAATTTCTATGGTTGGATTCAAGATGTGTTTAATTATTCGACTAAAGTTTTGATGATAGTTGATCTGTGTTTGAAATACATTTTTAAATAATTAATTTATAAAATAAATTAGTTTTGAAAAGTTTCGAAGTATTTGTTTAAGTAAAAATAAATCTTTTTTCTCAAGTCAATTTAAAAGAATTCTTATTCCTTTCATATGCTAATAGTTGTAGAATTTTAAAATCTATCTTAAATTTATGAAAAACGAAAGGATATGAATATCGTACAAATTATCATTGAGCTAAACTCGATTTAGCCACAGTTGAGTTTTTGTCATTTAGGATGTTTTGTTTTTAGGAGGAGAGATGAAATATTAGTTCACTATTTAAATCTCATTTCTTCCTCTCGCTTCTCACTCTTTTGATTTTTCTTTTCTTTCTCAAATTTGTAACTCTTTTCTTTGATTTGTTTTCCTGTTTCCTATTGCTCTCACATTCCATCTTAGGAAGATTCATGTAAATTAGGTTTGAATATTTGTCTCCCCCGTCTTAAAAATTCTGTGTTTGAAGTCAATATTTTATTAAAAGAATATATTTAATATAAAAGATTTTTTTTATTTTTTTTTTTAATTTTAAATAGTTCATCTCAAGATATTATTGTTAAGAAAAGTTTCGGTGATCAAAATCTTATATTCACTTCTTTCATGGAATATGGTAGTATTTTAGGTTCTTATATATTTTTCATTGAATGACATTTTTGCACGAAAAATAAAAAAGTTACAACGTAAAAATTTGTGAAGCAATAAAACAAGGATCAACAAGTAGTAAATGAGATTGCTTGGAATTGTCTTTTTAGTTTTGTGAAAAACGAAAAACTCGACTTCAGTAAAAAGACCAAAAGCTTCATTACGATGAAGGAACACTGAAGCTTAATTAGATGATTGATGAGAAACTTGATTAAAGGGACAATTCCTAATCTATTAATTGATGAGATACATAGTTTAAGGGAGAGATTTCTATTCATTTTATCTTTGAAATGTATTAGTGGTAGATTTAGTTACAGTAATATGTTTTGACCCTTGTACTTAAGATCATAAGATTGTATATATGATTCATATGTATGAAAGTAATAAAATCTTTGATCGTGGGTCAAGGACCCCAACGTAGATTTTGTGTCATCAATTTAGGTTAACAATGTATTGTGTTCCTACTGTTTAATTCACATATTGCATCGTTTGTTTGTTGTAACTTTTGTTCTTAACTGAGGGATCTTCTCAAGTTGTTGACTCTTATGTTGTTTTATCAAATTAGATCTAAGATAAACATTTTGCAAATGGAGAGGCAAAAGAAGAAGCGGGAGATAAACGTTTCCATGATTATCTCAATCAAAGAAGAAACAAAACGATTGAGAATGAATAAAACATAGAAATGATTTTGGTAATTTCACAAGCGATGCCATAAGTAAAACACCAAAAAAGAAATGAAAAGAAAAATCTTTATTCTCAAAATATAAACCAAATATCATTTGAACATCTCATTTTTAATTAGGATTAATAGATTGAATGTGAGGCCAAAGTTTATGGTGTTTCCGTTGCAACTATGTCAACTAATAACACATAATCCTTCTCCAACTCTACATCATATTTTTCAACATTTTTTTTCTATCTTTTCAACAGCAGCAATATATATATATATATATATATATATATATATATATATTGATTTTTATTGTCAAACAAACAATGAAATTCAGTCTTGGAGGCTTTCAAATTAGATTATTGACTGAATTTGGGCATAATTTTCTTCTTGAAAGAATAATAAAAGAGAAAAAAAAACTTAGAAATTTGAAAACTATGTAAGAGAAAGATATGAGAAAGTTGTATATAGTCTGATTTCTTTACGAAGTATAAATATTTCTATTAGATGTTCTATTAAAAAAAACTTTTTTTTCTAATAAATATCCAATTGATAGGTTTTTTTTTTTTTCTTTTGAAAAAAGGAAAAATTAAGTTGAGAAAGAAAATGTAAAATAAACATAATGGGCGTTAATATACGATTGATTGTATAGACAATAGAGGCGAAACCAAACTCATATTCTAAAATACTACAATTAAGAGCAAACCTAACTTTTTGACGAAATTTGGCATCTTTCATTAGTAGAAAATTCATAAAAAAGAAATGCAGTAAGACGACAGAAACCTTACTTTACAAATTTTGATACCATAAATCAATTTGATAATTATTATTAACTTGATTATGAAATTACTTAACAATTAAATTACCAAATTCGCATTAATTTCTCAAACAAACATTCATAACCTTTAAATAAAACCAAAACGAATATAACTCAATCCTCAAACCTAATATCAGAAATATGATTTATTATCCAACAGATCATAAACCAATTTTGAGATTAAACCAATAAGTATTAACTAAAAATTCAGCAACATAATTAGAGAAGTTGGCTAAAAAATGAAAGCTACCAGAGAGAGAGAGCTCTAATCTTGAAATATTATTAATAGACGAAACTTGAAATAAATAGAAAAACCACAACAACACATCATTGATGAGACGAGAAGAAAAGAAGGCAAACTATTTTCTGGAAAAAGGCTCTAATCAATCTATAGGGGACCGGAAACTAGAAATAAATCAAAATCCACGCAAAACCTAATTACCACACTGAAAAAAAGAAAAAAAAAAAAAAAAAAAAAACAATGTACAGGCAAGGTTTTTAAGGCCCTACCTCAGAGGAATTTGACAATGGCAATGGCATTTCTTTGGTTCTTTTTTCTTTTGCAAGCTCTCCTCCTCCTAAAGCCCCCAACCTTGATTGCAAAAGTCCTGCCCACACCACTACTTTGTCGAGATACTCAAATTGTTGATGTAATATCCGACAGTTGAAAACCACGGCCGAAAAGAACGTGTTATGATTGTTCAAAACATGGGAGGGAGACATTTTCTTTCTTGGGTCTGGATGGGGTGTTATATACAGGATGACACACACGCACACACCAAAATCTGACAGGGTTCGTCTTGTTTGAATGAAAAATGGACCTGTGGGATCTAACTCTCAAATTCTCGTTTTCTTTCCTGTTTGGGGGTGCAAAGTTTCTTAGTGAAAGTAGGGTTAATAAAGTACCAACAAGAGTAAGGATACGGATAGAGGTTGTTTAGTCGGAGAGCATCTCTTCCAATTCAGGCTCCTCAGAGTTAATTGCATCATACTCCAAATTTGTCGCATTCAACGGACCTTTATCTTGGAAGTCAACTTGATCCTCCTCTTCCTCTGAGTCTGGCCATTCTGGCTCATAATCACTGTTTTGGTCGTCTACTGTTGCAGGCTCATCTCTCCTTGGTGTTATATCACTCTTGCCATATTTTCTAGGTCCCGAATCAGACTTTACATGAGGCTTGGCAACTTCACATATACAAGGCGATGGGTTTTCATGAAATTCACCCCTGCCTGGCCTCACCTCATTCGGCTCCCCCATGAAGCCTCTCTGATAAGTTCTAACCCTGGAGGAAAATGCTCCCCATGTCATGTTGGTTCTGTTCAAAAACAACCTATAGAGTTTCTTGGCATTTGGACGAATGGTAGGCTTGTGTCCGAAATATCTTCTGAAATGTAATTCAAATTTTAGAAAGTTAACCATCTGATCAGATAAATGTTTTAAAAATATGTTTCGGGGAGGGGGGGGATTCCGCACCTTCTTCCAGCCAATATTCTCGCCATATTGCCATTATTGTTGGTGACAAATACATCGCTCTCGTCACAGACAATGAAATCAAGTGCAGCCATACGAGAAGAATATGAAGAAAATTTGTCCAATTCCGCCTTGGAAGCTATGGTCTCTTTTGAATGGAAATTAGGAAAGAGGGCTTTTAAAGGAGCTAGTGTCTCTTCCCCTCCATATACTTCACCAGATGCCACATAGATATGAACATCCTGCCCATATCCGAGTGCTCTCAGCATCAAACCAACCTCTTCTGGAGTCAGTGGACATTTTCCATGCCTCCTTTCTTTATCAGGGTTGCTTACTTGCTGAAATAAATTTGAATCAGTTTTATACAACAGATCATACAAGGCATTAATAGTTGTCATCTAAATTTAAACTAGAACTTAGAAATTAGACTCATCTTAATATCAGAATGTATAGATATCTGAGACAAATTTTTGCTAACAGATGAATTCTATAGAAGACCCGGACCAATATTGCTATGCTATTTACTACATTTCCCAGACAAGGATTAATTATGCCCCTCATAAATATTCAAACACAAAATCCATTGGGCTGGTCAATTTCATTTCACAACAATTGACCTGCAAATATTGGTGAGAAGAAATGGATTTTTCTGTAAATAAATCAAATCAAACAAATGGATTCACATAATTAAAACTAAGACCCCTTACATGTAATGTTTTCCATCGCCTTCGAATAGCTCCAAGTTCTCTCCTTTCCTTTTCACCTCCACCATAATAGCAACCTGAGAATGCTAGCATATCTGGTTCAAACCTATGGTAATACACAAATGGCAGGATCAAAATCACAACTGATGTCCAATTCTGCAATAAGCTTCGGTATGCATTACATGGCATATAATCAAGAGTAAACAAATTGTTATTCCACAATATCATGGACATTATAATTAAGAACCTTCACTCCAACGTGGAAATGCATTTGTTTGCAGAAATTGAAATTGATTCTATATTTCGAGCTGGAATAGTATAAATAAATAAATCTAAGAAAGGCACATAAAGAACATGTGAATATCTTTGTAAAATCAAATGTGTTTCTATGTGTGGAAATAGAAGCATAAACCGGTAGAAAAGACTTTTGTATTCCATTTCATCAAAGCAATTTCAGATGAATTATTGAAATTTGCAGTCCATTTACTAAATAAATCATTTGAGAACAACACACCTGCAGAACAACTGTACGCTATAATAACTAACCAATAAACAGAAATGGAAAGCAATTAATCGATAATGTAGGACCAAGTGGTTACCATCACATACCTGAGGTGCAAAGCAATGTAATGATTGCTTCTTGCCCGCATTCGATTGACCAATTTTTCGCCCATTTTCTGTATTGAGTCAGTGAATTTCAAAGCATGGTAGTTAACTCTACATCTGAGTTTCTGCAAATCTGTCTCCAACTTGTTTGCTAGTCTATAATCGAACTTGGAGAGCTGAATAGCCTGACATATTATGAATACTTCTGAGTACATATTAAAAATTAATAGAAACTTGAGACAAAGATAAAGTACAAAAATAAGCAGTATCAGACCACTGTACAAAGTTTCTAATGAAGCCGTGTTTATGTAATCAAATGGGTTGTAGAGAACGGAGAACTTACATGCCTTTTCAAAAGAACAGGTAATACACGGTTCTGATAACATCTTTCACTACACTTCCTGGGGACACGCATTGAGTGTGTATTCCATGTTTTCCCACCCCTCTTTGGTAGCTGATGAATAATTTTCACATCTTTTGACAGGAATGATATAAACCAATCAACATCGAAGATCTCTGAAAAGTTGCTGTTGAGAAATAACAAACATAATTCTGTGATATAACAAGGACAAATTTGGAGAAGTTACTTTTATTCCATAAAATGTAACAAACCTGGAATCCCTCCAAAAGGACTTCTGATCAAGCTTAGGCACAACAAGTGTAGCATTTAATATACGTGCTGCAACAACGGCATCTGTTATCTGCCATTAGGAGCTTTAGTCAGCTTGAAAATAGCTATAGAAGTAAAGAAATCAATTCAATTTAAGCAACTAAAGAGTGGACAACAACACAATTATCAGAGAGTGCATCAAAAAGATGGGCGTTAAAGCCATGGAAATCATACAAAACTAATACGTTAATAGCCTACATAGCCTGCGGATACTCTATAAAACATAAACTACTCACAACAAATCCAATTCAAACGCAATTTGTTGTCAACATTTATATAATGTTCGGTTTCATTGGGATTCTTCCAATAAATCTTTGAGCCTTATTGTGAATAGCAAACCAATAAATAATCGTCAAAAAGAATAATTCAAGCCCATGACATTACCCCAGTTCTTTGTTGATTTAAACCTCCACTAGTTGCAATCAGCAAGTAACGGTTCGGGTGTGTAATAGCATTAGCTTCTGCAGCAAAGTGAGAAAATATTAGCTCTGATTCTCAGCAAAAAAAACTTAAAAACCATATAAGATGCGAGCTCACTACATCCGAGTTTAACATGAATTGGTTCCTTTTTAAAAACGGAAATTGAGAATATTAGTTAAGGGATCTAATTCATCTCAAATCGTCAGAAGAAGATACGGTGATTCAATTTCTTCCAATTACTAAACAACAGATAACTTCCGAATGTAACATACTCTGAAACTTGTTGCTAGCATTACAACATCCAGAGTAGAACTTCGCATTTCTAGAAGTCCAAAGATCACGACCGGATCTCGCTCCATTGCGCTGGTTACAGAAGCAAGAAAATCACATCAAGGAAACAAAGATCTGTCAGCTCCAGCATCAACTAAAAGAAACAGTAAAAAAAAAAAAAAAAAAAAAGAACACTGAAGTAACAAATTCAAGAAAACCCTAACCGGAACGCGAAAATGCGAAACACCAATCGCCACGTCGGAAGCAGCATTGAACTGAACCTATCCCATGAAAAGCAATTAAAAAAAAAAAAAGAATAAAAACACAAGAAACAGAAAGTAAGAGGAGATAAATACCGGAGGAATGAGGCGGTGATGATCGGAATCATTAGGAGAAGGAGCAAGAAAAGAAAGAAGTGCAAAGAATAGAAGGAGACCGGCAGAAATGGCGGAAATGAATGGGATCAAGAATCTAAAACGATGGTAATAGTGGTTACGCCGCCGTTGAAAAGCCATAGCGACAGTGACCACCGTAGCTCCCCTCCCCCCGCCCCCTGTTATCACTCCTCCACACTGATTGGGAAAGAAGGGAAGAAAAATTGAAGAGAAGAGAAGAGAAGAGAAAAAAAGAAGAAAAGGGAAAAAGAGATGAAACGAAAAATGGATCTCTCAGTGTTACCGCTACGGCTCCAACAGAGCCTGAAGAATCCTCCTCATCTTTATTATTATTATTTTCCTTTTCTGAACAAAGGACAGTCTAATAACGACAATGGAATCAAAGAAATCAAATATATAGCTTATTGTCGCGCTAACACAAAACGATTCGTCGGAAAATTGTGGGCCGCACGGCCCATTTCGCTCCCTTTTTCCCTTTTTCAATTTTCTCTATTTCCCATTTTGCCCTCCTTCTCTTCCATTTGCTTAATTGCTTTGTGATGAGACTTCCCTTCCGTACTTACCCATTTCGACAATTTGCGATTTTTATATTGTTTTCCGTTTGTCAACTAAAATGTGTTTAGCTTCTAAACGTCGTCGTTTTATGGATTCGATTTCATAGCCTAAATTAGGAATGTCATTCTTCGATGTTCACCGGCTACAGCTCAGTGAACCAAATCCATTTTTTTTAGTCTCATCTTCGTGGTTTAGTTTCATTCTTTCTTGCCTTCTTGGTTGTTATGGAGTTGAATTTATTAACAAAATTTGTTGATGATTTTGTAATTAATGTTTTTTTTATCTTCTAATCTTTAATTAATTTTGTTACAAATCTATCCATTTAGTCTAATCAATAATTAGATTGGCATACCAATAAATAAACTTTGATTGGGTTGATATAAATATAACCCTAATTAGATTGACATACCATTAAATAGCTTTTAATTGGGTTCATACAATATAATCCCTTTCAAGAGCTAATTAACAGCCTGCTTGTACTATGAAAATAATAATAACAAAAAAAGACACAATGTCTACTTTGTGTGTGTGTTTGTCTATGTCTATCTATATATTGAGTTTGTTAAAGTTTACTTCAACTAATCTTGTAAAACAACTCGTTCGAATTATTATATTTGAGCGTCGAAGAAAGTTGTTTGATATTAAATCTTAGGTAGATGATTATCTTGAGTTGTATTCATTCTTTTTATAACCTTGTGTTTAGTTCATCAATTAAATTGAGAATGTTTTACTCGTTAACCTATTTTTTTAACTAGTTATTACCGACTCGACTCGACTCAACTCAACTCACGATTCAACACCTTAAACACAAAGGGGCCATTTGGTGTACTAATTAGAATTTGATAGCTTACTCCATATTTATACATCAATTATACAAGTGGTGTGTAACTATTTATATCCTAAAATTAAATTTAGTAAAACATTATTTTAAAGTCCATTTTGCTACAATATTTACTATTTTTTCTCTCATAGTCTCTTTTCGAAGACCCATAGTTGAATTAGCACTCTACATCTAAGCAATGTAATGTTCTTCTTTTACACGAAAGCATGATTAACCCGATACGTAGAAGAAGATGAGGTATTCAACTTAAGCATGGTAGAACAAAGAATTGAACTTCATCTTATGAGATTCTTTAGCCATCATATGAACTTGTAAGTCTCATTGCTCATGGACTGCGACTAACTAGAGGAGACAATCTCAAGTTAAAGTTGCCAAAACTTGGGCTCTCTTAAGAACATTGGAAGACTTCCAAAATACGTAAATCAAATCTGACATCTTCTGCAAGCACGACGCTTTCGATGTTATTCATTCATGTTTGGAGAGGCGTCGTCTTCTTTGCATAACATACACATGCTCTGTACTTGCATTGCTTCCAACTCCATGGTGGTGCTGTGATAACCACCAAGGTAAAAGAGAAGACTCAATGGCAAGTCGAAAGGTCAGGCGGAATCTTTTTGCGGTTCAACAACAAACGCAATCACATCAATCCCTTACCTAACATCCATTTTTAGAAAAAATCGAGAAAGGATGATGATGGGCTGAAATCAGAATAGAAATCATTAAGGACATTTATTACTAATCACAAAAGCATACAACAACAAATGATGGTTTGGAATACCAAGAATGGATAATGTGTCAAGGTCCAACGTAATTGAAAAGAATTACATTTATTTAAGCAGTTGATGGAGTGCTTTGAGAAGTGTTGTTATTAACGTATTTGGCTATAAACACTGTGGTGTTTGAAATCTTTTACTGAGAAGGAATACCTTTTTCACAAGCTTTCTGCATGATTGTATTAATTATAACTACGCATCAAGTTCGATCCCTTCGAACTGGCTTGATCCAAAAGATTCGGGGCATCGTCAAATCTCTCGAATCCCAAGCACAACCTGCATCAGGATAATCCAAACGTTAAATTTTGAATGTTATAATAACACAATAAACTGATAAAGGAAAAGATTAACAAGTAAGAGTATTAATATGAGTTGGAACAAAACATATTTAGCTGCTTTTGCAATCATTCTGTTGAAAAATTGACGCTATTTTATAACCACTTAAAGAAGCCCCGAGTAGCACACTAGCATCAGCTTGGAAAAGCATATTACGAACCGTGTAATTGCACAAAATTACTTCAGAAATTTTAGAACATAAGCAATTGCATTTGTAAGACGTTACGCCTTAAAATTGTTAAATTGGAAGATCTTGATGAATTCTGGTCTATGCAGTCTTCCGGTCTTCCAATCTTGAATAAAACCAATATAAACTTTCTTAGAGACGAACCATTTGCACTGTCGTTTCTTTACAAAGTCTGTCCAGATTTCATGCACAGAAGACAAGTTTTTCTGATGAACTTCAAGATGATTGAAAAAAGAGAGCTTAGTATTCATTCATAGAGACTTCTAATACACCACATCAAAACACATTCCCGAAACAGTTATACAAGAATGATCATCATAACTTAAAAGTAAATATACGCTATAACAATACTCTTAAAACAAAAACTTTCCTGCCAAAAGGTGTCATGCGATTGAAACTGAAGAACGGACATGAATATCCTTCTATCACACTAAACAAGAGAAAGTCTAAGTATCCTGATGATCATCATCATCAGTTTAAAAAAACTAAATGATGCAGAAATATAGCATTCAAAAAGTGAAAGGGAATCAGGCTTCTTGTAGACCTTAGTGCAGAATATGTAGCTTCATTCTTCCCAACCATTATGTGATCCATCAGATCCAAAAATTGACTAACATGAACCCTAATTTGCCTTTTGGCATAGGCTCTCAAGATACAATTGAACACAAGCAGAACAGGAAAACATGACAGGACATTCTGCTAGGAAATTTGTTAGACCAATGGCATGTGTTATCACAAGAAGAGAAAATTGTTTGTTGTTATTGCAACTGGATGTGGGTGCAAAAGATTGCATAGAATCTCAGAATAAATAATATGCTTATACCTCATCAATGTAACCTCCTTTACAGAGTGCTTCTATCGAAAGTACGAAGCATGCATTATTTAGGACAAACAGCAAATAATAATAGATAGATAGATAGATAGATAATAACAAATACTGATGTACAATATAAATATAATACCTTTCAATTCATTTTTTCCCCGGGATAGCCAATAAAATGGGTAGATGCCACCTACCATGTCCGTTTGTAGCATATTCATGGTGACATTGTATCATAATGCATCAAAGATGGGAACACACAACTTGCTTTCATAACACCCTTATATTTGGAAACTAATAACATAAGATGCAATAGAGGATAACAGAGAACACATAAGCCTACCAATGGATCAGGTGATCATTTAAAAACGATAATAACAAATAAAAATCCAAACTGACTTCAAATCTAGAGACAGCATAGGGGGAAATGAAAGAGGGAGGTAATGAAGATAGATAAATGGTTTTGGATACTAAAAATAAGGATATTCTTTCAACTTCTTTTTGTTCTGAGAAAAAAAAGTAGATTGAGACTTGAGAGTATTGCAACTGTTGAAAGTTCAGCATATTTTTCAATGGAGGTCTTAACAGTTTTCATCCATAAAAAATACTCTTACTACTAGTATAGCTTTTGTTTTTTAACGTTCAAGATATTGCTGAAAAAAATTTTTAAAGTTCAAAAATATTTTCATTAACAGCGGTTTATCTTTTCTCGTTTTGCTATAATAAGAAAATAAAGATATTGGTGAAACTTATAAGGAATATTTAGGGTGTTGTGCTTGTTATTGTGGTTTGAAGGTTATAACGGTCTATGTTTGAGATGCAGACTATTTTAATCGATGAAAAAATAGTAAACACTATATAACAAAGAAGAAGAGAGAATGAGTGGGAAATAGTGAACACAATTTAAAGGAAGTCAACTCCGTGAAAGATCAAAATTAAGTACCAGAACCGGCAGTAGTAAATAATAATTATGTACTTTCACATATTTGACCAATGTTTGTCGAAAGAAAAAATGCAATATCAATCGTACCATTACAACATCTTCGATAAATAGAACTAAGACAGACTCTCTTTTAGTTCTTAATTTTCCTGAAAATGTAAAAGTACAACATTAAATGCAATCAAAACAGAGAAGATTTGTAGGCCGGTGCACATCTATGGAGAACTAAAATTTATACCAATCAAGACACAAACAATCAGGACCTTAATTATTTAGAACATCATTGCCTTTCCAACACCGTTGCCTTCCCTTTCAAGAGTGAATTTACAGTTTACTAACCCGTTTTGGAAGGCTACCCATGGCTTTGGCTTCCTTCTTGAGAATAAATTTTTGAGTTTTCCCCGTAGAAGTTTTAGGTAATTCCCTAAATACAACACTTCGTGGAGCCATGTAATGAGGTAGGTGTTCTCTACAGAATTTTATGATCTCTTCTTCAGTAGCACTGCACCCATCTTTGAGCTTCAGAAATGCGCATGGTGTTTCTCCCCAGTGATCATCAGGTCTTCCCACAACAGCAGCGTCAAGAACTGATGGATGACTGAAAAGAACAGACTCCACTTCAATTGTGCTAATATTTTCTCCCCCAGAAATGATAATGTCCTTTGAACGGTCCTTCAATTCTATATAACCATCAGGGTGTTTGACTCCTAAGTCCCCACTCCGAAACCATCCGCCATTAAACGCTTCCTGTGTGGCTTTGAGATCTTTCAAATATCCACTCATCACAGTATTGCCTCTGAGCATAACTTCACCCATGGTTTTTCCATCAGCTGGAACACTCTTCATTGTGACAGGATCCTTTATGTCTACTGCCTCTAGCCCAATATGCTGCAATCCTTGGCGAGAATTTAGTTTTGCTTGTTTATCTTGAGGTAGTGAATCCCATTCAGGCTTCCAAGAGCAAACTGTTCCCGGCCCATATGTTTCAGTTAAACCATATGAATGGACAATACGAAATCCCAAAGCTTTAAGCTTATAGAGTACATGAGAAGGCGGCGGAGCACCACCAGACATCATAGTTACTTTCCTGGGAAGTGGCTTCTGTTCGCTAATTGGTGCATTGATAATCATGTTCGAAACTGTTGGTGCACCACCCATATGAGTAACCTTATGCAGAGAAATATTATCAAAGATTTCTTTGGCAGTCACATTTCTCTGGCAGATGTTTGTGCCGCTCTGTGCAGCTACACCCCAAGTTAAACACCATCCATTGCAATGAAACATTGGAACAGTCCACAAATACACAGGAAGCGAACACATATCATTCAGTAGGACTGCAGATAGTGCATTGAGATATGCGCCTCTATGGGAGTAAATAACACCCTTTGGCCTCGAAGTTGTGCCTGAAGTATAATTAAGAGCGATTGGATCCCATTCATCCCTAGGTCGCCTTATCTCAAAATCGAGTTCTCCAGATGCTAAAAAGCTCTCGAACTCTAAAGCAGATCCCGGTCTATCGATGTGGGAAGGCGGTTGATCATACTCTTGTATAATAACGACACGAGGTAGCTTTTCTTTCCTTTCAGACATAGTATTAATTGCTCCGGTTACGATATGTTCAAGCTGGTAGTCTACAACAATGATTTTAGCTTCTGAATGGCTTAGCAATGTTGAAACCATTGCCGCATCATGGCGTGTGTTGAGGGAGCAAAGAACTGCACCAGCCATTGGTACAGCAAAATGTAACTCGTACATAGCTGGAATATTCGGTACCAAGGCAGCAACCTGCTCGAAAGAATCGGACTTCATTTCCAAAATTATGTCGAGAAAGTTTAACCAAGAAATACCTTAATCTAACCAAATACTACTTTCAATTTCGCAATTGATCACAATAAGACGGGAAACAGAGTTCATCCATCCAGATAACTATCACCATAAACACAAAACTAGAACCGTAAGCTTCAAATCGTCGCAAGTAAACGTCGAACTCATAAAACAAGCATCAAAGCAACTTGCACAATTCATCGTTCTACATAAACACAGTGACCTCAAAAAATCGAGCAAAATAAGAAAAACACAAACTTATATAGAGAGTAAGAATGAAAAAAAAAAAAAAGAGAGAGAGAGAGAGAAGTTGTGAACACATACCACATCTCCACGAGCGATTCCCGTACGAACAAGAGCAGAAGCAAGCCTGGTACATCGCTCAAGCGTATCCCGCCAAGTATACTGAACACGTCCATAGACAAGAGAAATCCGGTCGCCATAGACGGCGGCGGATCGCTCCAAGAAGGTTATCGGAGTGAGAGGAACGTAATTAGCAGAGCAACGGTGGATTCCGTCCATGGATTTTGGAGGGGTTGATGGAGCGAAGTGGAAGAGAAGAAGAAATCAGTGTCCAATCCTTCAGCTGAGAAGGATAATGGCGTCCGAATTTGCCCATTCCGAAACGTCGTCTTAAATGTAACTCTTTCTAGAAGAATAATACAAACAAATAACTTAAACCCACGTTTAAAATCAACTAAAATATTTCAAACTTTTCAATTCTATTATTCATCAAACTTTCTTTCAATATTATTGATAGAACTTATTTTTAATATCTATGGAATCTAATTTTTTTTTATATATATTTTATAAATATTTTATCAAATTTGTTATCTTTAACCATTTACTGACTTAAATTTCTTAAATCTACTTTTCAAGATAAAGAAAAAAAAAAAAAACTAAAACACTTAGCAATGTCCTATGTGATGACGATGAATATGACTTAACAAATAGTCGTTTTAAAATAAAAAACTAGCAAAACTTAAAATCGAGAATTATTATATTTTTACCGACTATAGAAGAAAAAAACTTAGATGAGGTAGAGAGAGTTAAATGGATTTGTTTATATTTTATAAATAACATCAATATTTATATTTTAACCATAATTATTTAAATTTGGACGGCTAAAGATAAAATGTGATACGAGTGATTCATCGAATAACATTTTTAGAATTAATAATTATTTTGTATAAAATTCTCAAGAGAATTACAAATTATAAAAAAGTTTATCGGTGGTAAATTATAGTCTTAAATAAAGCATAAATAACATATTTGGAGCTAATACTTTTTTTTTTTTTTTTGTATAACAACGTTACTAAGAAAAGTACAAATATAAAAAATATATTGATGGTAGACTATATTCTTATATAAGCATAAATAACATGTCTAGAGTTAATAATTATTTTGTATAACAACATTTTTCAAAATAATTACAAATATAACAAAGTTTTATCAGTAATAGACTATAGTCTTATATAAGCGATACTTACAAATATATATGTGCAATGCACTCATTAGTGATAGAGTTTACTAATATTTTAAAAGGTAAATTTTGGTCGTATCGATTTAAATCATAAACGCATCATTTCAAACGTATCAATTTAAACTCTTAACATTCGTAGGGGTGTTCAATTGAAACATAATTAGAGTGTTTAAATTGATACATATGTATAAGTTTGTGGTTTTAATCGATATACTTGTGAAAGTTTAGGGTATAATTTGATACAATTTTTTGATTTTTTAATTTAAATTAGTATAATTTCCAAAGTGGTGGGTTTAAATTTATATCTATACTTATAAATTGAAAATTATAACTATATAATTTTTAGAGCTACACTTTAGGAGTTCAATTACATTAATTATTGCCTTGAATGAATCCAATATAATAAATTTTTAAATTAAAGTCAACGCTAGAATTAGGCCATGATAATAATAATAATAATAAGATCAGTATGAAGATAAATATATGAAATTGATCTAATCCAACACTTAATTTAATATATATATATATATATCTAAAAAATTAACAAAGATTATGATGGGAATTTCTCAAAATTGCTAAATTGACCTGCAGGTAGTAATTAATTTATTTGGTTTATTAAACTTTTCTCAATTTGTTTTATGTAATAAAAAATTATTTATTTAGTCAAACCTCTTAGCAGGGGAAAGGCTCCCCATGGCCTTAGCTTCTTCCTTGAGAATAAGCTTCTGAATTTTCCCTGTAGAAGATTTAGGCAAATCTGATTTAAACACAACAGTTTTTGGAGCCATGTAATGAGGAAGTTTATCTCTACAAAACTCTATGATTTCTTCTTGTGTAGCATTAGAACCATCTTTGAGATTCACAAAAGCACATGGAGTTTCACCCCAATGATCATCAGGTCTTCCAACAATGGCAGCTTCAAGAACTGATGGATGATTGAATAGCACAGATTCAACTTCAATTGTACTAATGTTTTCTCCTCCAGAAATTATGATGTCTTTTGAACGATCTTTCAGTTCTATGTAACCATCGGGATGTCTTACTCCCAAATCTCCACTTCGAAACCATCCCCCATTGAAGGCTTCTTCTGTAGCTTTAAGATCTTTCAAATAACCACTCATTACGGTGTTACCTCTGATCATAACTTCCCCCATGGTTTTTCCATCAGCTGGAACACTTTCCATGGTGATGGGATTCTTAATATCCAATCCCTCCACTCCGATATGTTGCATTCCTTGACGAGATTTCAGTTTTGCTTGCTTGTCATCGGGAAGGGAATCCCATTCAGGTTTCCATTGGCAAAATGTTGCAACACCACATGTTTCGGTTAAACCATAACAATGGACAATAAGGAATCCTAATTCTCTCATCTTGTACAGTATGTTAGATGGCGGAGGAGCACCCCCAGTCATTACAGTTACCTTCCCCGGAAGCGGCTTCTGTTCAGTAATTGGTGCATTGACGATCATGTTTAATACGGTCGGTGCGCCACCCATGTGAGTGACCTTGTGTAGAGAAATATTGGCGAAGATTTCTTTGGCATTCACATTTCTTTGGCAGATGTTTGTGCCGCCTTGTGCAGCCACACCCCAAGTCATAGACCATCCGTTGCAATGGAACATTGGAACAGTCCACAAATATACAGGCATCGAGGACATATCATTCAGAAGGATTGTGGATAGAGTATTGAGATAAGTACCTCTATGGGAGTAAATCACACCTTTTGGTCTTGATGTTGTGCCTGAAGTATAGTTAAGAGAGATTGGATCCCATTCATCTATAGGACGTCTGATTTCGAAATCGAGTGTTCCAGTGTTTAGAAGGCTCTCGTACTCTAAATCATCTGAAGCAGAGTCGAATCCGTTGATGTTGGAGGATGGATGATCAAACTCTTGAACAATGACAATACGAGGCAGCTCTTCTGCCGCCGTCATCTTGGACATAATTTCGATTGCTGCCTTTACAATATGTAGATATTGGTGGTCTACAACAATGATTTTAGCTTCTGAATGACCCAACAATGTAGAAATCATTGCTGCATCATGGCGCATGTTGAGAGTGCAAAGAATTGCACCAGCCATTGGTACAGCAAAATGAAGCTCGTATGTAGCTGGAACATTCGGTGCCAAAACAGCAACCTGCTCGAGTTGATTCGAGTAATTAGTTGCAAAATTAGATCAATGATTATAATCAACAACCAACCGAATTATCCGGAAAACAATTAGAACATAGAAGCTTCAAATTAGATCCGTAACATAAAATTAGATACTAAGAAGAATCAACACCATAAGAAACAGAATCGAATTGATTCACAATTCAGAAGCAAGAAAGAACAAAATCAGTAACTTAGTGATTCTTCTTCAAAACGAAACCTACATCTTCAGTCATACACAATGCACGCTATCAAAGCTCAAATTCACCGTTCTCACCTATCTCCAATTCAATATAAATTTTCATTAACAGTAATGCAGCAAATCACTCCGGTTCTACAAATACAGCCACATCCAGATACTAACAATGCCAATCAACAGCCGAACCAAAAACCAAAAATATATCAAACAAACGAAATGAAAAAGTTCAAAATACAGACCACATCGCCGCGAGAGATTCCGAGGTGAACTAGAGCAGAAGCGAATTTAGTACATCGTTGGAGAGTTTCTCCCCAAGTGAAGCGGACATTTCCATAGACGAGAGAAATTCTGTCAGCAAAGACGGCGGCGGCTCGCTCCAAGAAAGTGATGGGAGTGAGAGGAAGGGAATTGGCAGAGCAAGGGATGATTCCTTCCATTGAAATTGGGAATGTGAAGTTTAAAGGAAGAAGCAAAGCCAATTTCGTTGATCCTCCTTCTCTTCTGCTTTCGGCTATTTATATAAGAAACCAACAATGGATGAATGAATGAAGCGGCAAATTCAAACATATAATTCTTTTTGTATTGCGTTACAAATAAATAAATAAATCGTAACTTATAATATGATGGTGATTAGAGTTAAGAACTATAACTTAAAACTTAATACTCATTAATATAATGTTTGAGTTTTTTCTTTAGCTTTTCGTTATAAATAGGGAGATGGTGATTTAAATATCAAATAGGTTTTTTTTTCCCTTCAAAAGTAATAAAAAAGAATTAACTATTTACCCTAAATTTATTCTTTTTCAATTTTAACTTTTTCAATTTTAGGTTTGGATGTTTCGATTGTTAATTCCATAGAATTCAACATCAACATTTCTGTCAACTATATCAACATTTCTTGTAGTGACACAACGAAATCTCTAACATAATTTTAATGTAATTATGCAATACAGTTCGATTAACTCAAAAAGAGCGATAACCTAATAAAAACGAAGAAAACACTTATTATCTCTTGAATTCAACATTACCATATTAGTTAATACTTTTTTCTCCGTACGTTTTAGTTTACAAATAATTGTTGGATTCAAACTTTACATCGACTCTAAAAATTTCTATTTCATCCACCACTTTTTTTCCAAAAATGTCTTTTGTCTTCTCCCACCTTTTCATTCATTATATTAATTAAAGGGAAGTTTTAAATCACATTGCTCATTTGAGGTGGAAATTTATTTATACTAATCTACCACTTTGTAGTCAATTCATGTTAATATGGTTGAGTTGGTCTAAGTTGTCAAATTAAGATTTTGGTTAAAAGGGATTCTCAACATCAATTTTATTTCGGTTTTTTTTCGTTCAAATGTCCAATTTTAGTGACTTTAAATAAATCTTAAATTTAGTCCTTATTATACTAAATTTCTCGTTACTTTCTTTTTTTATTAGCATTTTCACTGTGAATATTAAGAATATATTAACATATTGTGTTTCTTTGCATGAAAATTTCAATTAAAAAAAATAATTTCGAGAGACTAAATTTAAAATTTACTAAAAGTACGTTGACTGAAATTTAACATTTAAAAGTAAAATGATTAAACTTGAACAAATTTCGAAGTAACACGATCAAAATAATCTTTAATCTACATTTTAGAGCACCAATAAAAATAATTTAAGACTTTACTTTATATTTTTTGATTAGGTTATGAATAAAAAAAAAACAAGTCAATTTTATTGAATATGAATAAGTAGTTCAATTACAAATTATGAGGTAAGAACATAAAACTAAACATATACAGATTATGTCCAAACATCACTAAGAAAGTAAAATTAAAATGTTAACAAACTACTTCACAAGAAATAAGTCTTCGCTCTTCAAGTTTAAACGCGAACGGCTATTCCTTCCAACTCTTGACTTGGTATATCTTGACGATCAATTTTCTTCGATTCTATGAGTAAATTAAAATAAAAATATTATTTACGATTAATGGAAGTCAAAAGCACCAAAAAAAAAAAAAAGAAAAGAATAGTTATCTACTAAAGTCTAAAATATATATTTCTATTTCAAAGGAACAATTACATCAAATTTGAAATATAGTGTATTTAATTGAGGAAAAGATCCATATGATTGAGATAGTTAGCACCGATTCTCACTTCACATTTATGACTCAAATGAGAGTTGGATCAATTGATTGTGTCGGTTAATTTAAAGGAAAAATCACATAGGAATAAAAAATTTATAATAAGGAAGCAACTTGGCATAAACGTTCTTTTTTATTTTTTATCACCCACTCTACAAGTTTATGTTAATTGCAATTTAAAGATTTCACGAATTTTTGAAAAAAAAAGATATTTACTTATATGTTCTCAAATGTCCTAGAGCTATACAAATCATATCTAATTGTTTCCAACAACATTTCATGCACATGTGATTGAAAAAATTAATTACATAGAGAAAAATAAATTACATACCTAATTATTATTAGTTCACTCAAGTCGGCTTCAATAATTCCTCAAAATCTCTCATAGAATCAAGATTCTCGTTGAAATCAAAGACGGGCTTGATCTTGTCAAGAGATTCCCTTGAAGCTCGTCTTTGTTCTTGTATGGAGCATACCTTTGGAGCCTCAACAACAATGTATTTATAAATATTCGAATCCTTATTGAAAAGCTTTTGTTGAGCCTTCAAAATGGTACTTCCAAATTTTTCTTTGAGCATCTCAACTCGAGCCGCTTGTCTTGGTGACAACACTACGATAGTAGTTTTTGTTTTTTTGGGCGACAATGTACTGTTATTGTTTTTTGATGATGGAGATTTGAACTTTGCTAGTTCATGATTACTATTGGATTTCTTTGTTTGGTGAATGGCGGTATATAGTTCTCCAACGGTCGTTGTAACTTTGGTTGAAAGAACTTTGCGTTTTGGAAACCGATCATTTACATATCTTCGTTTTGCTTGCGCCATCCTCATCTTTCTGATGCTTTCTGAGAGAAAACAGTGAGGAAGAGATGAGAGGCAAAATATATATTAGGATGGATTGTTATATTGTATATTAGAAACAAACAAAAAAAACGTAAAGATAATTGAACTTAGAAAAAGAAAAACTCACAAGAGAATGTATGAAACTGTGATGAAATTAGAGAAAGACAATCTTAAAATTACTTCGTTCTCTTCTAATTTTCTGGACTTTAAATTGCTTCTGTTTTATTTATATTTGTAATATACTTTAATGTCAATTCTATAATTTGTTAATTATTATATGCTCAAGCATACACAATGTACAAAAGAATCTGAAAATTAACACGATCTTTTAATCTACTTTTGGAGAGTCTTCTATCTTTTGAGAGAATTTCTATAGATTTTTTGTAGTAAAAAAATTTCAAATCTACAAATGATGAGAACTCCTATGTTGAATTTTAGACTTAATCACATGAATTTGAGTCATATCTAACTTTAGACAGATTATTTTTTGGTTCAATTAAATTTTAGCCCAATAAATAATATTTAATTGAATCAAAATAATTAATTTGATGAAATGGCATGTGACATAGTTGAATCAAAATAATTAATTTGATCAAATGGCATGTGACATAGTTAGAATTGCCCATTTCTAGTTAATGACATGTCAATTTGTGATTAGTTCCAAAAATTCTTATTATCCTACAACCCAATTTGTAGGATTGGTCAAGAAAATCTCCCTAACTCAATCCAATCTAAGTATAAGAAAGCTTATAGATGTTGAAACAAAATGCAAGATAATTAAATTTGAGAAAAAGAAAGAAAATCTCTTGAGACTTACCTTGATTTGAGGAAGCGAGCGAGGAGTTGGGAGTATTTTTGAGGAAGCGAGTGAGGAAAGTTGGGAGTGTTTTTGAGAAAATTTTCTCTAGACAAAAATTTTCAACCCCACAAATGAAGAGAACTCCTTTATTTATAGAGTCTGTGCTGGACTAAATTAAATTTATTTTTTGGTTCAATTAAATATGATAAAATTGTCATATTGACATTAAAATTGTCCAATTTGTCTAATTGGGGACATTTGTCTTAATCCCAAATACAATTATGGTTAATCCCAAATACAATTATTTTGGTAAATAATGTAATTAGTTCCCAAATACAATTATTTTGGTAAATAATGTGATTAGTTCTAAAGTTTGAATCCTCTTATTTTCCTAACTCAATCCATTCCAGTCATAGGAAAGCTTATGGAAATCGAAACAGAAGGCAAGATAATTAAATTTGAGAGAAAGAAAGAAAAGCTCACCGTAATCGAAATGGAAAAATATTTGGGAGAAGTTGCAGACGGCGAAGAAAGTAGAGAGAGATATCTACAGAAATCACCCTCTTTACTTTTAACTCTAAATTGCTCTCTTTTCATCTATAAGTATATATTACGGTTTATATATAAATAAATAAAACTATAAAAGCAAAAAAAGTTATTTACATTTACAAAAATATGTATTTATATGCATATGTATGTGTATCATTGAAATTAAAAATAAAACCATTTTCTATCATTAAGCTTAAAAATAAAACCATATCGTTAGTTTTTATTTTAGATTGGGTTGGAATGAACCTTTTTATGTTTTTATTTTCTTGTTCAGTTGGATTAGATTTTTAAAAATTCGAGTTGGCCTATAGCCCAACCCAAATTCATAATATGATTAATATACATATATATCATAATTTATAAATATTATAATTCATACATTTTGTTATAAAGTTTGTAATAGACACGTTGAATTTTGATGTTTAACGTTTAAGTTTTATGAAATTTTAGTTGTTATTTATGACAATTCCGCTTGTGTAATTACATTTTGCAGACAAATTTAAATATTTTAAGTTAATAAAAAAATAATTTAAAAAATAAAAGAATAATAATCCGATAATTCAATCTAATCCAACTCAAAAATTGAATTCTATTGATTGCTTTTTTTCTTCATAATTTAGACTCTTACTTGTATAAAGGACCTAAATATGTTAGATCAAATTTTTTAAAATTTATGATCAAACAAACAACAAGTAAAGTCCAAGTGTTGCCCTCAAATACATGAGACCTAAGTTTATGTAAAATCTAAGTCTATATTCAAATTCATTCAAAGTAGAAATAAAAAGCATTCAAAATTTAAGTTGTTGAGTTATGTTGGATTGATCGGATTACTAAATATTACCTTAAGGTTTAGACTCGTTGGATAATCCACCCTCTTTATTTGTTACTTTAAATTGTGTTTTCTTTTCATTGATATTTGTATGGAGAAATATTTTTTTACCGGATTTTAGCGCCACCTTCACATATATTATTAGAAAAATTTAATAATATATTTTTCTAACCGAAAATGACTTTTCAATAATTTTTTTATTATACTTTTTTTTCAGAAAGACATGAATTGAATTAAATAAATTTTGTGAACGTAAATTGTTTAAGTATTACGTAAATTGAACTTTTATTACATATACCAATCACCTATGTTTGTAAATGAGATGTTGTACAATTGATATTGAGAGGAAGTAAATGACACGGGGGGTGGGGGAATCCAATACCTGAGCTATGATAATGCTAGCTACCATAATCAAAATCAATCTATGACATTTGCTATTTGAAGGGAAATTAGGGGGAAAACTAATAGTTATGAAAATATTTCCTAAGAAATCAATCTCAAATTTACACACAAAAAAGCCTGGGGGTGGTGGTGGGTACTTTAAATCAGAAATTGGCAAAGGGTTGAAATCAAACAAGAAGTTCACCTGCCAATCAATCAAATTCACTGTTTAATGTCTGATCATGTGGTGACTAGAAGGTACAATAGACCTTTCAAATACTCTACAATTTCAGATCCTCCAAGCTTGGAAGTTCCAAACACTCTATCAACAAACGTAATTGGAACCTGTAGGCCACAATGAAACACAAATTATCTCGAGAACAACGGAAGAAAGAGTAATACTTCAGCACATCCCAAAATTCATCTATCTTTGTGCATCCCACTTCCATCACACATAATAAAATGGATTAAAATGTTGAAGGAAAAAGTTAAGAGTAATTGTCAAGAAAAAATTATGATTTGACTATTTGGTGGGATGCATAAAGATGGGTGCTACTCGAGATGCACTTAAAAATTTTCCAAAAGAAAAAAAAAAAAGATTTGACCATATATATATATATATATATATATTCAAACATTTATCTAAGGTGTTCAAGATCCCGTGATAGGCAGAAATGAAGGGGGGGAAATATTGTAAAACAACAGTTACATTGTCACAGGTCCCAACTCTACCTCTTCAATGTGATAACCATTTCTTGTAGCTCGAACAATCATCTCCATTTGGAAGACGTATCCCTTGCTAACAACTGAAGTAATGATATCTTCAAGCACTGATTTCTTGTAGAGCCTACAGCATAAGAATAAATCATTCATCAAGAATTAGGAACGATTGATTCAATTCATAAATTGAAAAGAAAACTGATAATTACCGAAAAGATCCAGTTAAATCTGATACACCAGGCCACAAAAGTGTTTGTGCAAGAACATTAGCTCCTCTACTTGTTAGTTTTCGCATAAGATTCCATCCATGTACACCGCCACCTTTCACATATCGGGTTCCTGTAACTATATCGGCACCAGTTTGTAACTGTTTCCTGAAAAAGAAAAAAAGGCAAAATAAGTGGTCGTTAATATTAAGAGTTTAATTTTTTTGATGTTGAGTTAAGGAATTGAAGGAAAGTAATTGAAAGAAGTCAGTCTTACTGAATGAAGCTGGATAAATATTTTGGCTGCAAAAACAAGGCGCAAAAGGAAATAAAAAGACAAAGTTATTCCATGGACAAAGGATCATAAGAAAGCTACCGAAGAGAAAAATGGAGAAGGGAAAAATTAGAACTCCAGTAAACATGCGCATGGAAGTTTGCAAATTGAGTTTCAGAAATGAAGACAGGCTTGAAGAAAGTAGAAGTTTGGATAGTATTATCCAATTACATGCTCAAGTGGTGAAATTCAGAAGCAAAAACATATGATTAACGGTCTTTACTTCCTAGCGTCCATATAAGCAAAGCAAAAACCTAGATTCAGTCAAACATCTGCATGATCAAAAGAAATCCGGATTTCTTGTCCCAACATTCCAAAAGTTTTTGAATAGAAACCCAACACAAATTATATGACCACATTCTTTTCTTGTCACTCAATCTTTTATGTTAGAACATCCTCATTCCCCTCTAAAACTTATAACAGAGCCAATTTGTTAGAGCAATGAAACTAGAATCATGTGTTCCTACTATACGACATTCAGCAATTATAAGTATTCTTATCTACTGTTCTTCCATACATTAGAGCCATAATTTTAAACAGAACCTTTAGTTAAGCATCAAACAAAGACGAGGAAGTTTACGTACGTCTTATTCATGCCATTTTATTGTTAAATTATAAAAGAAACTTAGATGTCAACTAATAAAATATGAAGATAATGACATCGTGGAAATAGGCATGATAATGCAGATTGGAACCCATGGAAACATTACAAACCCCAAATCCAATGCTAGAATATTCTTTTCAGAAGTTTCCAGAACTCCTAAAACACTTACATGGTGAGATAAGTCAGCATCCATTATAACAACAAAATTACCAGTTGCATGCTTGAGACCATGACAGTAAGCCGTTCCTGAGATTAGTTATTCATCAATCATCGGTAATGAGATCTGTTGAATTTTCAAAAGAAGTAATCGTACAACATACCTAATCCAAGCTTCCTAGGTCTGGCTCTCAATAGCTGCATTGGAAAAACAAATAAACAAAATAAGCTAAAGAGTACACTGTGCTGCAACAAATCCAGAAACCATGCACAGCACAAAGAACTTACGATCCGATCTTCACCATATACCCCTTGCAACTGTTTCACAACTTCTTGAGTACCATCAGGACTTCCATCATCAACAACAATTATTTCAAAATCAACATCCCTGATACCAGAAAGAAAATACCATGCATCATCATTTCCAATTTCCTCTTCTTAAAATTGGACGGTGAACAATAAAAGGATGCATGAGTAATCCGTTGCTATTTCAACTTCCATTCCAATATTGTAAAAATAAACAGAAAAGAGTAGAATTGAACACTCTAGGTTAACTCAATACAACAGCACAAACAAAATGATAATTCAATCCTAAAAACACAAGTATGAAATCTGCAAACAATAATCTCACAGAAGAATCCTCCTCGGCCTCAAGAACAAGATCGATCTCATAAAGGTAAATCCTCACTGTAAAAGCTGAATAAATTGAAACCGAAGCGAATCCTGATTTAATCTAAATTAACTGAATTACAATTTTATACAAACGAAGCCTCATTTGGAAAATCTGATTACAGCATTCCAGAGAGTCTCGTAACAAGAATATAACAAATGATCGATAGATGGATACAATTGAAAACAGAGAAAGGAATACGTACGGGAGGTGCTTGAAAATGAGGTAGACGAGGAGAGCAATATTGAGGCGCTCGTTGTAGGTTGGGACAATCAAACTGTACTTATTCCTCTCCTTCTCCGGCTCCGCCATGAATTCGATTACGTAAATGCTTAGAGAAGACTCTTAAACCAGGAAGTCGTATGATCAACAATCTCGAAATCAACTGGAAAGTGATCGACGGCAGTTTCGATTTGCTCCCTCTAGATTCTGGGCGGGGGCAGCGATGCACGCTGAAGAGACGAAGACGCCGACGAACACAAGTCGTAGTAGTTTCAGTGGGCCTTATTCATGAGAATTGGGCCGTGGGCTTTCATTTTAAATAAATAAATGGTGCAACGACGTCGTTTAGGTCAAAGAAGGTAGGAAATAAAAGCAGTAAAACGACGTCGTTTTTAAGTAGACTTGGCGCTGCATTTCGCAAGTTCTAAAGGTTAAAGAGAAGGTGAGAGGGCGTTAGGGTTTTAGAGGGAGATTTGAGATTTGAGGTTTCAGATTTGTCAATTGCAGGGAGTAGCCATGAGTAGGAGCTTGGGAATTCCAGTGAAGCTACTCCATGAGGCCGCGGGCCACGTTGTATCGGTGGAGCTTAAAAGCGGTGAGCTTTACAGAGGAAGTATGATCGAGTGCGAGGATAACTGGAACTGCCAGCTCGAAAACATCACCTACACTGCTAAGGTTCCTCTCTTTTTTTATGTTTTTTTGTTGTTCATCATTCCTTTGTGCAATTTCTGTCTGTTAGTCGACTCTTTACGTTTGTTAGTTTTGGCTTTAGTTCATCTCGTACGTTCTGCTTCTTTCTTTCTAAAGCTGCCTACTTCAATATATAGTTCAAGTTCTTTTTGAATTTTGTATTAAACCTAACTTGGTGTAGTTTCCAAAAATTTGTAGCTTCAAATGCCGTGATCCCTCGTTTTCTTTGTCTTGTTTTTAATTTTAATACAAAATATGTGTAGGAAATGAAAGTAGCATCGTTCGAACGGCAGAAAATTTCCGAGAATAGAAAATGCTCCCCATGTCGTTAGTTCCAACATATAAAAGGAACAACAATTGCATTTAAACCTCACAAACCTGATATCTATGTTCCACAATAAAGCTGGGGTCTAATGAGACTGAAAATGGGAAATCAATTGTCTGATTTCCCACAATGTCCAGTCCTGAGCACCACGGCCCTAGTTGGCGCAGGCTTCCTAAAGGTTTTTAACATTTTGACAGGAGATGGCTTTTTTGTATCTTTTAACTTCTGGGCCTGGCTTCGTAGGTTTTGTTGCTTCTGGTTATTCTGAATCTCCCAAATGAATCTGGGACAGTATGTGAAAAGGAGATCTCTACAACTGAGTACCCAGCTTCCTCTCTATGTAAACCAAAATGCCACATTCTTGATTGCAAAAGGAATTGATTAAATCAACTATAGGGACAAATGTTAATTATGCACATTGATTCTCCCTGAGTGCACCGTTTAACTGCAACTTTCTTGCTATGCGATGCACAATCACCAAGTTGAATTTGAGAGATTGGCATCATCATGGATTCATATTAATTAGAAAGAAAACATTTTCTATAAAATGTTGAGATATATCATCGTTTTCATTAACTGATCTCCCTTGTTTAAACTATTGGTGTTTTGCTTATGTTATAGTTATTGCTCAACGTCTCTGAGTTTTTTAACCCTTTGCTTGTGTGTGTATAATTGAGAGTTATGTTCTCCGGATTTACTTTATGGGTTTTCTTTTGTAGGATGGTAAGGTTTCACAACTTGAGCATGTTTTCATCCGAGGCAGCAAAGTCAGGTATCTGTACCATCTCCTTTATTATAGATTATCCAATTATTTTATTATTTCTTATTCAAGGGGTTTCTTTTAGGATTTGGTTGGCATGCTGACATACGTTCATACATGATAGGTTTATGGTCATACCAGACATGCTGAAGAATGCTCCAATGTTCAAGCGTCTTGATGCTAGAATTAAAGTATTTTCAACTCAATACCTATGAATTTTAATTCAGATGGAATCTTTGTTTGTGTTTTCTTTTTCCTAACCCATGCTTTCTGGATCTTGAAGGGTAAAGGCGCCTCACTTGGTGTTGGCAGGGGCCGGGCTGTTGCTATGCGAGCTAAAGTAAGTCCTTTGCATCTTATTTTTGTACATCTGTTGTTTATTTCCTGGACCCATTTTGAATCATTTTGTAATCAGTGTGCTTTGTGCATGTGTTTAAAATGTCTGGTTGATGTCATATTACAAGCAAAAACTGAGTGTGTCACAGAAAATTTTGTTCATTTATCGATTTCCAAAAATTGACAAGAATATCCTCTCTTTCCTAGGCTCAAGCGGCTGGCCGTGGAAGTGCACCTGGTCGGGGTGCTCCACCATCTGGCAGAAGGTGATGAAAACCATGAATATAGTTTGTTATATCCTTAGTTCAAACCCTAGAAAGTCATTGGAACATCGACCATCAAGTTTTTACTAGTTCCGGGTATTGACATCATCAACATTGAAGAGGGCTATATGCAATTGTTCATTTTGTTGAAAATGGGCGATTGACCATAATATCACCAACTTGATAATCAACTATTTACTTCAGCCCAATTTTTTTTTTTTTTGTTGAGATCAAACTTTCCTTTACCCTTCTTGTTCATCTTTGCCATGTATGTATTGGACGTTCTTTGCATCTTATCACCATAGGAGTAATGTCTTTGTGCCATTTATTCTACTTCTACCGTTGGCTGTATGTTATGGGTTGAGCTATGATTATGAGACTGCCTACACTGAAGTTGTTTTTAACATCTGCTTACAATTTACTTGGTTCGGTATTACCTTCTTCAGAACAAGGTTCCACCCTCACAATCATCGCCCTTTTTGTATTCAAAACACAAGTCTTAGTTTGAAAATTTAGTTCTTTTTTCAAACTAAAATTTTCTTTTGAAAGGAAACCATGCATATTTTTCGTATATTTGTACCAATATAATTTTACCAGATAATTGCCAATTGTCTATCGCTTGTTTTGTCAATTGACTTCAAAATTTGATTGTAATTAATTCAAATTTGCCAATTAACTGTTTAAATATTCACTGATTAATACTCTCACGTTATTGAAGTTTATACAAATACATCTGATCAGGAAAATCGACAACGATGTCAATGTTCACACTATGCTTTTTGGCAACACCTTTATTCCCTTATATTCCCGATGGGTATATGAGCAACATGGTATATAAGATTGCTCACTGTTCACAAAAACAGAAAGGGGCAAAGCAAATAAACTGGCTAGGTTTAATTCCACTTTGAGTTTCACTAAAGAAATATAAAAAGGCAAAAGGAGAAGAAAAAACTGAAAAATCGTTTACTTCTTCGTATCCAAACATATTGCAGTATTTCCATACATTAACATACATCTGAAAACCCTTTATTCCTGAAGATTTCATCTTAAAGTAGCATTGCCCTAGACAATGCTTACAAAAACCTCAAAACATTTTTATTCTGAAACAGTAAGCATCATCTGCCCGCATAATTTACAGCTCGAAAGGAAAGGGGTGGCACGATAATTTACAAATACAGGAATCTAGAGGAAGTAGCCATAAAGTTCCAGAAAGCAAATGCACAAGTTCCACGGATTCGAAGCATCAGTTGTTGGGGCTGTGAGAAGAACACGGAAGAATCTAAATGGAAGTAAAGCGTTTGGTCCAGTTACTGGCCATGATGCAAACTGACCAGGTTTGCAGACCGTCTGATCGTTCTCATGTACTCGCAAGTTTGTCCAAGTTTTCCCGTCCAATGACCCCTAAACAAATGCACGTAATGACAAGTTTGCAAAAAGAGAGTAAGGATAGAGAGAAAAAGAGAGATGAGCTTTTACCTGAAGATTCCAGTATCTGATGAATGCCCTTGACCCATCTTGTCTTAATGTGTAATAATTGCACATCAGCTGCGTCCAAAAGAAATACCATTTGATGAGGCTATAACTTAAGAACAAAGCAAGTGACGGTTGCAGTAGAGCTCATCACTTGAATACCCTTGTTTCATAAGGATTATAAACGGATTGTTTCAAAAAAAAATTGACCGACTCTCAAGCCCAAAAGCTACAAGATGGTTTACAATTCTTCTGTCCGCCCACTCCAAAAAGCCTAGAAGTACGGTTTTTGTTTTCTATGTCTAATGCAACAAGTTGAAATCCATGCTTTAATTTTACTAAATCGATAGTGCTACAGAAAAAAGAGAAAAACCTGATGATCTTCGCCAATATCTACCATCCACCATGAACAAGTTTTCCCATCTTCCACGCGAAGGCCCGCAAAGGAAGTTCCCTAAAAAGCACAACCAACCGGATTAACAGAGCACTCTCCATTGGTATGAAAAGATGTTTCGCACAGAAGTTTCATTACCTGGTAAGTTCTCGAGACCAGAACCTTTGGATCTGTATATCTTGAAGGTGGACTGCTTGTTGTAATAGTAATTTTCTAAAAAGTAAAAGAAGAACAAAAAGTTCAGCGATGAATTTACCAAAACTGAGAAGCGCTGAAACAAGAACGTCTAGAAGCTTGAGAACCTACCTTTGAAAGAATGGGATTAACCCACTGGTGCTCTCCATATGATGTACCGGCAAAGAATAGAACTCCATTGCTGTCCCCATCACAAATGTACTGCAGCTCCTTATAACTAGACCGTCTATGTTGAAATCTCACACTGCAAATACAAATAGTCCAACATGAAAACTTGATACAATACCTCTGGCCAAGCCACTTGCAAAGTAAAAAGGTCTATATTCTAACGCAACTTGAATTATCTATTTATTTATAAAGGAACGTGCTAGCTTGGAAAAAACTATAAATTCCATATGCTCAAATGAACACTCTATTTGACAACTTGCTAACAGAAGTTATAACAAAAACAGTTTAAATGGTACGTGTGCCTACTCGGATCACCAAATATCAAGCAGATTTGAAAATTTTACATCTAAGTATTTCCAACGAGGTGAAATCAAGAAATTTATCCGAAAAGGCAGTCTCATGAAAAAATAAAATAACCCCATCAGATATTACTAATTAGGCTGAAACATGTGTTCGGTTCCCAGTAATTTAGTTCCTGTAATGTTCGATCCTTAAACTTCCACTTCCTATGATTTAGTCTCGTTAGAAAAATGTAACAGAGCCTTTGCATAAAATATCTCTTTCAACGACTTATAAGGAGGCAGTGAACATATTCAACTAGATCTCACTAACATAACGTTATTTCCTTTCCATCTTACACATCAGATATAATAATCTCCTAAAATTTATGATGATGAAATATGAAATTACGATCATAAAAATAGAATAAGCAGTAAAAAATGAAAAAGCACATTACTTGTTCTTCTTCTTGTCCTCTAGGCTTGATGGTTCAAGTTTCACAAAGTCGATAGCCTCCTTCACCTGATAAATAAGGTTCAACAGAAGGAAATGGTAAGGTATTGAAGCATCAATTTTATCATATCATCTCTTATTTACACCAAAGGAAATGATTCACTCACAAGATTCTTAAAGGTACGAATCTTCCTGCTAATGCTACTGTTCTGCAACTGTATGATAATCATATGAAACCAAGAGTGAGAAAGTTTGTATTTTAATCACAAGCCAGGAAATCTTTTAACTGCGACATGCATACCTTCTTCAACAAGTCATATGGGAGTAATGGAAATCGCACGAGAGAAAGCAAATCCTGAACTGATTGAAGTCTCTCACCAAAAAGGATTTCAGGGGTTGAAAATGTTATAAGCTCATCTACAGCCATCCACCCACATAATTCACTTGCTTCTAAACCCCACATTAAGATTGCATTGAGTACTTTTTCCTCAGACGTCACTGTCAAATCAGGGCACTGCAAGAAGCACTTCACCTAATGATGATAAACGTCCAAAAATATCTAAACAGACATAGTTTTCCACAGGTCTTCCTTTCTTGATCATATATGATTTTCATAAGAGTGTTACTACATTATCAGGGCAAAGAAATGGTCCCACATAAATAACCTTCTCAATAGAGAAAGCAAAGCAACTATCAATTACAAAAGTCTTGATGGCTTCACAGCAACAGCTTCAAGTAGAAAATACTTTAAAGCAGGGGAAATGTGGGGATGTCGATTTAACAAGAGGTTTTATGATGTCATTTCTAAAACTAGATAGCTAATAGTTCAGTTGAAGCACTTCTATTGATCTAATTACCCAAAGTAACCACCATCACTGCATCCATAAATTTTAATTAAAAGCCAAATCCCTCTTCCACTAAACCTAGAGTTGTTTCAGAGTAGCTTTATGATAGAAGATACTCCAACTTAGCAATAAATACTTGTCCTAAAATTCTTAACCATTAGTACCCGTAAAAGAAAGCAGTAGAAAACGTGAGCCCATACCTGAAGGATTTTGCGGAAAGTTGACTCATCTAACATAACAAATTCAATGTTCGCAGTCGTACAATAATCAAAGTGCATTGAGAACTTCCTCTCACAAGTTTCTTCAATGAGCTTACAGCATGGAATTGATGAAACAACTTGAAGGATGGAACATACTGAATCCTGCAACAAAGTTCAACAGTTAGCTTCGGAAGCAAAGTCCAACTTTCCCAAAATTGTCTGCTTCCTCGTCCATTAAACTTGTGCATAAACAAAAAATCTTGATGTATGACCATCTTCCACTAGGAGACTCCATCCCTGCATATAATATGTACAATATCAATACTTCTATAATTCATTACATAAAATGATTCTCTTCTTTTGTTCTCAGAACCCCGAAACCGCATGACGATCCTCCCTTTATCTTCCAGTCATACAAGTACAATAAGAAATAATGAACAATCCACAAAAAAATTAACAAAAGAATTAAATACATCCTCTTAACAAGTGTACAAGATAAGGATTACCACACTACCTCCGAAAGGCATTCTAGAAGTATTTTGCAGCATTCTTGATGAAGAAGAGAGACACCAAATTGATCAGCTAAAAATAGTAGTTGAAGTAACAAGACATCAGATTCCATTGTACTATCTTTACTCAATTCTCCACTATACATGAACTTGAGCATGGTTTGAAAAGCTTCTGGTGATACATCCCTAATATAAACCTCAGAGGACGCTGTTTCACTCATTCCATTGGTAAACATCTGCCCACGTACCACCAGAATAGAATTTTAAACATAAGAAGAAAAAACATATATACACTAACCTGAGACAAAAAGTATACAGAGACAGCAAATTCTAGTTGAAAGCATCCTGACCCATATATGAAGGCACAGTAGGTATCAACTATAGGAAACTCGGTATCAAACAACAGAAGAGGTGCTATCATACCTAAGCAAATATTGCACAGAATCTCTAATTTGTTTTTCTGTCTCCATTATAAATTACAAGCCAAACCTTTCAAGTTGCATTTCAATTATCAGTTCTTACTCCGCAGTCCACTATTAAACAAAGTTGTGTAATCACAGAAGTTTCCCAAAAAAAAATTAATGGTATAAGCATACCAAGTATCAAGGAGCATTTTTTATCATGGAACATAAAAAATCTTGAAAGTCCTATCAATAGAGAGAAGAACGCAAACTAAAAGATGCATAACTATGTGATTGAGAAAAAAACTATACAGGAATGTGGCCTCCAATAACTTTGCTTTGAGGATTTTGTTTACTGTTTTTCACAACAAGAAACGTTGTGCTCAACATACCCAAAAGAAATAATAAACAAAGACAATAACAAAGTAATAATAATAACAATAACCTAATTGCATTAGATGAGATGCAGTATCGATTGCTCACCCTTTCAAATGGCATGCTCCATAAGCTAAGAATGATTTTGTGCACGTGGGCAACAAACCCATGACCTTGTATATAGATGGACACATCACTGAACTCGCCAGTACATTGTAATTGTTTGAGCCTCTGTACGTTTAGTGGAAGCCCGGAGGGGAATACTGTAGTACAATGGGGTTGAGTCCTTGGATATGATAATTCCACCCTATTGCCCGAGTCCAACAACTTTTTGTTCAGTTTTAACTGTCCCATCATGTCATCACACTGGTTCACTAACACTATCACTTCAAGTTGTAAGGCTAAATCCCTCAAGGAACCAAGTTGAGACTCCAGAATCTATAGTAAATAAGAAGCATTGATCGTCAATCTATTAAACATGATAGTAATTTAGTTGTATCTGTGATGAGATTCAAAATTGCCTACTTTTGGTGCAGCTTAACAGAATATCAGAGTAGATCTAGAATCAATTTAAACCGAACACATTAGGCAAAAAGGAAATGGTCAAGACACAAAATAAAAAGGGGCAGAAAGAGATAGGAGCGGAAAGTTTTCATGTCAAAGTTATCTGTATGATGTCAAAAGACAACAAGCCATGGTCATAATCTGACAAATAATTATGCATTCAACCAAAAGTAGCAAAGAGGATATATATATAGAAAAAACATATGATCGGAGAAATTACCTCAGTTTGACCTGTGTAAACATATTGGAGAAGAGCATGGAGAACTGGATATGATACTCCATGTAGCTGCACGACAACTTGCGACAAATTCGAGGGAAAGTTTCCCGAAGCAAATAAGATAGCTTTATGAGCAGGCACAAGTGTTTCTCCAGAATCAACACAGAAAAGTATATCTGATAAATCCCAATTTTCAAGAAAATGTTCGAGGCCCCAGTTCTTGTAATCTTTGTATTCATCTTCAAACTCCAATTCCACATCGTCCTCGCCTTCATCACCATTATCCACATGCTTCCACAAGGAAATATGATCCTGCGTCAGTGGCAAAACGTTAACATTTCTATATCCCACATGTTTATCCCAGCTACTAAGCCCAATATATTGAACGCTGCAGTTTGGATTTGTATCAAGCCATTGGAAGACCATATTCTGAAAAGGGTATCTTCCCTTCCCAATGCTGATCAAACCATCATAGACACTGATCCAATAGCTTTGAAATGCTGAGGAACTGCAAAGAGCAACACCCTCTTCATCAACAACAGTTCTCCCATCGGCTATAATTCTTAGACGTCGATTTCGGTGACTACCTATTATAACCGTATAATGAGGACTCATATCTCGTTTGTAATGGTAATGTTGACTCCCCACGTTCTCTCGGAACACGAGTGTGACATCGTTGTGAGCGGAAGCTTCAAAAGCCACACACCCCCGTCCTGCTTCCCGAAATCTTAAATCCTTGAGCCAAGCACACTCAAAAGGAGCCACCGTGATGGAGTTCTTCTCCTTCTTATCCATCATCAGACCTCAAGAATATTGGAATATCCACTCCCCAGAGCACGAAGAACAGTTGAATTGATAGGAACCTCAAATAATTATATGGATGGCAAACTTGTCTACCTGGTAAGAAACACACTGTCGCAGTTTGAGTGGAGGATATAGACAGAAATGAATATGCGGGATA
Organism: Cucumis melo; assembly: GCF_025177605.1. Lineage (NCBI taxonomy): Eukaryota > Viridiplantae > Streptophyta > Magnoliopsida > Cucurbitales > Cucurbitaceae > Cucumis > Cucumis melo. The sequence continues at coordinate 402,631 of NC_066863.1, read as the reverse complement.
TAAGAACTGCTTAAAAGCACTCCTAGTTGGAAGAAAAAAAATAAGCTCCAATCAGTAAATAAGAACATACTAGCCAGTGAGAAAATCGGTGGAGATGGATTGTGAACCAGATTTTTTCTACAGGTACCCCCATTATCCATGACAATCTTAGAGGACAAAAACAAAGACCTACAACTATTCAAATATCTCAATCACAGGATATCTAGAAATTGCTAGAAGAACCCAACTGGTCCAAGAATCTGAACCCACAACAAACAGCAACACCACTAACAAACGGAGGTTTTGTTCGCATAGATTTCCCGAGAACATACGACAAATAGATGCAGAAAACGTTAAAATCACTCCACTGGAAAATCTCGAAAAAGAGATTCAATCTCCAACATAAATTTAGTAAGAAAATAAAGGGCAAACGCAAAACCCACCTCAAAATTTTTGGATCATATTGAAACAAATCGATCGATTCTCATCGCAGGTATTGGGTTGGCGCCATTAGTATTTAATGGAGTTTCACCCCTACAAGTATAAATCTAAACACAGCACGAAATGAGGACCATTACTTGATCCAGATATTTGCACAACTTGCGACATGGACGGCTTGTTTTGATTGATGACATGAGAGAACTGATGGATATATTTTTGGAACTTTCTTCTGTTTTCTTTCCAATTATCCACAGAAAGGGCAAAATATATTAAAACCGACATCAAAGTGCGTGGCAGAGCTAATCTACTCGACTAAACGACAGGATGAACGAAATCGATTATCCAGAAACTCGATTCGTCATTTCGTTTTCAAACAAAAATTCACAATCATGATTAACATAGCATAGATCTTTGTCTTTCTTACCGATTACAGTGCTCCAAAACTTTCCCTTCGATTTTTCACTTTCCACAGAGAATCAACCCTCGCTATATTTATTTATATATACACACATATACATATATGTAAAATCAAACCATCAGACGTGATCCCAAAATTCATGGGATGATCATCAACTCTGGTTGGTTTAGAAAAGTGTTAAACCACATAATTTAGAAACAATCCATCATATCGGTTTAATACTTAAATTGAAATTTTTCGAAATCGATCTCTCTTGTTTTTTTCGTCTGGGTCATTTTCCGACGTTCGATCTTAATTTTAATAGTTAAATTTTATTTTACTTTTTCTTTAATTATAATTAAACTCTAAACTAATAATTTTATCGATTTAAACGTCAAACTCGTAACTATATCATCTTAAGCTCTAAATATATTGATTTAGATACCATACAAATATATCAATTTAGACTTTTCATTACGTTTTACTTCGATTTACTTACGAAAGTTAAATGTTTAAATTAATGATACATATATGGAAGTTGGAGGTTTCAATTAATATATTTATGAAAATTCAGAGTCTACATTGATATAACTATTAGTTTCAAATTTAAATTGATACAATTTTTAGAGTTCAATATTTAAATCGATACAATTATTAGTTTAACCTTAAAATTGATACAATCTGTAGGGTTTAGAGCTATAGATCGATATTTGTCCTTTAATATTTTTGGTATGTAATTCTAAATTTTTCATGATTATCTTTTGTTTGTCGTTAGCTTTTGATAACTATTTGGGGGAAAAAGAAAGTTTAAACACTTTATTGATATGACTATGAGAATGGGATCAACGTATTCATTCATATCTACAAAAATTAAGATTGGATCAACTCGACAATCATATATCTTTTATAAATACTTTTGGTTAGTAATCTTTTTCTATAAATAGGTAGCAAACATGAGAATAAAATATTACTTTGAATTTGTTTTTCTATTTAAACAATATTCGTCGCATCCCCATATTAATAAAAATAAAATATCTAATCAATATTGATATTGTCATCAATGTTCAATATTGTTTGAAGTCAACACAATTATTATTGTGCATAATAATCATGATGTTCTAATTACCGTAAAACGTTCATTTACATTTGATTAAGATAGGCAAAGTTAAGTATTTTTATCACTTGATTGTTTTAGTATTACTTTAATGAAAGGGAAATGAATCTTGAATAATAGCAATGAGTACAAAATTGATCGTTATTTATCAAATGTCTACGATAGACCATTTTTTAAAAGTTAAAATAAAAATAGAGATAATTGTCCGTACTAATTTTTGTAATTTCCACATGATTGTCGAACTATAATAAAAACTTACCTAAGTTTTGAATCTCAAATAAATGTTTTAAACTAAATTACAAAAATATCTTTCAACTTTGATGTCTATTGTCAAAAATATCTTTAAACTTTCGAAAGTGATTCAAAAATATTCTCACTCAAACGGGCAAAGTTCTGTTTCAAAAATACGTTCGGCCTTAAGGTTAAGAAATACTCTCATTGATTCAAATTTTAGATCCATTTTCTCACTAACTAAAATTAAGATCAAATTTTTAAGTTTAATTTGACTATTAACACACAATAATAAATTACTAACGTAGTCAATCTCAATGGTTATACATGCAATTAATTGTCAAATAAAAAATTGTACTTGATTATTAACATACAATAATAGTATGATAGATATAAGTGTGAATTTTTTTTATTTGACTAGTTATTGTTTTAATATGTTTTAAGGATTTTTTTTAAACTTACATGAGATTATATCAAATTTTATGTTTAACGACGGTCAAAAATATTAATATTGATTGATATATAGAAATTTTAATTATACATAAATTTTGATTTTGATTGATATTTATCAAAAATTATAAAAAACAACAAGTTCAAAAATAATTTTAAACTAATAAATAAATATTTTTATTATTTTCAAATTAGTAAACACGACTGTTAGTTATATTAGTATCATTTTCTTGTGTGATTCATCCGATACACCATTTCTATTCAACCCTATGGAAATGTTAAAATATCAAATATCCACAATTAATTTTTTAACTTAAAATTATGGCTTTAATTTTGAGGGGAAGGAAATTTAGTATAAAAATTGGATTAATAAAAATATATTTTTAGTTGTTTAAAAGTATTTATGAAAATTTTCAATAGTTAAGATATTCTTGAAGTAAAACTTTAACCGTTCTTTCCCAAACAGTAATGGCGTTTTCTAACATTTTTTGAAAGTTTGAAGGCATTTTTGAAACTATTAAAAAAGTTTAGAAGTATTTTTGTATACATACACATCAAAGTTGAGATACATTTTATATAATTTAGCCATTCTTTTCGATATAACAAATTTGAGGATGGAGTACTAAGTTAAACTCACTTTCTAAATGAGATCCACCTTTTAAATTCAAGATAAATGTTACAATTTTAATTTACTTTAAAGAACATATCACAAGACACAAAAATGGAGAAAAATGATTTTTTTTTTTTTTTTTTTTTGTGTGTCCAAATTAGAATTATCATTCAGAAGGAAAATAAAGAAGGCAGGGGCAACTTGTGTTGCTCTTTCTACAACAACATCCCATTTCCCCCCAACCCAAAAAGGGAATATCATCAAGCAAAAAGGTTAGCAGCCCAATTATAAAAAAGAAAAACTCAATTATTCTTGACACACTAAAAAAAAAAAAGATTTTTTTTTCTTGTTCCTTTCATTCATATATTCACAAAATCAAAAGATATCACAACCTTTCTTCCAATAGAAAGCTTGCTGGCTCACTTCTAGCAGCATATCCAAACTTTGATGTGCAATACTTCCTGTGAACTCCTGTCAATTTCCCCGTCCCTGCTTTCTTATGAAACCCCACCATCAGCTTTGAACATTCCCTAAAAACCACAAACCCCATTCTTTATATAAATCCATCCCATTGTAATATTTAATAAGATACAACAAACACACCACACAAACATCTTTCTCTACTTACAGAAGTTGTTCTTGTGAATACCCAGTGTGCCACTCACTGGTTTTGCTCCATTCTTTGAAGCCATTCAATGTGCATTGAGCAGTGAAGACTGCAGCAGCAGCCATTAATGAAGGTCTATACTTCAGCATTTCATATTCTACTAGACAGAGCTCCACCATGAAGAAGGAGAGGAGGTCCAGCTAAGTAAAAAAAAGGGAAATGACAAAACATCAAAATGTAACCTAAGTTGTTGTATTTATGTTGTGGCTTCATTCTGCTGTTTTTTCTTACCTCTCTATCAGATTGTGCAGCTTTGAGAAACCTCCTCATGAAGACATAAGGAGTTGGAACAGACAGATTGAACTGTAAAGTATTGATCATCAACTTCTCCTGCAAAAAACCATTCAATAAAATCATATCCCTTGTATTCAGAATTCTGCATGACATCAAAAGAAGAAAGAAAACCAACCATGTCAAGAACTTCTTTCCGGCTGTAGGCCTTGTCAGATATGAGAATAAGATCATCCACAACAGGAACAGAAACCTCTTCATACTTGCAGGCAATAAGCATGGCTGTCACTCCAACAAGCTGGAGTTTCTTTCTCACAACTGAGTGAACCGCCAAGAATCTGTCGATCAGGTTGACTGTTAAGTACAATGTCTCCTCCATCAGCTCAAATTTGTAGTGTACCTTTGAAGCAATCATCATGTTCTGCTTTGTTAGTTCCTTCATAATGAAATGGAGTTCATGTTCATATAATATAAACACTCTCTCACTTGTGGAAGTGTTTGTGGTAAATTAACACAAGCCTCACTGAGCGGTGATCAACAAGTATTGACTAATATTAGTTCAAGAACAAATGAGAGTCCATATGGACTTCATTCTTATAAATCATCACAAATATTGCATCGTTATTTCCCTATGTTTAGGACAACAAAACACGCCGTATCTCTATAGTCATACGAGATTGATCGTTTTTGACATTTGGCTTCACTCAAGGTGTCTTGTAGCAATAGAGATGATGTCCCTTACTACATACCGTTATCTTTTCCTTATAGTTGCATTTTCAATTGCCTTGCTACCTCACTACTAAACTAACCTCAATTAGCCAGTCAATGAGAATCCCTCTCATCCTCTCGTTGATATCTGCTTGCTGAGCCATGTAGTTTGGTGAGACACAGCCAGAAACCTGTCAAGAGGAACATTTTAATTAGATAGAAAGACCCTGAAAGAACAAGAACATGAGCTTTATGTTTTAGACTTGTCTGGAAGATTCTTCGCTCTTTACCTCGGATTTCCTATAGTAAGCATACAAGTCATCAATGTACTCCACAACAGCTAGTTGATCACTTTTATCGCGGCTGTCTATGTCAATGACTGGTTCTTCTTCTATATCTTCCATTTCCACCTCCTCCTGTAGATTACTTAAATGCATGTCAATGACACAGTTCAAGGAAAGAATGAGTGAGTTGTGATACGAAATGAAAAGGTTTCAAATCATTACCATTCTGTCAATTTCGTCCAACATTGCTTCTGTGTGTTGAACAAACATTGGAACTGCTGATTCACCCATGGAATCATCTTCCTCTATGGTGGTGTGGTGATCTGAAGACTCCTTTCGAGTTACAGCAGATTGCAGTGGTTTTTTATCTATCTCAGGCACAGGTGGTTGGTGCTTATTGGCCAGCTGAGCTGCAAACTTCCTAAAACAAACAAGAAAACAAAATGCAGATCAAGAAGCTGTGATTGAAATTGCAGACAATTATCACACACAAAGGCTATTTATGAGGCTGGTTTACTGACCGAGTGATGGGTCGATGAATTGGAATCGGAGGGTCTTTATTGTTGAGGAAAACTTCAGTTCTGAGAATTAAGAACAAACGTAAGATCTAGAGTTGAAACACAGAAAGAAACAAGAGATAAGCACTCGGGTCATCGATTAAAGCAAGAAAGAAACAAAAGATGCCATGGGGATTTTCATTGTCCTGGATTTTCTTAAGAACCAAACAGATTAAAAGATCATTACTCTGTTAAGCCTCTTTTCAGGACGGCACAGGGATGAGGGGCAGGAGGTGCTGCTGCAACATTTCCATTAATGCTGCTCAAAGCTCTGCGGTTTTGACCCATCCCCACCACGAATTTGCCACCGCCACCGCCACCAATTCGTAAATTCCCTTTAAAATTCATCCAGAGAAAAAAAAAATCATTTCCATTACAGGCCTTGAGGGAAAACTAATTTCAAATCAAATAGAAATCCCCATTTTGAAGAAACACCTAAAAAAAGTCCATTTCTAATTCAATTACCATGGAGATTTTCCCGTCCGATCACTCCAGGGTTGTTCTCATCCGATCCAGCCATTTCCTTCACCTACAGATCGTAACCCCCACAAGATTTCACAATCAAATCGCCATATCCACAGCCAGTCAAAGAAGATCGAACATTACAGTCAAAGAATACGAACTAGTCTTTCAAGCTATGGAGGGAAAAAAATTCAAACTTCAAAAGAACGAGAGAAGATTCCATCAAGAAGCGCTATACCCAGATCGTGAATCGCAAAAACCAACCTTCTAAAATCAAGAACTCCAAAAAATTCCTTTCAGACTTTTGATCAAAAAGGTTACAGTCCCTAATGAGTGCCAGCCGGTGCTCCCACTTTCAAACAAACGAGAGAGAGACAACTTCGGAAAACTTCCATCAGTAGCCGGAGCGATCTCTCTCCGCCAATACGCCGCCGCTTCTCACAGTCCAGGAAGTGGATCGGTGGCGCTCTTCTCCCTCTCTCTCTCTCTCTCTCTGGTCGTGGTTTTTAGTACAAAAGAAGGTAAAAGAACAGATGAGAAAAATAAGAAAGAGAGAATGAAAATCCAAATTCCAAACTGCATAAGCGAAATAGAGACGTAAACAGCGGATATATGTCCGCACATGGTCCTGCTACGAAAAAATTTAAATCTAACGGCTAGTGAATCATTGCCGTTGGATCTCTTTGATGAAAAGTCGCGTGGTTCTCTGCGCTCCTCAACGGTTACCTCTCCATGTGCTTTCAAAATTTCTTCCCGTTCACTTCCAAAATCCTTTTTCAAGGCTAAAACCGTCTTTTTCCATTCCCTTAACGTTCATCTTTTTTCTCATCCCAATAATAATTTCTCCTCACCTAATTAACCCATCATTCAATTGTTTCAGTTTTTTTTTTTTTTTTTAATTAATTCTCTTAATTCTTAGGAAAAGAAAAAAAAAAGATCAAACCTCTTTGTGGGTATTTTAAATTTAACTAACTTTAATATAATTAAATTGGTCAAAATATTTCTTTTTTCTTCTTTTACTTCTTTCATTATTTAAATAATATTGTTTAATTGAATTATAAAATTGAACGCCAACTCTACTTTAAAATGTATAAATACCATTTTGACCTTACATTTTAAATATTCAATTTTAGTTCACAAATTTAGTTCATCCAACCAATTTACTACTAATAGTTTCAAAATCCTTTTATTTTCTATTATCATCGTCTCAATAAAAATTAGTTTTGATAAATTAAATTTAAAAATAACGAAAAGTACAAAAACTAAAATTTAATTAACTCATGTATTTTTAACTCGTATTTTACAATTTAAATTATTTTTAAAATTAATTTTTTATAAATTAGCTAATTTGTTTTTGTAGTTTTTATTTATTTATATAACATTTATTTTTGGAAATGATTTTTTTTATTTGAAACTTAGGTGATTAAATTATTTGTGTATAAATAAATTTAGGATATTTTAAACATTGCATCCCAATTACTTTGTTTCCTTATTCCTTCCTCGTTTAGGAAAAAGTTGGATGTACCACACCCACCACATATATATCTAATAATCTATCATTTCCATATTTTTGTTTCTAGGGAGAATATCTTGGCAAATTAGGCCTATATTTACACGTGTAATGTAGGTCTTCTTAGTTGTCGTTGAGGTGAACATTAATATTGGTCGAAGAAAAATAACTATTAAAATTAAGCTGGGATGAATAAAATATTTTGATTCATAGTGTAACATCGATTTGGTTCAATTTTGGATTTGAATTCATATATATATATAAAAAGTCTTGTATATATATAGAACATTTGTTTTCAGCTTGGACATGTGACTTTTGCCTAAATAGGCTTTGAATTTTAAAACCAAGAATCGAGCTTAATATTTGTTTATTTGATTCTAGGTATAAAAATGATTTGGTTTGGTTTGTTGTTTTATTTTAAAAGACAACTCAAACTGAACCATAAACACACCCTTAGTTACCACGTCGAGTCTTGCAAGGATATAGATGATAGGAAAATTCTATATTACTAATTGAATGTCACTTATTTCATTCTACATAAAAGATTAAACCAACTAAATAATAATAATAAATAATAACGATAAATTACAAAAGTTGTCGATGTGAGTTTGCTCGACTAATCTAAAATATAAGTTAATGACCAATAAATCTATGATTCAAATACTCTTCTCTATATAATCTAGTTTATGAATTTTTAAATTTATGTTTACTAAACTTAACATGAAATATAAATTAAATATGTATGCCCAATCTTTGTCGCTCCAGTATTTTTATAAAATGTTGAAAAATGTACAATAAGGTAAAACCAAAGATGACCTCCACGTTAATCCTTCGTTTCCCACAGCATAAAATGTCATTATTACTGACAACGCATTCGTATATTTTAGAATGTTATTTAACTTCGCCACCACTAGTTATTGTCCTCTACTTTATAATCGTCTTCTTATACATCGACTAGATGAAATATCAACATTTTTACATTTTATTATCTTATAAGTGTATGTATATATTAAACATATAAAATAAAATAAAAAGAATTAAAAACTTAAAAATATTCCTTTTCATTAATTATTGGGCGTGTTAATTATTTATTATTATCCTTTTTAAATTACTTCCCATGGAGGTCCAGTCAGCACCAAGATGCCCTGCGCTCCACCACTCAGAAATGCTTCGATTGAGGATCGACACGTGGCATGTTTTGATTGCGTTGATATACTGCCACGTCCGAATTCTCTATTGCGTGATGGAATCAAACAGCTCTCGTGAATGGGTGCTTTTAAATGATGAGTCAACCGTCTTTGTCAGAAGTCAAAGGGACGCGAACCGTAGGATATTATAAGGGGATAAATCTAACGGTAGAGATTGCGTATTGGAGACAGTAAATTGATTGTTTATGTTTTTTTCTAATAACTTTGGTCTTCAGTAATTGGGGGTAAAACTGCCGACACTGTGGGTTGTTTTTGCAGTGTCTTTGAATAAAACATTACTATGATTAAACAAACTAATTAGTGCTTAAGATTATTATAATTTTGGAATGGGGACCAATATTGATTTTGATGTATCCTTCAAATTCGTTTGTTTAAATAACAAGATTTTTAAATTATAAAATGGAAATTAAATAAATATATTGAGTAAAGTTTTGGATTAATTATTTTTTCTCATCGATTTGTAATTGTCAGTTTGTTTTTACGTTGGAGTGTTTGTTTTACTTTATTAAAAATCTTTATGGGATGTGATTATAATTTAATATTTGTTGGAGAAGCGGAGATTCATGTTATATAAGTGATGACTTCTCCTAAAATCAATAGGAAATAAGGTTGAAAAAATGTCACGTCCCGCCCCGCACGTACCCTAACCTCATAATGCATTACGCAACTTGGTTTGAGCAACCCTAACGTCTTGCTCTAGAGGAGGCTAAAGTTTTTATACTTAAATTTGAACTCCTATTATTCAACTAAATATCAACGATTCATTGTGAGTTGTTTAGTCGTTTAATATGAGAGGTTCTTCTACCAAAATTGTGTAGGGATGACTTAGTCTTTATGTTAATACAAATAATCAAATTTTATAAAACAAATGAAACCTTGTTGTTCATGTGGTAGATCATTGCTCCATCATTTGGAGTGCATTATTCTGTTAGAGATGTCTCACCCATTGCACGTGATCAAAGCTCTAACATACTTTTTTTTTTAAATATAAGTTAGATGACTATTGGTTTTTTCAAAAAGATTCGATTGGCATGAATATTTTGTTTTTTCAATAGGAAATATACCCAAGGCGATAGTATTTCGGCCTAAAGTTTGTCTCTCTTTGTTTTTAAAAATCGGTATCAAATGAAAAGAACGTACCAAAATATTGAAAAATCTAAATATTTTGTATATAATATATTTTTTAATCGTTATGAAATACAAAATATTGAAACTATTTACAAATTATAATAAAAAATATTAAATAAGAAGTTTGGTAGATATTGCTATATTTTATAAATATTTTTAATAATTTTATGTTTTTTAAAATACTTTTTTTCATCTATAATAATTTATCGTTTTATAATTAAAATCAACTTATCCTTTTATAATTAAAACTTAATTAAAGGTGAGGGTGAATTTCTGATGAGGCTGGGCTCACTACTATAAGAAGATCCAGCTGGCCCAATCTCAAAGGCCCATAAAGTTACAAAATTTATCTTTACTTTATTTATTTTTTGAATTTTTTTTTCTCTTCCACACTATTTTCATCATCAAAATCTTTAGAGGACCTTCAACTACAAAATCACTTTATCCCATCACTTGTAACTAAAAAACCCGAATAAACAACTACCTTATTTTACGAAACAAAGTTAAAAAAATTTAGATATAACTTAAATACATGAAAGATAGTGTAATCTATAATACACCTAATAAAATATTACCACGTGACAATTTGATTTTTTCTTCAATTTTGTTTCAAAAATGTTTATGTGCATGGTTGTAAAGAAGGGGAAAATATAGTAGTTAGGTGTAACTTTTAATCATTGCTCAATAAAAAATTTCCCAATGCTTTATTGGTATTGGTATATACTTTTATCTCTCATACTTCCTTAATTTTCTTTCTCTATTTTATTGCTTTTTTGCTCTACACCCTTCGTTGTTTTTCTCAAATTAAAAACGAGAAGGAGAAGGAGAGGAAAATGATTTTTTTTTTTTTTTTGTTATATATGTATATATATATAATCATTAATCAAATTCCTTTGCCTTGTAATGGCAAGATATTTATTTATAGCTCTTGCAAACCAACTTGATTATCAAACAAAAGAAAAAACATTTTTATCCATAAACTTCTTTAAGTTGTATATATTAATTTAGTAATCTTTTATTATATACGTAATTCACCCACTAATTTCAATTAAAAAAAAAAAACAATACAAACTACCTCGTTTCAATAAAATTAGGAATTTCAAAATTTTAAGTTTGGTTTTCCTAAAAATTACCTATAGAACAAATTTTCTAAAATTCTCAACTCCAACCAATTCTTTGAGATTAGAAGGACACACAAAAATAATTTTATAATTAAAATTGTTCGATACATTTTTTAATAGTAAGAGTTCATTTCAGTTACCGCAAAAGTAAATTAACTTGCTAACAATATTATCATTTTTTTTAGTTGACTTTGGACCAAATAAACATTAATTAAAATCCACATAAATAAATATATACTCTAATTTGTAATTTGAATTGACGAAGTATTATCTCTTTTATTTAGACTTCCTTTCGTCTTTTCAATAAAGACCACAAGTATTTCAGTTGATTTCCAATAAATTGAAAAATAAATAAATAAAAAAGGAACCAAACCCCCACAAATCATAATTACTTAATAATGTCAAAATGAATATTGAGAATATTATAATACAATAAACATTTTTTTCAAAGAAATTGAGTCAAAAGAAAAGAAAAAAAAAGACTTAATTTGGATGGAAATGAGGAGAGAGGGGACAGCCGAATCTAAATCACCCAATTAAAATGTGTGGTTTGAAAAAAGCAAAAAAAATAAATTCCTAAAAATACCCAAAAAAAGGAAAAGAAAAGAAAAGAAGAAAAGGAATATGACAAAGAAGCTATGTCGTGGGCCCATGTGTTGTGGCTAAGCTTGGGCCAAGGCCCATGAACCGCCTTATCCCAATTGAAGCATCTCGCCATGTTCACACGGGAGCACACAGATCAAGGCCTTGTTAATGCAACGTGGAAGAATAGTAGTGGACCATGTCACTCCTATGCATGCGTGGCTGTGGTTTTATTTACGCTAAATGACCAAATTTGGGGATAAGGAACCGCGCTTCTATGACGTCCTTTAATTGTCTTTCCAATATTATCTTCAACCCTTCTTCGCAAAAAAACTCACCAATTAAATATTTTTCTTTTATTTCACGTACTAACATTACCCGCGGGTCCCATACCTGAAAGCGAAAATTTGTATCACGGCCCAAAATATCACCACTTTCTCCCGTGAGATATCGTGCGTTCTAAAATCCATTATTTATTTATATTGTTTTTCCTTTTCTTTAACAATAAATTCAATATTAATTCTAAAAATTTGATTTTCTTTTTATTTTAGAAAAAAAAAAAAGCATGTACATAATAAATAAATCATGTATTGTTCAAACACTCTTAAAATGGGTTTACATAAGACTTTTGAGTTAATTTTGAAAATGTTTTTAAAATTATCGAAACAAATAATCAAAATTCATAGATTTGTTGTAGAATAATTGTCAAAAACAACAAATTTGACAAAATATTTATAACATATAGCAAAATTTCAGATTCTAACATTGATAGACACTAATATGCTTCTATCAGTGACATTGTTAGAGAATGATAAAACTCTATCAATTTCTATAATTGATAGAATCCAAAATTTTGTTATAGCTCGTAAACATTTTAACGTAGTCTGCTATTTTTAAAAATATCAATTTGTTGAATTTGTAAAAAGAAAAAATCAACACCGACTTTTTAAATAATGTAAAAACCCCCTCTACTTATATTATTTTTAAAATAAAAATAAATTTCATTAAAATGAAAAAAATATTATACAAAAGATTAACAAACCGCGAAGAAATTGATAGCTTTTGATATATTTTATAAGTAGTTTTAACTTTTGAGTATATTCGTAAAATGTTTTCGTTTAAAAAAGATTTTAGATTTAAATATATTTTTATTTATTTTATTAGGTATAATTTTTTTAACAAATTCAACTAGGATAAAAAGGTTTTGTTTTTCCTTCTCTAAGCACAATAAATAAATGTGTTAAAAGCTTCAATCCCTACAAGTTTAGAGATAATACAAAGTCAATAATTGATTTTATCATTTTGTTAATAAAAAAATCTCTCAAAAAAGAACAACCCAACTAAATATTTTAATTTTAATTAAGTTCAACTGATTTTAAAATAAATAAATAAAAAAGCAAAAGAGTTAATTAATTAATTATTGTTGTTTACATTTAATTTAAGTTAAATTGATTGGTTTACATAATACGTGGATCCTTGTCATTTTCTATAAAATTGATATTGCCCATGTTAGTTAGACACAATATCCGATTAAATAAAAAAGTTAGTGAATTTCTTACGTCACCATTTCTCTTTGTGTGCACTAGCAGATAATTTTACCACAAAACACTCCGGCAGATATGTTTTAGTTCATTTTGACTATATTAGAAAATGTTCCAACGTATCTACGCTACATAAAAGATAAAGGTAATAAATTTTGTATTTTAATGATTTTATATTAATTATAAATAAATTGTTTTTCCTTTTTTGTTTTTGAAAAACTCCTAAAATATATATATATATATATATATATATATATATATATATATATATATATATATATATATATATATATATATATATATATATATATATATCTAGTAACCGGAATAGGCTAATACTAAAAAGTAAAAAAAAAAAAAAAAACTCTTGTAATATCATGTAATGCACGTCTAAAACTACTTATATATACGCGTTTATAGGTACGATTTTTATGTATGTGTAGATATACAATGTGTACTTCATATATGATATATGATTAGATGGTAGTAGATATTTTTCTAGGAAGGATGCCAAACCTATTTCATAAAAGAATAGTCAAAGATTAATATCTTAAAAAGGTTGGAATAATTTACCAAAATTCAATATGTTGGATAAGAATTAAATTCCAAAACATGGACTAAATTCTGTAATTTAATTAAAATTTATAAACTTTTTTTAATATAATAAAATAAACTAAAATATTTATAGAATATATATATAGAAAAAATCGCGAAAGAATTAATTTTATCGCGAAAGAATAAGAAAAAATCGCGAGAAAAAGGGGAGAAGATCAGCGTTATTGGGACGTGTGGCAAAGAATAAAATGACTATGAGATTTAAAAATATATATATAGAAAAAAAAAAAAAAGTGAAGAGAGATGGGGACGGCATTACTAAAGCGGAAGCCACGGAGGCTTTGCTTTTATTTATATCCTTCTTCCCTTTTCTCTCTTCCTTGATCGTTTTCTTCTTTCCACGTTCTCCAACCCTTACTCTCTCGCTCCTTCTTCCCTTCCTCCAATGGATCCTTACAGGGTATCCCCTTCTTCATGCCCTAATTCTCATCCCTTCCATTTTCAATATCTTTTCTTTTTCCTCCTTATTAATCTAATAACGCCTTTTTTGCTTTTACTTCTTTTCTTCAACGTTGCCTTCTTGGCTCTTGATATTATCGTTTTTTTTTCTTTTTTTTTTTTTAAATTTTAAATTTCTTCTTATCGACATCTTGTTTTTTCTCTGCTTTTGTTTCTAATTGTTTGCGTTTTTATCGGATACAGCTACACGGAATGTTTGAAAATTTTGTTTTTCTTTGATGTTTATTTTAGTTTTTCGTTTACATCTTTTTATTCGACGATAGACGAAGGCTTTGATTCTATGGAGGAGGATGTTTAGCTAGTTTAATTGCTGTGTATATTTTTGCTAAGTTTTTTTTTTTTCATCTTTTTCCAACGATGCAGCACCGACCTTCAAGTGGTTACAACACCCCTTTCTGGACTACGAATTCTGGTGCACCAGTGTGGAACAACAACTCCTCGTTGACCGTTGGACCCAGGGGTAAGAATTGGTTTCTGATATTCCGGGATTTGATTTAGTTGTTAAAACATCAATAAGATTATGTTAATATTGCGCGTTTATTATTTCTTTTTTGTTGGATAGTGGTTTTGATATTAGTTGTAATAGAAGAACTGTGAATCTAGGTTTAAAATTTAGTAGTAATGAATTGAGATGTTTGGAGATTCCCTCGAAGTTTCTTGTCAAGCCTCTACCCTGCATCTCCCGGCCATGCCTACGGAGAATTAGTGAGGTTGGAGGCTCTAATACCTTGTTATTAAAAGTGAAGGCTGTTTTCATCTTTGAAGATTTGTTTGTTGGTCTTATGTGCTTAGAAGCTATTCAAGTTGTGGTATACTTGGTTTGATGAGTGAGCTAGTTTTGCCACTTATTCGTCATGTGTTGCGCTCTAATGTCAATTAAGACCAGTTCCTGAAAGTTGATGGTCCATTTTGTTATTAAAGGTCTATATTCTGCCAATTCTGGTAGTTGTAGAATGTGAGAAAAAATTAGTCCCTGGAGAAGTTGTCCTTGCTTGACGAATATCTTCTTCATATCTTAATTCTATAAATTTTCTGGCAAAATTGTTTTAAATCTTGCTCTATATTGCAATAGATAAGAATACCAAAAATGTTTGATTGGTCCATTGTATTTGAAGGACGGACTATCGATGGAAATACTCATATATGTTTTATTTGGCAGGTCCTATTCTCCTTGAGGATTACCATCTAGTGGAGAAACTTGCTAACTTTGACAGAGAGCGTATTCCGGAGCGTGTTGTCCATGCTAGAGGAGCTAGTGCCAAAGGGTTTTTTGAGGTGACTCATGATATCTCCAACCTTACTTGCGCCGATTTCCTTCGAGCCCCTGGAGTTCAGACTCCAGTTATTGTACGTTTCTCCACTGTTATCCATGAACGTGGCAGCCCTGAAACACTGAGGGATCCCCGAGGGTTTGCTGTGAAGTTTTACACCAGGGAGGTGAGAGTTTTATTTGTTTATGCTTTTTTGGTTGCACATAATTTATTGCTACAACAATTCTGGCATTCCTAATTCAAAGAAGCATAAGAATGCAATTGTTGTGATAAGAGTAACTGGCTTGTCTTTTGTACTCCTTTAACTTGGTCCATGCCTATTGCATTACTTTTTAGGCTGCACTTCTACTACGTCCATTTGTCTATTAGTCACGTTTTATCATCCAGAAGTACGAAATATACTATATTTTTGCTGGAATAGAATTTGCATCTTTTGTGCATCTTTTCTTTTGTTCAAATGTAAAGTCACGCTTTCTTTATGGTTTGTTTATGCGACTCATGGTAATACAAATTTGAATCGACCTTTAACTATCAGGGCAATTTTGATCTTGTGGGCAACAACTTCCCTGTATTTTTCATCCGTGATGGTATGAAATTTCCAGACATGGTACATGCTCTCAAACCGAATCCCAAGTCCCACATTCAGGAGAATTGGAGAATCCTTGACTTCTTTTCTCACCATCCCGAAAGTTTGAACATGTTCACATTCCTATTTGATGATATTGGTATCCCACAAGATTACAGGCACATGGACGGTTCAGGTGTTAACACCTATACTCTGATTAACAAAGCAGGGAAAGCACACTATGTGAAATTTCACTGGAGGCCTACCTGTGGAGTCAAGTCCTTGCTGGAGGAAGAAGCTATTCGTGTTGGAGGAAGTAATCACAGCCATGCCACTCAGGACCTGTATGATTCAATTATGGCTGGCAACTACCCTGAGTGGAAGCTCTTCATTCAGACTATTGACCCTGATCATGAAGATAGATATGACTTTGACCCTCTAGATGTAACCAAGACCTGGCCCGAAGATATCTTGCCCTTGCAGCCAGTTGGTCGCATGGTTTTGAATAAGAACATTGACAACTTTTTTGCGGAGAATGAGCAACTGGCCTTTTGCCCTGCCATTATAGTTCCTGGAATCTACTATTCGGACGACAAATTGCTTCAGACCAGGATCTTCTCCTATGCAGATACTCAGAGGCACCGTCTTGGACCAAACTATCTGCAGCTCCCTGCTAATGCACCTAAGTGTGCTCACCACAACAATCACCATGAGGGTTTCATGAACTTTATGCACCGAGATGAGGAGGTATAGTGTACCTTTTGCTGTCTTATATCTAGAAGATGGTGGCGTTTCTTTTTATTTGCATTTCATGTGCATATTTTAGTTAATCATGCTCATGGCATAGCACTTTAAGCAAAACCAATTGCTTGGTAATTTGATTGTTCTGACCCTGCCTTTGGTTATGCTTTGCCTCAGGTGAATTACTTCCCTTCAAGGTTTGATCCTGCTCGCCACGCCGAGAGGTATCCTCACCCACCTGCTGTCTGCACTGGGAAGCGTGAGAGGGTCAGTGGTTGATATTTTTCCTTTTTCATTTAATGTTTAACATCAACTCTCTTTCCTATTGTTTGGTTAACAAGTATGCTAACCTTTTGAGATTCCTCATGACATCATTTGTTACACCAGTGTGTAATTCAGAAGGAGAACAACTTTAAGGAGCCCGGAGAGAGATACAGATCGTGGACACCAGACAGGTAACTTTTGTATATTTTTGGTTGTTATTGGAAGAATGCACCCATTGTTTTCTCTTCATGTAAACTGAGCTGGTGGTTTGTTTATATTGCAGGCAGGAACGGTTTATCCGCAGATGGGTGGATGCTTTGTCCGACCCTCGTGTCACCCACGAGATCCGCAGCATCTGGATTTCTTACTGGTCTCAGGTGCGTATCTTCGACATATATGTATTATGTCAAGTTGTAAGGAGAATTGTTAGTGAGGAGATTTAATGGGGGTTTGTTTTTATGGTATTATGGAACAGGCTGACAGGTCCGTTGGTCAGAAGCTTGCATCTCATCTCAACGTGAGGCCAAGCATTTGAGGAGTGTTGAGTTGGTAAATTATACGGAAAGGGGGAAGCCATTTGAGATGATCAATATATCAGTTATTAGTCCATCATGTTGTTTTATACCATGTTTTGATATTTGCATCTCTCTTATGTGACTGTTCAACTTAAATATGTCAATCTAATAAAGCTATTGTTTGTGCTTTTCACCCTCACATATTATCTGCAATGATCGATCGTCGCGTTTTTTCTTTTCATCTTTCATATAAGTTGCGTGTGTAATATGTCGGAACTCACGCTATATGAGTTTTTTACTTCAAGTTTTATGTGCGCTTAGTACGTGAGTTTGTTTATTTCTAGTTATGACTTACAATTTTGGTGATGTCGGTTTATGACTTATAAGAATGACTATAGTGTAGGGATTCGTGGAGTCATTAGGTAACTTTTGAGAAATAGAAGTGTTGTGTAATTTCTTGTATTATTGTTTCAAAACATTCATGAGCTTGAAACAAAATTAAATTTCTTGTTATCTAGAAACTTGTACTAAATACGTTCCAAATTATGGATTTTCACATACATCCTCTCAAAGAAAGAATGGTTAACCTTCAAATTTTGTCTTTTGATCTTCATATTTGTGTCAATTAGGTATGAATTTTAAGAGTACTTAGCTGGAACCAATGAATAGTGTTTTATTTATGTGACATTAAACTGAATTTCTTATATAATATATAAGACATTAAAATTTTAAATTTTTCTAAATAGATGTCAAATAGGTGAAGAGCCAAAATTTAAAGGTTAATCGCTAATTAAACACTATAATTTTTGTCATAAATAAATGTCAAATAGGTGAAGGAACTATTAATTATAAAATTTTAGAGGTCAATAACTAATTAAACACAATAAAAAGTTTATAGGTCTTTTAAAGTTTGGAAATTTATTTAACAAAGGTTTAATGTTGGAGACTACATTTATCATATAATTAAAAGCAATTTTGTTTTCTTTGAAAAGTCATTCTACTTATACCTAAATTCTTTAACTTGCAATTAAAAGATAACATATATATATATATATATATAAATATTATATTAAGAAATGGAGCTGTATTGTTAAGTTGTAGACATGCAAATTGCAAATTATAAGAAATTTGCTTTAAAATATTTAAAAGGAAACAATAGGTTATAATCATGAGACCTTTTTCTATTGATTTGACATGTCATGCAACAAAATCTCTTGAGGCTATTATTGTAACCATTTATATATTTGGGTATATTGGTTGGTTAATGTGTACTTGCAACATTGACTTCTACATCTGCCCACTCACTGTACCATTGGGGCCAACCCATCTGCTCCATTTCTGACTACAAATATTTCCTTCATCCCAAAAACACAAAGCTCCATCTTGTACTTCAACCAATCAAGCCCTTACCATGGGAATTTTTTATTTTTAATTATTTGTGATTGATTTAATCCTAAACTTTAAACCCTAATCATGTTCGAGGTTTAATTCCTTATCATGCTATTGTTATGCTTAAAAAACGTTCGAAAAATTAGACATAAACACAACATTCAATTAAACTTAGATATGATAGAGATGAGTTAGATATATACTCTATTTAGAGTAAAAGTTAAGCATCGGCTAATTGTTGCACGTCTTCAAAATCCCAATCATTAAAAGATATTCATTTTTTTCAAAAAAAAAAAAAAAACTTTAGATTCAATTGAATTATCAAATATAATCATACTTTTTGGTTGAACAATTGGTCTTTGATAGTGAATGTCTTATTGATTTTCTTTTTCTTCTTATTTTAGCACTTATTCATTGAGTTACGTAGTTGATAATTGATGTTTTATTCATTGAGTTACGTTTAAACCAAGGATTATAATATAAAATTTTTAAAACCACGTAGATAAAATTGAAATTTAAGCTCTTTCACTACAATAACAATCATGGCGACAAAGTTGTAACGAAACAACGACAAACTTTTACATTTGAAAAATGAAATCATATGTAACAAAGTATTAATTACTTGTAGGCGTAATCACTTTATTACCTGGAGACCAGACCAGGTATGCCATTCAATCTAACTACTCCTTCGATCCATTTTTGTCTGTTGTGTAATGGCATAAAAATTCAAAGCAAATTTTTAGTAATTTTGATTTCTTCTTTGAAATTAACATGAACAACATTTTTATTGTTTCATCATCATTATTGATATAGTTTTTGGAAGAGAAGTAGTTTATTAAACCAATTCTTGCTTTTTTTTTGGCTAAATACGATAATGTATTCACAAATTTAAGAATTAAAAATAGCGGGAAGTTATGAGAGGGGGAAAGAGGAGAGGATGATGGAGAGAAAAAGACGGGGATGCCATTAATAAAGCGCAAGCTCCGGGCGCTGCTTACTATATATATATGATCTTCACTTTTAACTTTTCGCTTCATCCATCATCGGTGCATTCTTTTCTGATTCTCCAGCTATCTGGGTTTGTCTCTAATCTGTTCTTGAAATGGATCCTTACAAGGTATTTGTTGTTCTACACGGAATGTTGATGAAGTTTTTCATTTAGTTTTCGGGATTTCTTCTGAATTTTTCGACTAAGTTTTTGCTATCTGTTATTTTCTTACAATGCAGCAACGACCTTCAAGTGCTTACAACACTCCCTTCTGGACTACTAATTCTGGTGCTCCTGTGTGGAACAATAACTCTGCCTTGACCATTGGATCCAGAGGTAAACAATTTGTTTAGCAAGGTTACGCTATAGATGAGATTGAGAATACCAAATATTGTTGTGGTTTTTGTCATTTGTATTTGAAAGAAGATTATTGATGAATATGCTTGAAAATAGGACCTATACTCCTAGAGGATTACCATCTTGTGGAAAAACTGGCTAATTTTGATAGAGAGCGGATTCCAGAGCGTGTTGTTCATGCTAGAGGAGCTAGTGCAAAAGGGTTTTTTGAGGTGACTCATGATATCACCCACCTTACTTGTGCTGATTTTCTTCGAGCCCCTGGAGTTCAGACTCCAGTTATTGTTCGTTTCTCCACAGTTATCCATGAGCGTGGAAGCCCTGAAACGCTCAGAGATCCCCGAGGTTTTGCTGTTAAGTTCTACACCAGGGAGGTAATTAACATTGTTATTGCTTCATGCTTTATTGGTTCTACATTACCTTATAATTACAACACTTAATGACATTTATATATTAAAAAGAAGCACAAGATTGCAATGCCAGATATGATTTTGGTAATGAAATTTTTATCAGTTTATTAGATTATATGCTATCGCATTCCATCAGCAGGATGTACATAATATTTATATTTGTTTGTGCTGGAAAATTAAATATGGGATTTGGTTCTAGTAGCTTCCATTTGCTTAGATGTAAAATGTAAGTACATGCTTTGATCAGGCTTTGTTTATATGACCTGATTCATGGTAATAAAAAATTCAAGCGTCCCGTTTTCTTTCTCTTCAGGGAAATTTTGATCTTGTGGGCAACAACTTTCCTGTATTTTTCGTCCGTGATGGTATGAAATTTCCAGACATGGTACATGCTCTCAAACCGAATCCCAAGTCTCATATCCAGGAAAATTGGAGAATCCTTGACTTCTTTTCTCATCATCCTGAAAGCCTACACATGTTCACATTTCTATTTGATGATCTTGGCATCCCACAAGATTACAGGCACATGGATGGTTCAGGTGTTAACACTTATACTCTGATTAATAAGGAAGGGAAAGTACACTATGTGAAATTTCATTGGAGGCCTACCTGTGGAGTCAAGTGTTTGTTGGATGAAGAAGCTATCCGTGTTGGAGGAAGTAATCATAGCCATGCTACTCAGGATCTCTATGATTCAATTGAAGCTGGAAGCTACCCTGAATGGAAGCTTTACATTCAGACTATTGACCCAGATCATGAAGATAAATATGACTTTGATCCTGTAGATGTAACCAAGACTTGGCCCGAGGATATCTTGCCCTTGCAGCCAGTTGGCCGCTTGGTTTTGAATAAGAACATCGATAACTTCTTTGCAGAGAATGAACAACTGGCCTTTTGTCCTGCCATTATAGTACCTGGAATATACTATTCAGATGACAAATTGCTTCAAACTAGGATCTTCTCCTACGCAGATACTCAGAGGCATCGTCTTGGACCAAACTATCTCCAACTTCCTGTTAATGCACCTAAGTGTGCTCATCACAACAATCACCATGACGGTTTCATGAACTTTATGCATCGAGATGAAGAGGTATTTCATACTTATTTTTTCCTGTCTTGTATCTAAAAGTGGGAATATTAGTAATATTTTTCATGTGCGTAATTTTAGTTAATCTGCAATTCATGGCTTAGGATTGAAGAAGTATAGATGCGAATAAATCATTGCATGGACACAAGGACATATCATCTTTTAAAATTTCATAACACGACACAACAACAAAGATACATTTACTAAAATATACATTTTAAAAAATATATCATTTTATACCTGCATTTATATGTTTAAAAAATTAGTTTAGTGCATTTCCCACTCAAAATTTCTTATTATTCTCATATGTGTCATTTTAGTGTACTCAATCTGAGTTTTATGCATGCCAACACATTTGTTGGACTAACAAGTATTTGCTAGTCGAACTTAAGTGGCCATGGTTTTGTGCACATTGAGCAGGTCAACTTCTTGGTAATTTGATTGTTATGGTCTTTTCCTTTCGTTTTTCTTTGTTTTTCAGGTCAATTACTTCCCTTCAAGAATAGATCCTGCTCACCATGCCGAGAGGTATCCTCAACCACCTGCTGTTTACACAGGAAAGCGTGAGAGGGTCAGTGATCAATACAAGTATCTTTTGAATGTTTCAACATTAACTCCTTTTGCCTTTTTTTTAGATTAACAAGTATGCTAACCTTTTGAAATATCTCTTGCTGAATTTAGTGCGTAATTGAGAAGGAGAACAACTTCAAGCAGCCGGGAGAAAAATACAGATCTTGGCCAGCAGACAGGTAACTTTTAATAGGTCTACAATTTTGTATATATTTTGATCATGTAACTGGTTTGGTTTGCTCATTTGTTTATAACGCAGGCAAGAACGATTTGTGGGTAGATGGGTGGATGCATTATCCGACCCTCGTGTCACCCACGAGATCCGTAACATCTGGATTTCTTACTGGTCCCAGGTGTGTATGCTGGATCTTATGTGAAGTTGTGTATGGAGAATTGTTAGTGAGATTGAATTAATGGTTTGTTTGGATATGATATTTTGGAATAGGCGGACAAGTCTCTGGGCCAGAAGCTTGCATCTCATCTCAATGTGAAGATAGACACTTGAAGGTACTATCCACTTGTTCCATAAATTATACGAAAATGGGTGAAGCGACTCCATGCTGTTTCAATTGATAGCATGTAATAATAAAAAAAAAAATATATATTTATATAGTACACAAAGTTATTCTATCATATTCTGTCATGTAATAAATTCTTCTTGTATCTTTCTTTAAACATTTTACTTTCGTTCGAGTAAGATGAGAATGAGATGCATCAAGATAAATGTATTTTAAGATGTAATCGAAATATTGATCATGTAATAAAATGCTATTTTCTATGTAATTCTTTTATTTGTTATTTGTTACAATCTCAGTACTCTCGCCTGCCTGCTTGCATTTCAAAATTAGGTTCTTCAGTTCCAAGAAATTTAGACATAAATGAAATAAGTATGTTAAAGTTTTATTTAAAAAATGCTATTTTATTAGAGAACATTAAATTTTTATTCCATAATTTTTTTTAATATATATATTTAATACCATATTACTCATCTAAACCCATTTAGTTAGTTATACTAAATCTATTCTTTCATATATTATATTACTAATTCTTTTCCGCCGCTCATGAAGAGATATTGAATTGTAAATTTAGTCTATAAATTTTAGGTTTGTGTCAAATAAGTCTTTAAAAAAATCAAATAAGTTCTTAAACTTTCAAATCGGTGTTTGACGTATTCTCAAATCTCCTAAACATATTCAATTTTCGTTTGTATGTTTAATAAACTTCTTATATTAATTTTAGAAAATATCTAATAGATTAAAGACTTATTAGCCATAAATAACATTTGAGGATTTATTACCTTTCGATGAACAATTAAAAACACAAAATAAAAAAACTTGTCAAAGGGGTAAGCTCATAATTTAAAGGAAAAAATATTTCATTTTGAAAAGCACTTTTTTTTTTGTCCTCCCTCAAACATCAATTAATTATATATTTATTTTAATTCGTCTAATCTTTTAATTTGAAGATATAATTTTTCAACTAACCGAACTACGTTTAAATTGTTAACGGTTGATATTAGGTAATTAGCTATCACATATTTTTCTTGTTTTAAAGAATTTCTTTTAAAAGTTCTCTTGACGTGCAAATTACCACAAATTTGGTTTAACTATTTGAATAATAATAAATGGGTTGTAATTTTGAAAGAGAAAGGCAACTTTTTATATTCTTTTAATTGAAAAGAAAGAAAACTTTTGTTTGATTTGATATGTAATGTAACAAAATGAATTTAAGGCCACTATTGTTTTACAGAATTGGGTATGTTTATCTGTTGGTTAGTGGGATTTTCTAAAAATTGACTTCTACTTCTGGCCATTGCTTGATTGGGACCAACCTGTTTATTTTGGATCCTAATTTTTCCTTTTTTTTTTTTTTTTTTTCTTTTCAATATTCAATTAATACAATAATTCCATTGCAAAATTTCAATTTTCTTCATTTTATGTCCCTATTATTAATTATTGTTTTTGTACTTTTAGTTTCTTTTTAATTATTCATGCTCTATAATATTGTCAATTCTAGACCCTAACATTTTTCAATTCTTAATGAATAATTTGTTTTCTCATATAAAATATTTTCTTTAGAAAGTAACTAAAAATAGCTTTTTTTCTTTCCTCTTTTTTCTTTTTTTGTGTAAAAGAGAAAATGGGTTGAGCAAACGTTTGTGGCCAAGTACTTAATTTTCAAGGCCTCTCGTTTTCTTTTAAAAGCAAATCTTACTTATTAAAGGAATATGAAATATGAAAGGATAATGACAAAGAGAAAGTGGGTATTTATTTACGTGACTTTGAAATAATAATTATTGTCTTTATCTATTAAATTAGTAAGAATTTTAATAAAAAATATTTTATTTTAAACCATAAAAGCTAAATCGAAACTTAGAATGAGTTTAGAATATAAGGATAACTTCTAACCTAAATTTTGATGAGTTCGGTTAGGTTATGATTTAGTTTATTTGTAACTCAGTGGATAGAGTTTATTTAAACCCTAAAAATTATCCACAAAAATTTTATCCACACTGCCCATCAAAGAAAACCTTACCTACATATTTTCCTATTTATTATTCCACGATCTTCTACCTTAAACAATAACTAAACACAAAGACCTAGAGATGTAAATAGAGATATCACGTAAAGTTTATATTGCAACCATATAAATAATTTGCGAAGTTTAACATAATCACGTAAATGAAATTGAAACCAAAACTTAAACATTATTTGATAATTGTTTGATCTTTTACTCTTTTTTTTTTTTTTTTAACATCAAGTTAGTTTCTTTATTTTGTTAAGAAATGACATCTCTAATTCAAAAGGTTTCAGCAACAACGAAAAAAAGTATACTTTGAAAACTTAAGACTAGAATATAAGTTTTAAAAACTCAGAAGTTAAACATGTACGTTTTGCTAGAACTAAAAATGCAATCTTCTACAAAAATTATCATGATGCGTAAATTAAATTCGTTTTAGATAGAAAGAAATAGAGGTTATTACATGCATATATTTTCATTGATATTTGTATGAATTTGAGGTAGAGAGAGGAAAGTACTAGAAAATGAATTTAGGTTAAGAGTGTAAGAAAAGTTGAGGAGATGTTGGTAAGAAGGAAGAGAGAAATAAAAAAAGAAAGAAAGAAAGAAAAGAGAAAGCTTTTGGTTAAAGGAAGATGACATCAGAAGACAAAAAATAAATTAAGTGAAAATCTTCAACTCCAAAGCCGCCTGTTTTTCAGTGTCTCATGAGAGGAAGTATGAGAAATTCAAATGGGACTATGGAATCAGAGGGGTGAGATGACGTTTTTACCCTCACTTTGATTCTTCCAAATTCTGTTGGTCCCTTTAACACACAGTTGTCTCTTTTGGTCAATCAATGAGAGGTTTCTAAATCACTTATCCCCACCATAACATATACATATATATATATACATATATATATATATATATATATAAAACAAACAACAATCCAACATTATCATGTCCACCACCCCCTCCTCCTCCTCCTCTTTTTTATGATCAGGACATTTCTTCATTTCTTCATTTCCTTTCCTTAATTCATATATATAAACTAAATCAATTAAGTCCAATTTTAATTAAAACACATTATTATTATTATTATTATTAGACAAAAATAAGATAATCTTTCAACATTGGATCTCAACACCAAGATGTAATGATGTCAATACCATGTGATCCATACAAATCTCCTTCTATAATAAGACACCACACCCACCACATATCTCACCCCTCCTTTTTCTTTTCATCCATTTAACTAATTTAATAACAAACTTCCATTTATTACCTTCTATTTCCCCTTTTAGTTTCTTGACTCCCAAAAAAAAAGAAAAAAAAGAAAAAGAAAAAGGGAGAGCTACACCCAACTAGTAAAAATTAATATTAATTGAAGATACTACTTAAAACAAAATCTTCTAGATTTTTTTGGTACCAAGTTTGATCATGGATGATCAAAGAAGTTTAAGTTGATAGGTGAAGACGTTTAGTAGTGCGTCAAACTAAACGAGAAAATGGACTAAGTACATGGTTTATATACTCATGTGAAGCTGTTTTTATTATTTTTTTCTATGTAACAAAGGTAGGAAAGAAAGATATGTGTGAATGGTTTATAGAAGAGATTCAAAAGGGATATATATTGATTTGAAGAAGAGGTGATATTGAATCGATAGAGATCAGAACAAGGGTCAGAAATTAATGGATGGGTGTTGTGTTTACGGAGAAGGAGAATAAAAGAACGAATTTGATTGTGTCAGCAAGGTGTGTATAAAGGAAACCCACATGGAGCAGAAGTCACAAACAAAATTGAACTGAATTAAAATAATGCAAATGGGTGCTGAGCTCATCTTTTGATGAACTTTCTTTAGATTTTTTTATACCAATATTTTAATGGTGGGTGTGGCTGACGTCTGAATCTCAAACTTATTTAAATACAAACTAATAATTAATAAACAAAAGCCAAATGCTTAATGATGTTTACCAAAAAATTTCCTTTTTAATCTAAATTTTGATTAGTGGGAAGTCCATTGGATGCAGCGTATGCAGTCAGATTAGTGCACATGGCAGTAAAAATTTAACTTTTAATTTCTAGTTCTTCATCTCTTTCCATTAGCTTTGAGATTGCAGGTACTAAATTAAATTTTAATTGATTTTGGAGAAAAATCAGCAACTGGGTCATCGTCTTTATCGTCAAATTTTATAAAGTTTCTTTTCAAAATCCAACTGGGTTTTGTTTTGCTTTGTTAAATTAATATACCCATCCTCTTGAGTGTTGATCAGTTGGTGGATTATCCAAAGGAAGATCAAGAACTTATGTTGGTATTTATTTTGGAAGTGGGAAGAGCAATGCTTTTGTACTTAATTAGTTTTATACTTTTAATTTAAACCCTTTTGATTTGAAAGATTCTGATTCTGATGGATACTGTTTGTATTTGTATAATTCCGCTTACCCAAATTAAATATTCATATCAAGCATTAAAAGATTTATTCTTTAATCTCATCAACGCCATTAGTTTTCACCCACACATCACATAAGCGATCGAGAAAGCTCTGTTTTCCCATTAGCTTTTCATTTTCTTTGTTTGTTTCTTTCTGTGTGTGTGTGTGTGTGTGTGTGTGTTAACTGTTTAAGAGAAGAGAGTGTGCAAGTTGACTTTACAGCGAGAATTCCAAAGCCGGACGCAAAGGGGGAGTTGGGTTGATGAAAAAACTTTTGTGGGGTCATGCTCGAACTTCGAAGAAAGAATCTTCAGCATTAGAATCACACTGAATAAAGCAGTACTTACAAGGAAAGGGGCTGAAGAGAGGTATTATTGGGAGAAGGACTTTGGTGTTTTTGTGGTTTTGGGCTGCAAAAATGGAAAAAACTTTCTGAAGAAATCATTCTTCATTTCTGCAGAGTTTCTCGTGTTCCTAGTCTTCAGACACTTCTTCTTCCTACCCATTTCAGGAACAGTGCAGGAATAATATAACTAACCTTTTGGGAATCTCTTTGAATCTTTCAAATTTGTGAGTTCAGAACTATTTATTCTTCTTTGTTGGGTTTCCTCCTCCTCCTCCTCCTCCTCCTTCTCCTCCTCCTCCTTTTTCTTCTTCTTCTTCTTCTTCTTCTTCTTCTTCTTCTTCTTCTTCTTCTGTGTTTGGGAATTTTTGGTGTGTTTGTTTGGTTGTCTCGTCTTTCTTGGTGGGAGAATCAGTGGGTGAAACTTTGGCAAATATAATTCTGAAAAGAAACTTTATTGTATTTTGATCCTACTTTCTTTTGTGCTTTTAGTGAATCATAAGCTTTTTTGACCGTGGGGTTTTCTCTGTGTATGTTAAAAGTCTTCTTCGGTGGCTAACTTTGTTCTCTGAACCTGTCCTTGTTTCATATAGAATCCACTGAATATGTTTCTTATAATATTCAACAGGTTGGTTCTTCCTAAACATGGAATGGAATTTCTTCTTCTGGGTTTGTATCTGATATTGGATCGGTTTAAGCTATATCTGAATCATCAGTGGTAAGAAGTTCTAAGCATCTTGGAGTTTTCTGGGGAGTTTTCTTTTATGGATGATGGTATGTTATCACCAGCTACAATGCTGGATGCTCCAGCTGAAACTGCCATGGATTTAGACTACATGGATGGGTTGTTTTTGGATGGTTGTTGGTTAGAAACAGCTGATGGTACTGAGTTTCTTCATACTAGCCCTTCAAGTTTTGGTGTCAACTTAGACCCTTTGATTGGATGGCCTGCTACAGACATGAATGGTGATTTTAACATGACCCAGATTTCAAGAAGTAATCAAGAAGAAGGTAGGAAAATCTCGACTGATGAGATGTCTTTGGGGAGGAAAAGAATTGATATGGGGCAAGAGGAATGCTCTGATCAATCAGAAAACAATGGTTTTGAAGGTTCTGAAATGTGTAGGAGATTGTGGATAGGACCTGGGGAACATTTGGGTTCTCCAACTTCTGTTATGGAGAGATTGATTCGAGCTGTTGGGTATATCAAAGATTTTGTAAGAGACAAAGATGTTCTTGTACAAGTATGGGTGCCTATAAATAGAGGGGGAAGAAATGTTCTCATAACAAATGATCTCCCATTCTCTCAGAATTCTAGCTGCACAAGACTCACTAAATACCGCGACGTCTCTGTAACATATGAATTCACTGCTAATGAAGATTCTAAAAAAGCTTTGGGATTGCCTGGTCGAGTTTTCTCCAGGAAGGTTCCAGAGTGGACTCCTGATGTTCGATTCTTTAGAAGCGACGAATACCCGAGAGTCAATCATGCTCACGAACATGATGTACGTGGAACTGTAGCACTTCCTATTTTTGAACAAGGTAGCAAGAACTGTTTAGGAGTCATTGAAGTTGTCATGGTTACCCAGCAGGTCAAATATGGTTCAGAACTTGAGAATGTTTGCAAAGCTCTTGAGGTTGGTCTCTTTGATATTTTATCTTCAAATTTTTGCCTTTCTTCTTTTATCCTTCTTCTTTGTTACGTTTACCTCAAGGTTTGGATTTATTAAAATTGTATATCATTAATTTTTATCATTGGACTCGTAGAAAAACAGCTTAAAATCTCATGAACTCACAAACATACAGGAAGTAATTTTTCCTTTATCAACGCTTGAATGTTTAAATAGAGAAAAAAGATGGTTGCTTATTAATAGCCTACAAGGACCTGAGTAAATTGGTTTGAGTATTCTTCTTAGAGTCTCTGAGGTCAATAGTTTAATGGTGAAAAATTCCTTTAAAACACTTCTTTTTGGTGTAATTCATGAATCAAAACTATCGATATCTGTTTATGTGAATTTGGTTTCTCAACACTGAAGATAAATCGGGGTCGAGATAAAACTTGGAAGAAGTTCGAATCACGGTGTCTTGAAGCCAGATTGTGGTCTAACATAGATATAGAACTCACTTTTGGTTCAGGGTTGACATTTTTGTAGTACTTTCTGAAGCTTAAATTCTTAGTTCACGAATCCTTTACTGATTGGAAGTGGAAATTTTTGTTTTTGAGTGCAGGCAGTCAAGCTTAGGAGCTCTGATGTTATTGGCCACCCGAATAAAAAGGTAACTGAATGAAATTCATTTGACAGAACCGAATATGCAACCTTTTTCACGCTGTTCATTTGAACATCAAATGTTTATTTGCACTAAGAACTTATTTTTTTGATCCTCTCTTTCAGCAGGTATTTAACAGGTCCAACGAAGCTGTATTACTAGAGATTCAAAACACTTTGAAAACAGCTTGTGAAACGCACGGCTTGCCTTTGGCACAAACCTGGGCATCGTGTATCCAACAAAGTAGAGGGGGTTGCCGGCACTCGGATGAGAACTACAGTTGCTGCGTATCGACGGTAGACCGAGCTTGCTTTGTAGCCGATCAGCGAATTCAGGAATTTCATGAGGCATGCTCTGAGCATCATTTGCTAAAAGGCGAAGGCATTGTTGGGATGGCATTTAAATCTAATGAGCCGTGTTTCTCAAGTGATATTACATCCTTTTGTAACACAGAATATCCTCTTTCTCACCATGCCAAGCTGTTTGGATTACATGCTGCAGTTGCAATACGCCTTCGTTGCATTTATATTAGTAAAACCGATTTCGTACTAGAGTTCTTCCTGCCTGTAAATTGTAGAGATCCTGAAGAGCAGAGAGTGCTACTCACTTCATTGTCCACAATTATACAACGATCTTGCAGGAGCCTGCGTCTTGTAACAGATAAGGAGTGTAGGGAGGAAAATATGCAACAATCTTGTAGAAGTTTACATCTTGTTACAGATGTTAAACTTGGAGAGGAAAGCCAGTTTCCATTTGGAGAGGCGGGTCTCGGTGCAAATGGAAGATCCGCTATGCAGGACATGTCTAAGGTACAAAACCATCAGTTAGAAACGAGTCATCGAACAAATTCATCTGTTCAAAACATCCAACAACATAGTGGCTTTGTCTCATTTTTCCAGGGGGGCAAACCATCGGAAGTCTTAAGTTCCTCTGGTTACCAGCATCGTGGATTTAATTACGATCTGAATGGAGTTGTCGAGGACAGTGGGGAGTGCACAACGGTAGGTAATGGTACCTTGCCTGATGTAGGTTTGGGAAAAACTGGTGAGAAAAGACGAACCAAGGTGGACAAGACTATCACCTTACAAGTTCTTCGGCAATATTTTGCGGGTAGCTTAAAAGATGCTGCAAAAAGCATTGGAGGTACTAATCTACTGTTAGTTTCAGTGCAAATTATTAGACATATTAGTCTTGAAAAACGTCCTATATATCAGTAGAGTAACTAAATATGTTTTAGCTTGAAACTAGAATCATGGTAGGCTGCATTTGGAAGTGGTGAAGATATGAGTTATTGTCATCTGCTGTTTGATAGCTGTGAACTTTTAACATTCTTTCTACCATCAAAACTTTTCATCTTTAACCCATTTTCTTCCTATTTCAGTTTGTCCTACCACATTGAAAAGGATATGTCGGCAACATGGGATTAAACGTTGGCCTTCTCGGAAAATAAAAAAGGTCGGTCACTCATTGCAGAAACTCCAGCTCGTAATTGACTCGGTGGAAGGCGCATCTGGTGCTTTTCAAATTGGATCCTTGTATTCTAATTTCCAGGAGTTGGCCTCTCCAAATCTATCAGGTTCAGGTTCAGGTCCACCTTTTGGTGCAAAGATGGGAGATTGCCTGAAAACATCAAATGAAGTTGGTATGAGCAACCTCCAACGTGCAGCATCAAAATCTCCATCCTCTTCATGTAGCCAAAGTTCGAGTTCGAGCCAATGCTTTTCTAGTCGAAGCCATCAAAATATTCCCCATTGGAACGAAGCAGGAAGTGAAGATCAAATGGGTGGAGTGAATCCTTGCGATGGAGAGCTAAAGAGGGTCAAAAGTGAAGTAGAGATACATGTATCGATTATGGAAGGATCAAACGTTCCTCGAAGATCCCAAAGCTGCAAATCTCTATGCAAACATCCAGGCGCAGAATGTGTAGTGCACACAGCAAAAGAAAGCAATGGGATGGCGGAAGCAGTCGAAGTTCAGAGAGTAAAAGTCAGCTTTGGGGAGGAGAAAATCCGTTTTCGAGTTCATAACCGGTGGAGACACGAAGAGTTACTGAATGAAATCGCAAAACGATTTAGTATCAGTGACATAAGTAAATTTGATCTCAAGTATTTAGATGATGAATCTGAATGGGTGTTATTAACAAGTGATACAGATCTGCAGGAGTGTTTTCATGTTTACAAATCATCTCGGGTCCAAACAATAAAACTATCGCTTCAGGTGTCTCGTCGCCATAAGAGAAACTTTCTTGCAAGCAGTGGCTTC
The DNA here is from genome assembly GCF_025177605.1 of Cucumis melo. Taxonomy (NCBI): domain Eukaryota; kingdom Viridiplantae; phylum Streptophyta; class Magnoliopsida; order Cucurbitales; family Cucurbitaceae; genus Cucumis; species Cucumis melo. The sequence continues at coordinate 370,371 of NC_066863.1, read as the reverse complement.
TCATGATCAACTTGCAATGACAGACATTGCAAGAAAGCTAATGGAGGAGCCACAAAGCTTCTTCATTTCCCATTTTCTAAAAGGACTCAAATTTTACAATAACAACAACAACAACAAAAAGAAAAAAAGGGTCTTTGTTTTAGATTTTTCAGGTGGAAAGTGGAAAGCCATGAATGAGTATGCAAATATGTTTTTCTGAATTTGAAGACAAGAAAGTCCAATCAACTATTGAAGGCATCTTTTTGCCTTTGTTTAAGAAGCAAGCCAAAGCTTGTGTCCTTTGGGGTTACATGTTGGCAATGTCATGACAACTACCTCGTATGTAAATTACCTTTCTTCTTCTTTTTTTTTTTTTTCTTCCATTTAGCAATTGGAAAAATAGTCTTTTTTCTTTTTCTTTTTGACTTTTGGGGTTTGTATGTAAATTTGACTTGTTGAGGGTGACATAAATGTGGCTGAGCTGGGAAAGACTTTTTTGAAGAAACAAATATTTTATATGCTCTGACGTCAACTTCTCTGTTGGCAATAAAATTATCGATAATATTTATTGCTTATTATTATTATGATTATTATTATTATTAAAAATTCAATGGAAGTGATTCATTTGAAAAATGGGATTCGGATGAGGACGTAAAGCAAGCAATAATCCAATTGATACGGTGCGATGGGTGGCAGCTAAGCTTCCGATTTTATTCTTCTCTCAAGAATCTCTCCTATCCAATTCATCCATAGTGCTATGCTACCAATATTCTCCCTATTTTATTATTAACAATTCCAAATTTTTGTCTTTCTTTTCCTTATTCTTACATCATTTTAATTTTAGGGTTCGTCGACGTCGTTCTAGATAGCAATTTACAAGAAAAAGAAAAAAATAAATAAATAATACACTTATTTTACTAATAATTAATTAATTTGACCATTTTGATGTTAGTCTTAACACTAAATTAATTATAATTATTTAGTTACGAGTACAATGTTGGTTATAGTCTCCAAAAAAGAAAAACTTCTACGTCATACTTATTTATTTTTAAGCCAGAAGTATCCTGAGAGTGCTTTCCCACAACATTTTTAATACGGAGTTGTTGGTATCTTTGGTAAGAAAATCTCAGTAGCTCCATTAATGTTTGTATCTGATTCTAATCACCAATATGTTATAAAATATTTTTGTACAGAAGGAACAAAATGGTGAGTAAATAAAATAAGTGATCATATCCCAGCTTGGGTTGTATTGTATTGTATTGTAGCTATTTAATTTGATCAGAAATATTTATTCCTTGTTCCATCAAAATAGTTTTTATCTTACTTTGACTTCAATTTTTCTAACATAACTATTGATAATTATTTCATGATGTGATTTGAGAATAGATCAAACGAGAACTTTGAATATCATGAATACTGACGCAAGCCAAAATGGTCTATTCAGTGCGGAAAACATGTTTATTTTATAATCATTCAATTCCATTGATAATTTATGTCAATACTCCCATTTTTGTGATCATATATTTATAATTGAAGCAACATTTTTGTGATCATATATTATAATTGAAGCAAACAGAATCATCAAATTCAATAGCATAGGCGAAGTGAGTAAACGTAAAAATTACTATGTACCCTATTAAAATCATTATTTGTTAATTCATAAAGGGAAAAAATAAACAAATAAACCCCACCTAACGTGAAAATAACTCAACCTACAAATAGGATAGCTAAATTCGAAATAGCCATTAAACAAAGTGCTATGTAATTGGAGCTGCGAGAATTTTGTGATCTCGAGGTCAACATCCATGGATGCTAATGGATAAAAAAAATAGCTCCATGACCAGTCTTGAGTGAACATCTGATCATCAAGAAAATTATTAACAACTCGACCAACAACCCTGTATAGCTACTTTGGATTTTCAAAAATTATAACGATATTCACTAATTAACATGATGGTCAGCGATATTAGAATTGTCTATACTGTTAATTAGAACTTAAATGTTTTTTTTCTTTGGATTGCAGGGAATATATAAATTACAAATTAAGAAAATAACTTACTCTAACTTGTATGGAAATTTCACTATACAACTTAGAAGGTACTATATATATATATGTATGTGTGTATATATATATATATATATATATTCTTTCTTCCTTTCTTTATTGGCGTTTAAGCATGTGTGCCAATGAATGAATGCGCCAAACCTTCAAAGGCCTACGGAACCCTCTTTGGCTGTTCATCTGTGATGCAAATTCAATTATAACTCTTTATGACCGAGACGAAGTAGAGGGCCGATTGTCCTGTTGCTCAACGAATACACATCTTGAAGGTGGACCGAACAAGCTCAACACTACCTGCAGCGATCCATGATGTTTTCATAAATACATGTCAAATTTGATTGGATGATTGCATTGCAGAATACAAAGAATTTGGTATAACCATCCGTCACAGTTCACCAAAGGTACAATAAGAAAATATCATAAGATCAAAGAAGGAAAAAGATCCAGAATGGTGTAAAAACTTGATTAGAAATATCAAATTTTCATGTGCAAATGTTGTCGTATAACTCATGCAAATAACCCGAACCAACTCAATCCAATCAAACCCAAAAATTTCTTGGTTGGCTGCTTGGGTTCATTACTTAACATGTTAAGTGTTTTGGTTGAAATTTTTTATAACCCAAATAACCATGTTTGGTCAAAAAGGTATTTCAACCCTTTCTGACCCAACCCACAAATACTACTATGAGACACAAGGACATTTTCCCTTTTTATCGGGAATCATTATAGTTTTTTCCCTTTTTATAAGTATGCTCCATGGTGAAAAAGACAAAACTTGCACCTAACAACCTCTTGTACAGAAGAAACATGTCTATACTTACCGGCAAGAATACGAGGCCGTGCAAAAATCCAAGAAGTACTAATGCCAAGTACACATGGAAATAATAGACCTGCAGAACATAGATTGAAGATATAAATGGACCTCGCAAATAGATTACTTAAAATTTAAATTTGGGGGTTGATGAAATTAATACCACAAAAACTTCTGTCCTAGAGAAGCAAAGTACAAGGACCCCGACTAGCTTTGTTAGTGTGATTCCACTGCAAGCATCAGTATAAAGTAAATGAAAACTGGCAAATAAATTGGATAAAGAATGATAATAACGACACAAGGTTAAATTTCCAGGATTGCATATCTAAACAGAGCTCCACTACAACACATCGCAAATGGTACCTAAGAACAGATGCTCCCATTGTACTAAGAGCCTCCTTCATCCGTTGATTTCTATCTCCGCTGCTTACCTGTAAGAGAATAAATAAATAAGAAAACGCATGACTAGTGAGAGCAGTGTATAATCAATTCTGATTGAGAAAAGTTCCCAAAATTATAGGCCGTCCTTTGTGGCAACGGTATGATAATTATGCCTCTAGTCACTAGTTTAGCCAAAGATGTTAAGCGTTGACAGGCAGTCTGTTAATTGAAACGCCCATTCTGATTAATCATGCGACATTGTATAATCCGACTAATTTCTGTATGATATTAATTGTTAAGTTGTGGATTTTATTACATAAAGTAAACCCCCTATGAAAAGATTATGACTACGGTTGACTTTTAAGTGGAGTGCATTAGTGAAAAATGAAATCATGTACTGACCGAGAAAGCATGTGTCAAATGCACACAAAATTCAACAGCAATTCCCACAGACATGACAAGATTGACGACAGAGATTGCGTTCAATTGGATATTCAAAATTGCCATCACGCCCTGCGAAGTATTATCTTGTCAGCAAAGGGTAAGATTTATATAAACATCTGATAGATATTAAAATAATTAAACTAACTTCTAATATAGCATTCCGGAGATAATTAGGTATAAAGAAAATACCATAAGATCCACAATAATCATTGCCAACACCAACAAGATGATAGCCGAGGTCCATAAGCTACAACAAAGAAATCAAGCACGAGGAAGCTTAGTTAGCACATTTGAAGAAGAGAAAAATATCTGTCTACTTGAATGCCAGTAACACCATCACTAACCTGCATGTAATGATCAGGCATACAATAAAAACCGCACCTGGAAAGCAGTAAAAGAATATAAAATCAATGCTTTTCAACTTTTCAGTATCACCAAGAAATCTTTTATAACTATATTGGGGATGATAATTTTCCTTAAAAGGTCTTCAAATAAAAATAAGTGAAAGAAAAATAAGCACAAAGCATTTGATATCATCATCGCGGAGGACAAATTTGTATTACAGGAAGTGCAAGGTAGCCTTCTACACTATTTATTAAACAACGCACGCACAAATGTCCTTATTTACTGACCAATAGCAATGGCAAGGTTGATCAACGCTGTCCTCCATATATTGAGGTATTGCTCAAAAAACATGTAAAATACAGAGTAGGGAAAGATCTCTATCTGCAAATGACAAGGAGGATAAGTTCAAGATTAAGCTAATGCAACAGAAGCAAGTAGTTCAAAGAAAGAATTAAGGTGAAATAATGTTCAAAAGCAGTTCGTCACTGAACTCAATCAAATGTTGAAACCAAGTGAAAAGCAAAATTATTAGTTCAAAATAACATGATAAGAAAGAGAATCAAACTAAAATTGTAGTTGAAAATTTTACCTTCAAAGAATCAGAAAGCCTCGAACTCAATTCTTGAGCAGCCCTCATCGAATTAATATAGTCAACCTGATAATTTTTTTATATTTAAAAAAGAAAAAAATTAAAAAAAAAAAAAAAAGAATTATATTCTTTAGATACAACTATCTAAATCACAATTAGAAACTGACCACACCACACCTGCTTATTCAGGGGCGTATGGTATGTTCTGAAAGAAGATGCTTGAATAACACCGTTTTCATAGTCTAGTGAATAAAAAATAAAAATGCAAGCGTTAGTTTAAGGTAGTAAGAAATATTCCACTCTCAGCATATTATTATCCAATAATGCAATAGAAGGAATTCAATGCTGAAAACCTTTCAGATCAACACTGCTAGTGTATGCCCCATGACCTCCTTTAGCACAATCAGCAGAAGGCAGAGCACTAAGAAACCATGGCAATTTCTCCTTAAATTGGGCAGTAGATGGCCTACCACCGTGTAGATCCGAGTGAAGAAAGCACTGCATAATTCCTAAGCATTAATATTTACAAATTTTAGGATGAAATTAGCACCCATGACTCGGGATTGGCTGCTAATTTAGCAAAACACTGAAAAGCAACCCAGCAGAAGTTAATTTGTTATCTGTAATCCAACTTAAAGGGAGTTGTTACCGTTGTACAATCTTTGCATACTCCGTTCAGACCACAAGAATCACCACCACCGCTTGAAGTACAGCAAGGGGGCTGAAAAAGACTAAATTCAGTAAATTTAAGGAGATAACATACAGGGCACAGAACTACCAACAATTCTCAAATATTTCAAAAAATAATGGACCAACTGTTATCACCTCACCAATATATCTTATAATTGGTAAACTATAAAACAACCACATAGTTACAAGTAAAACGAACTTCAAAGGGTAAAATCATTGCATCAGAAAGAAGTGAAGTATAGATAAAACCAAATATAGAAAACAAAACCAACTGTGGAATGAACAATAGTCTGCAGCTATGTCATGATGTTAATTCACAAGAAAATTTTCAAAGGAACTACATGACCTGATCATCAGGAGGGCAATAACTCCCATTTGTGAACTTCCGACAGCATCCAAATGCTTCGGGAGATATCCACACAAGATAATCATCAAGCCATGAAGCAGCTGGTTTGGCAATGAAACTCGACTCTGGTATTAGTGAAGCTTTTGCAATCTACAGGAAAGAGGAAAAAATAAAGACCAAAAAATCCTTCGTTTGAAAAAATAATGTAACATGAGCAACAAGAAAGATTTGGAGCACATCAAGAATATTGGAAAAGACGTGCATTTTCCTGTGAAAATGAAACGGCGATAGACATACCTCATTTAAAAGAGAGTCTGAGTCACATTGACTGATGGAGCATAATTGGTTTGTCTGTCTTGATTCTGAGCTGAGCATAGTAAGAGGATATCAGGATGGTAACAAGAAGGAGGGAGAGAGATAGAGAGAGAGAGAGAGAGAGTATATGAAAACAATCCATCCTCGTTATTACCACTTTTGTATTACAAAGGCTTGTACTATGACAGTTACCATGTTGTAGAGAATCCATATAAAATATAGATTACAGTTCATCACAAAATGGTAAAGGACTATATCGTGAAAATAAGTTGGCACGGTATTTTTATTTAGAGTTGAAAGGAAAACCATACTTTTGAGACATGAAGGGAAAAGAATACCTTCAGTAACTGACAAATTAAAAAATAATTCCACTAACGTTTATTTGCCTAGCATGTAACAAAATAAAATGAATAAACTTGAAGATATAAGTTTCTTCATAAAGTTCTACGCCTGGTAAATTTTAAATTCCTGAGACAAAATATAATGTGACAGCCAAAGATAGCAAATGAGGGTAAGCGTAGGAACAATATGCCAACAAAAAATGGTAAAAGGCCCCATATTCTTTCAGCACTTCAACTTCTAAAAATTGCAGAATCTATATTATAAAGTGCAACATAGGGAGCCATAAAGTCCATAAAATATGAATGTAAACAAGAATAATACTTGGTCCCGACCAACACTAAATGTTATAAACTAACTACAAGATAGAGTGCAGAACCTAAACCATTAAACACCATGGAGAGCCTTATAAATCCGTCAAACATGAATTTGTACAAGAAAAATATTTGGTCCCAATCAGTTAAAAGTATTATAAACTAACCACAAGCTAGAGCACGTAATTCTTGTATAGTTTTACCTGTAATTGTAATTCTTTACAACGAAATATACCGGTGGACCTATTCTGAGATGTTCTGAGATGTTATTGAAGTACCCCTGCATAAAAAGTAGAAACAGCTTTTACATGCCAGGCAAAAAAATCAAGAAATAAGTGGTTTTAGGATGTAACTATAAGACAGAAAGGCATCCCTTCAAAATATATAATAAAATGAATAAAAATAAAAAACCTGAAGATAAGAATCTTTGGGTAGCACAATCTTTTGTTCCAAACCAGCTTCAATTCTGGTGCATAAAGCCTGTGAATTTGGAATAAAGGAAAATTAACATCCCGTATAAACAAGCATGGTCAGGGAACCTAATAGCTAGACAACAGATCGAGAACTCACTATGCTTGCCAATGTGAACCCAACAAAGATGGATATGACGACTATTTTGACCATCCAGATGCTAAGTGCTGGTGCATGGATCTCCTGGATGGACAAAAAAGGGAGCGTGAAATAGAAAACAGAACAATAATGAAATGTCAAATATTATGCAAAAGTTGACATTAGGAAAATATAAATACTTCAAATTAACTGACAGTGTAAGAGGATGACGCCAATGAGAAGTTTGAACATTTACATCAACTTTCGTGAATTATATCAAAAGAACTTTTATATTAGAACAAATGAGCCAAAAACAGAACTTTTAAATCAAGAACAAAAGAAATGGCATTGTCTAGATTCAAAGCAGAAATCAAGCTCCTGAAAAGAGAAATCAACTTTTATTTATTTATTTATTTTCCTTCTAAATATCGCACAGTTCTCTTGGACACAAGTAGAATTCCTCCGATGAAAAGTTTAGTAAGTTAATATAAAATACCAGTGGATTGAGCTTCAGAAAGAAAAGAAAAAAGAATTTGTATTACAATTAGAAAGTTACCTTCATGTATCGAGCTAACAAGCCAGGACTCCTCTGAGTGATACCTAAACAATATTCAACAAGACAAGGTATCACCACAGTGAATTGCACCAATAAATCAGAACAAACGTATTTAAAAAGAAAGTAGATCAAGATATAAGAAGTGTGAAAATACTACCTTTATCACTGCCAGCATATCTTGAGCTCTTAATACAAGGAAAGCAGTCAACTCTCTTATCCTCCGTTCTTAGAAAATCAAATACTATTAGAGCAACAAAAGCTGTAACTTGGAGCAGGAAGTCCAGAAGAACGGCTAACGCTGTATAAGAAAATGAAAATGGTGATTGGAGAACTATGCCTGTCTCAATTAAGACATGTATATCTCAAGCATCCTTGACGGCTTTCCAATGGATAAATACTCAAACCTGCAAACATGGAAAAAACACGACATGCTGGCATAGGAATGAAACTTCCAACTGCAAATGCAAGAACCTCAGATAAACTTGCTAGTGTTATGGATGGTCCAACTTCTACAAGTGCATTACTAATTCGTCCTTCCAAAGGCAATTCTACTGACTGCCGTTTAACAGCATGTACCAATATACACATATTATCCACCCCAACCTGATATTTAGATGAGAAAATTTATTAGAAATGAAACATAAAAAGGACTTCACATAAGAGTGTATCAATAGTTATGGTTTTGACAATAGATCCAAGATATGATCAAGATTTATGAAGACATTAGCCAATCAGTATTCAGTGGATATACATTTTAAGAACGATATATATTATATAAGGCAATAATAGGTTATCGTGCTTAACAAGACAGATTCAGCTTGTTCACTTCAAACATAATTGTGATAAAATGCATAGAAATTTTGGGTATATAGTGCTGTCACTGTAAGACATATTCTCTTCCCAAAATTTCAAATTTCGAAATACTTGCCAATAGCATGTGAAGAAGTTGACAAGTAACATGACAATCTCATTCTTCAGCCAAACCAAAATATTCTAAGGTTCAAAGTTTGAACAAAGTTCTAGGTTATACAAATAACAACCCAGTCCCTATATGAGTACCTAAACAGAAGAACAAGTACGAAGCAACAAAAGGTGTAATCCTAGAAAATATGGCAGATAGTATTGGCCCAGTTCCACTGGGCATAAAAAAGACACAGAAGTTCATCAGATTTGCACAATATGTTGAACTGATATGATCATCTGTGCACAAAGTCCAACAAAACATAATCAGGAGTGCAAGGACGAGAAAAGACAGAACTTACTGCCAGAACAAGGAAAGGAATGACTTCCATAATGATTAGAGTAGATTTAACACCAATAGCACTGAAAAAACCTACTGATGCAAGAACAGACAACATGACAAGTACAACTCCAGAGAGACCAAGTAACACCTGTTCATAGAAGAGAAACATAAGTTACTAATGCAGAAATTCCAACGCTTGGGAGGAAACATTGGTGAGTTAGAAAATAATCCGACCAAAGAGGAAAAGAAAATAAAGGATGAATGGCCAAAGTAGAATTAAATGAAGTTACAAGAGCGCCCATTGCATACCTTTGATGAAACGTAAAAAGTAGATAAATGTGGTCTATCACCCAAAGTTAGAGATATGTAAGCAAACATCACAAGATAGCTTATCTGCAGATAAATTACGTAAACAGGGTGAATTGACAATTAGAAGGAAAATTGGCATGACGGGAAGCTACCTCTACACTAAATAAAATAAAATAAAATAAAAAGTATAATGCAAGTATCTGGAGAAAATTAAATAAATAAATAAGGTCAGAAAATGAAAATTTAACCGAACTACATTATCTCTAGAAAAGAACTAACCAAGATCGTGATGACATCGGCAGTACTTTCTCTTTTTAGTTCTTCTTCAATGGAGCTTTCCGAAGAAAAAGAAAGCGTCAAATTTTGAGATTGCACCATTGTCAATAACTCAGCCTATCACAAAAGTAGATTAATATTGAGAAATTCCATACAATCCTGAGAAGGACAGACTCCATAACGTTATATCAAATTATAAACAAATGAAGGAAGACATAGCATCCAAATAACTGGATCCCCAGAGTTATAGAGCCTAGGATTAAGAGGAACGAGGTTAGTAAGAAAAGTAGGGAAGTTGAAAGCAAACGTTTGGAGGTACAATAGATTGAGATTCATTGGGCTTGTGATTGTAAATGGTTCTTGTTCTCTGGGAGGAGAAACTTGTGAGAATTAATTTTTTATTTTCTTATTATTATTAGAAAAGTAATAATTTTTCATTAATAAAAATATGGAAATTGGACAAATTTTGTTTAATCTATTACTTTAAAATTATAACTACATCACATATTTTCATTTTTAATACCCATAATCTTATAGTATTATTTGTTTAAATTACTTGAAGTATGAGTAAACCTTTAAAAAATATATAATTGGTAATTTTTTAATAAAATTATTTCATGATGATTGAATAGGGAGGAACTAAATGCCAATGATTACAAACTTCGGTCATCCCAAACTCAGCTTGAGATTAAAAAGCTAAGGATGATCAAACCCACAGCCCAAAACTCAACTCCGAACACCACCTTAAGAATGAAGAAAAAAGAAGATTGTTTTTTAGATAAAGCTACAGCAAAATTTCAAATTTAGGCAATTTTTCACATATGGAAGTCACTAAAAATGAAAAGAGCACATTTTCACATATGTCACAATGAAAGAAAAGTATAATAAGGTAGCACAATTTAAAGAACGTAAAAGCCACAGCCAACCTTAGCCAACTGAATGAAAGCTTTCTCCCAAGCCACAGCTGGCCCAGATTCATTCCCTTCTTTATTAATAGCATTGTTTACTGGATAAGTTATTAAGAATGCAGAAGCCTGTCTTGAAAAACTAATGGTCAGATGGGAGATTAACTGGTTCAATTTTAGATTACCAACTAACAACCATAGTAAATTACTTCTGAATAATTGTTCCCGGAGTATCCCCCTAATGCGGTGCTTGGATCAAGTGGAGCTTCAAATGCACTCCTGCAACTGTCTGCAGAGGAATAGTGCTGAAATAAAAAATAATAATAATAAATAAATAAAAACAAATACAAGAAAGTAAAAGATTGTCATATGAGCAAATGGGAGAAGACAATACAAAAGATATTCATTCTACTTTTTAAGGAAACAAATCATTCTACTCTAATAAGTCACAAGAACTATACTTCGAAAATCAAGTACCTTTTTTTTTCTTTTTTGAAGGAAACAAACCATTTAAATGCCTCGTGCATTTTAATTCTCTACTGTCTAACAATCAAAACCAGATCAGAAAACCAAACAATATATAATACCTGAAAACAATATTCAAGATGGTCGACTCCTCCATAGTTATCAACATTTTCTGGATTCATTTGGAAATACTGTCAAATAGAGTGGATACTTCAGTAATAAATAGTAAAATTATGCTCTATAACCTAAAACCACAAGATTGATGATCTAGAAAAAAATAAGAAATTTTTCAATTGAAATATTTCAGTGGACGTTTGTTTGTTTTTATAAGATTAGATCAAAAGAGCAATCCAGAATATCCACCTGCAGCACACTCTGGGTGGCACATTCCTGATCCAGTGGCTTCAAACAAATGTCACTTAGAGATATGCTTGTGCCAGAATAATTAGCTCGAATACCATCTATCTGTAAAAGTTGACAAGTGGAGAAGAAATTCTGAGAATGACATCATCATATGTAAATATTACATTTAAACTACGGGAAGAAATATCCTAAGTAATACAGTCTAATCCCATAACAAAGAAACCAATCTTGAAGTGTTATTCTAGTCACAAAAATACCTTCTTTTGTATGTCAAACAATAACTTAATATTGTTATCGTTCAAAATACTTGGCGGCTTTCCATGCACGGAATCTGGAACTGTGGCTATTATAATCTATAAAAGAAATATGGCATTAGAAGTAGACCGAAGTCAATATCAGACGATAATCATTCTGCAGCCCAACTTCACAACAGATATGATAATCCATTAATTAAAACGATTTTAATAGTTTGCAGAATTATTAAACAATAGTCTCCACCTGTTCAATCCTATAAAAAGGGGCTAGATGTGAATCAAAAAATTCCTTCTCTTGGGATGCTTTGCTTCCTGGTCCTACCCATAGCTGAAAAAAAATGTAGAAATCATCAAGAGGCCAACAACTGACATTGGGCTACAAGTATAATAATTAGTACAAAGAAGGATTGCAAACAACATGAAGCCAAGCACGATAACCCATTCTACTGTAAAAGGCAACTAAAACTTTCTTCACTGAATTATATAATAAAAGATTGTTGTAGCTTCGGAAAAGTTACCTAGAATCTGACTTGAATCAGGTCCATCATAAGAGGTTAACAGAAAGGGGTACCCAGTATTAGCAGCCAACTCAAGCATAACAAGGAAGACTAACAACAATCAAATGAATAGTAATAAAGAGATGAAGATATTCCGCCACTAAACTCTCCATATCACGAGTGACCTCTGTTGCCCTCATGCAGCTAAGCAACACTGGTTGCTGATTAGCAAGACGACACTGATTCACACATTTCTAAACACAACCAAGTAAATTACTATGGTCCACATGTTGCATCTTTTTGACCAAAATTGTCACACAATTTGCTTATCAGAATCACATCTACCCATCAATGAATAAATAAACGTATACATATATATACTACATGCATGAATTCAAAGAAAAAGAAAAAAATGGATGGTCCTAAAAAGAAAGAGGAAACTGAATACACACATGCATGCAAATGCGTCAGGATGATGAGAGAGAGAGTGAGATCCTCAAGAAAAGAATGGATTAATTTTTTTTTTAAAAAAAAAGCAGCACTTCAACTGATTGAAACAGGACTTTTCCTTGTCAATCATTTGAAGCTCGTATGAACCATATTATACCTTATCAGGCCTTGTCTCCACCTTGAAACGAAGGAGACCTAAACACAGAAGTAGAACAATGGCTAGTGATGAAATCAACACCAATGTTGGATTTCTGGCCACCCATGTTCCATATTTCCTGAGAAGGCACGTGAATAAAAAAAAGTCATAAATATGTTTTTTACATCTGTACTAGTAAAGCAGCAACGTTTAGTACCTGTAAAAATTGGACATGTATCCCTGAACAACTGAAAGCTGAATCCTACTTCTGATTTGAGGAGCATCTTCAAGCATCTGAGTATATGAATAATGGACAGACAAACAAATAAGGAAAGCCTTCAGTCAACCAAATAGCAAAATTATTGTTAATTTACAGCTAAAATATCTGGTAGAAATTTCTTATAGGCCAATCAATCAACAAAATTCACAAGATTGATAGAAATGTGAAGCATAATAACATTACCTTATTAGCGACATATTACCAACATGAAGAGCAGGAGGGTTAATGGCAAACTAAACTAAGATGATTCACTAAGTTAACTGAAGATGTCGTTACAGAAATATCTACTTTGAACTACGAACCTGCATTGGCAAACTTTCATCCTTTTGCCGAGTAGCAGAATGGAGACTGCCCCCATCCATGATATTTGGCATTGTTTTAGTTCCTGAAGAAAGGCTCTTTTGGGATTTGCGATAAAACAAACTCCATCCAAGAAAAGCAGAGGCAATTATAAAGTATAGGATACACAGAGTGAAGTCAACACATTTGACCTGTAGCAGTTAGAAAAATAAATCTTTAAATAAAATATGCAAAACTAACACACATAAAAAACAAGATGGCCAATTTGTGAGGTGTTTTCTCACCTTGAGAGACCCAATTCTCACTGAACAAGATTTTTTTCTATGGAAAACGGGGGTAGCAGTGGTACTGCAGACTGGTGCTGAAGGACAATCACCACAGGAACATCCCAGTGAAGTATCTCCACAAGAATAAGCAGATGCATTCATATGCTTCATTCCGGATGACACAGACACCGTAGATGGAAATCCAATGGCATATGGTGAACCAGGCAAGCCAGGGCCAGCTTGTTTACCGATAAAAGCAAACCACTCTGCCCGCAATCATACCAATGTCCAAATTTTAGAAGGAAAAGAGAACACAATAAAACGAGCCTTCATATGTATATTAAGAGCAATCCATTCCAAAAGAGAAAAAACACTACAGGCAAAGGTTTAGAAAGCAAGCGTCTTTTCTTCTTCCCCTTCAATACTTTGATTCCTCCACTCCAGAGAAAACCATTACAAAATACTTTCTACCTTTTTTAAAAATTAAATTTCCCGATTTGAGTACTTAAAAAATGTGATTTAACTCCACAGCATCAGCTTATCATGGTATAAGTTTGTCCAACAACCAAATAATGAATGAGTGTGCACATACATGCATGAGAGGAAGAGAGGGTGTTAACCTTTAAAATTTTTAGCATCAGCACCAATAAATTGCATGGCTCGAGTGTTCATTGTACCAAATTTTACATCCTTGCAGGACTCATATAGCCCTTCACCAAAAGCATCAGCTACATAATAATCAATGGCATCAACTGTAAGGCTGTTATTAACCTAAAAACAGAGACAAGCCATTAAGATTCAATGTGGTCCTCTAACTGCTCTAGCATTCAGCTAAAATAAGGGGAGAAATCATAAAGCGGTCAGCATAGCAAAAGAGCATGCAGAGAAAATAAATGGAAATTCAGAGCAAATGCAACAAAAATGCACAGTGATTCCAGATACGCACATTTATTTGAGCTGTAATTTTTGCAGCAAAATTGGAATTTACTTCCAAAGAAACTCTAATCTCAAGAAAGAACAATCAGCTTACAATTTATTGACAGAGACTGCTAGGAAGAAAGGAAAAGGACTGGAACTTGCTTGCATACAAGCTCAAATCTTTAGTAGAAAGGTCATACGACAATTTGCTGAAAACTAAACTGGAATATTGAAATGACAGTACAATAAAGAGAACAAATGTCACTTATCATCATTTATATTAAAACAAAGTGAACTACATCATAACCTTGTTTTTCCTAACATCTACGTGCAATTACTTGGTAAGTAAGTGCTTTAATGAGCTCCTACACATGTTAAGAATAAAAGAGAGACATTCCATTGGAAGAGCAACTAATATATGCCTCTCTACAAGGTTGATCATTGGTCAGAAGTGATGGAAACAAAGTACACAAACACATGAATTCCTTAACAAATACTACTTAATATTGAATTGCATAATTATGCAAGTGTTATAAGAAGAGAGTGTTCTAACCTTTAAAACAGAAGTTACATTTATGAATAAGCTCTGATTTGGGGAACAGGTAAGCTCACAGAACAGGTTCAAAAAGTTCCTTAAGCATGCTGGACAACCTACAAGAAATGGAATAGCCTGCGCAAAATACATAAGTCATATTATGGGCCAAATATTTGAAGTACTTTCATCAAAAGAAGAATGAGAAATCAGAAATTTTAACGTTCCTTTAACATTACAAAATGCAATGCATTGCACATTCAATGTTAAACAAATAATGAGCACAGTATTAACAAAAATCAAAAGATTAATACTTCAGTGCAGGAGAAATAATACCCAGACAAAGGCTGTAATATGCATAGTTGACATTCAAGAATACAGGGTCATGCAATTTAGTAGAAGCAATATACATTGATTTTATAAGAAAATTTCTCATAAAAAATATCATGATGCATTTTTCGACCTCCTATCAGTGTGCAATAAATAACTCTGAAACTATGTAACGCAGTTTAGGTAACACGAGTCAGTTAGAGATCTCACTTGCATAACTTGTGATCGTAGGGTGTCGAATTGTTGTTCTGTGCAACAAACATTGCCAGTAATAGTTGGACATAGACTTTGGATCTTTGATGATAGGAGATTATCTGGCTGGGAACACAATAGTTTGTGATCATAAAGAAAAAAACGAGCGAGCAAAACCAAACAGTAAGATTTGATGGAAACAGAAAGGCTAAACAGCTAATTCTGCATATTTTATTTTAAAATCACCAATATTAATTACGTGTGAGTAGTCCAACAACAGGAAATCAAAAGTGTACCTGCACAGATGGGGCACCAGTAGGACAGTTCAGCGCTTTACCATCAGGTCGCTTTGCACAGATGCCATACATTACACAATATCCTTCGGAGTGTTTTTCCCTTTAAAGGCAGAAAAAGTATGCATTATTTGCAAGTTCAAGCGAAAAATAAAGCAAAAATTTCTCTTAAAAAGTTAATGATTAAAAAAAAGTAATAATGCACAGATTCAAGCTACCTTACTCACAGCAATAAATGATTCACAATATAGGAAATTAGACGTGTAATCTGAGAAATAACTATTCTAATGAAATGTAGAATGGTCAACCAAAATGGACTGCATACCCAGATGTCCCATTCGTAGATAACTGCAACCGTGTATTAGACATCTCTGCATACACCAGGACAAAACATAGAACCTGCACATATCTCCACTTTTAGTAAGAAATCAAGGTCAGTGATCGTTCCTATAAATTACACGATGAAGCGAAGTTCTAAAACAGATGCCGAATACCATAAGAAAAACATTAGCTAGTGGTAGGTACGCACAACGCTACACAATTTACACTTTTATTTCATTGGAGGCCACAGATGATTGCAGATGAAAGTTATTCGCGAGTCTGGGAATTAACTTTTAGACCAATCAAGATGCTCATTCGGTTAAACATTTTCGGATACGTGATCAACCTCAGAGTCCTGTATAGCAGAGCCGCACTATTTAACCTGTTCCCTAACTGTTTTCGATATAAAATTCATTTCCAAGCTCCTCCAAACTCCTCATATTCTTTTGCCGAATACGGAAAGCAAAATCAAAATTCAGAAAGCGAAAGAGAAACTAGGAACACGAACAGTACTAAACAGCAGATATTGAGGACTGGAAATGCTCATTTTGCAACATTCATTCAGCAAACAATCACAGAAACACGGTACGAAGGAGACAAAACTACAGAGAAGAGCTCACAAACTCGCAGTGCACAGAGAACATAGAAAGGGAAGAAAACAAAAGAGAGAACAAAAAAACGTAACAGCAACAAAATTCATGCCTGGAGGAGATAAATGGAGAGGATAAACCCTAAACGGAGCCTCATTGTAGAGGAGAAGAGTAGAAGATGAGTCGTGGTGTAGGAAGAAGAGCAAAACCGCCAGAGAAGGAAAGCGGGCCACAGAAGTTGTGTGAGAGTCAACAGAGACGTATTTATAGTTACTGAGTTGAGAGAAGGATATGTGCAGCTCCAAGTGTTGGCGCTGGCAGCAGCTACGCGGGTGGGGCAAATAAAATCGGCGTAGGGAATGAAATAATGTGGTTATTTACGTAAATGCCACTGCTTTCGGTTTGATTGTCAAGCGGGCCCGCATGACAATGATTTCTGTGTTCTATAATTTGGAGCCAATCCTAGGGTATTTCAGTAAATGCGCTTTATAACTTAAACGGCCACCTTCACCACGCAAAACGACAGAACCCAACCTTCAAATGTGTTTTTTTTTCCTCTCTTTATCACCTCCTATTTTTTCAGTACACAACGTAGATCAATCCAAGGATTAAAGGATTTTAAATAAATTTTCATAAAGAGAAGAGAAGAAAGTTTAATGATAAATTATGGAGAATCCAACCGTTGGCTCGATCGTTTCTTTTTCTATATTTATGTATTCTATAACCACAGTTTCTCATAAGCTTGTTTGGAGAAGATCAACAACTTCAACCTCTCAAACTAAGAATCGAATGGTAAATTTGTTTGTCTCTATATTTATAATTAATATATATTTCTTATTCAGGCGTCGAAGAAAATGAGGAGAAAGAGGTTGAGAACAAAAAGAAAAAATGAAGGAAAGAAAGCGTTTAAAATAAATAATTATGAAAAAAATAGTTATACGTCATCTTAAAAAAACTATATTCAAATGTATAAAGATCAGTAAAGTTTCTTATCTCATTTAAATATTAATATCAATAAACATCGTGTTACATTTTTCTTAGTCGTCAAATAAATTCAGTGATCATTTTCAAAACTTCAGGGATTAAAAATGTATATTTTGGAGCATAATGAATCAACTTAGACACAAACTTCAAGTATTAAGAATCACATAAAGTTGATAATCTTTTCTCAACGGTTTAGATTTGGACCAAAGTATGTTCTTTTGTTGAAGAGGTTCGCTCTCTTACTTCCTCTGTGAATATTACCTTTGACTTTAGTACAATTTTCGAAAGATAATAACAAAGTTAATCAATGTATTATAGTAGCTTTGGCTTCTTCCTCAACCGTTTCTACGGAAAGACGTGTTTCTAGTCTGGGGTTCTAGTTTCCAATTAAAGAGAGTTCAAGTTTTTTTTTTCTTTGTTTTTCATGTTTGATCTTACTGAATTACTTGCTTAAAAAAGTATATTTTACCCAAATATTAAGTAGGTCCATTGTCCTTTTTCTATTAGTTTTAGTTCAAAAAATAATAAACTTATTTCGATCGCTATCAGAATAAAATCTAAAATTTTATTATATTTTGTAAAAAATTTATTTTGCTACGTGACATATATAAAAATTATCTTTCAAAATTTTAGTTTTATAAATAATTGTTTTTCTTTCGATTATAATTTTATTTCCAGTAAAATTGAATGTTTTGAAATTTTATATATGGACGTATTATCTAATTAAACTTTAACTCAACTAACTAATTGAAATAGTTGAGAAGTATGGTTGAAATCAACATCTTGAACATAATATAATAAATGAATGAATACTAATTTATTGTTCAAACTCCAAACCTAAAACATCTCCATCATTAATAAACAATAATCAATACCTATTTGCTTTCCATCTTAAAATGTTAATAAATTTTAAATAATTAAACAAATTATAATTAAAAAAATTTGTAAACAATTACCAAACGAACAAAATATTTATTACTGTTTATTTTTATTACCGTTAAAAAATCCCTACTAATAATAATAATAATAACAACAACAACAACAAAACCTCATAATTAATTCGGTTGGTGTATTACACCAACTAAATTAAATTGTAATATTTCTACCCAATTACTTTTTCTAACCAATATTAGTTTAATTTTTTCTCCTCTATATTTTTTAAATTCACGTTGTAATTTATTTTCTACGAACAACAAATTTGCACTAATATTCTATAGTACAAGTGATTAATGGTTTTTTATTTTCGACTAATATTTTAACATGGTTGAATTATACTTTATTATGGCATATTAAAAGTGTTTTTGCTAATTACTTTTCTTAATTTAAAGTAAAAAGATAAGAGAGTTCATAAATGTATTCTAAAAAACAACTATTTGAATTTGTGTATGTCAGTGTCATAAAACCCTTTCAAAGAAGTATTAATTAGCGAAACCATATGTACATATAAAATGGTAAAACCATATAAAGTCGTAATTAAAAACTTTAAATGTCCTAACATATCGGCTAAATAAATGACAAATAATACATTTTCTGTATAAAGAAAATTGGTATTTGTCAAGAAAAATAATGAAATTAGAAATTGGATGTGTAAGTTTTGAGATTTAAACTTCAAAAATGTTGAGTTTGTGTTAAATGAGTGCAAAGATTTGGTGGTGTGTATTGGTAAGATAATATTGACGTTGGGGGGTTTAATGTGAAGATATATATATGAAAAAGAGTGTGAGAGATGTAAAACGTAGTATAATGGTAGAGAATGGGAAATTCCAAAACCCCAACCACCGCACTTATAATCAAAGCCCAAGCCTACACGCAATAAACTTCCTCAAAATTCGATCTCATTCGACTTTATACTAAACTACCAAACAAAACCCACTAAGCTAGGATTGTGCTCCATTCAAATTTGGCATTTTTTGTTCTTTTCATACACATAATTAATGATCCACACAAATATTCAACGAATCAATTTTAATCTTCTATTCTATTTAAATCAAACAATACCATCATTTTTAACATTGCATTGGAATGATCTATGTCTAACTTAATTTTACTACAATGGTTACGATCTATTGCGATCTTCGTTTTTCTCACGCATTGTCGTGCTTTTGCTATGAATATTGTGATGGAGTGGAGAGAAAAAGTCACTAGATATGGAATGCAAAATCAAATACTCGTTTGGGTTTAATGGGCTATGATAACATATTTGATAGAATAGATTTGTAAAACCAATTGATCACTACTAGAGAAATAACTCATCTATCTTATAAAGAGTGTGAGTTATTTTGGTTTTTTTTTTTCAACTTGAGATTCTCAACATCTTAAAATATAATAGTTTAAAATAATATCGAAAAAATAGAAAGAAATTTCGACGTTGAAACTATATATTGGAGGAAATAAGAAAAGTCGTGAAAAATTTATAGTACTATCGTAATACCATATGCTTTTTATATGTTCACACAATAAATTTGTTTTCATAAATATTTATAAACTCCACGTTTTATAATGTTAGTGGATCTCATTTTGTTTTTAAAAATGCATTAGTTAGGGATGAGTATGATAAACCGAAAAATCGGGTCGACCAATAAAAATAGATTGAATAGAAGACGGTTAATGAGAGATAAGGAAAGTTCAACCGTGTCTTATCCAAACAGAGAACAATTGTTAAAAATTTCAAAGGTTTAAGTCGATCTAAACCAATCAATCAATCAGTCAGTTATTCTTCTTTGTGGTTGGGATCTATTTAAACATTTACTAACCGACTATAGTCGATTTGGTGTAGGTTTTGTTCGAAAACCAACTCTAACCAATTGATACTTATTCTAAAGTTATTACGTCACACAATAAATTGTATGAAAGATTTTCGATATTAGTGTAGTATAAAATAATATTTATTTAGGAAAAGTTGGTAGAAGGAGAAAAGGGGAGTTGATTGGAGGGTAGGAAAAGAATGTAATCGAGAAGTTTAGAGAATGGAGAAGGTGGGAGTAATAATGATAGTGGATGGAATTAGAATTGAAAAGAAAAAGTGGGTCCAAATGGAGATTGCGAGAAAAGGGCATTGGCATTGGCATTGGCATTGGCGTTTGCCAAACACCACAGGACACGACACGACACGCAGCATTTTGGGGCGATGAGATGTGAATGGCGAATTTAACAAAAGCCTTTGAGTTCCTTTGGGGCCATGGGGGTGAGCCATTCATCTTCATCATTACTACTCATTTGACGCCATCATCGCCATCGGCGCCACGCCTCGATCATACACAATCCCAATATATTCCACTTCTTTTTTTTTCTTTTTTTCTTTTTTCTTTTTTCTTCTCCCCATTTTATAATCAAATTCCATCTCACCCACATGTCCCCTATACCCTATTATATATGTGTGTGTACGGACAAAATCACATCAGAATTATGAACATATGTTGTTAGGATTAAAAAATTATTCCATTTAAATTTTATAATTAATTATAAGGAAAGAAAGAGAAGAGTGAATCACAATCCCACATGCCCATGTCAAAGCGTCGTGGTCTAACATTGGCAGTCGGAGTTATGTACTACACTTTTTCCGTTTATGTATAATGTAGTCCTTTAATTATTGGATTAGGAAAGGTCAATATAGTTGAGTATTTGAGAAAGGGAGTAATAAAGTGGGGGTAGTAGTTAGTACCTAGGGGGATTTGACTTGGGATTGGTGCATATATTTAATCCAAATCCAACCACCTTATTCTATGTTCACATAATTGTTACTACTTAAATTATATGTTTTTAATAAATTCTCTAATAAATAAAAATAATATATAGCCCAATTCCTATATTTACGGGACCATTCGTTTTTACTAGTTCTATTCTTTTTTTTTTTTAGTTTTGAAAACTTAGTTTCATTTTCAAAATTTTAAATAAACAATTCAAACGAATAATCTTAAAAAAGTATATTCATTTAGAAAAACGTAATTTAAAATTTTAATTTTGCTATCGTAAACTTTGAAAGGTGATCGATTTTCTAACTATATAACGTTGATACATGTTAGGTGTCCATTACACTTCTACATTAAAAATATACCTCAATTTTACGAGTAGCATTTTTTAAGAAAAAAAAACACCACAAAATTTATTACATTAAATTTTTTTAAATATTTTAGAAATTTTTTTATGAAAACTTTACTAAATATAACAAACTATCAAATACATTTTTTTTTAAATATTCTAGATTTACCCTTTTATCCTTTTCTCCCCTCAAATCGTCTTCTTCCTTTGTACATGCGATTTTTTCTATTTTTCTTTTTTAAGATTCACCATCTTTCTTGTATCTTCTTTAAACAGATGGTGTATAAAGAATATTGAAAAAATTGGACTAGCCAATTAAATTAAAATAACTAAAATTAAAAGATTGTGTATAAAAAATATTAAAAAACCCGTTTATACCAAAATTTGAAAAAAAAAATAATTTTGAAAAGAAAAAATGATTTAGATTTGGACAGTCAAACCTAAACGATCCCAAATATAAACAATCGTGTAACCACAAATTAATCAAATCTAAACGATCTTGTATCAAATCGCGTTACCAAATATATTACCATTGTTGACGGAACATTTTTGTTATTTTAAACATTGGGCCTCAAATACTTTCCCACCTTTTTATATTTTTGAAAAGATTCGGTTTCTTAAAATTTTTGATTATTTTTATAGAAAAAAAAAGAAGAAATAAATAAGGGAACTTTTGGTTCCCTTCCAAATGTGACGCAAAGTTGCGTTTCTGTTTCCGTTCCTTATTTTAAGGAAGAGGTCTTTGTTTTTTACTTTCTTTTGTATTTTTAAAGCATCTATTTTCATTGTAGTCTATTAATGCCTAAACTAAAAGTAGTCCAAAAAATAAGAAAATATATATTTTTCTCTGCTTGCATGTGAGGAAATGAAATGACCAAAATACCCAAGCCTGCATTTTTAAATTAGGGTATATATATAATAAATCAACATCAAGAATCTTGCTGACCGTTATATCGTACCAATTATCACTACAAAATTGCACTCCATTTACCTTTAATTCTTAACTTTATAAATTACTACAATTTAAATAATTTTCACGTTGCACGCCTTTTCCAATATAATACATATGATTTGATGTAAGAATTTATTATTATTTTTTTTTAAATTGTAATACCTTAAATAATTAAATTATACTTGATTTTTAGATATCATAATTATTTGAGTTTTACACCGCATTTTTTTTTTTGTAAAGAGTTTGTAACTTCAAATCTTGTATCTGTCTCGATGTGATGAAAAAAGCTCAATATATATTCCTAAAAGTTGGGTTTAATTAGAGAGAGGTGGAATGAATTTGGAAATGTGACGTGGTATGGATTAGGACGTGTGTAGAAATTTGTAACAGAAACATTAATTATAAATGAGAGAGTCGACAAAGAATTGAAGAAGGAGAATAAAAGAGAGGATAGTTCCAACCCTCTTCATTAAAAGAGCTACGTACTCTCCGTCATTGCAATTGGACACAGCTGAAACCATTAACCAAAAACATTGACTGTGATAAAGAGTCAGACAATTTTGCATATTGCAAATAGATAGGACGCTCGACCAGATGCCATGCCCCCTTGAAAAAATAAACACAACCTAGTTTGTCCCCTCGCGTTATTTGACACGTATTCTTCATGCATTAATCAAAACAAAACTTCTCTATTTTTTCTCATTCATTATCAACTTTAACTTTTTTCACCTACTCAAAAGAAAGACATGCTCATTATTCATCTCCACATCATCCTTTTTCTTTTTCTTTTCCAAATTGGTGATAGTTATAATATTCTTATAAAAAATAAATAAACCATCTCAAATATATATCAAATATCGAAATTTATTTTCTATATTAGAATAAATGTTAGAATTTAATTTTGAACCAATTCATGAAGTGAAATTGATATCACTTTTTAAACTAAATTGTAGGGACCAAATCATTAGAACTATATTATATAAAGTTTAATAACAAGAATTAAATTGATTTAAAGTTTAAGATAAAGTATGATATTTAATTTTAAAATTAAGTGATTAGATGAAAACTACTTTAATTTTATTTTTTCTTTTTTGGTATAGCTTCGTTGAAAAGTAGTAATTGTCTATATTGCTCTTAATATCGACAGGAATACAAATGCAAATAGGCGAAATAGTGCTTTTCGAAATAATACTTTATTTTTTCATTGACGGGACACCTACCAACTATTTTCTAGAAGTACATAGTTTTTGGATTGAAAAAGAAATTGGGTGAATGCATCAATTTCGTATGCTCTCTATTTTTCCATCGCATATAAATAAAATTATCGAATGTTTGTTTTAATTATTTATGTATCGTGGAGAGGTGGAGGTTAGTTCGTATTTAATAGATTCAAAGTAAGAAAAACAAGTTGTGTTTTTCAATAGTAATCTTGTGTATCATCGACTTGATTCATTTATTAGTTGAAAATGAAACTAATTTATTGAGAGATTAATTTTCGTGGTTATCGTGTATCCAAATTCTTTTTAAAAATGGACTTTTGTTAATCGTTATTCGCACCTAATTGCAAGGCCATAAAGTTGAGCATCGCATTTAATTCTACTTATTCTTTAGAAAAACATAGGTTTAAGTGCAAACAAATATCGCATTTGTTGAAAATAATGTATCTAACGTAGTCCTAAGTTTTCAAACACATTTTTTAAATAAGATTTTTTTGGTTGACTAGGAAAATCTTAAATTATGTTAATTGACAAAAGAAAAAAAGAGGAATAAATAGGAAAGTTGAACTGAAACACATTCTCCAAGTCATTTAGCCCATAGATAATGAACATGCCTAAAAAGTTAGAATATAAGGTATTCCACCCATAATCCACAATCATATCACCATTCTTATTATTAGTTTTTAAAATCTCTCTTGCAATTGAACGGGTGGGGTCATCACAAATTAAACGTCCGTTTGAATTGACTTTCTAAATACGTATAATAAATGAAATGAATTACAAGAAGCCAAGAAAAGTCAAACACATTTAAGCAATGAAACGAACTACATGCAATTATGTGAAAACAAGGAAAAAGAAAAAAAAAAAAAAAAAAAAGGAAGGAAAGAATCAGAGAGGATTTTGGTTTATAACCAAATTAAACGAAGTATAAAAGTCAAAAGTAGGGTACTTCAATAAATAGGAAGAAAAGAAGAAGGTAATATATTTAGTAATGGCTAAATAGTGAAAAAAGTAGGAAGGAAATGAAGATGATGATTAAATTTGTAGATGAAATAGGTAGAGATCCATGAGAAAGGGAGTAGACCATGGCCCCCAAAATCAATCATACAATTAAAGGAAATTAAAGTTGTGCAAATTTAATTTACTCAATAAATAAATAAATAAGAGTTGTGTAAACTCAAGAAATTCAAACTACTGCTTTGTAGGGAAAGTGTGGTGGCCAGAAATGGGCCTATTGGGGGCCCAATCCAATTATGTGTTGCTATTAGTTGCTGCTTCTAAGTCTTTGCCAATTTGGTCAAAATATTGTTTCTTTTGGAAGGGACTAAATAGCAGGTCTTAGTTGCCTATTGAGTTGGGTTGGTCAAATGCCAATCACTTCTTTTCACAAAGCTTATTATTAGTGCTATAATTCTTCTTCTTTTTTTCTTTCTTTTCTTTTCTTTTCTTTTCTGAAAGTCTATTTTCTGAATGTTATTCAAATGATCAATCTTAAAATTAAACAACACTAAAAAAAAAAAAAAAAAGCATAGATAATAACTATCAAAATTTATACTTACCTAAACAATGAAAGCATAGCCTCAAGTGTTATAAATATAATTCAATTTACCTTTCAACCCTTGCCGTTTTTTAGCATTACTTATTGTGTTCAAATGATAAAACCTTTTTTTTTTTTTTTCTTTTTATAGAAGAAAATGAACAAGTTACCTTGATTTATCCATAAAACTTATTATAATTTTTACCAATTATTTTTAACATCCCAAATGTCATAATTGGATTAATTTGTTAAATTTTGTGTAGGATTATATATGTTTCCTTATCCTATACTTATGTAGACCATATGGGCTGGATTCACTGCTCTTACTAAGCCCATTTGACCCATTTATTACAATCATGTTTGTTCAAAGTAGTCCAGGGAAATTGTTCATTGCTTTCACAGCTATCCATAATTATTAACCCCAGAATCTAATCTGATTTGAATGATTTATAATTTGGAACCTAGTGAAAATTTTGAACTATGCCAAAAAAAAAAAAAAAAAAAAAAAAAAAGATGAAAAAAAAGTGATAAGATGTGAAGTCATGTATGAAACTATTTGATCTAAGTCTGTATTGAAGGCAAACAACCCATATTACCTGAAATATGTGCAACTACCACCAAAGGAGAGATATTGTCATTCAAAAATGCATGTGGATTACTTGCAAATTTAGATACTTATTCTACAATATTAAACAGGAGATTGGAGTTGGTCGGGTTTCTCTATCGCCGGCAAATGCACCTGCAACCAAATACATGAAATGCAACTCGAATCATATTCGGATTCGATTAAAAAATCGAGTCGAAAAACAAAATCTGTATCGTTCTTGAATGGTTTATCATAAACTATATATAAGAAGAATCAATGCTTGAGATCTTCAAATGGCCTTTTCCTTTTAGATTAACTACTTAAACCGATGTAAATAGTCAGGCCTTTTCTTTTAGCAAAGATTTCTTTCTACAATCTTCGCTAAAAGAAAAGCTGGCTATTTCTCTGTGTACAGTAAACGATATTCCGATCGAAGAAACAATAATTCGAGATAATTGATCTGATGCCTTACAGAGCTGTGCGAAGACTTCTATAGCAGCCACCCTTACTTGGATGTTGAACTCTTTCCGCATCTTGAATCTTGAACATGGGCACTACTGTCCCCTTGAGGAGATAGTTTGGACGGACTACGTACCCCGTCCCTTGGTTGTTCTGATGCGTGACTCTGAGAAGCTAAATATTCAAGGGCTACAACAATATCACTGATAATTGGACGGAACATTGGCTGCTCCTGCAGACACATTGCAGCAATTGCGATTGCATGGTGTAGACAACGAAGTGGATAGCGCCCTTCCAGCAGTGGGTCGACTAATTGAACAAACTTCCTCCGGTCTTTTAAAAAAGGGCGAGACTGAAACGAGGCACAGGTGAAAAGTCAGTTCATTTAATATGTCATCTTCTACAACAACGAGAGCCCAGCCACAGGAAATGGTAATTGAAAAACGAAAAAATATTCTCTATAAGTACGATTGTAAGACTCATAACGTTTAAGTTGAAATAATTTTCTCTAAACAGGAAAATCATGAAACAGTTCTCATTTTCTGAAGATTGTGGAATAGCACCAATAGTTTTGTTCCAAGGAAGCTACGGTAACTACAGACATACACAGGGTTGGTAAAACAACGACATAGATTTTCCCAGGCCAATATGACGATTGACAACTTACCCAAGCAACAAGATTTTGCTCTCCAGGTTTCTTGGTGGTGTCTATAGCTTTTCTACCTGTAATTATCTCCAAGAGAACTACACCAAAGCAATAGATATCAGATTTAAGGGTCAGTTTCCCACTCATGGCATACTCCGGAGCACAATAGCCATACGTTCCCATAACTCTGGTGGAAACATGAGTGTTGTCGCCAACTGGTCCTAACTTGGCCAGTCCAAAATCGGAGAGCTTTGGATTGAAATCATCGTCCAGTAAAATATTTGCAGATTTCAAGTCACGGTAAATGACTGGCGGATTGGCTGTGCAGTGAAGATACTCGAGGCCCTGTGCAGCACCAAGTGCAATCTTGATTCGAGTGTTCCAACTCAATGGCGATCGTTTGGGCAACAAACCTGAAAACAAAATACAAAACCAAGAAGAAAAGGAACATAATTAGGAACTAAGTAGAGAGAGTCCCACATTAATATTTCTATGCTATTCGTTAGGATATCAAAAGGCATTAGTTACCACTCTCTAATCCCTCAGGCTCAAGAACAGAACAAATATCAAAAGCACCTGATCTCCTTTAGTTTGTGCAGAAACATAGGGTAAAGAAAGATAGGCATTTACCAAAAAGATGATTTTCCAAGCTTCCCATCGACATGTACTCATAGACCAACAGCCTTTGATCTCCATCAGTACAATAGCCAATCAATGTGACAAGATTACTGTGATGCAATAAACTTAACATGAGAACTTCAACGATGAATTCCTGATATCCTTGAAGACCATCATGATTGAGTTGTTTGATTGCAACAATCTGTTCGACCAAGCAAACGACAGTTGCATATACGTCAAACTCAACTTTAAAGAAAAACGAAACCACAATGTGTTTTTCATCGATCTAGGTGGTTAGAACAAAAAAAAAAAAAAAAAGGAACCAGCAAGAACAACCTGGCCTGATTCTAATCGGCCTTTGTAAACTCTTCCAAAACCCCCTTCACCAATCAAGTTCACTTCTTTGAAACCTCTTGTGGCAGTCGCCAATTCGCGAAACGGGAAGCTTCGCGCAGCTCCACATTTCCGGTTGTTTCCACCTCTGTTTTGTGATTCCTTCCCTTTTCCAGTTTCTGCACACAAATTCAACAACCATATGATGAAAATCAAAAGCTTATTTACTAATCCTTTTCATTTAGCAACAAAAAACATTAAGAATCTGGTAGTTGCAGTAGGCATTTACCATTTGAATATGACTTCCCCCTCCCACTCCCTGCGCGAAATTTTGCAAGTGTACAAATCCCAAAACATCGAAGTCTTAGTGAAATCTGACCTCAAAATAAAGTAAGAAAGAGAAAGAGAGCTTAAAATTCGAACGAGTACCATACCGTTGTCAATTTCGACCTTGCTGGCGTCTTTACAACGAGTACGAATGCAAGAAAAACAGCTCATCTCCAAAAGCAGAGCAACTGAAATTATCACTCACAAAGAAAAATCACTCAAACCAACGAAATCCGCAATTCCCAACTCGACCCATAAACACATTTCAAATTAACTTCACTCTAGCCCTGACCAGAGGGAGAAAGCTTGGTCCCATGAGCCTCCCCCTCCGAATCAGGAAGATTCGAAGACAAACCCTAGGGTTAAGCAGAGAAGAACCGTTAGAAAGAGAGGAAGAGAGAAAAAAAGAATTTTTTACGAAGAAAAAAACAAAATAAAGAGTGTAGGCTACATACTCTAAGAACCCAACAAAAAAGAGAGTAAATAAATAGGGAAATTCGATCAGAAGTATCGCCACAGGCGAATAGGATCTTTCAACCAAAGATAGATCTAAAGGGCAAAAATGAGAAAGCAAAGCTAAATATGAATGGGTTGGTCGGAGGAGGAAGTCCACCGGCGACGATCGGGTTCAGATTCCGGCGAAGTAAAAGGAGAAGGGCGATAACAGAGAGATTTAGCTTCAAATTATTTCCCTGTTTCTTCCTAGAAAAGGAAACCCAAGTGAGCAATGTTTAGGGTTTGAATCTGGGGAGATGGTGGGCCTCCATTTCTTTGCATTTATGTTTGTGGGTAATCGTCACAAGTCGCTCTCTTCCCTCTGAATTTCTTCTTTCCTTTTGCCCGCATTTAAACGTTCCGGTCGGCCGGTCGTCAAGTTTCCCTTACTGCCCTTCATCTTCACTGCTATTTACCAAACTATCACTCTCCAACCGGTTCAAATCCGGTTGGAACTGTGGGTTAGCGTGTTTGACTTTGTTTTTGGTTAAAGTCAACTCCTTCCCTCCATTGACGGACGTTAAACCTTACCTGACGGAGCACTGTAGTAATTCGGTGCAACACTGCAAATCTCATCCACACCACATGCGATGTTGATTAGAAATTCAAAATTTATCATTAATCTTGAAAAATGGGTCATAGAAAGCTTGATGAGCCAACTGGCTTGATATAGATCGAAGCAAAGTTGTCGTTAATGTCAACAGTGACATGAATCATATGATTTTGTTTAATTAAAGAAAAAAGTTTTTGTTTTTTGTCCTGTATCTTGAAAGAATATGACATAAAACTAGACTGGGACCCATTAAAGTGAAAAAAAGAAAGAAAAAAGAAAAAGAAGAAAGACACAATTAGAAACAAAAGATGGCACATGATTGGATTGTTGTATAATGTGAAGAATGGTGGTTATAGATTTGGACCCAAATCTAGGATGCAAGTGTTGGGAAATAACAGCACAACCCCAATTCTTTTTCCAAAGTATTTAAATAGAAAAGTATGTCTGGTTCTATTTCTGTTCTATTTCTGTTCTATTTCTGTATTCAATGTGTTTGGCTGTCTGGGACCAGAATTACATATTGGGATCTCAACCCAGTTAACCATAGCACAAGAGAAAGATTACAAATTCTTCAACATGGTCATTGGAATCACTTTTTTGGATTACAATCAGAATTTTGATGAATAGTCATTTACCATTGTCCTGGAAAGGCAATAATGCAATTGCAGACAGTCGACCAAGTTAATGCGTTTGGAATCACTTTCTAACACATTTGAAATGCTTTTAACGTTTCTAAGAACTTCGAAAATCATTCCAATAAGCTAAAAGTTGGATTGAAGTTGGGCGGGAATCTGTATATAAGAAACGACGCCAGATGCCAAATTCTGTTCTTGCTCGACTTTGCTTTGTACTCTTCTTAGTTCTTTCAATTCTCTCTCTTATGAAATCATTCCCGCAAATGAATTTCCTTATGCTTTCAATTTCTCTTCAAGAGGTTTTGATTGAACGTTTCATCAAAATATGGACTTCAATGGTTGTTGGTGAAGATCCGTACAGTTCGGTCAAAGAAGAAACGAGGGTGGTCAAACTCAATTTCTATACGGTGTATGACAATTTGTAGCCATTTGAAAACTAACCTGTGAAGGGTGAAGTTGATCTGGAAGACCCAATAACTTTCTAAGCCCACTTCAAAACTAAAGCCCATGGTGAAAAACCCTTGATCTGACAAACTATCTACATCATTTCCTCAAAGAGTTAGGTGAGGGGAAGAAAAGTTAGCTGCCGTTTCAAGTTGTAGAGAGGATCCTAAGCCGCCGTGCCAATTTTTGATCAAGAACTGCATCCAACTTGTCTCCGGCGACGTTAAAATCAAGGTTTTGCCGTTGCTAAAAATGAAACTTATTTGTTGAAGATCTATAGCTTTTTGACTATTTGAACTTTTGAGATATTTACAGATTTCTTTTTCTTAAAACCATTGCAGATCTATCGAAGAAAGCTCCAAACGTGAGTGGATCTAATCGGATCTGAAATCCGAAAATTATCGGGAGAAAAATATTTTCAGCGTGGTTGGATAAATTGAAGGTTGGTTTGATCTGTAACCCCTCTGGTGCTCATCTTCACTAAATTCGTTCCACTATGCATCTACTTTATACTTTCGGTTGCTGATTTCCAATTGTTTTGACTTTTGTGTGCTTTTTTGCAATTTTTTCTGCCATTTTATCTGATTAAACTCAATCGTAGAGGGAAATTTAAACAAGTCCACAGTTAGTCTAGGCAATTTAGTATAGACAATTTCAAGTGGATGCTTCCCTGCTGAGTGAGAGATTTTGTGTAGTTGAATGCAACCACAGCTTGAGGCAGTGCTATGTTCCACTGCTTTGGTTTTGGCTGCTAAGGGACCTTATTAGATTGCTCAAAGTTATATTGATCACCTCTGTATGGCCGTCGGTCTTTGGATGACCAGTGGTACTAAATTGCAACCCTTTCTTTATCCACCACACCTTATATGGGGAAGGGTGTGCATCTGGTTTTAAGTTTGGTGTTGTAAATAGGGGTTTAGCAACTTTTCTTTTTCACTATTAATCAAAGTGTTTTTAGGATCAAGTAATTCTAATGCAGAAACTCACAAGTGCCAACTTGTGAGTTTGCTAAGTTTGTTATGCGTCCTCGTTGGCCACAGCAAATACACTTTCCGAGTGTTGGTTTGGCATAGGAATAGTGCTTTGGGATTCTGAGTTATCTGTAGGCTTAAAATTATTTTCTTTTGTTTTGCCAAAAGGATAAGTGGAAGTACCACCTATTTCAAACGTTCTTTGGGATTTCAAAATTTTCTTCTTTGAGATTTATCGTGATACTCCAGCTGGATCTTTCTATTGCATTTGGGGTTTTGTGAATCTCTTTCTATTGTGGCTGTCCAATCCACTGATTGCACCTTGGGTTGGGATGCTGTTTTTTGGTTGATCTTGATTAATTTACAGGTTGTCTTTTTTCTTTATGTGCAGGTATGTTAAATTCTTGGTGTCACTCTTGAAGGCATTCTTGTGCTTGTAAGCTACCTTTGTTTCTGTTTTATCGACTCCGAATTGTTCTCTTTGCCTTCTTTCACGATTGTTGATTTTTTCGCTAGTGTGGATCACTGTCCCTGTCACCAACCGCTCAAATTGAATGCTCTGATTCTAAATTTATGTCATTTAGTATTTGGTAAACACCTTGCATATTTGCGAGAGAGTTGAGTTTAACTTAAGTCATCATTGGTTGCCCCTGCTCTGCTTCATTGTTATTATGGCTCTCCAAACGTATGCTCATTCCCAGCTCTTAGGACCTCACCCCACTGCCTTATCCTCCATACACTCTTCCTACTCAACTAGTGAGATCCGACTCCCTCTAACTTCTACCACTTCAAGACGACCCCATCTTCGTCTTGTTTGCTCCAGCAGTGATGCTAATAGTAGTAAGAAGGGAGTACCGAATTCCAACTATGTTGTTCCACTCAACAAATCTTTTTCCCCAGCTAACTCATCTTGCATCACTCGACCCCTTGCTGAGATCCTCCGCGATCTAAACAAGAGAATCCCCGATAACATCGCTCAGAAAGCGCCTCATTCTGACACACATGATCGTTCTCCCACCACTTTCATCCCTTGGTTTCATGCTAATAGGATGTTGAGTTTCTATGCCCCTGGATGGTGTGGAGAGATACGAGATGTCATATTTTCTGACAATGGTAGTGTAACTGTCGTTTATCGTGTGACTGTTCGAGGATCGGATGGAGAGGCACATCGTGAATCGACAGGAACTGTATCGGCTACTGATAGCAATATTGAGGATCCTGTAGCTGCTGCAGAGGAAATAGCTTTTTGCAAGGCTTGTGCAAGATTTGGCCTCGGTTTGTATCTCTATCATGAAGAATGAATGAAGCAAACAACAGAATAATGCCAAGCTTCCGACGTGTAATAAAGTTTTTCGTTTCAATATTTTGTAGAAATGAGTATAATCTTGGCCTTGACACTTGAGAGGTGTACAATAGTAGTTTTAGATGATTCCGTGGAGCTTGAACTTTAGCAAAGTCATGTGTGGATACTTCCATACTATGTTGCTGATTTATATCTTTTCGATTTACACGTGTACTCCATTTCAAATATGCATTTTCAGATTTACCCTTTGTGTTCTTCTTTGAGATTACCCTTTTCAAATGGATTCTTCATAGTTGCTTTTATTGTTTGAGGCACCGGAAATTTGGCCTCAAATTTCCCTGTTTCTTCCAAGAAAAGAAATTTCAATTTTTTTTTTCTGGGAGAGGCAAAAAGAGGAGTTTTGTAATTTGTGTAGAGTTTGAACTTTTGACTGGGGGAATGGTGGGCCATTGTCTCCTTGCATTTATGTTGGTGTGCAATCCTAACACAAGTCTGATTTCTGCCTTACCTTTGCCGGCATTCAAAAGTTTCGGTCGGCCGGTCGTTCAGTTTCCGCCACTGCCCCTTATTATCTCTGTTATTTAGGAAACTAACACTGCCAGCCCCACGGGTTCTGTTGGGATCGGATTTGAATAAGGTCAACTCCTTAGCCTAATTTAACGGAGATCTGTACAAATTCAGTGCAACACGGCAAGTCTCATCCACATCACATGTAATGCTGCTTATAAATTCATATGACCTATAAAATAATTTGTTCATTATTTTTTTAAAAAATAATAATATGATCAATTATTTCTTTTATGATTATTAAAAAAGTGGCACTGATAGGGTGATGAGCCAATTGATCGGCATGGATAGTGATATAATTTGGGTTTAATTAAGGAAGAAAAGGTTTTTATTTTTTATTTTTTGCCATGTCTTATTATTAGAACATGAAACTAACACAACGATGAATATATATATATATATATATAATTACTACCAAAAGAAAAAGAGAGACCGGGCCCCATCGAAAAGGAAAAGACAATTTGAAGCAAAAAAAGTCACGTGATTGGGTGGTGGTTGTATAATGTGAACAATAGTGGTCATAGATTTACACCCACCCACCCCCACTCACCCCAAAAAGAAACAGACGAATAAAAAACAGTATAATATAACAGGCATCATCTACCAAAGTTTGGGAAAAAGCAATAATGGAGACAGTTAAACACATCATTGTTCTTGAAAACTTCACTGTATATTGATTTTGGTTCTGGTTTGAACCCGTAAACAGATAAATGAGTTGGATCTAGACAATAATTGTACAATCACTATGGTCTAGATCTAGAAAATGAGATAAACTGAAGTTACTATCTGTACATAACTGCAACTTTGATTGTATCGTATACATAAAACAAATATCATGTCCTCACAGCTGCAATACTAAATCGGGTTGAATTTGAGAAAGAATCTGCAGATTAGAACTGGGTGCAGCAGATAAGCCTAATCCAAAATTAAGGTCGGTATCGAAGGTGATTGAATCTAGCACAGGACGTGTTGATAATTCTTGCCAATGTGCCTTTTCACTACGCTTGTCTTGTTGCGCATCGACTGAGTCCTGAATGTAGACACGGGCTGGTGAATGCAACAGAGCGTGTGACTGAGAGGCAACTTCTTCTGCAAGTTTTGGCATTCCAGCTTGGCTTAACAAATCCGTATTATCTGAACTGGAAGGGATTTGGAAAGAAGCATTGTTGAGAGATGGGCATGTAGAGTAGTCTGAATAAGACGTCCCACCAAGAATAGAATCAAGTCTTACCATTCTCATTTCTTGTGAAAAATGGGGGAAAAGATTACCATTTGTGGTGTGGATGTTTGAAGGAACTACTACGTTCTGCTCATTCGGTATACAAGTTGTTGATCCTGTTACACCTCTACTTCTGTCTAGCAACACTGTCTCGCTTTCAGGATTTCTCACTCTATCAATTTCATTACCAGCATCTTCGCCAAGTTTCAAAAAATTATTTGAAACACCAATGTTAGAGCCAGATATGCTTCTACATGGAAGAACAGCCGTGCTCTTTGCCACTGTTTTCATGTCGGATGAGCCTCCATCCAGAGGCAACAAACGATGCTGCTGTAGCATTTCAATTTCTTGTATTAATACTCGCCCCAGCTCCCGACTAATACTTTCAATTTTCTTTAAAGCAATATTCCAAACTGCAGGACCAAGATCGGCTGCAAAGAGAGCTAAGCTTCTTGCATAACCATGCTCGGCATGCAAACCCACCTGTTTGATAATGATAAAAATTAGCTTTACGATGACTGCAGTCAAACTCATACCAATCACAGAAAAAAGCCCCCCCCCCCCCCCCCACCCCCCCCCCCCCCCCCCACACACACACACAAAAAAAAAAAAAAAGAAGAAAGAGAAAAAGAGCAACCCCACACTCATTCCCAAACTAAAATGGATTTCTTCAAGACAATAAAGGAGAAGTAATGCGATCTCCAATGAATATACAAAAACATTCAATGGAAGAACAGAACAAGGAATGCACTACATACAGTAATTAGTTGCTTCAAGTCTCCATCAAGGTCACCAAAGACAGATGGCCAATTCCCACATGACATGGAACGATTATAGGTATCACGTCTATTCTCATTCACAGCCATATTATCATTCTTTCCACTTTTAAGAACACCCTTTAAAACTGAAGCTGAAAACGAGTGGATAAAACTCTCAGATATGTTGGACAAAACTCTAACGATGGCCATAAGATATTTTGTAGTAGTGTGAAGTATAAAAGACCTGGAAACTCATTTTTCCATTCAGGCAACCAGCTGGCCAAAGTTTCGCCATGTTGAGTTTGTGCTGCAGATGATGTTCTTGCTAGAGGATCTGCAGGCAGGGGCCTGAAGGTGGAACGTGCTCTTCTCAAACTGTAACCATTGACATTGTAGGAATCATCACATCCAGAAGCAAGAGTAGCACCTGAGCAGAACTCTGCTCCATTACTTTCAATAGGGTTACAGAGACCTAATGATTTCTTCAGGCTCTTTCCTGGAGGCCTACCTCTCCTCACAACTTTCTGTTCTGGTTCACTTTCATCACTGCTCTCTCGCCTCAAATTCTCAAAATCCTTCTTTGCAAGTTCTTGTATTGATCGTGCCTAAAATAAAGTGAACTTTAAAACATATAAACAGTAAATCCAATAGTTATTCTAAAGCCATAACGTTCAAAGACAAAGTTCCAAACTTGTCTAAACCTGACGGAAGAAAACAGTATCAGAAGCATTATACTTCATTGCATTCGAACATATCAAAAAAATGTCTTCCTGCAAGATTAAAATGATAAAATATCAATACTTCACCCTATATTCCATCGCTGCCACATTAAATTCACAAATTACTTGAAAACAAATATATAAATATATAGAAAAAAAGGGTACAGTCATACAGAGTAAAAGATGTGCATCTTATGTCATTCTAAGCAAATTCTTGATGTTCAAACTTTTAGACAATAGCATGAACCATATATTATGAGAGCTCACCACAGATACTAATCAAAGCCCATCGAGATTAAGACTTCGCACATCAGTGCCTTGAGTACCAAACCACAGTTTATAAAAAGGGCAACCATACACTTAAAGTTGCTGAAAACGTTTTAGGAGCGTAAAAACATGGGGGATTGTGAACACAGGTAGGGTAAATAGCAGAAAATTCCGCAGTCTTTTGCACATGCATTGACATGGATGTAATTCAGACGACTCAAACAGTTCCATAAGTCAAATATCATAAAATTAGAGAGTTGAAAAGAAGACAGAGAGGTGGTAGGCACAATCTACTGGCCAACAGAATGCAAGTCTTGAACAATAATTAAGAACCACGCACTACATAATTAGTAATGTACGTATCAACAGAAATAAAAAGAGAAATCATAAAAGCACAAGTACGCACTTCAAACTGTTCCAAATTTGCGTAAGCTCCTCCATCTAATTTCGTTCTCACAGTCCCAAAATCCATAGGATTTTGAATAATGACATGGTAATCGGGAAGCTGTAAAGATTACCAAAAAATGAATCAAATTTAAAAAAACCTAAAAACTAACAATAAAAAGATGATATTAAAGAAAAACAAAAAAACAAAAAAAAAAGTACATCGTTTGGATCCACGGGTTCGGAAAATACTCCATGGGTGTCTTTTCTGGAAGAAAACAGAGAGCACTACTCAGAACGATTATTAAATTGCAAACAATAATGTTGGAAAACGATAAGAAACAAATGAACAGTCGCACTTTTGAAGCCTATCAAGGATGAAAATCAACAACTTTTTGTCTGGCAAAGTTGTCGTGGGACCAGACTCCACCTGCGACCCTACACACCACATAAAATAGTATCAGCAAATAAAGTTCACACACACACACACACCACCTTCTTCTTCTTCTTCTTCTTCTTCTTCTTCTTCTTCAACAATAACAAAAACTGAGCTTTGTTAAGAATTGGATAACATACCATGTGCAGTGTCTGTCGCTTTCAAAGCTTTATCTTCTCTCTGCAAATTAAGTTAATATCACCATTAAAACAATATTACAACTCTTGGGGAAGTGGGAACCGATTTCAATATAATATTTAACTGTTCAGAAAGGCCTTCGATTTGATTGCATCAATAGAAAAAGTCAGAGACAAGACAAATTCATTCTTTTTCTAGTTGATACTCCATTATTTGGTTTGATTAAAGCTTCCATCTGATTAATAAATAATAATAATTATAAAATAAAAAAAAGCGAGAGTTCCATTAAGTAATATTATCTACCGAAAGAGAGCAACTATCACCTCAAACTTCAAAAAGATAAAATAGAGACGAAACTTGACCAAGTCAAACACAAACCACAAACAACCGATCTGACAGAAAGTTTGCCAGAATCTTCAATGTACACGCGAAGATAAACAAATAATTAAATCTCGTTCGTCTGGATAACATAACACAGCAAATGAATTTTTTTAATACATATTTTAAAAAAGAAATTTAAAATTGGTAGATTTTATAAATCATTTCCAAAGGGTTTTTCTTGTTTTAAAATGTTTTTTTGTTTAAAATAGGCAGTTCATCACCACTTGAGAAGATCCAAACTGGGCGGCACCGGTTCTGCGACGCTTGAGGGCCGTCTCCGACTCTTCGCCGTAGGAGGCCGATTTACGCAAAGAATAACCGGACAATGTTGGACAGTTTTGACGAGAAGTTAAACCGAGTAAGGGCTTATGCTTCTTCTCAATGCGCTCGTCGTCGTCGTCGGCGACGGCGGCAGCGGTGATGGGGACTTGCTCTGTTGCGGGGTGAACATTGGGATTCCGACAAGAAGGTGGGTTCTTAGGGTTGGAGGGAAAGTGGAAAGCGTTATGGGGTTCTTGATGCTGTTCCTGCAACTTTTGCTGTTTGAGGAAGCGCTTTTGGAGATCTAAAAGAGAAGGGCGACCCTTTTTCTTCTTCTTCTTCATGGTGGATTTAGAAACCTCGCCCATTGTTCTTCTTCCCTTTCTCGCAGGAACGAAGCGCAGGGAGGTTAATTGATTTCAGTTTTCACGGCGGAGGGTGCAGGATTTCTAGGCACGTGCGAATCGCATGACCCTATCACGTGCGAATCAGTGACGGTATAACGTGCATGCAAAGGAATAGAAACACAAACCGCTCTTACAATTATAAAACTCTAAACTAAACTACGAACGCATCTCATAATGGGCCCACTCCATCATCCTATGGGCCTTTTGTATTTTATTTATACTATTTTTTTTTTATGTTTTCTTTAATCACAATCAATTTTTCTAGTATTTTTTAAATATTCAACAAACTTTTTGTTTTAATGTTGTGTATATCTAATTAATTTTTTTTTATTGGATGTCATTTTTTCTATTTTTGAAAAAACTCTTAAAAAAAATATAAACAAAAAAAGAATGGAAAAAGAATATCAAACAAAGAGAGGAGAGAGCAACCATACCTAAAAAGTTTGAAAGTAAAATTGAAAAAAAGAATATACATTGAGGGCAGTGTTGAAAATGAAATTAATGAAAAAGGAAAGGGTACGTAACAATAAATTACATTTTCTTGCAGGCTTAAACGAAGGCCCATATATGAAAAGGGAAGCTTCGATTTGGGTTCAGTTATGCGGGCCTGGGGTTGTTATTGGGCTTAATTTTATAAAGAAGGCCCAAATGTTGGAAAGACGGGCTTTGAGAGAGGGTGTTCGGCTTTTGCCCGAGGGGGGTGGGGGAGTGGCACCGCCAAGCGAAGACAACGAATATTAGGAGAGAAAACACAAAGAGGCGGAGAGATGGAAGAGAATGAGGTGGACCAATGAGATAAGAGTGCGCAGATTATTGAGGTGGCAATAAATTTAGAATCCCGCCTAAATCCCAGCTTTCATTTCATGCGCAATTGAATTTCAATTTGCCATTCCCCTCCATAGGGACTTAATTATCCCCTTTTTTACTCTCATAACTCCCTCTCTTCCCACCACGTTCGCTTCTTCCTCCCCCTTCCTCTTCAAACCCTAAACCTAACCTAACCTAACCTCCTTCCCCAACTTCTTCCGTCGGTACGTTTCATCCATCTCCTCCCACTTTTCATCTTTTTTTTCCTTCTAATTTCATCTCTTTTCTTTGTTTTTCCTTCCAATTGTTGCTGATCCCATACTATACTGCAGGATTCGAAATGAAAGGCGGTAAATCGAAGTCGGAGTCGAAGAAAGCAGACACCAAGTGAGTTTTTTTTTTTTTTTCTTTAAATAAATTTTTTATTGGTCTTATATGTTTATTTTCTAGCTTTGATCGACCCTAGATCTACGAAGCTTCATTGTTTTTCAATTACCTGTTTAAAAGCTAGGCGTTGACTTTTTCTATTTGATTGATCGCTTTTGGTGATTTTTTTATCCTTTTAATTGTAGGCTTGCTGTGAAAAAAGGTGCAGCGGGTAAGAAAGGAAGTAAGAAGGCAGGGAAAGATCCTAACAAACCCAAGAGGCCTGCCAGCGCCTTCTTCGTATTTATGTAATTTTTTATCTTTTAATTTACCGTTTTGAATTATTCTTATTATCTGCAAACTTTCTAATTTGAATGGTTTTAGAGTTGCGAAAAGATTGTAAACAAGGATACAAAGACGACGATCTTGTTTTCCGTGAGCGACTACCGGTGTTGGAATTAATTTGAAATATCTGTGAAAATAGAATTGTTGATTTTCTACAAAATAGATTCCTTTGATTTGTTGGGTCTATGCATAGACCCTTTGTTTTTGCAGTCGTTTTCTTTAGGTAAGTAGAGTATCATCTGACCTATTTGCTGTCCTATTGTTGCGTTTGTTTTATTATCAAAGGGAAGAGTTTAGGAAGAAGTTCAATGAGGAGAATCCGAACAACAAAGCAGTGTCTGCTGTAAGCTATTTAACTTTGTACTAGTTGCTCTTTTAATTTCTGTCTCTATTTGAATTTTTCGTGACTCTTTTGTGGGAATGAGCGAAGATATTGGTTTACAATTGATGCAATCAGGTTGGTAAAGCTGCTGGGCAGAAATGGAAATCAATGTCAGATGCTGTACGTGATAGCTATCATAGTATTTCTTATCGTTATCCTGATATTATAAACTCTCTCTGAATTACTGTTTATAATATCAGGAAAAAGCACCTTACATTGCTAAGGCTGACAAGAGGAAGGTTGAATATGAAAAAAACATGAAGGCCTATAACAAGAAACAGGTATATCCTCTCGTAAAAGTCCTTTAATCATTTTGATTGCAGCACTTATTTTCTTATGTGAATGAATTCTCATTTAACGGGTGAGTTCAGGCCAGTGGAGCCAATGCTGCAGATGAAGATGAATCTGAGAAATCAATGTCTGAGGTCAATGATGATGAGGATGGAGATGAGGGCAGCGAAGAGGTTAGTTTTCTTAAGGAGTTTAGTTAAAATTAAACATCTAATGTTGGGTCTGTTTTTTCATTTCATCTTTTTCCCCCTCCAATTTTGCAGGAGGACGATGACGAGTGAAGATGTAGATGATAGTAACGTCATTTAGGCTGTCAGTGTACTTGATCTTTCCATAATAATGGTTTGATCATTTCCTGTTAATTGGTTTTTTATATCATGAAAATATATTAGTATCTCCCTGCTATTTTGTTTGTGCATTCAGTAACGAAGGGGTTGTAATGGGAGATCATCTGCCTTGTACCTTACAATGTTAGTTATTCCAATCCAACTGTGTTTTTTAACTTTTCAACTGAGATAACAAGAAAATTCCACTTCACACATCGTGTGACAAGATCAAAACACTCACTTATGTATTACATTTTCCGATCAAGCTCGGTTGGGCACCATTAACAGAGATCGTTCTTTAATTTCTCTAGTGGTTGTGTTTTTATATGTATTTAGCCGTGTCTTCTTCATGGTTATTTGTAGACCACTCTTTTATGCCTCTGTTAGGTTGGTTCTCATTTGTCTGCAGCTATTATGTCTCTGAATTTATATTCCTTCTCTTATCTGAAGAGAAGGTAATTAGTTGAATAGTAGTTTGAATGAGAGTGTCTTGCTGGCTTGGGTTGTATGGCGTTTCTGGCTGGAAACTGGAATCTCCTCTGGCGGGAGCGGTTGAGGAGAGAGGGATATTCCGGTATATTGCTTCCATGTATTTGTTGGGAGGGGGCTTGTGTCTACATCGTATTGGTTCTTCAACCATTTGGCTGATAGAGTCGTTTATACAACATTGCTGCAAATTATAACTAATAATGCATTATAGAATCAGATACTCGATTATTTGAAACTCTTCCACCGTGGTAGGGCTCGGTATAGAAGATGCCTTTCTCATATGCTTCCAAATTACGAACTTCAACCAATTTCTTTGGGAACACTTGGGATTCACTTTTTTTTTTAAAAAAAATATTAAATGTTCTCGTAGGACAATATAAAATTTGTTATGCTACGCCGAGAGTTTGCTTTTTATCTAAGCCAACTTTTGTTTTCTACAATAGTAAAATGTACTGTTCATACCAAAAAACGATTGCAAATCAAATACCGTATACTATTACCATATGACGTTCAATTCATTTCAAGGATTTGATAATCAGTGTATCCAATTACTGAGTCATGAGTCTGGAAAGTACTTGTATCATACCTTATAGGCAAATCTGGGTTAGCCAAGAACAACCTTCCGAAAGCAACAAGATCAGCACCACCATTTCTACTGCTTCCTTGTATCCACCGGACAAAATTGCCCCTCTAAACGCTTTTCTCATCCCCAGTAAGCTTCTTTCTTCCCCCTCCCTTTTCTCAAACCGAGTTGCCATCCTTGGCTCAACCATTTGGCAATACAAATTTCATATTTGTGCAATGATTTGCTCTAGAACTTGCCTAGAGCTTTGGGATTGGAGTCACTGCAGTCGTAATCTGCAAATGACGACAACCAAATTCTAACACGTCGCTGCTGATCTCTTCACTCACAGCTTCCATAACTTCTAGACAAAATCTTGCGGCACTTCTAAGCTTCCTCCATATTGATCATCCCTTGTGTTGTTGGCTTGTCTTTAAGAAACTAATTGATTAAGTACCCATTGGCTCCATTGATCTCAACTCCATCGAAACCTAAATATTCAAGGATTAAACTTGTGATATCAATTAGGGTGTTTTTCTTTCATTTTGTTATAATAATAAATAATCTAGTACGGACGATTAATTGGTCTGCTGTTACCAGCTTCTATGGCATTCAAGACTACAATCTAGCAATCCTTGACCATTTTGACTAATCGCTTTCACCGTTGGTTCCAGTTATTTGAAGCCGTAATTGTAACTCTATATTTTACGTGGCTTTTAGGTATTTTTTAGTTTTAAACCCAAGAATAAATTAAATTTCTCGTTTTGTTATTTACTTTTCATTAATATTTTAAACAAGAAAGAAGTCAAGTTAATTTTGAAAATGAAAACGTAACTAGAAGTAAGTTTTGGTTGTAATAGACAAATATTCAAGAGAAAATTTGGTCTTTTAAGGATGAAACAATTCTTGTCGATGCAAAAGATGATACCATATTAGTTAGAAGGAAGAATTATGGTCATAATATTTTAATTAGAAGTATCTGGTCAGCATTTAAGCACAATAATAAAATAAAATAATAATAATAATACTTTCGTGTATTCTAAATTGAAAATAGTAATCAAAAACCTTTTATCCTCCAAATCCAGTACATAAGTGAATGTAACCCAAGTTCATCTTAAATCATCACACACTCAATTCGTTATTGTAAAAAAGGTTTAATCCTCATTATAAACTCACGATGACATGCAAAATAACAAAATTTTCGTTAGTTAAATTGGAGAACACTTCAACGATTTTTTAGGTTAAAAAAACTTCTTTTTGTTTTTTTTGTCAACTTTTTGAATAATCTGACTTGAAATAATCATCACAAAAAATGCAAATGAAATGATTAGGTTCACTTTTCATATCACTTCCAGATTGATGAATGATTATGGTTATATTTAGCAAAGATCAACAATAATATTGACAAGTGCTAAAATAGAAAAGAATATTTAAAAAATTTTGGAATGAAATTTAGAAGAAAAAAAAAACGAGAGTTTTGAGGTGGTGGTCATAAAGTTAGGTACACGTACCCTTTTTTTGTGGAAATCCAATTTCCTTTTTCCTGGTTTCAGTAATCGTCTACGGGCAGGTCTACGATCAACTAGTTCAAAGAGGGAGAGAGGATCATGGTTATTTAAAATAATATGGACACCACTAAGCCAAGCAGTCCACCCCTCCACCATTAAATGATAAATATGGCATTATTGTATTAACTTTACCCAA
Organism: Cucumis melo; assembly: GCF_025177605.1. Taxonomy (NCBI): domain Eukaryota; kingdom Viridiplantae; phylum Streptophyta; class Magnoliopsida; order Cucurbitales; family Cucurbitaceae; genus Cucumis; species Cucumis melo. The sequence goes on along the minus strand of NC_066863.1, from coordinate 326,824 downwards.
AAAATTAGTTTGTTTCTTTGATTTCGTTTTCCAGAATAGGTTGAACTTTCAGTCGGTGGCTTCTGCAGAAAAAATGACCAAATTTTTAAATTTGTTTGTCTAAATCTAAACTAAACCCTAAAAGAAAAACAACGTTGCATGGAATTGGGAATATTCAATAAAGTCAGCTTTGACGACACCAAACCAAAGACGACCGTAGCCATTGGTCCGTGATTCCCACGCGCTTTACCTGCCAGCAGAGGAGGGTTAACGTTAAAGAAGACATTGCCGTCGTGGCAAAGCAAAAAGAAAAGACAAACAGACAAACGGAGAAATTCTTCATAAGACCCGCCGCGACCCCCGCAATCAGTGTTAGAGTGCGCGTCCGACGTGGCATTTTCTTTTTAGGGTCCAATCCAATAATTCTTCTTCTTCTTTGAGTGCTTCCCCCCCCCCCCCCCCCCCCCCCCCCTTTTTGTTTTTGGCTTTGCTTAGAGGAGAAAAAATGGAAATGGCTAAATGGGTTAGCTGAGAATAGAGACATAGAAACGAACCCAGAAGTTGCAGAAGCAGAGGGTGATGGAGTGGCAGAACCAGCAGCAACAGAATCAAACAGAGCAATTGCAAATGCAGGTGGAGCAATTGAGCAACGCCGATGGTGTTGGTGGTCTCTACGTCAAAGTGATGACCGATGAGCAAATGGAACTTCTCAGGCAGCAGATCTCTGTCTATGCTTCCATATGCGAGCAGCTCGTCGAGATGCACAAGGCAATCACCGCCCAACAGGACCTTGCGGGTCTCTCTCTTTTCTTATCTTTTTGCATTACTCTTCTCATTTTTTCTCTGTTTCATCCCCCATTTGTTTGGACCTACTAGAATAGTTTTTTCTGTTGGATCTACTTGTCGTATAGGAAGTAAACTGTAAGACTAAATCTGGGTTTTAGAAAGTATACTCCTCTGTTTCTGTTCTGTTAATTGATTAAACTTTAATATTAACGGTTCTGTTTGCTGTAAACTAGAATTGTAAGAATAAGCGGGACCGTTGCTGTTTGTTTGTTTCATCATCAGAACGATCTACTTGTCTTTCCTGTTTTTCAATGCCTGGAGAACTGGACTCCTTGGAAAATGAATTTTGCTCCGTAAACAGCTTTTATGCTTCCTGGTTTTCAGGAATGAGGCTTGGGAATCTTTACTGTGATCCAATAATGGCATCTGCTGCTGGTCACAAGATAACTGCTAGGCAGAGGTGGACGCCTACGCCTGTACAGCTTCAAATTCTTGAGCAGATCTTTGATGAGGGCAATGGGACCCCTAGCAAGCAGAAGATCAAGGATATAACTCTACAGCTGACACAACATGGCCAAATTTCAGAAGCAAACGTTTATAATTGGTTTCAAAACAGAAGGGCTCGTTCAAAAAGAAAGCAAGCGAACTCATTACCAAATAATGCAGACTCAGAACCAGAGACGGAAGTTGATTCTCCAAAGGAGAAAAAGACTAAACCAGAAACCTTCCAAACTTATGAACATTTGGTTCCGCAGTCCGGCAACATGTACTCTCAGAGAACTGATTTAAGTACTGAAATACTTTCCTTTGATGCACAGTCGAATAAAGGGGAGTCCATGTTTCAGTCTTTCGGATCTGGTCATATCAGTCAGATGACTCCAATACAAAATCATAGTATGTCACTTTGTTTTTCCAAGAGTTAAACATTTGAGCATTTCTCGTATTTTCTTCATCGGAAATTTCCATAATGCAGCAATTATATATTTGAGTATGCTGAATCAAACATATATCACTTGTTGCTGTCTAATTCAACTTGTCAATGTGCAGGAAATAATATGTCGAATGATAAAACGAACGTACCAGACTACTCTGCTTACACTCCTTGCGAAGGATATCACTTGGTCGAGTGACTGCTTGCCCTGAAGCTCATCCTGGAGGAATGTGCGAACTGACACAGTACATATTACACTGCATGTATAAGGAAAACAAATTTTGAAAATGCCTGTGAGGCATTTTATATACGTGGTTATGAATTATATAGTTTACAGTACTGCTTGAAACCAAAAATTGAAGGATTTTATTAAATACGTTACGTTTTGGTACGGAAATGTTGTTTTCCTGCAATTTTAGTTATTTGCTTGATTCAGCTTGCATGATAATTAATTTTGCACCTGAGACGTAACAGACTGTCAACTCACCTAATCCCTGCAAGTGGATTATAAAGAAAATGGTAAAAATCATAACCAATGAATTTACAACGGAAACCAACCTTGACTTTTAGTCCAAGCACTGCACAAAAGATGATGTAGAACTCAAAACAGACCTGTAGTTGCGTCTGATGAATTAACTAGCCAAATGGCTAGAAAGTAGTCCATGTTGCAACTTGCGACTTCATCCAGAATAATGATCAATATTCATGGCAAGTCTTATTTTTTCTTGAATGAAAAAAAACATCTAGAGAGATTATGAAGTTAAACCCAAAACACTAAATTCAGAAAATTTGCACTTTGAGATCAACAATCATACCCTCGATAAGGCATGGGAACTGTCTAACATTATTACTAGAGGGGATCTACAATGCTGTCCTATCTAAAACAGCATGACAGCGTGACAAAACAATCATGCAGAAACTATACAGAGGGCTTCACAACCCGGAAACAAATGATTAAGATAAATATGCAGTCAACTTTACAATTGTAGTATAAATGTACATAGATTAAGAGATTCTTTTGACCAAACACACACCAAAGCTTCCACCTTAGCTGCAATCTTTGAATGGTGAGTTTGACCGATAGAAATGACCAGATCTCCCATATATCACCACGTAAACATCCAGGCAATCTTATAAGCTTGGACTGCAGCCCAGAACAGTGGTTAAATTAAGCCAAGCAGAATGCATCTAGATCATGAAGTTCCTTTCCTTCTGACTTTCAATTTAGTAGACCTCCAGCCGCCTGAGGTTAGCGGGCTAGGGGAGTATGAAAAATTTTCAATGGGTTCCATGACGGCATACTTATTCTTAGCTGAGCTACCAACGGGTGATACTTCCTGCAATAAAATTTGGAAATCATAGTCAGCCATCATACTGATCGTACTTCATGCCGCAGTAACAGTTAATTAACTTTGATTTCTCATTATATCACAATCGTTTACCTTGTTTACTAAAGCCTTTCCTGTATCAGCTTTAAGGTCCTGGATCTCCAAACACTCAACGTAAAACATCACCTGCAAATGAGGAGACGAGAAATGTAATAAAAAAAATTATGGATAAAACTGTCATGATAAAGTTTGAGATGCCGATACACAAAAAAAATCCATATTCATCTTCATGAAAAATTAGAAGAACTGAATAACACGTACTTTATTAAGTAATGGAATATTTGATGCATCAGTTGCCATGATCTGTACACCAATGCAATTGTCACTGCAACAGAAGGGGCAAAAGACATAATTATATACACAGCCGTCCTCCTCACTCCATATACCACGTCCTGAATTTTTCGAAGACCTAACTAGGAGCCTCTGGTTAACAAACAAAATGTCTGTAATGATAAGCTGTACACTTGCTGATGAATTGGCAGTTTGAGCTTTAAACCTTTCCTTATATATCGATACTAAGTGTGTTTTTGATGATACAGTAAATGAGCACGTTATGTTTAAATGGTTCTCTGGGCGACCAAGTGGGCTTCTACAAAGTGCACAAGACAGATACAACTTTTTGTCCATTGGAAGACCAGACGACAGACAAACAGGAACAGTATCATTTAGCTTGGGCACTCGTGTGACATTTAAACTGTTAGACTTCTTTTCCGTGAGAAGAGTTTCATAATTAGTATCTTTTGGACTAGTTAAATTTCTGCTAATTATTGAGCTTCTGTCCACACTGTTATATTCGGGATTTTTGGTTCTGGGATCGGTAAGAAACTCTTCTTGAGCAAGTTTCGTAATAGTTATACCGATAGACTTCCTCCTTTTCTGGGTATGAGAATTTACACTCGTATTCAAAGAAGATTCTGTATCTCGTGCAAAGCTGTAGGCATTCACAGAAACATTTCTTTCAGGAGTATGCAGAATTGAAGTTTCAGATGTAAGAGGAGATCTTGTTGATTTGACCAGAGGTTTTGAATGATATGATAATTGATCAGAAAGCTCAGAATATGCCTCAATTACAGTTGAAGTTGATCTTTCATCTTTGGATTCTCCTGGACTAGTGGCGCCAACAATATCAACACAAGGAGTCTCCTGAACAATTGGGGAATCTGGAACTTCAAGGACGGTATTCATAGATAGAAACTCATGGTTCCTGCAATATGCAGTGGTTCAAGACCATTGCAAATGAAAAATGAATAGTGATTGCTAAGTAGGGAGGTAATAAGAACACCTAGTTATAAAGGCATGATAACTAATCAACCTTCTGATTACAGTTCCTGTACAAAAATTGTTAGTGTTAAATCAAATTATGCACCAACATAGAAAAGCTAATGAATTTTTCAGCTCTTCGTAGGCCATGCCAAAAAATCACTTTAGCAAATGGAGTCCATATTTACCTTGTTTCTGTTTCAACACTGCACTCCAGATCAATTATACAGTTTTTTGCATCTTCATGAGCCTGAAATAATGCTTCTCATCAATATCAGCTGGAAATTTTGATTGAAAAGAACAGGTATTATACTTCATTATTTTAGTACTGACTTTCTGCCCATGATGATTAAACTTGTCAATTTTCTCCATCTTCGTTCTTCTACAACTACTTGGGAAGGTAGAAATAATATGCTCCTCATTCTCAGAATTTGGTAACTCGCTTTCTGTATTGTTGCTAATGCGCTCCTAAAGTGAAACCCAACAATAATGTACCGTGATTTATTGCCTGACTATAAGTGTGTAAAGGAAGAAAATAACACAGAAGAAGCAAGGACAATATGTTCCAGACCTTAATATGGCTGAAAAAGGATTTCAGCTCCTCCATAGACTGTTCAAAATTATCAAATTGTTTAATGGATTTTCTTAGCCACTTTGAAATGTAAGTCCTGTTCCTCTCTTCCTGGAAACGCTCATCTATTTGCCCAAAGAAAAAAAAGAAAGGGTGAAAAGCTACAGGAGATCTGTGCAATAAATAACCTCATGAGTCTACCATGGAAAATACTCTTTTAAGAATGATAAGGAAATTTTAGATTTATCAACACAAATATAGGAAATACAATATTGAAACCATAGAACTAGCTAAAATGTCACGGCCAAGGAATGGCAGCTTCCAAGCAAGTTTTGGAGGAGTTATGTTCGAGTTAAATAGCTTGGTTTCTTCCTCTAACCAGCACAAACAATCATACGCATGCAAACAAAATCGGTGGCCTGACCAATGAAGCTCGTATCTTTAATAGGCAATAGAACAAGTGAAATTAAAGCAATTATTACCTAATAGCACAATGGCACCATAGTCAAATCTGTGTCGAATACAACGTCCTACAGAAAGAAATTGTTACAAAATATAGCAAGTTTATTTGCATGATGCCACTCCACATACAAGGAAAATGAAACTAAATGACAACAGCTATAAGCAATACCTGCAGCTTGATTTAGAGCTCGGAAGGCCTGTTGACAATACCACTCATTTCCACTTAAAAGGTTTTTGGACATTTTATATGTGTCATTGAACTTTTTCTTCAATGCAACTTGAATATCATTTCTGAAAGGAATTATAAATAAATAATCAAAATATTGTATGGTATATATTTTTTTCCAAAAATAAAGTAAGGATAATGTTCTTACATATTTGGAAATGGAATACCAACTATTATCTGCACATGTTAGTTAAGAATTTCTATAAATAAATAAAAAGCAAATGTTAAACTTCACTGACACTGACTTCATGACTTAAAAGTCCAATTCATTCGTAATATGATAATGGACCTAAAGCAATCCCCAACACAAGGAAAGGTAGATGATGCTTAAAAGAGGAAAGGATACAACCACTCTAGCATTATCATCAGAAAAGTCTATTCCTTCTGAAACCTGCAAGCACAACAAAGCAATTTAGGATATGTAAATCACATTATAACATCAATTTATGGATCTTTTTATTTTAAGATCTTATTAGATCATTAAACATCTTAGTTTTTTTTCAAGAAACGAAGCTGTGGGTCATACTGAACTGGCGACTTCCACCTATTGTTAAATGAAGTTCTTACATATTTCTTAACAAAAGGAAAAGAAAAGAAAAGCACATGATGCGTGCAAAACTGGGAGCTGCATATAAACGCTCGTAGTTGTTTTGTGCTGTCAGGCCAACAAGGTTTTATCATTGCCATAAAGAAACAAGGAAAAGCAATTGAACTTCGAGTAATCAAAAAGAACACACCTTTCCTCGAAAAACTGCAAGGAGTGCTGCTCCTTCCTTGGAATTTTCACAGCCAACGACATACGAGTGATTGGGTTTGACCTTCTTACCTCGACTCTTCTTCCCGACTGCAAAGTTATCACCAAGACGTATAGTATCATAATAACCTTTCAATATGGAATCAAAATCCTCTTGAGCTCCTCCTCTTGGCTCTGTACAAAACCATTGAAAAGATTTGAATTCTTAATGCAACACGTAGAAAGAAAAAGAAAATTTAATAAATACAGTTATGCAAGAAACATTATATAATTCAACTCGTCTTGAATGACAAAATACCAGCAAAATATATTTACACTACCCTAAAATTAGTTTTCCAGTGCGCATCTTACCTACAAAAAGAGACTTCCTTGCATTCAGTCGAGACCATTGACCAGTTTCAGACCAACGTTTTTGGAGTTTTTCCATCAGCTTATAACTGGGGAAGAACACAAGACACCCACCAGGAGCAATAAAAAATATCTCCTCCAATGATTTTCCTAGAGCATCCTTTTAAGAAAATGGCCAGTATAAGACGAGAAAAACCTAACATATAAGTTTATATCGATCATGAAGTTCCAAAAATACCTGGAATGCATATCCATCAGCTGTTTTATAACTTCCATTCAGCGGATAGTTTTCTGGACCAGTTGATATAATAGCTGGCCACACCTGCAGTACAATTGTTGATAGGTCAAAATTTAACAGTTGCTGGAATGGAAAAACCAGAAAATAAGAAAAGTCCATTTGAACCTGAGATTCCACATCAATCACGTGAGGAGCTTCCAGTGAAGTTCCAAACTGAACTCCTAGTTCAGATGAAAAGGAATTCATAGGTGACAGGGTCCTAATTATTTGAAATCAGAAATGATTAGTTGTCTTCTTAGGCACAGATATAATATACCTTACCAAAAGAAAATGTAGGAAAGAGAGAAAGCACTTCAAAATTTAAAGAAGCATCTCAATTTTCATACTTTCAAGTGTTAACTCAATATAGTCTAGAAATCTGCTAAATAACTGACTTATAGTCAATCTAACAATTCTAATCATTGAGTAACTGCAGGTCTTATTCTTCCAGAAGAAAGGAGGATATGTTAAATTTAAATTTAACATGGCTGAAGAGCATGGCTGTATAAGCCAAGAATGAAGATATTTTATAGATTGCATAAACTATATGATACATCATATTCCACTTTTCAAGTTTTATGTGCTCACCCAGATGTCAAAATAACCGACAAGGAAAGATCACCAATGTCTCTAAATACAACAGCTGGATTAAAGCACCACAAACTTAAAGTAACCGTCCATTCAGCATAAGCTTTTCCTGAAATAAAATATAAATATAATTTTGTAATAAGAAATTGTTTGTACAAATAAAAAAATAAAAAAAAATAAAAAAAAAACTAAAACTATTTCAAACTAAAAAAAGGTGACAAGAGTTTTCTTTCTTATTCTCAAGGTATAAGATCCAGTGAAAAATGTCTTCTCTTGAAAAGCTTAATAGCAAGTCAGTTATAGTCTCCAGATAACATCAGACAAACTAACTAAAAAAAGGTAACAGAACCGTAACCAACTTCAGTTATGGCAGGCTGTGAATTAAGAAGACTAAGCAACTGATTACCAGGATCTCTTTTAATGTAGCGTTGTAATGCAAGCTGGTAGTCAGACATGTGGCAACCATTTCTTGAGAAGAAATATGTCAGTGAAGAGAATAATCCTGTGTCGTATAAATTGGTCAACATTGAAAGTTTTACATAAAAATAAAGCAAATGTTGAACACAGTAGTCTCTTACCTTCCAGGGTTATCACTGACAGGCCACTCAAATGTGCATCATCTGACTCAGTATCTGAAGCTGCTTTAATAGCCTTAGACAAGCATACAGTGAAACTTTAAGATAATGAGAACAAAATGAAAGGTCCCCCAAATAATTCAAAGAACCCAACAGGATCAGGATACCTTTGTTGCACATTCAAGCAAAATGGGAAAGCATTGTTGAGTTATATTAGCTTCTTGGAGCTCCCTTTGAGCATGATTGCCAGTCCAGCTACAACATTCATAAACGTAGAAATGGGATATCTCATAGACCGATGTTGTCAAACTGATATCAACTACTAGAGAGGTAGAATGCACCGTTTTTAGAAAAGAATAGGTAGAATGCACCGTTTTTAGAAAAGAATAAGTCAGACAACCATGTTTATTGGAGGGCTCAAAGTGTGAAAAGAAACACATTTAATCTGAAATCTATACCCAAAATGTTTTAAACGCACAATCTACATCAAGAAAATCAGTTTAAATCAATTTCTTCCATGGATCAAAGAATCTAGAATGGAAAAAGTGAATTATATGATATTATGTTTTAAATAAACCAATATGATGCAAAGAAAAATTATATGCAACGAAGAAATGAAATGCTACAGCAAAACCTGTAAAATTTTCTTTCTTAACTCACCAGGTGACATAATGCTGAAACTCGCGCTTCTGCAATGTGGTCTTCCTTTGGTCAATCCAACTTGTGAGATCCTAGAAGTTCAGTTAGACTTCTAAATATCAAAAGATCTTTTGAGATGTTTGCAAATAATTCTAAGTAACTATAACTAATTACCTGTGTCATTTCATACAGAGGCTGGTAAACCAAAGAATTAAAAGGACATAGTTGCTCTAACTCCATCTGCAATTCTTCGAAAGATGTGAAATGCAAGCCATCAGAAAATATTTTTCTCAAGTCATCAAACAAAATAGTATAATTTCAGTGACCTACTATTTAAAGTATCCTCTTCAATATCCACACTACCACCATGACGTGCAATATCCTCTATATTGCTGAAATGTGAAAACAGAATAAACTAATTAATTGTCTGCAGTTGCCACCTATCTCATGAACGTACCATCAAACTGAGGTAAAGGAAACGCATAATGTATGGATGCTAGTACACATACTGGGCTTCATCAAAAATCACAATTGCACCCTTAATGTCTACATCCATTGCTCCTCGAATAACTGGATTGATAATATAGCTATATGGGCAAAACACCAGCTGTGCGTCGTCTGCCATAGAGCGAGCTGCATAATATGAACAACCTAAAGAAGATAAAGAAATTAAGTTAAATATGTGATGACAACATAAGACATGTTAAACACCTTAAAGATCAAGGATTAACCTTTTACAGCTTCTCCAACTTTCACCAAATCTTCAATGTCATGAACCTCGTGACATCCTCCTTTCTGAAGAGTTGGATGACATTTAACCTTGTTTGCGTTTCTTTTAGAAAAACAAAATGGTATTTATCTTCCTTTGTCGATTGCTTTAAGTAATAATTGAGAGAAATAAATTGATGAAGAAATAGGATAAATATAACTCACTTAAATTCGCTGCATCCTGCATCTTGATCCTTCAAAAGTAGTTTGCTGGTAGATTTCAACAAATTTCACAGTCAAAAGAAGAATATCAAATGAATTAACTGGAAAAAGACAAACAAAGAAAGAAAAAGGTGCCTTTGAGAGAAATATGCACCATTCTTCATCTAAATTATCTTTCCCTCGTACATAAGGATTTGTGCATAGATGTTTCCTTGACGCCTGATGATAAGAAGGGGGTTAGTAAGATAACAGTACAGTATAACCTAACAAGGACCACCCAGAAATGTATTGCAGCTGAACCATATCTGAGAGGAGAGGAAGTCACAGGATTCTTACAACCAAAACAAGTTAATTCAACTTCTCAATTCCTTCAATGCATAATCTCATACAATATGTACACACACACGTGTTAAAGCAGTGACATACCAACACTGCCATTGGCACTCGATAGGAAGTTTTTCTATACTCACGGATCACCTGTGATATCTGTGAATGTGTTCTCCTTGAATAAGAAAACGTATAGCATTAGCATCAAATGTAGATGACAAAGACAATTTGGAAAAGAAAATCCAAGCCCTTGTTTCAAATTGCAGTAAGTTGAAACTTACGAGGCGTAGTATATGGTCGGGGCTGTTTTTTTCTTCTGACTTTTGTTGTTTGGCCCTGGAAGAGATGACTCAGTATCTGTAGACACTAGAAAACCCAACATATCCCTCAGAAGAAGTTACTGGCCCGTAAAACACAAAAAGCATAAAAATGCGAATATACGTTATAAAAAAAAAAGTGAGCAAAATTACATTATTGTTAGCCGAGGTCCTTCCATCTGTAGAAATTTTAGTACAAATGACAAGAGCCCCATGTAAAACAAAAGCGTGCGATCATCCGCATTTCACAATAAACGTTTGAAAGATGATATTCCACAGTGAATAGAAGAAAAACAATTTGTTCCAGCCTTAGTGTGCCCACGTATATCCATAAAAACAAAAAAGAAAAAACCAACCATCCCCAGATCAATTAACCATCGAAAAAGTTAACAATTAAAGATGATTAACACTTTTTGTTGCAATCGATGCGCAACGAAAATATATGCCGTCCTAAGCTATTGCCCTAAATATATTCTCACGATATAAGCCTGAAGCGCTCGCAAGGTGAACCCAGTTACACTAAAATAAAAATGTCCATGAACTTTAAACCAATTTTTTCTGTCTCTACCTAACCACTCAATCGAATTCGTGCGTTCGAGATGTTCGGATGATCAGGGTTAAGACATGCAAACTTACTTGACGTCTGCACTTCGGGAAGAAATCCACCGCCAAAACCGAGAGGATCTGTGGCAGCCTCTGGAGCAGGCTTCGTGTGACTGGAATTAGCATCCTGATTCTTTATCTTGTAATTCTTCTGCCAAGCAAGACTCGAGCAGAGAAGTGAAAGCGACTTCCCGGTTCCAGTCGGAGATTCCAGTAATGCGTGGCAATGGCCCTCTCGCTGAGCTCGATCAAGGGTGGATATAACTCTGCCCATGAACGCCAGCTGCGAACCGTATGGTCGGTATGGAAATTCCACTTGGATGCCACCAATCGGGTACACATTCTTCGTGAGCTGATAAGTTGGATTGGTCTTGGATTTGGGGTTCGTCCCCCCTTTTGCATATACCATTTTGGAAGTGTTGCACAGGACTTGTCGGGTGGGGATATTCGAAATCCTAGCTTGGTGAACTACACGATCGACAATGGAGTCCTGTGCTCGGTTCGATTTGGTGGTGGTTTCTTGAAAAGCTTTGGCGGGAAAAGTTAGGGTTTATCGTAGTTGAAATTGGCGGTAAACAGTATAATTCCTTCATCTTGCAATGCACGGTGAGCCTTTTGTTTAAAAATACTATTTTGTCCTTTGGGGCCAACGTCCGTGAAAGTTACCGTTTAGGCCGAATTGAAATCGATTCTTTTTTTTTTTTTTTCCTTTGGCAATTCAATTAGTAATTTGGTACCATTTTTAAGGTAATTAATATTTAATTAAAGATATAGCAAATAATGGTAACTTTCATAATTTTTTTCAATCTCTCATTTATTTTTTCTTATTTTCAATTATACCCATGGATTGAAATTTTCATCACAGTTTTGAAGTTTCAAATGGGGTCGAATCGGGAATTTTTCATTTTTTTCCTCTATTTCGTAAATATCTCAACTTCCTCCATTTCTATAAAATTTCAAAAGAAAATCGATATTTTAAAAAATGGTACCAAATTACTCTTTTTAATTGATGTGCTTGCACCCACATTTACACATGCATATATAATATTATACATATAAGACCATTTTATCGATTGCAATAAAAAATGGTATAATCGTAATCAAATTTAATTGGTAAATTAAATTTTGAAGAACCGTAATTACAAATACAATTGTATTTACTTAAAAAGATGTATTTTGTGAAATTTAATATGACCATCTTAATTTGGGTTATAATTACGGTTAATCCAAACGATAACAAAAAAAATATTGTTGATACATAGAGCATAGAGCTTATGACAATAATTAAAAAGAACGTACCGTTCAAATAAATATAATTGACACTATAATCAGAAATTAAGAAAAGATAGATAACAATGTTAATTAAAAGAAGAAATATGTCATTCACTAATTCTCACAAATTTGCAAACGAAAAGGAAAAAGAAAAAAAAGCTCTCATTTTAATGAAATGTATATGTTCTTATTTTCATTTTCCATTGTAGAGAAAAGAAAAAGAATTAAAAATGTTATATAATTAATACTGGTTCCTAAGACAGCGAGATTGAGAGAGGAAATTGGTGTGTAGAAATGGTTATGGTTACCTGAATTTTCCTTTTAATTTTTGATTCCTTTCCTTCGTTGTTGTTCGGTATATAACCAATGTTGGTTGGTTTATCCTTCTTCGGGATTCAGTCTGGAATTATTCTTTTTCAAAGCATATTTGGGTTGACTTGATCAAATTTCTCTATCTTCGTTCTTCTACAACTACTTGGGCAGGTAGAAGTAATATGCTCCTCGTTCACACAGATTTTGCAACTCACTTTCTGTATTGTTGCTGATGGGGTTCCTGAAATGAAGCCCAACAATAATTTACCGTGATTTATTGTCTGACCATAAGCATGAAGAAAATAACACAGAAGAAGCAAGGAAAATATGTTCCAGACCTTAAACGTGGCTGAAAAAGGATTTCAGCTCCTCCAGAGACTGTTCAAAGTTATCAAATTGTTTGGTCGATTTTCTTAGCCTCTTTGAAATGTACGAGGGATCATGAAGCTAAACCCAAAACACTAAATTCAGAAAATTTCCAGTTTGAGATCAACAATCATACCCTCGATAAGGCATGGAAATTGTGTAACATTATTGCTAGTGGGAACCTACAATGCTATCGTATCTAAAACAGTATGATAGCATGACAAAACAAACAGGCAGAAACTATACAGAGGGATTCACAACCCGAAAACAAAAGATCGAGATAAATATGCAGTCATCTTTACAATTTTAGTACAAATGAACATACATAGATTAAGAGATTCTTTTGTCCGGACGCACACTGACTTTTCCACCTTAGCTGCATTCTTTGAATGGTGAGTTTAACCGATAGAAATGGCCAGATCTCCCATTATATCATCACAAAAACATCCAGGCAATCTTATCAGCTTGGACAGCAGCCCAGGACAGTGGTTAAATTAAGCCAAGCTGAATGCATGTAGATGAGTACTTCATGAAGTTCCTTTCCTCCTGACTTTCAATTTAGTAGACCTCCAGCCGCCTAAGGTTAGTAGGCTAGGGGAGTAGGACAAAATTTCAAATGACAGTCATACTTATTCTTGGCTGAGCTACTAACGGGTGATACTTCCTGCAATAAAATTTGGAAATCAAAGTCAGCCATCAAATTGGTTTTAATTCGTGTCACAGTAACTAGTTAATTGACTTTAATTTCTCATTATATCACAATCGTTTACCTTGTTTACTGAAGCCTTTCCTGTATCAGCTTTGAGGTCTTTGGATCTCCAAACACTCCACGAAAAACATCACCTGCAAAATGAGGAGACGAGAAATGTAACCAAAAAAATTGTGGATAAAACTGTCATGATAAAGATTGAGATGTCGAAACACAAAAAAAAAAGTCCATATTCATCTTCATGGAATATTAGGACAGAATAACATGTACCTTATGAAGTAATGGAATATTTGATGCATCAGTTGCCATGATCTGAACACCGATACAATTGTCACTGCAACAGAAGGGGCAAAAGACATAATTGTATACACAACCATCCTCCTCACTCCATATACTAACTCCTGAATTTTTTGAAGACCTAACTAGGAGCCTCTGGTTAACAAACAAGATGTCTGTAATAATAAGCTGTATACTTGCTGACGAATTGGCAGTTTGAGCTTTAAACCTTTCCTTATATATTGATATTAAGTTTGTTTTTGATGATACAGTAAATGAGCACGTTGTATTTAAATGGTTCTCTGGGCGACCGAGTGGGCTTCTACAAAGTGCACAAGATAGATGCAACTTTTTGTCCCTTGGAAGGCCAGATGACAGAAAACCAGGAACAGTATCATTTAGCTTGGGCACTTGTGTGACATTTAAACTGTTAAACTTCTTTCCTGTGACAAGAATTTCATAACTAGTATCTTTTGGGCAAGTCAAATTTCCGCTGATTATTGAGCTTCTGTCAACACTGTTACATTCGGGATTTTTGGTTTTGGGATCAGTAACACTCCTTTTGAGCAATATTAACTCTACAGTTTTTCACATCTTCGTGAGCCTGAAATAAAGCTTGTCGTCAATACCAACTAGAGGTTTCGATTGAAAAAAACAGGTACTATACTTCATTCTTTTAGTACTAACTTTCTGCCCACGATAATTAAAAATGTCAAATTTCTCTATCTGCATTCTTCTATAACAACTTTGCCAGGCAGAAGTAATATGCTCCTCATTCTCAGAATTTGGCAACTCACTTTCTGTATTGTTGCTAATGCGCTCCTAAAATGAAACCCAACAATAATGTACCGAGATTTATTGCCTTTCCATAAGTATGCAAAGGAAGAAAATAACACAGAAGAAGCAAGCACAATATATTCCAGACCTTAATGTGGCTGAAAAAGGATTTCAGCTCCTTCATAGACTGTTCAAAGTTATCGAACTGTTTAATGGATTTTCTTAGCCACTTTGAAATGTAAGTCCTGTTCCTTTTTTCCTGGAAACGCTCATCTATTTGCCCAAAAAAAATGAATGAAAGGGTGAATAGCTATGGGAGATTTGTGCATTAAATAACCTCATGAGTCTACCATGGAAATACTCTTTTAAGAATGACAAGGAAATTTTAGATTTATCAACATGAATATAGGAAATACAATATTGAAACGATAGAACTAGCTAAAATGTTACGGCCAAGGAATGGCAGCTTCCAAGCAAGCTTTGGAGGACTTATGTACGAGTTAAATAGCTTGATTTATCCAGCACAAACAATCATATGCATATGTACAAAATTAGTGGCCTGACCAATGAAGCTCGTGTTGTTAGTAGGCAATAGAACAAGTGAAATTAAAGCAATTATTACCTAATAGCAGAATGGCACCATAGTCAAATTTGTGTCGAATACAACGTCCTACAGAAAGGAATTGTTACAAAGTATAGCAAGGTTATTTGCATGATGCCACTCCACATGAGCACCAAGAAAATGAAAATAAATGACAACAGCTACAAGCAATACCTGCAGCTTGATTTAGAGCTCGGAAAGCCTGTTGACAATACCACTCATTTCCACTTAAAAGGTTTTTGGACATTTTATATGTGTCATTGAACTCTTTCTTCAATGCAACTTGAATATCATTTCTGAAAGGAATTATAAATAAATAATCAAAATATTGTATGGTATATATTTTTTTTGCAAAAATAAAGTAAGGATAAAGTTCTTACATATTTGGAAATGGAATACCAACTATTATCTGAACATGTTAGTTAAGAATTTCTATAAATAAATAAATAAAAAGCAAATGTTAAACTTCACTGACACTGACTTCATGACTTAAAAGTCCAATTCATTCATAATATGATAACGGACCTAAGGCAATCCCCAACACAAGGAAAGGTAGATGATGCTTAAAAGAGGAAAGGATACAACCACTCTAGCATTATCATCAGAAAAGTCTATTCCTTCTGAAACCTGCAAGCACAACAAAGCAATTTAGGATATGTAAATCACATTATAACATCAATTTATGGATCTTTTTATTTTAAGATCTTATTAGATCATTAAACGTCTTAGTTCTTTTTCAAGAAACAAGCTGAGGGATTGGAGATCATACTGAAACTGGCAACTTCCACCTATTGGAGATCATTGTTAAATGAAGTTCTTACATATTTCTTAACAAGAGGAAAAGAAAAGAAAAAACATATGATGCGTGCAAAACTGAAAGCTTCATATAAACATTCATAGTTGTTTTATGCCGTCAGGACAACAAGGGTTTATCATTGCCATAAAGAAACAAGGAAAAGCAGTTGAACTTCAAGTAACCAAAAGGAACACACCTTTCCTCGAAAAACTGCAAGGAGTGCTGCCCCCTCGGGATTTTCACAGCCAACCACATACGAGTCATTGGGTTTGACCTTCTTCTCAACTGCAAAGTTATCACCAAGACGTATAGTATCATAATAACCTTTCAATATGGAATCAAAATCCTCTTGATCTCCTCCTCTCGGCTCTGTACAAAACCATTGAAAAGATTTTTCTTAATGCAACACGCAGACAGAAAAAGAAAAATTAATAAATATAGGTACGGAAGAAACATTATATAATTCAACTCATCTTGAATGACAAAATACCAGCAAATTATATATATATACACTAGCCTAAAATTAGTTTTCCAGTGCGCATCTTACCAACAAAAAGAGACTTCCTTGCATTCAGTCGAGACCATTGACCAGTTTCAGACCAACGTTTTTGGAGTTTTTCCATCAGCTCATAACTGGGGAAGAACACAAGACACCCACCAGGAGCGATAAAAAATATCTCCTCCAATGATTTTCCTAGAGCATCCTTTAAGAAAATGGCCAGTATAAGACAAGAAAAACCTAACATATAAGTTTATATCGATCATGAAGTTCCAAAAATACCTGGAATGCATATCCATCAGCTGTTTTATAACTTCCATTCAGCGGATGGTTTCCTGGACCAGTTGATATAATAGCTGGCCACACCTGCAGTACAATTGTTGATAGGTCAAAATTTAAATTTAACAGTTGCTGGAATGGAAAAACCAGAAAATAAGAAAAGTCCATTTGAACCTGAGATTCCACATCAATCACGTGAGGAGCTTCCAGTGAAGTTCCAAACTGAACTCCTAGTTCAGATGAAAAGGAATTCATAGGTGACAGGGTCCTAATTATTTGAAATCAGAAATGATTAGTTGTCTTCTTGCACATATACCTTACCAAAAGAAAATGTAGGAAAGAGAGAAAGCACTTTAAAATTTAAAGAAGCATCTCAATTTTCATACTTTCAAGTGTCAACTCAATATAATCTAGAAATGTGCTAAATAACCGACTTATAGTCAATCTAACTCTAACCATTGAGAAACTGCGGGTCTTATTCTTCCAGTAGAAAGGAGGATATGTTAAAATTGAATTTAACATGGCTGAAGAAGCCAAGAATAAAGACATTTTATGGTTTGAATAAACTATATGATACATCATATTCCACTTTTCAAGTTTTCAAGTTTTATATGCTCACCCAGATGTCAAAATAACCGACAAGGAAAGGTCACCAATGTCTCTAAATACAACAGCTGGATTCAAGCACCACAAACTTAAAGTAACCGTCCATTCAGCATGAGCTTTTCCTGAAATAAAATATAAATATAATCTTTATAAAAAATATATATGTAGAAACAAACAAAAAATCTAAAACTATTTCAAACTAAAAAAAAAGGCGGCTGAAAGTTATGGCGGGCAGTGAATTAAGAAGACTAAGCAGCTGATTACCAGGATCTCTTTTAGTGTGGCGTTGTAATGCAAGCTGGTAGTCAGACATGTGGCAACCATTTCTTGAGAAGAAATATGTCAGTGAAGAGAATAACTCTGCACCGTATAAATTAGTCAACATTGAAAGTTTGACATAAAAATAAAGCAAATGTTGCACACGGTAGTCTCTTACCTTCCAGTGCTATCACTGACAAGACACTCAAATGTGCATCATCGGACTCCGTATACGAAGCAGCTTTAATAGCCTTAAAGAAGCATACAGTGAAAGTTTAAGATAATGAGAGCAAAATGAAAGGTCCCCCAATTTATTCAAAGAATCCAACAAGATCAGGATACCTTTGTTGCACATTTAAGCAAAATGGGGAAGCATTGTTGAGTTATATTAGCTTCTTGGAGCTCCCTTTGAGCATGATTGCCAGTCCAACTACAACATTCATAAACGTAAAAATGGGATATCTCATAGACCGATGTTGTCGAACTGCTATCAACTACTAGAGAGGTCGAATGCACCGTTTTTAGAAAAGAATAAGTCAGGCATGCATGTTTGTTGAAGGGATCAAAGTGTGAAAGAAACACATTTAATCTGAAATTTATACCCAAAATGTTTTAAACGTACAATCTACATGAAGAAAATCAATTTCTTCCTTGGATCAAGGAATCTAGAATGAGAAAAAGTGAATGATATGATATTATGTTTTAAATACACCAATATGATGCAAAGAAAAACTATATGTAACTAAGAAGTCAAATGCTACAGAAAAACCTGTAAAACTTTCTTTCTTAACTCACCTGACATAATGCTGAAACTCGAGCTCCAGCAATGTGGTCTTCCTCTTGGCAATCCAATTTGTGAGTTCCTAAAAGTTTAGTTAAGCTTCTAAATATCAAAAGATCTTTTGAGATGTTTGCAAATAATTCTAAGTAACTATAACTAATTACCTGTGTCATTTCATACAGAGGCTGGTAAACCAAAGAATTTATAAAACACAGTTGTTCCAACTCCATCTGCATTTCTTTGAAAGATGTGAAATGCATGCCATGAGAAAATATTTTTCTCAACTCGTCAAACAAAATAGTATGATTTCATTGACCTACTATTTAAAGTATCCTCTTCAATATCGACACTACCAGCACAACGTGCAATATTCTCTATATTGCTGAAAAGCAAAAACAGAATAAACTAATTAATTGTCTGCACTTGCTACCTATCTCATGAACTTACCATCAAACTAAGGTAAAAGAAAACACGTAAGTATGGATGCAAGTACACATACTGGGCTTCATCAAATATCACAATCGCATCCTTAATATCTACACCAATTGCTCTTCGTATAACTGGATTGATAATATAGCTATATGGGCAAAACACCAGCTGTGCGTTGTGTGCCATAGAGCGAGCTGCATAATATGAACAACCTAAAAAGGACAAAGAAATTAAGTTAATATGTAATGACAACACAGGACATGTTAAACACCTAAAAGATCAAGGATTAACCTTTTACAGCTTCTCCAACTTTCATCAAATCTTGAATGTCATGAACCTCATGACATCCTCCTTTCTGAAAAGTTGAATGACGTTTAACCGTTTTTTTTGTTTCTATTAGAGAAATGAAAAGGAATTTATCTTCCTTTGTTGATTGCTTTAAATTAAGTAATAATTGAGAGAAATAAATTGATGAAAAATTGGGATAAAGATAACTCACTTAAACTCACTGCATCCTGCATCTTTATTCTTCAAAAGTAGTTTGCTGGTAGATTTCAACAATTTTTACAATGAAAAGGAGAATACCAAATGAATTAACTGGAAAAAGATAAACAAAGAAAGAAAATGTGCCTTTGAGAGAAATATGCACCATTTTTCATCTAAATCATCTTTCCCTCGTACACGAGGATTTGTGCATAGATGCTTCCTTGACGCCTGATGATAAAAAGGGGTTAGTAAGACAACAGTACAGTATTACCTAAGAAGAACCACCCAGAAATGTATTGCAGCTGAACCATATCTGACAGGAGAGGAAGCCAGTGGATTCTTACAACCAAAACCAGCTAATTCAACTTCTCAAATTCCTTCAACACATACTCTCATACAATACGTACACACACGTGTTAAAGAGGTGACATACCAACACTGCCATTGGCACTCGATAGGTAGTTTTCCTATACTCACGGATCACCTGTGATATTTGTGAATGTGTCCTCCTTCAATAAAGAAAATGTATAGCATTAGCATCAAATGTAAATGAGAAAGACAATTTGTAAAAAAAAAAAATCCAAGCCCTTGTTTCAAATTCCAGTAAGTTGAAACTTACGAGGAGTAGTAAATGGTCGGGGCTGTTTTTTTCTTCTGACTTTTGTTGTTTGGCCCTGGAAGAGATGACTCTGTATCTGTAGACACTAGAGAACCCATAATATTCCTCAGAAGAAGTTACTGGCACATAAAACACAAAAAAGCATAAAAAAAACAAATATGTATATATATTTAAATATTAAAAAAAAAAAAAAAAAAAAAAAAAAAAAAAAAAAGTGAGCAAGGTTACTTTATTGTTAGCCGAGGTCCTTACATCAGTAGAAATTTCAGTACAAATGACAAAGATCCCCATGTAAAACAAAAGCTTGCCATCATCCGCATTCCACAATAGCTATTTTTCAGTAAGCGTTTGAAAGATGACATTCCATAGTGAATGAAGAAAAACAATTTGTTCCAACCTCTGGGTGCCCACGTATTATTTCACTTTTTCTCAACGTTGTTCATCCATAAAAAGAAAAAAGAAAAAACCAACCATCTTCAGATCAAATTAACCGTCGAAAAAGTTAACAGTTCAAGATACTTGACAGTTTTTGTGGCAGGCTATGCGCAACGAAAATATATGTCGTCCTAAGCTACCCTAAATATATCCTCACGATAAACACTAAACCATAAACCATAAACCAATCTATTCTATGTCTCTACCTGGCCACCCAATCGAATTCGTGCTTTCGAGATGTTCGGATGATCAGGGTAAAGACATGCAAACTTACTTGACGGCTGCACTTCGGGAATAAATCCACCGCCAAAACCGAGAGGATCCGTGGTAGCCTCCGGAGCAGGCTTCTTGTGACAGGAATTAGCATCCTGATTCTTTATCTTGTAATTCTTCTGCCAAGCAAGACTAGAGCAGAGAAGTGAAAGTGACTTCCCGGTTCCAGTCGGAGATTCCAGCAATGCGTGGCAGTGGCCCTCTCGCTGAGCTCGATCAAGGGTGGATATAACTCTGCCCATGAACTCCAGCTGCGAACCGTATGGTCGGAATGGAAATTCCACGGGGATGCCACCAACCAGGTACACATTCTTCTTAAGCTCGTATGTTCGGTTGGGCTTGGATTTAGGCTTCCTCCCCCCTTTTGCATATACCATTTTGGCAGTGTAGCACAGGACTTTCCGGGTGGGGTTATTCGAACTCATTGCGAGCTACCTAGCTTGGCGAACTACACGATCGACAATGGAGTTCTGTGCTCGGTTCGATTAGTTGGTGGTTTCTTGAAAGCTTTGGCGGGAAAAGTAAGGGTTTATCGTAGTTGAAATTGGCGGTAAACAGTATAATTCCTTAATCTTGCAATGCACGGTGAGCCTTTTGTTTGAAAAGACTCTTTTGTCCTTTGGGGCCAACGTCCGTAAAAGTTACCGTTTAGGCCGAATTGAAATCGGCTCTTTTTTTTTTCTTTCTTCTCTTTGGTAATGACAATTGGTAATTTAGTACCATTTTTAAGGTAATTAAGGATATAGCAAACATTGGTGAATTTAATAATTTTATTTTTCAATCTCTCCTTTATTTCGTCTTATTCTCAATTATACACTTTGGGATTCAAATTTTCTATCTTAATTTTTAAGTTTCAAACCTATCCAAATTTTGATCGGGAAAATTTTGTTTTCTTCTCCCTCTCAAAAATATTTCAATTTTTTTGTTTCGATCAAGTTTGAAAAAAAATCGATGTTTTAACAAACAATTCTAATTTTTTAATTACTTACATTGGTGTGTCCAAGCTTTTCGATTTTATGATCGTGATTACACGATATTTTATAGCTTCACACACCAATGTCATTTTCACTGATTGTTTTTTAAGCATTTTTATCTACTGATTTTATTAATTTTCAATTTTGTTTTCGACCTAAGACTGTTTTCATTAAATTTACACATCATTTTCATCTCGATTTTGAATTGATGTAAGTTATTTTTTCTTTTAATATCCAAAACTTTCATAATTTTCATGTAATTTCACAAAAATATTCAACTTTTTATTACTTTGTATTATTATTCCTTTTTCTTATCGATGTGCTTGACATTTACACGTGAATTTATAATATACATGTAAGACAATTTTATCGATCGGAGTGAAGATTTGTATAATCGTAATGAAATTTAATTGATAAATCAATCCCAATGAATTGTATCACAAATGCAATTATATTGGTTTTGATTGTGTTTACCTAAAAATATGAATTTTGTCAAATTTAATATTACCATTATGGTTTTGATTAACTATAACGAAAAACAGTAACAATAAATGAAACTTTTTCTCTATAAAAGATAAAAAGTAACAATAATGGTAATTATAATCAAAACCATAACAATAACAATATTGGTACGATATAGTTTTTGGAACGCAATAGAATTGGTCACCATTCGTTTTGGCCCACCTTTTAATTTATCGTTCATCCACTCTCATTAGGCTCGGGTAAATGTGACATGGGTCTGTATAAAAATTGTAACTAAAATTTATTAGATATATTATAATTAAGCTACAATGGGAGATTCATCAATTGTTTATAATAATTTGTATCCAAATTTCTATTGATATCGATATTTCTATAAAATTTAAACCTTAATTATACACTTTGTACCTTTGCAATTAGGTATTTTTCCTTATAGTTTTATCTTCTTCCCCTTCTCGTCTTCTCCCCTTCTTACAATCGAGTGAAACTTAGCTTCAAGTTCAAGTTATCAATATGTTGTTATGCTGATTAATAATATTAGAGGCAATTTTCTTCATTTTTTTTTTTAAGATTGTAACTAAGTCAATTCAAATGTTGATATATTTTTTAATTTAATTTTGTACGTTTACATATTTCCATTGCCAACGTAATTGACATATACTAATCTATCAAGGTTATAAGTTATAACATCCATGCCACTTACAGATGAGAAAACGAGTGAAGAATGTTTATAAAATATTATAGATCTTAAAATATATATATGAATGAATTTAAAATATGCAACCAGAACTTACGTCTGCAAATCAGGTCTTATATTCAATAACAAATTTATTATTGCTATAAATTTTTCGATAGTAGAAGTTTATCAGTAACAAACTCGTATAATTAATAGAAGAATACAATCAAACGTATGTTGCAATAAAGCTAAATTTGAGTATTATAATGTTTAGCATTAGTTGGATTGTCGATTTTGATTAGAGAAATTTTGAGGATAACATTCGAAATATATTTTTAAAATTTTACTTTTTTGTTTATTGTCGATCTATCCCTTTTAATTCATTCGAGAAATTAACATAAATCGTATAAATTCCATCTTAGTCTATAAAATCTATATCTTATTCTATTTTGTATCAAAATTTGTTTTAGTCCTAAACTGTTAAAAATGGTATATTATAGTCTCTGTCTTTGAGAAAGTGTTAACGGCGGTATTGAACCCGCCGTCATCACCGTTAACAAGTTCACGTCTGGCGGAAGTCCAATCGTCGTTTTGTCTCACCTCTTTGAGCCTCTCCGATACTTTTCTCTCTTGCTATCAGCGCCGATCAATTGATAGCTTGTATGGCATTCGGCGCTTCCCGGCGTCTTCTTCCCTATCAAGTCAAAGCCTGCTTTTTGGGACTTATTGCCAGTGGCAGGTATCACTATCCCTTAATCCACTCGCCGTCGCCGGCTTTATCATACCTATTTTCAACCCTAGATGAACCATCAAATTTATTTGATGATGGTGTTTCGGGTAATGGTGATCGAAATCAACGCTGCATAGATGAGCGATTCGTTATCAGCGAACTTTCTGATCTTCTACTAGTTAATCCTCATGGTTCGGTTTCTAACACTGTCAAAGAGAATCTCACTGAGAAACAGGTGCCAATTAGGGCAGTTGATGGATTCTTACTTCCAGAAGAGAAATTGCGAGGTGTTTTCCTTCAAAAACTGAATGGCAAAACCGCAATTGAGCATGCTTTAGCTAATACTGATGTGAATTTGAGCCAAGATGTTGTCAGCAAAGTACTAAACACCGGGAGTTTGGGTAGCGAAGCAATGGTTACCTTCTTTTATTGGTCTATTAAACAGCCGTCGATACCTAAAGATGCCTCTAGTTACAACATAATTCTTAAAGCTTTAGGTAGAAGAGGGTTTTTTGACTCCATGATGGATGTTTTGTACAGCATGACACGGGAGGGAGTGGACGCGACATTGGAAACGGTATCCATCGTAGTAGACAGTTTGGTCAAGGCTCACCAAGTTTCTAAGGCACTTCAATTTTTCAGAAACTTGAAAGAAATTGGGTTGAAATGTGATACTGAAACCTTGAACATTCTTCTACAATGCATGTGTCGACGATCTCACGTGGGTGCTGCAAACTCCTTCCTTAATTTAACCAAGGGGAGTATCCCTTTCAATGTCATGACATATAACATTATAATTGGTGGATGGTCAAGATACGGTAGGCATAGTGAAGTTGAGCAAACGTTGAAAGCAATGGAAGTTGATGGATTTTCTCCAGATTGTCTGACCCACACTTATCTTATTGAGTGTCTTGGCAGAGCTAATCGGATTGACGATGCTGTCAAGATTTTTGATAAAATGGATGAAAAGGGCTGTACACCAGATGTTGCTGCTTATAATGCAATGATCTCCAACTTTATATGTATTGGTGATTTTGATCAATGCCTGACCTATTACAAGCGTATGTTGAGCAACAGATGCGAACCTGACATGAACACCTATTCCAATTTGATTACCGGCTTTCTTAAAGCCAAGAAAGTAGCTGATGCACTAGAAATGTTTGATGAGATGGTGGCAAGAATAATTCCCACTACGGGGGCAATAACATCCTTTATTCAACTTAGCTGTAGTTATGGTCCTCCGCACGCAGCTATGTTAATCTACAAGAAAGCAAGAAAAGTTGGATGTAGGATATCCAAGAATGCATACAAATTGTTGCTAATGCGGCTTTCTTTGTTTGGTAAATTTGGCATGCTATTAAGTATATGGAATGAGATGCAAGAAAGTGGTTATGATCCTGATATGGAAACTTATGAGCATGCCATTGGCTGTCTTTGCAAAACAGGGCAGCTTGAAAATGCTGTACTCGTCATGGAGGAATGTTTACGTCAGGGTTTCTTCCCTAGTAGGCAAATACGTAGTAAGCTTAATAACAAACTATTGGCCTGTAATAGGACAGAGATGGCATATAAACTCTGGTTGAAAATCAAAGTTGCTCGTCATCAGGAAAATCTGCAAAGATGTTGGCGTGCCAAGGGATGGCATTATTGAACTTTCAGGCCGTATCGGTTACAAACATGTCTTTTTCTTCTATTGTTTTTGTCCTTTGAAGGTTAGTAACATTTCACAGAAGTCAATCTACTAATGCGTGCAGGTCATACTTAGGATGTTTTACAGTTGTTGACTGCTCACTTTTTTTTTGTTACATATACAAGAGTCTGTTTATGAAATTTCTTGGGCTTCCATTGAGGTAAATCTACAAAAAAAGTGGACTTTAGGTTTGTTTATTGAATCTGGATTGCAAAATGGAAGAATTGTCATCTCTACATTACATTTCTTCTATTCGTTTTGACTTGAGTCCTGTGAGCCCTGTTTCTTATATTTTGTTCGTCGGGATTCTCTGAATCTTTTTATCGGAAGGAAGGATGAAAGTTAAACGGGGTGCAGGGAAGTTTTTTTCACTGGGTTTCTTATGTTACTATTCTATTTGTTCTAACTGTTTCCTTGTTTATTATGTTTCGTCTATCAAGGTTTTCATTTATTCAATTAGTTCTGACATTGCAGGAACCTTGTTAATGCATATAGGGCTTCGGCTGGTGTCAACGGCCACATCTCGGGTAACATGTCAGATCAATTTGGTCATTCATTTGGTTACACGGATGTACGCCTTTGATAAGAATGTTTTTCTACCTCAAGTTCACCACAACCGCAACGTAAAGGACTGATGTGCCGAGGTGCTCACCTTAAGATTTCCTTAGTAGGATTTAACCATGTTTCAAATATGGATCAACCTACTTGATTATATGCTTCTCTATCCTAGCCAATGTCAGCCACCTAGTTCAGTGGAATATCACTTGCTTACCTATGAATCAATGAGGCCTAGGTATGTACTGGCAAGTGGTAATGAACATAACTAGAACGACGGCGAGATGTATCTGGATATTTTCTAGTGAACCCTACCCAGCACATTGTCACGTAAAATCATTTCTACCAGGAATGTACGTTAGAGTAGCTTCAGAATCATTTTAATGTAGAAGTAAGCGCTAGAATCCATCTTGAACTGCAAACTTTTTCCCACTTTTTTCAGGTTATCTCTATCAAAATGGGTGAATGAAAGTGGACCATACCTCTTGAAAGATGTGGCCAATTACTTAGTTAAAAGAATAACTATCCGAGGCTAAATTGCAAGGAGGATTAATAACTTGAGTAAAAGGACTTCCCACTGAAAGTACGAGTAGAGTCTTCAAGCAAAGCTAAGTCAGAAGCTGTCGGCGAGGTTCGAATCTGCAAGAAAAAAGAGAAGATAACAAGTAGACAGAGAAGAAGACTATTTAATTAACCCCAGGGGAGAACCAGAACCATCTAATTTTCTTGTAAATTGCTACGCAAAAATAAAATTTCAAGTTTGCTTATATCAAGTGTATGGACATGTGAATCACAAAGGTTGATATTAAATAAATAAACCACAATATTATCCATCACTAACGTCATTGAAACAGGTGATTTTCGCAAGGATTTTTTTTTTATTCTTCTTCTTCTTCTTCTTCTTCTTCTTTTTTTTTTAAAGGAAAAACAAGAGCGAATCCTTTTATGCTTTCTATTTGATTGAAGAATGTATTTCTATATTAGGTTTGTGGTTTTGTTAGGAAATAACCGCTAGAATTGAACCAATATTTTCATGAAACTTTAGCAATTGGAAAAAAGATATATAGAGCATAGTTTATGACAATAATTAAAAAGAACATACCTTTCAAATAAATATAAAGCTTATTTTAGTTATAATTGACACTATAATCAGATTTTTTTAAAAAAGAATTACATATACCAGGATTGAATAAAAGAAGAAATATGTCATATAATAATTCTCACAAATTATTGGAGCGAGATTCAAACGAGAAAAGAAAAGAAAAGAAAAGAAAAGAAACTCTAATTTTAATGAAATGTATATATATAGTTTTTCATTTTCCATTGTAGAGAAAAGAAAAGAAATGAAATAAAAATGTAATATACTTATTACCGGTTCCTAAGACAGCGAGATTGCGAGACGAACTTGGTGTGTAGAAATGGTTATGGTTACCTGAATGTTCCTTTCGTTTTTTATTCCTTTCCTTTGTTGTTGTTCGGTATATTGGCAATCGGCTTCTTGTCTTCTCCCACTTCTCCACCTCCGCTCGATCCCTCGCTTCAGACCACAGCTCATCCCTCAACTAGTAGCATCTCATCATTTCTCTGCCTTTTTTCTCACTGCTATGATTGAATTGTCTATTCTCCACTCGGATCATAGTTTCATTACTGCCTACGACGATTCTCTGAAGGAAGTTTGATCTACTGTTTGCTCTACCAGCGGGATCCAATCCAGGGGGGGAGGGGACTAATATGGATCAGTTTGACGCATTCTTTAGGAGAGCCGATTTGGATGGTGATGGAAGGATTAGTGGAGCTGAAGCTGTTTCTTTCTTTCAGGGCTCCAATTTGCCTAAAAATATTCTTGCGCAGGTTCCCTTTTTTTTCCTTTTTCCTCCCTCTCTCACCTTTTCTTCTTTGGATTTCTCGTGCGTTATTTATCTTAGATCAATGGCGTCCATGTACTTGAATTAGGTTGCGAATTCGAAATCCATAAGTTGCTTGCTTTTCACTTCAATACTTTGTTTCTCGGTATCAAAAATTTAGGTGCTGCGCTTCGTGGAAGAGCATGTTTATGAATTAGGCGGTTGCCGGTATCTTTTAGGAAAGTTCTGGTGTCTAATTTCCTACCTCGAGTTTTTCGTTTAGTTTTTTCTTCATATGAATCTGTTTTGAAATGTAATATTTAGATATAAGTTGTCACGCATTCTACCGTTAGACCTGTGGTTGAAATCTATAACTTCCTCACGAGATTGAATTGACAATCTTCGTGTGCCTCATTTTTCTGATATGGTCAACGGATGCTGCTTTATTCTGGTTGTACAATACAAGCTTTTACAATCTTGCGTTGCGTAGGTACTCTGTGTCTCCACTGGTACATATCGTCTGTAATGTGTTGAAGCTATTATGTTAAGAGGCTCGCTCTTTTACTTGATCCTCTAATTATATTCATTGCCTACTGGCACCATTTGATAAGAAATTCTAACATGCTTACAAATCTTTCATTGTGTAAACGGTTGTGCCAATCGAGGTTATCTTCTCTACTTGCAGATATGGATGCATGCTGATCAGAGAAAAACAGGTTTTCTTGGTCGACCGGAATTTTATAATGCTCTCAGACTTGTGACTGTTGCTCAAAGTAAGCGAGAGCTGACACCTGAAATTGTAAAGGCAGCACTATATGGTCCTGCTGCAGCGAAAATCCCCCCACCGAAGATTGATCTGCAGGCTGTATCTGCCCCTCAATCAACTTCAGTGCCTGCTGCATCTCCTCCACAGATGAGTATACCTGCATCAACGGGATCTCAAAATTTTGGCTTTAGAGGACAAGGGGTTCCAAATGTGGGCGTGAACCAGCAGTATGTATCAGCCCAGCCAAACCCTTCCATGAGGTTACCTCAAGCCACACCTGGTGGTGTTGCTTCCAATATGCAACTGGTTGTTTCTTCTGAACCTTCTGGAGGAGGAAATCTACTGGGTTCAAATCTTTCAAACTCAAATGATTGGCTCAATGGAAGGCCAGGTGGGGGCCCTGCTGCTGGGCCTAGAGGAGTCGGTCCTTCTGTGCCTTCCCCAGCTACTTCGTTATCTCCAGCTTTAATGACTTCGCAACCTATGCCTAATGATAGAGCACCAGCTGTTACTGGTAATGGATTTGCTTCTAAGTCAGCATTTGGTGCTGACATGTTTTCTGTTACTCCATCTCCACCTAGACCAGAATCTTCTGGACTCAACAATGCAGCTAATAGTAGTATTGGTCCATCAGCTATTGTTCCAGTTTCCAGTGTATCCCAACCTTTAAGTAAGTCCACATCATTGGAGTCATTGCAGAGTGCATTTGTTTCAAGACCATTAGCTAGTTCACAGTTTCAGCTTTCTCAGTCACCACTGGAACCTAAAAAGGAGGTTCGAGCGGCAGGTCCATCGCCACTTATATCTTCTGGGATCACAACTGGAGCCAGTAACTCTACTTCTGAAAATGCGCAGTTTACTTGGCCAAAGATGAAACCAACTGATGTTCAGAAGTACACAAAAGTTTTTATGGAAGTAGACACTGACAGAGATGGCAGAATTACCGGTGAGCAGGCACGGAATCTATTTTTAAGTTGGAGGTTACCTAGAGGTATATACTCTCTCAATTCTTTTATTTTTAATTTTAAAATTTTAAATCTATACTGTCATTTAAGATTGCAGTTGAAGCATATTTTACTCGATTTCCAGTATTGATCAATTTAGCGTGGTTTTTGGGGATTTAGAATGTATTGTTAATGTGAAAGGCATGGCATCGTTTTCTTCTGACAGCTTATCTCCGAAGTGGGGATTTAGTTTATTGTTCTTTCTTTATTATTAATCCTTTGAGATTCGTTATTTTAATTTATTTTAATCCATTTTTAGACCATGTAAGGAACACGTTGAATAAAGCTTGAGTATTGTTATTACTTTCATATGATTTTTGCGAAACCATCGTGGAGAGCCTTTAAACCAATCCGTTTTTCTCCATCCTGGGTAACAACTGTCCAACATTCCATTTGTCAGAACAATGGGCTTTGGATAACTCAGTCTGTATTGGAGCTTGCCTTCTTATTGTCAAAATTCAGGTCATATTTGGACAAGTACTAGTTTTCTAAAGAGCTCATCAAGTTACATGTCACTAGCTCTGAAACACGACATTAGCATAGAGTGCTAAGTTTCATATGAATTTTTGGATCCTCGGCTTCAAAATGAAGACCGTGGAGGTATAGTATGAGATTCTTGCTATTTGGAATTTAGGCCGTAGAAGAAACCTTAATCTGATGAGGAATTGAAAAATGGGCTCAGTTGCTTCCCTCAATTGCTGATCGTTAGATTATGCATAGGGAGGGTTCCAGTTTTGGAGCATTGGTAAGTCCGGGTTCAACTGCATGATCATTGATCAATATATTGTAAGCTCTTTCAGAAAAGAATTTCAAAGTCTATACGAAAGTGGAAGATCCCAAAGAGTTATTCTCTTTTTGGACTCTTCTCCATAATTTTTATTTGATATCCATGAGTGTGGACTCTTCTCCATAATAGGATTAACACTTTGGATAGAATGCCCAAAAATATTGTCTGGGAGTTTCTATGGGTCACAGAACTCGAGGATGTTCAATGAATAGGAATGAGACTTGGGAAAGGGTTTTCTTTTGACAGTGTTGAGTTTCTGTTTTTATTGCTGTTCCTTCTCTAAATGTTTTGTTAGCTACAATCACTTTATTATTTACTCCATTTTATGGTTTTCTGTGAACTCCTAAGGAGGTTTAGATTTTGGAGCTAAAATTTCTCTTAATTCATGAAGCCAATGAAATCTGTCTTAAAGAGGAAAAAAGCAAAAAAAGAAAGAGGAAAAAAGAAAGCCAATGTTGGTTGGTTTATCCTTCCTCAGGATTCAGTTTGGAATTTTCTTTTTCAAAGCATATTTGGGATGACTTTATCATTGACTTCATCCTTCCTTGAGAGAAAGAGAGTCTTCTGTAGGGTGTTGGTGGCTATGTTTTTTTGGGCTATTTGATCAAAAGGATAGAACAAAATTTTGAGATTAACTTCTCTATTCGGCAAAAAAAACTCTTGAAAGAAACCTTCTCCTTGTGTTTATAGATGGCCTGCACATTCCTATAGTTTTTCAATTGTTTCTCTTTTTCTTTGAAAAGGAGACAAGCTTCTATATTATTAATAAACTCAAAGTACAAGAGAGTTACACATTGAGAATAATAGAGAAGCCTAAAAATTGGGGAGAGAGGAAGGATTAGTAGGTCCACCCGAACATCTCAACTAGGTTTACACCCCCATAACACCCTCATCATATCCATTCTCTTTTATCACTTAGGTTAATTCCAGAGTTTTAATAACTTCTAGTCAGGAAGGTTTCCCCGTTCTCCTATTCTGTTACTACATGGAAAAAGGGGGAAACGAACATATATGCTCAACGAATATGTATTGAAGGTCTGCTACAAGTTTAAATGTTTTATGGTTGTTTTCACCTTGATACAATAATATTTGATAATGCCATTTATTCTACCTTTTTTTAAAAAAACAGGCAACTCCTTTTGCATATTCGCAATTTGAGTGTTTGGAAACATATTTGCTTTCTAACGTAATGCAAGGTACATAGTTTTAGTTTAAGAAATTGACTTGTACTTTTCTGCAATCTCTCGGAAGTTATGCAATCCCATTTATTTTTTCCTTGTTTCACTGAAGCTCTTGTAAAGTTGCTTTGATGATTGATGAATGTTCTTTTAATTTATAATATATACTTAAGCTATGTTTTATATTCTCAGAGGTCTTGAAGCAGGTGTGGGACTTATCTGATCAAGACAATGACAGCATGCTTTCTCTCAGAGAGTTTTGTTTTGCTTTATATCTAATGGAACGTTACAGGGAAGGACGGCCACTTCCAGCTGTGCTTCCAAATAATGTTATGTTTGATGAAACTCTGTTGTCCATGACAGGACAATCTAACATTGTCCATCCAAATGCAGCTTGGGGTCCTCGTCCGGGTACTTACCAAAGTTGTCAATTGTACTAATTTTCTTTTGGCCTCTTATCTCTCTCTCTCTCTCTCTTTGCTCTAACTTTTCCTTTGTTGAAATTAGGATTTGGACAGCAGCAACCTCAGGTCACTGCTCGGTCAATGGCACCAACTGCAGGATTGAGACCGCCAACAAATATACCTGCTTCAAGAGCTGATGGTGCTAAACTATCCAATGAGCAGAAATCAAGGGCTCCGGTGTTGGAGGATTCATTTCTGGACCAGCCTGAGAAGGCTCAAGATGCTGCAGCATCTGAGAAAAAGGTATTCCCTTATATCTATATGTCAACTTTCACAAATTGTTTTCAAGAGGACCTAGTATCTACTTATTGTGAATGTGGAATTCTTTTACTCTTCATAAATTCTCCCCATATATCCTGTTGACTGTACACGTTTCTTTCTTATTTTCCTCGTGAATTCAAGGTTGGTATATTTTCACCTGCTATGCAATATAAATCCCTCTAATGTTTCATGTTTCATCCTTGATAGGTTGGAGAGACTGCGAATGTTATTTTGGATTCAAAAGAAAAGATGGAGTATTATCGCACAATGATGCAGGAACTTGTAAGTACTCTTTATTGCTCTTTGCCTTCAGTTTCTTTATAGTATTTGTGCAACATATAATTCCAAGTCTAAGTTAATTCTACAAGCTATACACGAATTTTTAAACTTTTTATTGTGTGCCAATAATGGTTACTCATATGCTAGAATAAATATTGTCATACAGTAGTCATTATCTCTGTATGAGCTGACAACTAGTTCTGATTAGTTAATTTTAAAAGGTGCAAGTTCCTGATTAAATTTGGTTTAATAAATACTCCCTTTCTAAGCACGACGCCCAATCTATGACTGACTATAGTCACTTAATTATGAACCCCTCAATCCACGTGGCATTTCCATGTTTGGAACAATGGAAATTTTGTTGGGTATGTTAAAATTTTTCTATGCCAAAACTGAGTTAAATTGCATTTCCGGAACCTTTTGTTCACCCCTCAACTTATCGACTCACTATCATGCAAGCTGCTTAGTGCTCACTTGTGTGATTATTATAACCGTCATTTTTGTTCATAAATGAAAATAGTTTAGGAGAATGGAAACGGTTTTGCTGCTTAGTTTTCTGTTTTTTGTTTCTGGAAAAACAAGTTTCATTAGAAAGAGAGGATAATACAAAAAAGTGGGGAGGACAAGACGATCAACCAACTCAACTACAAATGATGTGCGAATACTTGAAACAATTACAGAAGTCCCTATCTAGAGTATAACATGGCCATTTTTTTTATTGTTTTTACTGATATTATCTATTTTTTTTCTCTAATGAGAAGAAAAATACTGTCCAACTGTTTATCCGTCGCTACATACATTTAAAAAAAGCCTGTTTCTTCCGCACTAAATCTACCAAAAAATAGCCAACAGACTGTTGATCCACAAAACTTTCGCTTTGATCTTGAATTTCTGATTTGTGACCAATG
This sequence comes from Cucumis melo, assembly GCF_025177605.1. Lineage (NCBI taxonomy): Eukaryota > Viridiplantae > Streptophyta > Magnoliopsida > Cucurbitales > Cucurbitaceae > Cucumis > Cucumis melo. The sequence goes on along the minus strand of NC_066863.1, from coordinate 293,493 downwards.
CTAGGGAGGCAGCACTGATGACATTTGAAGTAAAAATCACTGTACCAAGTATATATATACATATATGTGTGTGTGTGTGTGTGTGTGTGTGTGTGTATTTTGAGAAGAAACAGAGAAGCTGTATTAACACAAAAAAAAAAAAAAAAAAAAAAAAGAAAGAAAAGGAACAGCCTAAGGGTGGGGCAGATTGAACCCCCACAGAATCAAACAAGAAGAGCCCTCTAATTGTTTAAAATCACGAGAAGGCTATAATTACAAAAGAATCTAGTGTAATTTGTGCATCACCATGATGTCGTATTCTGCACCAAAGCCCAAAACGAATCAAAAGAAGTAAACTTATCTTAAAAATTCCTACTGTTCCGTTTGTTTCAAAGATGCCACAAATGCGCATGAGTCACGTCTCCATAGAATTCTCCCCTTACCACAAAAGTTTCAACCATTCAAACCACATCCATGATCCACTCATCTATTTTCTTAGGAGGACAGCTAGCTACCCAAGACGCGTTAAGAAGACTACTCCACCCTTTAGCAGCAAAATCGCAATAAAGAAACAGATGATTGACGGTCTCAATTCCTTTTGACAAAGAAGGCACATAGACGGGGAGACAGACCAGTCTGAAGTTTTTCATGGGTATTCAGACTTTTATAAGCAGGGGGACCAAAGGAAGATCTTCACATTTTTAGGAAATTTTAACTTCCAAGTTGACCATAGGAATTTTAGAACCACTGTACCAAGTATTTGGTGAGAAGCACAATGAAAGAGGTGATGGTTCTATCTTCTATCCAATCTTTGCATAAAATAGGCCCATTTAGAGAGAGGTTGCGTTAGGGTGCTTTTTTCTGATTTTTTCACATGTGCTTTCATTCTGACATATACTCCGATACTTTCTAGGTGAAACGTTTCACTTTCTTGGTCAGTTTCAAATTCCTTAAAAATTTAATAATGGACCTGGGAATAATTTCCATATTACTCATGAGTGAAGCTTACATTGATGTACAAGAAAATCTCCCAGTTTTGTCATAAGCTCAAGTTCCGCAGGTAAACCTGTCAAAATATCTTTAAAAGTTGTGATGTATAAAAAATACGCCAATATTTTATTCAAAGAAATGTCAATCCGGATACAATAGCCAAAAGGGCAACGAACTCGACCAAACTAACCAAATACTAGTATGGTTACAGAAAAAACACAAATTACAATGGGGAGTAGTTTCTAAGCAACTCTTTAAGTAATTTCTCTTTAGTTTCAAATTGCCCGTGGACATCTCTGAAGCTGCCTGCTGACAAGGTTTGTGACTACTAAAATGATTCAAGCTTTTCAAGAGTGCACATAGGCCGGTAAGGGGTGAGAGTTCTTACGAAGGGGCTTCAGCTTAAATGCTAAATTTGGTATTTTAGTGGATGATTTCATGAACATTTTTCAAAAATATTTTCGGACTATTTTTCTCTTGCCTGTGTAATTCATTTAATTTTACCTGTAAACATTGTCTTCTTTTCAGGTTCTACATAAAAGCAGATGTGATAATAGATTGAATGAAATAACAGAAAGGGCATCTGCTGACAAGCGTGAGGTATTTCTATTCTTCTTTTTCTAGGTCCGCTATACTTGAGTTTTCTTTGCACTGATTTATGGCTTTATATTGCAGGCAGAATCTTTGGGAAAAAAATATGAGGAAAAATACAAGCAGGTGGCTGAAATAGCATCCAAGTTAACCATTGAAGAGGCAAAATATCGTGATGTTCAAGTAAATACGTACCTCTTGAAACTGTGCTTCAATTTTGTACCTGAGTTTTCCATACACGCTTTTCAACAATTTTATTGCATCTACTAGAGCCAGCTGGTTAATCTGGCGGCTGTTGATGTTCAGCGGTTAATTGGAAAATTTCTTTGTCTTGATTCATTATTCTTATGCAATTATCCCTTTTTCCTTTCCTTAATATACAAAGTGGAAGTTGCATGTGAAGTAAGGAGATAATGCAAAGATATTCCATCAATCAACATTAGCATGTATAGGCATGCATGTTAGCCGAACTTAATTAAATACACAATAGAAAAAAAAGGCAAAGTTAGAGATTGCTATACATCTTTTTTTAGGAAGAGTTTATTGAGTGCTTGTGCATTTAATTAAAAAAGAAAATAAGAAAAATTTATATTGCTTAGTAACCAGAAGATAATTTTATGCCACAAGGCCATATGCTCATCCTTCAATAAACAAATTTTGTCATTAGTTGCATCTGAGTTTTATTGTTACGATAGTGATCTTACATTCCCCTATTTGTCATTCTTCCAGGAAAGGAAGACAGAGTTGCATCAAGCAATTATTAAAATGGAACAAGGAGGAAGTGCCGATGGTATTCTTCAGGTTTGATTTTGCTAGATAGAGCTGCGTGCTTCAATTTGCAACCGGCTATTCTGTGCAGTCGTCTAATACCGATGCTTTTTTGCCTTTTTCAGGTCCGAGCTGATCGAATACAATCTGATATTGAAGAGCTCATAAAGGCTTTAACTGAACGTTGTAAGAAACATGGATTTGATGTTAAGTCGGCAGCTATAATTGAGCTTCCAGTAGGTATTAGTCTCACATTAGCCTGAGATTTATACTTTTGCTTCTTATATCTAGATTCCTTTAGGACGTGCTTTCAAAAGTTTCTTTTAGTCATCCCACTTCCTTTCAAGAATCTTCTCTGGATTTTTTAGTTATAAAAAAAAAAGTCAAGGAGATGTTTGGTACATTTGTTCATGTTGACTGTACATCATCTGTGGCATAATATGATCCATTTCGCATTCAAAGTGACTTGATGTACCTTCGTTTCTATTAGTGACATTTTTATGATGGATTTGTTAGGTTGGCAACCTGGAATTCCGGATAATGCAGCTATTTGGGATGAAGAGTGGGATAAATTTGAAGATGAAGGTATGAGGGGTGGCTCTTGGCAAGTTATTTGCTTCTCTGCACTAATAATGTTGCAAGGCTCTATTCATTGTCAGCATACTTTGGCTGGTAATTTGATGGAAATACGTTATATCTTTTGTTGATATCAGTTGATTTATGTACCTTTCAGGATTTTCCAATGACCTCAACCTTGATCCAAAAAGTGTTTCTGCCTCAAAACCAAAAATGTCAGACAGTGAAAAGGATTTAGCAGATTATAACTCAACTCCTGATTCATCCTCAAATGCCAATGGAAAAACAGGGCACTCCTTCAGTAACAACAATCGTGGCCTCGAGAGTGAATCTTTGTATAGCCACAGTGAAGATGAGTCAGCAAGAAGTCCATATGGCAGTCCAGCTGCTAAGACATCTCTAGAAAGCCCTTCTCGTGACTTTTCAGATGCTGGTTTTGAAAAAAGTCCGGAGGCATATGGGTAATAATGGATTCATATTTTTTATACCCAACTTCATGCAACTCTTTCATTCATTCATCATTTTTATGTTATGGTTCTAATTTATTTATTGCATCAGAAGTTTCAATGACTCCGCCTGGGGCACCTTTGACAATAATGACGATGTGGACTCAGTTTGGGGAATAAAACCAGTTAATACCAAGGTGAGCCTGACAATTCGATATTTTATGTTGCCTTGCTTGGGCTTGATAGATGTTCAAGATCTATTTGGGTTTATTATTTTATTTTTTATGGGACTGTTTAGGTTTGCCATAGGAAACTATTTTTCTAAGAAAGAAAAAATCTCAAGTATGATGATTATTCTTTTTCCTTTTACTTTTGAGAGTATTGGGGACCTAGTATTTATGGTTTGTTTATGCTTACAGTTTGTCGTATATTAAGTATTTCATTAATTCACGTTATTAAGCACCTAAAATGTTATTCAACGTTTTATCAAAATAGTTTTATATAAGCATGTAAGAAGGATAAATAGCAACATTTGTTTCATTTGCTATAATTGTTCGGTAAAAAAAACTACTTAAGCTGAAATGCTTAAGTAAAAACAGATGATATCATAAAATTAATTCATAAATATGCTATTGGTCTTGCGATATCATATGTTTTTCGGGAATTGCATGGGTGGCCTTATGTTTCATTTTAGTAATATCAACGATGTGGTACTGGTATGACTTAAAGATGTGTTATTAGGATCGGTTCTGCATCCTGGCTCCTGGGTGGTAATTTCTGAGATGATGGAATCTTAGAATAGACTGCCCTTCCCTAAAATTTTTTTTGCTGAATAATTTTAAATGCTTAATCCTGGTGGATGGACTTTCCATCAATAGTCGCTTGGTTAGATAGACAGTTATTGAGAAATGAGAGGAAATAAGTTTTCTTGTGTTCTTTGTACTTTCCTCCAACTTGTCGTGAGGAGATTTGCCGGTTTTACTTTCAAAAACTTATAATCGGAAATGTACTCGTCTAATTGTAGAGATTGCATTCAGAAGAGTCATTATGACAGAATTTAACCTGCCAAGGCTCTTTGTTGCTAATTCTACACGAAATTGTTTGATTGCTCTATTTGAGAACATAGTTGCCCATGAATCATGATGTTGTCGAATTCTAGTGTGTCAAGTTAATTGCATATGTGGGATATTTCAGCCATGTCTAAACACTTATTTCTCTCCTTTTATTTGATGCCATCACACAGGAGCCAGACTCGGAAAAGCACAGAGATTTCTTTGGATCCAGTGATTTTGATACAAGCTCCGTCAGAACAGGGTCCCCGAATGCAGATAGCTTCTTTCAGAGAAAAAGCCCATTTTTTGAGGATTCTGTCCCTCCCACTCCCCTCTCTAGATTCGGCAACTCTTCCCCTCGCTATAGCGATGTGGGGGATCACTACTTTGACAATTCCTCCAGGTTTGATTCTTTCAGCATGCAGGATGGCAGTTTTTCTCCTCAGCGTGAGAAGTTCTCTAGGTTCGATTCAATAAGCAGTTCTCACGATTTTGGCAATAATCAAGAGAAGTTCTCTAGGTTCGATTCAATAAGCAGTTCTTGTGATTTTGGCCATAATCAAGACAAGTTTTCAAGGTTTGATTCTATGAGTAGTAGCATGGACTTCGGCCAGAATAGCCAGAGGCATGCCAGGTTTGACTCGATTGGCAGCTCCAAAGATTTCGGCCATGGTGCCTTCTCTTTTGATGATGCAGATCCGTTTGGAACCTCTGGCCCCTTTAAAGTCTCATCAGAGAGCCACAGTCCGAAGAAAAGTTCTGACAATTGGAGAGCTTTTTAACCATTAGGTTCCGTTCGAGTTTATACTTGTATCAATTCTCTTGTTTGACCCCATCTTTGTCTTGTTCTTTATATTGAGCCGGGTGCCGTTGTTTTTTTTTCCTGTTTTTATGGCTTGGAAGAAGTTAGAACATGAGTTGGATGGTCATATTTTTGTATGTTATGGTGGTGCTTTATGTATTGTATTGATTTCATGACATTATATTGTTCTTGGTTCTCTTTTTGTGGGCAAGATACATTTTCACGCCCACATCTTGCCTCGAATAGATCCTTAAGAACACATATTGATGAAATTGGCAGAATATTGCTTGCATTTGTTATGAAAAAGAATAATACCCGCACCCATAATTGAAGATCTAACAAATGACTCAAAATTCAGTCGTATAAATAAATTTATTTCTGTGGCGACTTTGAAGAATACAAAGTTTATATATTAGGTGCTGCACGCTTGTGAAGCAGATCGACGATAAAAAACTAAACAAGTCCATTAATTTGAACTATGGGCATCCCATCCCACCTACTGGCATAGCAAACTTTGAGGAAATTACAACAAAGTTTACCAGAAGGGCAACAAATGATTGTTCCTACTTTGGTGTCTTCCAATTCTTGCTTCACTTGCTTGAAGGGAGATGTGTGTCTTCCAATCCTTTCTTGACTTTATCAAAGGAAGATAACATTGCAATACGCTTATTTGCAATTCCCACTATAATTTCAAGTGCTGCAGAAAATAAATTGCAAGTGTATATCATTATCATTTACTTGAACCATAAACAGACACACACCCCTGCCCCATTTAATGAGGAATGCAGATATTGAATAACTAACCATTTTCAAATGAAAGTTGAGCTAATCGAAGCTTCGGGGAAACTAGAGTTCCAAACGTTGAAAGTGTCCGTGATCGTTCCTTTTGTACCTACAATAGCATAATAGTCATAGTATGAGCCATTGTTCCACATCTTTACCTTCGAAAGTACTGTGGAGCCAATTTCCAATTTGATAAATGCGAACCATAAAAAAAGGAAGAAAGAAAAGCCACAACTAATATATAAAAGGAAAAGGAAAGTACAAGGCCAATGTTAGGAATAGTAATGAACACTTGCCTGATCATCAATGATGAGAGCATCTTCTTTCTTTAAAGAACTTTTCCCCATATTATCTACACGAAGAAGCGTTACATAATCTCCAATGATTAGATACCAAACATACAAAAACTTGAGTAAAATAAAATCTCCAAGCGTGAATCATTAACAGCATGCGGAAACAATATTTGCAGATACATGGTGATCTTACGTATCTCCTAATAATAATAGAACACATCAATTACCGGAAAGATCAGAAACGTTGCGCTGCCGTAGCTGTGGACTATCAGATTCCCTTTGCAATTTGTCGTTGTACTTTTCTTCCCCCAAACACTCTCCACCTTCAGAGGATGTCCATTTCCTCAAGTTAATGAATGGCTGCATTCCTATAGAGCCATCTGTGTGTGGACATTTCAGTAACAAGTGGGACTGTGTCAACATATCGTTTCAACAATATTTAGTCATCATGAGGAACAGTTAACTAGATGAACTATTTAGTTACATGCTAATCATACTCTCTTCGGTTTTAGGCTTAAGTCTTCAAGATGTTAGGGAATTTAATCGTTTAACAGTAGTTAGAAGATGGTGTAGCAACTTAAAATTGTGCATTAGAATGATTACAGAATTTCCTAACTGGTTCAAACTTCAATAATGATATACAAGAAGATGAGATGATTGAGATTACCATCTCGTTCGTCCACCCTCAGCGATGTAGCGGCAGAATGGACTTTCAAGTCCAGTAATGCAGTGCTTATGCGAGAAGTACCCATAGAATGTCTTGCGCTCGCCAGCTCAAACCATCCCTGTTACTCCAATTGAGAATGAGCGAAGTTTAGAGGTTACATTTCCGCAGCTAGCAGAAAGTAAGAGATCACGAGTAAAAACAATCACGCAGAATCAGTAGGCCTTCTAAAAATTCATGTTGAGAATTTCATCAGGTAAGTCTTAAAATAGAAGTGAGTCCTATTAGAAATCTCTTCCATTGCAAATAACAAATAGCCAGTCGTTTTAATACCTTCTTAATTTCAACCATGTCAGATGCATAATTTAGTCAATTTGTTTTGTAGAAAATTAAAATTTAGAGAACCATCACTTGATGTAGAGATCAATACAATGGAATAATAGTTGTTAGAATTAGAGTTTGTATGATCAATTTTCGCGTACCTTTCGTAGTGTTGTGGACAATGCATCTAGGAGACTCAGATAATCATCCGTCGAGTCCATAAATTGGAGCAAACAGAGTTCTTGATCTTGACGTTGGGGATTTTGCTGTTCTTGCTGCGTTTCTTCAACTCCATCTTCTTCCTCCGATTCGATTTCGGAATCCAGTAATCGGTCTTGAGTTTTCTTCATCGAAAGTTCATCAGATTCTAAAAACAGAACCTCGGATTAAGATCAAATGCATTGCCGCCTACTGAAATGACTTTCAAGTAGAACGAGGAATTAGGAACAAGGATACGAATTGAAATTTGAAGCGTCAAATTTGAAATCAAACCGGGGATGAACGGCGAGAAGCGAGCGTCGAAGATCGGGGTTGAAGGAGAGAGGGAAGACAACGAGTATCGAGGAGTGAGAAGAACCTTTGCTGCTGCGCAGTCGACGGTGAAAAAGAACTTCCGTTAATGGTGAAAAAAACATTAAAACGAAAAAAAATATAATATATATTTAGAGCCTATCAATACCAATTTAGCAATCGTTGAAATATTTAGCAAATAAAGCAATCACCCAAATATTCCTAATAAAATTCATCAAAAATTCAAAGATGAAGGTTATAATACTTACCTGAATGGGCCATTATCACAGCCCAATTTGGATTGGGGCATGTGTTATTGGGCCTATTATTCTTGCGCCAAGCCCATACATTCGTCATGTATACCGCCATTTTCTTGCTTCGTTTTTGTTGACATTTCAGATTTGCAAACGGAGAAGCTCTGAAGGCGTTTGGAGAGAGGTGAAATTCTTCAGAACTCCGATTCGACCAACCGCAAATGACGATGAAATTCAACGCCTGGGTTCTTTTGTTATTGGTGATCTACTCCGGCGTCGTCGATTGCATTGATGACAAATGCGCTGCTTGCAATGCTGTTGCTGTAATTTCTCGTTCTTAACAATTCTGCTTCCCCCTTTGAATTCTATTTGTTGCCTCTCATCATTTGTTCTTCAAATCTTCATAATTCATCATCGTTTTGATTATTTTTGTGTGTTGCGTGCCTGAATCTGATCACTGTCAATTACTGTTTTTCGAGTGCCTTTAACTTTCTAGCCATCTTTTTCTGTTGCATTGTCTCATAGTTTGGTTTCCACTTAGTTCTATGTGCGTGTATCTTCATCTTTTCTTTAGTGGATAATTACATTTTCTTATTTGATATTCAATTAATTTTTCTTACTGATGCTGACTCGATCGTAATGCCGCTGGGCAGCGCTGATGCTAACTAATTGATTTGCAAAAGGGGATCTAACTTCTGTATTTATTGTTCGCAGGAGGAGATAGAACATGGACTTTCCAATGTAAGACGATGTACCTTTCTATAGAAAATTTCATTCCCCCCTCTCCCCATTCTTATTTCTGTTTGACATGGTTTATATTGTGGTAAGTTTTACATAGTGTCCAAGTGTAGTAGTGGCTTCAGTAACCAAACAGTAATTACATATTTAACTAGGAAAAACCGAGGAATCATTTAGATATGAGACATCGGTTGGATTCTAAAGGTCAGCGTAAGGGGAAGGTGATTGATTACAGGTAAAACATCAACCTTCCGATTTTCAGGATGCCCTTTTTTCCTTGGCATGTTTAGAACATTCTTGTTATTATGTTTACAAAATGCAGTGGTACTAATAGATAGTAGATGAACTGTTAAAATAGTTCCGTAGGAACATATGTTGGGACGATATCGGAACTTAATAAATATCGGCTGACAAGTAGCTTGAAGAAAGGCTTGTAAAGAACCACGATGTTTAAAATTTATGAACTTAATGGCATAAGTCTGACCCTTCAAAGCTCAGTTGAAACTGATGAAGATGGAATCTATTTTCTTAAAATTCCAATTAGTCAAGCAATAAATAGTATTTGATATTAATCGAGCAGAACAGAGTTTTTTGTTACCATATGAATTATGAAGCAAAATTTTATTGTTCACTGTAGTCACCAGATAAAGTGTTCGTAGTAATTCTTATTTTATTTGCTTTAATTATATCAAAATGTTACTTTATTATTGAGAACTTAATGTGGTAAGCAGTTAGGAACTGTTTGCGTGGAAAGGCTATTAAAATTGATTGTTCTTAGTTACCTTTTCCAAATTAATCGGGTTTTTGTTACTAGGTTGTTTTTAAATAATGAATGAACAACACATTTTGTAAATTGTAAACTTAAATTTCGGCAGGGTTAGTGAGCTAAGAGTTGTCGAACTCCTGGATGGGCTTTGTGAAAAAATGCAAGATTACACTATTGAGAAGGTACTCCTCTTTGAAATTATCCATTTGATCATAGTTGGATTGGAATCTAGAAGAATGGTTCTTTTTTGACTGTCTGGGGGCTTATGTGTGATGGTTCGTTCATCTGTTGTTGCCTTCTTGGTGCAGACAGGTTCAACGGGACAACAGTGGATCAAGGTGGATAACTGGGACAACTTGACAAGTATATGACAAATTTAAGCTTCTGTCTTTCGATGAGTTCCTTCTCACCTATGTTTCTTTTGTTTTCTTCGATTTTGTTGCTCTTCTTCTATTGAAATTGTCACTCAAACTCTTACTTGAGTTTCTAATAAAGAAAAAGAAGCTGGTGACAAGAATCACAAAGTGGCCTGGACTGAATTTGTTTAAATCTTGGCCATACCCTATATTTCACTTCCTTGTAGATGACTGGTGATTATAGCTTATTACAATTTCATATGAAACTATCTTTGTTTGTTTGCTTTAATGTAAACATTTAATTGCGTTATTACAGATAAACAAGAAGCTCGGGCTTATTCTAAAGATATATCAACGTATTGTGGGAGGTGAGACTAATCTTGTGATGATTATTTAGCGATCATAGTAATTCAGCTGATTCACGTAGATTTATGATTTTCCTAATCTAATGTTGTTGTTTATTAACGAAACAGATTATTAGAGGAAACAGAAGATGATGTAAGTTGGCATGCTTTGGCTCATAAATAAATACTCTCTCTCTCTATCTGCTTTTTTCCCCCTCATAAGAGATCTAATCAATTTCTTGATATTGATAAACCTGCAGTTAGCTGAGTTGATTAAGAAAGGATCTGTCACGCCAGGTGACGTTAGCAAAGTTCTATGCCATGATTTGAGCAGGCATTGCAATGCGAGGTAAATTTTATGTGCTGTTTGAAATTCTTTTGAAGAGTGCTTTCATATCAATTTCAAATGTTAATCTGACCCTTAAGTTGATATTGTGATAAAAAGGTTTATTCTCTAATGATTATGGTATTGATAGTTATTATATTTCTCGGCCGGTTCGTCAAAATAGCTTTCTTAGGTAGATTTTGTTTTTAGTTATTCTGTTTTTAAAATTTTTCCTTGTTTACTCCCAATTTCCATAGTGAAGTTTTCACTTTTCTTAAAGAAATATTTGAATTATTGATCAAATCTAAAAAACAAATTCAGAAAAAGCTACATTTTTTTTTTTCGAGACTTGGCTTAGTGTGTGGAAATGATGGTGGAAAATGGATAACAAAAGAACACTTGACTTCATTTTCAGAACTAAAAATTGAATGGTTATCAAATAAGACCTTAACTAACTGTTCTAGGTATATGGAAAAATAATTGTTAACTTGTAGAACATCTAAAATGATGATATCAAACCTAAACTACTTTATATAACAGTAACTTATGAACTTATCCTACCTCAGAGAGTCTAGATGGCGGTCCTTAGTTGTGATAGAGAGTAAAACAATAGCCATCTTTATAGATTGCAATTCCCTTTTTTCACTTGACCATTTTGGCAGATTTGTGAAATATAATAGTTTCAATACGAATAAGTAGTTGCCACCTTTTTTATGTGTAGCAGCGTTCAGCTGAATGACGACGATGATGAAACAGATGGAGAGCTATGAAAGGATGGCTGGAGAGAAGCCATAAACGATGCAAGAGTTAGCTTATTTCAAATTGAGAGATATGTGCTTACACGCTTATTTTCTTGTATAACAGTAGAACTTTGATAGCACCTTGTACTACAATTTTGATAGAAGGCTAAAAGGATGGGGTTATGCTGATTTAAAAGCCTGAGTAAAACTTAGGAACTTGAGGTAGGCTTCATCAGTGGGACTTTTCTCCAAGGAGTCGACCAGATCCCAAACATGCATTTATTAAGCTAAATGATCTAAAAGTAAAACTAACCATTTATAATAAGGTTATGATTGTGATATTAGTAACCTCGAAATTCACATGCCATTTGTCTATTATGCTGAAACAATTAGGTGAAAAAAAAAACGAACTGGCAATTTAGTTTTTCAACTTCACTTTGCTCATTACTCTTAAGCTAGATATTTGGAATGGCCATGTCACCATCAAAATTTCACTCGTTACTTATAGTGGCATCACATTTTCAAGCTTCGTTTAAATTGTCGTGTATACACAGCCCTTTGCATTACTTTGTAATCTTGTGTTTATGGTTCCCTGGGAAGAATGCTTTAACTTATGAAGGGAGTATCCATATAACAACCAAGCCAATGTGGGGTTATATTTGTGGTTCCTAGAAGAGAATTTCTATGTTTGCCACTAGTGTTACTATTGTTATGATTTTATTATTATTTATCTTTGAATAATATTTAGTATCATAGCAGTAACATATGATTATTACACTCCCAAACTGATCTTTCAAGTTATTCTTATTGTATGGGGCATCATCGCATATTCTGCCCCTTCCGTAAATTGGGAAATATGACCATCTTTCAGGTCGAATAGCAGTTTCAGCCAGAAAGATTAAAACCAAAACACATGTGGGAGAGTAAAAAGGAACAAAAATATGGGGACAAAGGCCATTGTTCATTGTTGAATAGAGATGATGGTCAAAAGAAGATTCTATGTTGCACCAATTAAAGCCTTCGATAAATGAATTTTTAGGTACTCAACTGGTTAACACGCACGGAATTCGAAAGCACATTTAACAAAAGGAAAGAAACGAACAATAATAAGAAGAAAAAAAAGAAAAAAGAAGAAAGAAAAAATCGAATCCGACATGACTCTTATTTTCCTCGTTAAAGCATCCAATGCCAAATAGATAAAAAAAAAAAAAAGGGCATCGGCAGCTCGGGTCGAGAGACCGTAGCCCAGTCTGCATAACCAATGTTATATATACACCAACTCTCACATTTTCTCCATTTAAAATCAAGAATTGCAGTCCAGTACACCTTTCAACAAATTCAGCCCTTCTAATGATATGCTTCTCCTTACTCGAGTTGGAGGAATTTCTATCCGAGGGGGTGGGTCAGCCGAAAAACAGACCACAATAACAGTTAAATTATCGCATGTATTTCGCTTTAGTGCCTCCCGTACCAGCTCTCTTGAACACCTCTCTGGATCATTATGTAGCATCAGCTCTTTCCTCGCCATTGTAACGGCATACTGACTGCTCATCACATCCCAAAGCCCATCGCATCCCATTATTAGAAATTCATCTTCCTCCGTCAAGTTCAGTTCCTGCAGCTCCGGCTCTGCACTCAGAGGGCAGGCAGAACCCTTAGCACCTTTCATGTGCCAATCTCCTATTGCACGTGCAACAGATAACTGCCCATTCAGGTATCCATCATAGATCACCCCACCCAGCTTTTCAATTCTAAGCTTTTCAGATGCACAGTTGGGCTTGTGATCCTTTGACACCTCAATGGCTTTTCCCCTTCTCCCCAGAACAGCTCGACAATCCCCAGCATTCGCAATAATCATTGTTCTGCAACGAGGGAAATGAGAAGTCAGCAATGATTGGACAATATTGGATTCTGAATAAAACATGCTGAAACTGTAAATTTATGTCCGACACCTTTGACTTTTTAAGCAATGGATGTTAGTCCAATAAGAGGACACAATAATCATGTAACATTATTAATCCAGGAATCATTGAAACCTATCGCGCCTTAAGATACTATGTATCTTCTCTTATCCAATTTCTTCCTCTAATAACCCCTTCCACCTTTCATTCTCACATCTTTTCTTTTCTCTACAATTTCCACATTCTATTCTTTCCTATTCTCTCAAACAATTACTAAAGCAGTTCACTTTTTATACTGAAGCATAGAGTAAGCATCTCACATCATTTTCCTCAAACTGTCACCCATCATTCTCCTAAAGAACTGCCGACGCAGTCCTCCATCCTTTTAATCCTAGAGAAAAGGACGATCACCAACAATGTTGCATTGTAAAATTATGCACATTTCACTCAGCAGCAGCAAATATGGCTGAAGAATTTTTAATTGGTCAACTTCCTAGGGATCATGTACAATCATTAGGTTCACTGACAAAAATCAAGCAGGCCAATCCAAACAAGTGGCAACAGCATATAGATGCTCCTGCTTGCTAATAGAAATGTGGCACAACTGCTGCTTGTTAAAAGTGGTACATGCATACAATTTTTCAACAATCATGGATGCATGGAGAGGTTGGTTCACTTAAACCACCATGTTCGTGACCCCACAGGATAATAGAAATCCTGAAAAATAATCCTTCAGATACCTCCCACTGGTTGTAGCCTCAAAACACAATATATGTAATAGAATGCTATAATTCTGAATCCAAGAAAACTTTCTGAAGAACTTTGTTTTACACGTACAAAAACACACACAGAACTCCAGAACAAATTGAGGTCTCTACCTTCCAGAAATTAAAGCAGTTAGGGCAGTTGTGCCGGAGGAGATATCCAGAGAACTAGCATCAGCAAATGCGTAGTCAGCTTTCAGAAAAGCACTCTTAATTGCCTTCTCTACGCTAATTGGGAAACAGGAGTCTTCGATTATGAATCTGAGGATGTTTTTTCTAACAAAAGCAGCGGCGTCTGTACCCCCATGGCCATCAAATACCTGCAAACACATTAATTCCACCAAATTCAACGTTAATGAGAACATCCAAGAGGATGACAAATATGGTGGTTATTGCTAACTATAGAGACAGACTATTATTCTGGTGCAGTGAGCATGTGACATAGGAAAAAAAAAAACTGATTTGCCAACTCAGGCCATGCCCAGCAAACAGTACCACAATGTGTGTCCTTGTGCCTAGCTGTCCTGAACAGCCAATGCAAACTTTTTAAATCCTTCATTCAGCCACTGTGTTTTAACCAATGCTCTTCTCAAGCACGTAAATTTCAATGTGCACTAATACTAACAGAATTACTGGGAGCCAACAATTAATTTTTTTTTAAATAATCATACGGGTTAAACTTTGTAGGGATTTGAATAAATAGCATCAGCACTTGGTCTGCCATCAAAGGAGATTACACCTACAATTTTACTATGGTCAAAATGTTATTCAGATGAAAAGTGATACTCACACCATAGAAAGCTCCAGGAGAAGTGAAATCTTCACAAGCATGGATATGTTCAACAAGATCATCGATGCATATGTGCTCGTCTTCCATGTACTGTTTAGGTCCCCTTTCTGAACAGCTACCTGACCTAAAGACAGGTAAGAATCCTGCTTTTCCATCAGGTGACCTATTCCCAAGAGTTTCCGCATCCAAGCTCTGGAGAGTTTATGAGCAGGTAAGTATGCGTTTCATAGCTACCCCAAAATTTACAACAAAAAAGAAAATAACAATTTAACTATAAATTATAAATAGATTCGGCGACCAGTAAAGGTACTGATGACAATAGAACAAGAACTACGATTCTACAAAGTACAATTATTTTAGGAAAACAAGCTAGGGCATCCCAACCTCCTATAATAATTGCAACTAAACACAGGTAATAGAATATTGCAATTTTCCATTTGTAGCCCATCATTAATAATAAACCCAAGGAATAGAAGTCTGATGGGGTACAGAATTCTTTCAGACATTAAGCTGTCCCCAAAGCAACGCGTCAATGATGTTCAAATACAAATCATGCTACTTATATCAAAAGAAAATGGAAGCAACCAGAGCTTAATGATTGAGCCAGGCTTGTCTATACTATATCTCAACCATCAAAGCATTCCATGAAATTGGGAGGACATTACACAGATAATATTAAAAGAGAAGCTATGAAATTGCATCTGTATCTCCAGAAAATAGAAGATGTAAAAGTAATTGAACTCACTAAATCAGTTTGGCCAAGGAGCTTTAAGGAGCCCACACTATGTCGCATTACTGAGAGGTGTCGGGGAGGCTTCCCACTGCTCATCTGTTTCAAACTATTAAAGCTATCAGAATTTTCGTCGTCTGTGGCTGATACATTGTCCTTACTGTATCCGCCGCCTTCCAGTAGTGTGAAGGGAGGTGAAAAATCTATACCCGTAGCCATATTTCTGTCCAAGACATAAATTAATATATAAATTCGATTTTGACTTTATCCCAGAAGAAGTACAAACAGCCCTTGGCACGAATCAATTCCTAGATGTCAAATTCCCAGCTTTAAAAGCTCGGAAAAATAGCCTCTGCTGTGCTGGCCTATCAAAAAATTTTAATAATTGCAAGTTCCTGCAGCATCGGCTAGGGCCTGGGGCACAGATCAACCAATAATTCGAAGAAAAAAAATCCTCCTCAACTTTACTAAATTACTAGAAAGTCGCAGGCTCCAATTCAAAACTTCAACACACAATAACTTGAAATCAGCAACACAAGGACACCCAGATCAAACTGCAGATCGAACTATGAAACACCAAATAAACATTCCCAAATTGTGGCAAACTTCCGTTGAGTTTGAAGGGAGAAATCGGATCTACTCGAGCAAATATTAAAATCTTGCGGAAGAACCAAAACCCACCAACAAAATTGCTCGAAGAAATCAGAATCCTCAAAAAGTTGTGGAATAAAGAAAAGTGGAAAACTGGCTTTATATGTATTACTCAAATCGACAGAAGAAGCTTTATGAAGCCACAAAGCAAAGCAAGTGGAACAAGTTATCAAAACCGCGGAGAAATCTCATAGAAATGCGAGCAAAGAAAAAGAGAAAACGAAAAAGATAATAAATTTGGAGAAGAATCTGTAAAAAGAGAAGGAGAATTCTCACGAGGAGGAGCGTAATGGAGAAGCTTAGCGGTTTGTGTTGATGGGATAGAGAGAAGAGAAAAAAAGGAAAGAAAAAAAAAAAGAATCAGAAGGGAGAAAGGAAACCCTAAAGAGAGGAGAAAATGTGAGGAAGACAAGCAGAATCTCCGAGGAGGCTTTTCTTTTGGAGCGAAGAAACTGAATGTGAAAGGGAGAAAAAAGAGGGAACTAACTTGTATGTATTTGGTTGGCGACCGGCGATTCCAGGTTAACCGGTAGATCTCGTAGCTGTCAGTTGGGTGCGGGAATACCGACACGTGATCAGTTATTATTGGTTGGTTTTGTGGCTGACGCATGACCCTTGGCTGAAATTTGTGGATCGGTGCCGCCACACACACACCCAGCCGTTAGATCTCTTAACTGGCAAACCAACGGTTCACCGTTTATCCCTCTGTCTTGTCCTT
The DNA here is from genome assembly GCF_025177605.1 of Cucumis melo. Classification (NCBI taxonomy): domain Eukaryota; kingdom Viridiplantae; phylum Streptophyta; class Magnoliopsida; order Cucurbitales; family Cucurbitaceae; genus Cucumis; species Cucumis melo. The sequence goes on along the minus strand of NC_066863.1, from coordinate 276,641 downwards.
TTGGGACTCTAAAGGGCTTCCCCCATGGGTCCGTTGACGGTCGCACCCTATACACCAGATCCTGTGACCCCCAATTCCTCTCGTGGGTTCCGGCTAAGATTAGAATGTGATTTCCCCTCCGCTTTTCGCCTCATCCCCACGTGGGCTTCACTCATCCAAAAGCCCACTCTTAACTCAAGCCCACACCCAAATCAATATTAATAATCCGTAATACTTCAAATATTTTAGTTACTTTAATTACAAATATAACCAATTTTTGATTGTATTATTGATAAACTATAACGTTACTCTTATTAGCCAAATGTTTCACTAATGATAGACTTTAATATTTTTATTTAAATTTATCTATATTTGTAACTTTTTTACCTCTTGCAAATATTTTGAACTCCATTTCCATTTTAGACTCGATATACCAAATTTTAGAAGTAATTTGAACTAAGCATACAGGGGAAAGGGAGACTCATAAAAAGCCAAAACCACTGTGTGCGTGTGTGTAAATATATATAAATATATAGCAGTATTATATAAAACATCTATAAGAATTAGTATTGAAAGGGTGGGAGATGGTGGAATTAATAACATACTCTCTCCTACAGACCACATCTACATCCTTCAAGGCTGTATTTGTAAAGAACAGTAAACAAATAGTACATGACAACTTTAATATATATATATATATTCAAATAATTTGTGAATATGGTAGGATGTACTTCTATATACGTGCCACAGTTTATATTGTCGTGTCACATAGGCATGCCTTAATTAAAATCATACTACTTATTATTGTTTTTTTAAGTAAAATTGCATGATGAGTATTGAACCTTTGACCTCTAGAAATGAAGTTCATGGCAAGCTCACTTTTTCATATAGTATAAATTTTATCGTAGGAAGTAGATCTTGTTTGTGAATTTTGTGTACTTATAGTTTACTTGGGTTTTCGTGCCCGACTTTTTTGCGGCTACATCTATTTTTGTCTAGTTGATCTAATTGTTAAATCATATTTTATTACGTCAACATTGAAATTAGTGTGGCTTACAAAATGCACAAAGTAGGGCTACTTAAGCAATGTTGATTTTGTAGAATCAACGAAACCTATTCGATTCAAGCAAAGTTTATAGTAATACCTATTTTTTCACGTATATCTCGTTGTTTATAAAATTGTTTATTTTATATGTTTGAGAGTTAAATTGTAATTTAAAACTTATGGCTTGAAATGTTAGAATTTAGTCTATTTAGTAAGTATATATATATATATATATATATATATATATATATATATATATTTATTGTTTAGAAGACCATTAGTAAATATATGTATATATTAAAGGACTTTAGGGGTGTAATTAATAAGCTTTACAGATTGGCTACTTTTTGTTTTCAAAGGGAAAAGTCCAACCAACATGCTTATGTTGCGAGTGTGCAACTGTTTTACATTTTCCATTCCACAAATTTTCTTAAGGTCCAACTTTTTCTTCAACCATCCTTTGACAAATTACATAGAAATCTAAAAGTCTACACTTTCATGTTTGTTGATTGATATATTTAACTTTTTTTTTTTTTAAAAAAAAAGTATAGTTTTTTACTTTGATAAATACATTTACACCTTTAGAAATCAAAGAAAAAGAAGGAAAAGTTGTAGCTTTATGTAAAACAACCTTTTCTCCTTGGTAAGTATATATATAATTGGGACATAAGTATACTTTTTTGTTTGTTTAAAGAAAAAAAAAATCTAAGCACTATTTAAACTAGAAGTTATTAGTTAGATGTTATAAAATAAAATAAAATAAAAAGAGAAAGTTACCACTTTTATGGAAATAGAAATGGGGAGATTTTATATAATATATAGAATTGGATGAAGTGAAATTGAATGGTGGTGTGTAGTGGGAGAAGCCGTGTCTCAGCCGGCCATTAGGGCGGAAGGCCCCACCTGTTGAGTATCGACGAACCACTGTTGGCTTCACAAGTAAAGAACACTCAACTACTTTTATTGCTTCATCAATCAAGGAAATTTTTTTTTCTCTTTATCCAAATTTTCACGTGCTTTCATCAACTGATTTCTAATTATATATTTTTTAATTTCTCTCTCACACGATACCGGCAGCTGATTTAGAATCTATCATATACTTTGTCTCCCAATCATTCCAATATCTTTCCTACTGGGATTACCCCCAATCAGGTTCTTCTTCGTAGAATCTACTCTTCTGTGAAGTTTTGTATTTGCAGTAGTATTAGATTTTGCTTCTCTACCACTATTTGATGGTCCTCATTATTTGATTTTCTGCTAGTTTATACTTTATCACCGGATTTTGCTTCTGCTTATTCTATTAGTTCTTTCTTAATTTCGAGGACATCTGTGTGTCCATTACTTAATCAAGCTGCTGCTGCTTCTGGGAATTGGGGCATTTGGTATGGAGTGTTTTTGCTTCTGTAGAATAATACTTACCTTCAGGGATCAGTTAAGTTTGAAACTGTTGCCGTGAACTTCATATTATTGGGAGCTGTTTTTTGTTTTTTTTTGGTTGGAAAGAGTAAAGAATCGGATTCTAGGTCTGCTTACATTCACAGCTTCGTTCTTTCTGAATGTTTAATATTTAAGCTTTTCTTGCATCTGAGTGTTATAGCGGAAGAAACAGGAGGTTTTACTGTTTCTATTGGTGGCATCATACTATATTTCATTTTGGTTTTAGTTATTCTTGAAAGCAATGGCTAACTTCACTGGAAGTTTCTTTATTTCAATAGACTAGACGTAGATATAATTCCCTGTTTTGGCGGCATCCCATAGACTTCTTAGGCAAGAATTGAAAATGAGTTTCCTTTGGTTTGTTTCATCGTTATCTCTCGTTTGTGGTACTTTTCCTCTTGGATTTGGTAAGAACATTTCGTCAAGACCATCGGTTGTGAATATTGGTGCTATTTTATCTTATAATTCTACTATTGGAAAAGTTGCCACTATAGCCATTGAAGAAGCTGTGAAAGATGTGAATGCGGATCCCAGCATTCTTCCCGGAACCAACCTTTGGTTACAAACGCAAAATTCCAACTGTAGTGGGTTTCTGGGCATGGTTGAAGGTGATCCTTTCCTTCTTTTCTTCTTTATTTTCTTGCCCCACTTGATTGCTTTTATTTTCTGATGTTCTTTTGCGTGTGTTGACAACGGGCTCTTTCTAATCCAGTCTAGAACTAACGATTAATTTGTTGTAGTTTTGCAACTTATGGAGAATGAAACCGTTGCCATCATAGGCCCCCAGTCTTCTGTTGTTGCCCATATTTCATCCCAAGTTGCAACTGAGTTCCAAGTCCCTCTGGTCTCCTTTTCAGCTACTGATCCTACCCTCTCTGCCCTTCAGTTTCCTTTCTTTGTGAGGGCTGCACAGAGTGATTTGTTTCAAATGACTGCGATTGCTGAGATTGTTGAATTCTATAAGTGGAAAGAGGTCATTGCTATATATGTTGATGATGATTATGGGTGGAACGGAATTGCAACACTGGGTGATAAACTTGCCGAAAGGCGTTGTAAAATCACATATAAGGTGGGTATTAGTCCAGATTCTGTGGATAATCGAGCCCAAGTTATGGATCAGCTTGTTAAAGTTGCTCTAATGGAATCAAGAGTTATGATTCTCCATGTGAACCCCAAATTAGGCACCTTAGTATTTTCAGTTGCTAAGTACCTTCAAATGATGGGCAATGGATATGTATGGATAGCGACTGATTGGCTTACGTCTCTATTAGACAGTGTTGTTCCTCTCCCTTTTGAAAAAATGGAGTCGATGCAAGGAGTTATTTCTCTACGGCAGCACACAGCAGAATCTGATAAAAAGAGAGCTTTTCTTTCCAGGTGGAATAAGTTAACAGGTGGCTCTTTAGGTCTCAATACTTATGGTCTGTATGCTTATGACTCTGTTTGGATGGTTGCTCATGCCATCGACAAATTTTTCAGTCAAGGTGGGGTCGTCACACACTCTAATGACTCCAAGTTGCATTTCAGTGAAAGTGGTGATCTTCATCTTGAAGCTATGACAATCTTTGATGGTGGAAACCGCCTACTGAATAACATATTGGAGAGTGATTTTGTTGGTCTGACTGGTGCCATTAAGTTCGATTTGGACAGATCTCTTATTCATCCTGCATATGATATTATTAATGTTATTGGGACTGGATCAAGGAGGGTGGGTTACTGGTCCAACTATTCTGGTTTATCAATTGATGCTCCAGAGATTCTCTATTCCAAACCACCCAATCGTTCACACGCAAATCAGAAGTTGTACGAGGTGATATGGCCAGGAAATACAATTGAAAAGCCTCGAGGATGGGTATTCCCAAACAATGGGAAGCTATTAAAAATTGGTGTGCCACTTCGGGTCAGTTACAAGGAATTTGTGTCAAAAATCAAGGGGACAGAAAATTTCCAAGGTTTCTGCATTGATGTGTTTACGGCTGCTGTAAACTTATTGCCGTATGCTGTTCCGCACGAATTTATAGCCTTCGGCGATGGCCATCACAATCCAAATTACACAGATCTTGTGTATGGGATTACAACTGGCGTGAGTACTAAAGCATTTATAAAATCTGAACTTTTTAAAGTTGCTCGACTTTAATTGACTAATCTTATCTGTGAATCAGAAATTTGATGCTGTTGTTGGAGATATAGCCATTGTCACAAGCCGTACAAGGCTTGTAGATTTTACTCTGCCATATACTGCTTCTGGACTAGTTGTTGTGGCTCCATTCAAAAAACGGAACACTGGGGCTTGGGCTTTCCTGCATCCATTTTCTCCCGCCATGTGGATGGTCACAGCTAGTTTCTTCTTTTTTATTGGAATAGTCGTCTGGATTCTGGAGCATAGGACTAATGATGAATTCAGAGGCCCACCTAAAAGACAATGTATTACAATTTTATGGTGAGGTCCTTTATCTGAGATATTATAGCACAATTTGTCCTATTAACATATTTCAGTTTGTCACTTACACACTGAAGAAGAAAAGGAAGTGAAAGAGGTACCAAATGCTGCTTATATAACTTCCAATTTTGAAAGGTTAGTCATTATTTTACTGGTAAGATCAAAACCAAGTGCAGGAGACTACTATAGGCAATTTCATAGTATAGGAAAGATCTCGCTTTGATTTGGAGAGTTGCTTAAAGATGGTCTAGTTGACATTAATCCAAAGATCGTAGCCTTGGAATACTTCAAATAGATTATGGAATTCCATGCATCTGAGGTTTTCATGAAAAATTTGGTTAGTTTGGAACTTAAATTGACATTTGTGAAAGAGATAAATTGCCAAACTTTTGTCTTTTTTGTACTTCTCATGATATATGAATTTGTCTTTCATCTAGCGATAGCATCCCAAGAGTTTGAGTGTGACCCTACTCTTATCTCAAACTAGACAACTAGGCCATGGCGATTGCTCAAGTCCATAGCCTTCTTCTCTCCCCCTCTTCCCTGTTGATATCTGGTTAAAATTGCCTGCTGATCCATTGACTACTTGTGAACTTTGCAGGTTTAGCTTCTCAACTCTATTTTTTGCCCATAGTAAGTGGAAGTATCATTCTTCAATCTACATCATATGTCAATTGCTGTTGTGAAAGATGGTTTGCGGTCATTAGTTATCGTCACTTCACCTTACTGTTATCATCTGTAATTTAATTAGTCCTATACCTATTTTGCAGAGGAGAACACAATTAGCACTCTTGGCCGCCTAGTGCTAATCATATGGCTCTTTGTGGTTCTGATAGTAAATTCTAGCTACACTGCCAGTTTAACATCCATTCTCACAGTGCAGCAGCTATATTTTCCAATCACTGGAATTGAAACCTTGAGGGAAGGTGACGAACCAATAGGTTTCCAAGTTGGATCATTTGCTGAACGCTATCTGAGAGAGGAGCTGAACATATCTAAATCTAGGCTTATTCCTCTTGGATCACCCGAAGAATATGCCAAGGCACTTGAACTTGGCCCTGACAAGGAGGGGGGTGTTGCTGCTATAGTTGACGAACTTCTATATGTAGAAAGTTTCCTCTCGAGACAGTGTTCATTCAGAGTTGTTGGTCAAGAGTTCACAAAAAGTGGCTGGGGTTTCGTGAGTGTCAATTCCTTCTAGGAGTTACCATTCTTATTAAGTATGTGATCAATCGATCTCATCAATTATTTAGTAATTGTTCTCCTGTTGCTTCTTTCGGTATTTCAGGCATTCCCACGAGATTCTCCCTTGGCTGTAGACTTGTCGACGGCCATTTTGCAGCTCTCAGAGAATGGTGATCTGCAACGGATTCATGACAAATGGCTAGTGAAAAGTGCTTGCACCATGGAAAATGCAGAGCTAGAATCAGATCGACTTCAACTTAAGAGCTTCTGGGGTCTTTTTCTAATATGTGGGATAGTTTGCTTCATTGCCCTTGCCATATATTGCTTTCAGATAATTCGTCAGTTATACCATACTGAACCGGAAGAACCCGATCTATCTAGCAATAGTGGATCACATTCTAACCGCCTTCGACGAATTATATCACTATTGGATGAGAAGAAAGAATCTTCTAAAAGGGGAAGCAAACGAAGGAAAGTTGAGAAATCATCTGAAAATGATAAGAACAATGATCATTTGGGGGTAGATCCTTGAGAAGTTGGAAAACAGAAACTGAAGCAACCAACCAGGTTCACTATGTGGTCTTCTTATCAATAATTTTAAGGCTTTACAGAGATAAATTGTTCTCTAATTCAGTTTGAGAGCTGTAACTGTATAATTGAGCCATCTCTTTCATAGGTTTAGAACTGTATTATGTGCACTTTTGGGAAGTCATTGCCTTCTGATAAAGGATGTTGGAGGAAATGAACATGTACAGGTTGTTTAAATGCACATCATCTTCCATGTTTTTTTATCTTATTCCACTTCCTTTTGGGTAGACTTGAGACTGACGATGCTCCCTCTCTAACTCTTATTGAAGGGAAGTTCAAATTGATAACCCACAAAGATCTAGAGCAACCACAGGAACAAAAGGCAGTAGCTGTGTCATGGCTTACAGTATTCGCATATTGGAACTAGAATTAGACCATTTTGTATTCTAATTTTAGAAAATAAATTAAAGGAAATATCTAAATTTAAAAAACAAAATGGACCACAAGATGTGGACTAATTTGCAATGCAAAGATGAGGAAGGAAATAAAGGTGATGCTGTTTTTCATTCATTCCTGTCCCATTTCAAAGGTTATTGCAGCTTTTAGAACACTGCCTTCAAATTTTATAAATGGATAGATTCAAATCTCTTCCTTGAATTTGAATTCGAATTCAAAACAAACATTGTACAGTAATGCACAAGAACAGCCTAGACTTAAAGCAGCCAGCGAGACACATGATGCCTAAGCTTCATAAACTTTGCACTCTTCGTCGGCTGGGTTAGTCTGGCAGAAGTCCTCCAGTGGATCTCCACTTTTTCCCGACCCCGCTCCCGGCCATTTGGTTGCCACCAAATGAGCCAAGTCGACAACTCTTTGGCTGCAGACAAAAAAAGAGGCAAATGAAAATTAATATGCTTTGGTTTACAATGTTAAGGGGAACATCATTTTTTCATGGACGGAAGTCCTCACCTGTATCCCCATTCATTGTCGTACCAGGCAACAACCTTGAGCATATCATCTCCCATTACCATTGTTAATGACGAGTCAATAGTGGAGGAAACATCGGTACACTTGAAGTCCACAGAAACAAGAGGGATGTCACACACAGCTAAAACACCCTTCAACGGTCCATCAGCTGCCTTTCTGAAAGCAGCATTGACATCGTCTGCGGAGATGCCTTTCTTCTCAATGTTCACAACGAGATCAACAACTGAAACATTTGGAGTAGGCACACGAAGTGCAATACCATTGAGTTTGCCCTTAAGCTGGGGCAACACAAGGGACACAGCCTTTGCTGCACCAGTGCTTGTAGGGACAATGTTCAAAGCTGCAGCCCTGGCTCGTCTCAAGTCACGGTGCGATGCATCCAAAAGTCTCTGGAATATAATCCCAAAAACATGACGAGGTTATAAGATCTTTCTCACTTTCAAGAATCGTTTATCAAATCAATGTCATATTGCATTCATTCTATGATCATTTGTATATTTTCTTTACCTGGTCTCCAGTGTAGGAGTGAGTTGTTGTCATGGTTCCCTTCACAATGCCTGAATTTAATCATATATCAAATGGTTAAAATCAGGAAACAAAGCTGGTCGACCAAAATGAAACCAACTGCTTACCGAATTCCTCGTCGATGATCTTAACAAATGGAGCGAGGCAATTGGTGGTGCAAGAGGCATTGCTGCATAAAAATTAAAACAAAAATCTTGAATTATCAGAAGCCTGACCAACCAAACCAATCATAAATGATTACTTAGCAGCTTGAATGAAAAATGAATTTATTTCCAGTTATGGAAATTGTTACACTGACCTAATGATGTTAGCAACATCATGGTAGTAATCTTTTTCATTCACCCCAACAACATATGTTGGAATATCAGCACCTTTTGCAGGAGCAGTGATGATAACCTTCTTTGCACCTGCTTGGATGTGTTTCCCTGCACCTGGGCCATCCACAAACACTCCTGTACCCTGCAAAGGCCATGGATATTAATAACTTATCCTTGGACACAACTATTAAGCTTATTAATTATTAATGGATGTGGATGATCTGATATTAATCGAGAAATTCTTAAATCAACCTCAATAACGATGTCGATGCCAAGCTCTCCCCAAGGAAGCTTAAGGGGATCCCTGCTCGAGACAACCTTGATTGGCTTTCCATCAACAGATATTGTTTCATTGTCTACAATTTTCACTTCTGCTTTGAAAGTTCCCAGCATGGAATCATACTTTAGCAAGTGGGAGGCCTGAAAATTTTCATTTAAATCATTCATCCTTTATGAATGGCGAGACTACTATGTTCTAAGTAGATTAATTCTAGAAAGTGTTATATGATTAAATGTATTGAGAGATAAATATTACTTACATTCTTGACGCCACCACTGTCATTGACGACAACAACGTCAAGAGGTGAATCTTTCCTGCCATGCCAGCACCGCAGGAAGTTTCTGCCGATACGTCCAAATCCATTGATTGCCACCTTAAGTTTAGCCACTGTTTCTCCTCTAACAGGAGTTGATCCTACTACCTGTTATGAAAGAAAATGTTTCTATTCCGTTAGTAAGAAGCAAAATGAATATGGGTCGTTTATTATTACTCAAAACTAAGATAGATTATTCATATACATTTCATCGAACTCTATCAATTTCCTCAAATACATTGATCTCTTTGTCACCAAATCGTGTACAATTTCAAACAATAAAAAGAAAAACCTTGGGGGTAAGCTGAGCAGCCACGACGTCAAAGAAAGATCCTTCTCTGCCATTGTTGGGAAAGCTCAGGGAAGCAGATCTAAGCCCATTGAACTCAGCCACATCCAGCCTCTGCACATGGGAAAACCAAAAGTAAATTAAGAACACAGTCTGTCTGATACAATTTGGCTGAGTCCGAGAGATGAATAGACCAACCTTGGCTGAGCAGCGAGTGGGGAAAGAGTAGGAAGTCTTGGAAGGTAGCCTTGTGTTGGTTGGGATTCTAGTGGAAGCCAGAGCTGCGTGAGTGGCCATGTCTGCTAACTCTGGCTAAACGTGCATTCACTTCACAAATATATATATATTTTGTTAAAACTCTGAAAATGGTATTTAAGTTATTCAGAAGCTACCCTTTTCGAAGTATACATGGAAGAATGGTGGGAACTTCAAGTGATCTAGAAAGTGTTTTGTGGTGAGAAATGTGTGAGGAGCAGATGCATGGGATAAGGTAGTATTTTTCGCCTTGCAAATTCAGAAAGCCTCTGAACCACAGATCTTTCATCAGTGTAACTTTCCAATAATGCCCTCAAGCCATATGTGGTAACCAAAGGCAGAGGACAGTTGATTGTAGAGTCCATGCTGGAGATGTTCAGTCTGACAAATTACTGATTTTTCTGTCTAATGTCTGCCTCTTATTGCTTGGTGGCGGAGAATAATGTTCCAAGTCAATGATTCATAGCATATCCACGTCATTTTCGCCCTTGGCTTGGAACAGCAAAAAGTGAATGCAATGGTTTCGTGCATATTTTAGACACATACTGCCCACTGCCTTCTTTCGATTGGGCCAGCGGCTGCCACTGGTTGAGCTCAAACAGTAACATTTTCACCTAGTTTTCTCTTTGGTTTAGGATCCACTTCTTACATTATGGCCGTACTTTTTTCATCCCGTCATCTCCACAATCTATCCAGAAACAAGTTCTAAGAGAGTATGAATGAAAACTTGTCAAAGTTTTAATCTGAAAACCCTTTGATCACCTTTTGATTATCACTGTTTTCCTTGTGTTTTAGACTTTTGATGGAAGGTGGTATTTTTATATGAATTGCATTGAAGTGAGATTGGACCAAGTTTCACAAAATAAAGTTTCTAACCTTTAGCTAGCTATATCAGTTCTCGTGTTGTTGCTCCATATGTTAATTGTTTAACATTTTTTCGTCTTGCTCCTTAGGTTCTCTCACTTTTGGTTCCTATCGAAAAAGAGCTTGATCAGAAGTCGCTGAAAAAAAATATCAAGCTCGAGAGATAGTGAGGTACAAGTACTGAGAAGAAAAGGTGGGAGCAAAAGCGAGAAAAAACAAAGGGAATGAGAACACAGAAAAAATGTTCATTGTCTGGATCATTAAAACTTATTTTAGATTTGAGCGTAACTTTTTAGTTCAAACTGTCGAAAGTTTTGTGAAAGTCAAATCCACTGACAAGGAGTCATTTGGCTGGTGAGTTGTGACTCGAGAGGTAGACGAATGATAAAAAATGCAAATAAGAAGGCGGGAGGGATGAAATATGTGGCTTTCAAATACAAAACAATGCCTTGTTGTTCGTGTACAAAATAGAAAACACAGCAAGAATGCTCTTCTACAAATCTATTCAACTTTTATATGGAGCATTTGAGCGATCCTAGCAACACATTATGCGATGATGAATATTACACATCAAAGCTCGGATCCAAGTGTTCAAGAAAGAGAAAATCAAAGATAATAGCTAGAAAATTAACTATTATTCCGAGTCCTGGAGTCGTGTGTGACGAAGGAAGAAGGCCGATGTAACAATTCTTTCAAATGGCAGATTCAACTTCGTCAGAGTTCACAGCCACTCCATTTGGGGGATCCTCTGGGCGGAGCTGAGCAGAAACCTCATCAATTGCAGAGTTCAACTGTTCAATCTTCTGTGCCAGCACTTTTCTTGTTTTCTGCATTTTGAATTAAAGAAAAAAACATGGTCATGTTGGCACGTCAAAAACCAAAAACATATTGTTATATTTCCCCAAGTCAAATACCCCCAGCAAAATTGCCGAAACTAGAATTACACGAGAACATTTTGATATATCTGACAAGCAACTACATTTCGTTGCCAACTCAGGGTGGTTAAGAAGTCTATATGTGATATTACCAATAAATAAAATAAAATTCACGATTATCATTTGGTAAATCAATCTTCACTAAATTAGTGCCAAGTGAAGACCAAACGTCCATTCAGGAGAACTTGCAACAAATAAGAAGAGACAAAGTGATTTCACACCTCTAAAGCTTTTTCTTCATCATATATGAACTTGGGAAGTTTCCTCATCAAATCTTTCCGGTCTGCTCCAGCAATCGCCTTGCTAATCTGTAATTCAAATACTAGATCAACTCTCAATCATAATAAAAAGTCTAGGATTCAGACTTGAAGCTCGAACACAACAGTTACACATATTTCTTGGTAGAATACTTAAATGGGTATCTTCCATAAGGTTGTAACCTAAGACCGTAGCACACAAGTAACAGATATACTAGCTGTACTACCCAGGTGTACGATTCAGGGGTTAGATAAGAGATGAACAAAAGTAAATTACCTGAGGGGCATATACACAGCCAAGTGTGCCAACAATGATCCCTCCCAATACAAAACCTCCAATAAAAATGCCTGCATTGCTTGACCGTCCACCATCACTGTCATAACGTACAAAATAAACTTAACTGCCATTAGAATATTTTAAATGAATCTAAAGGACAGCCAAACCGAGATAATATACAATATAATAGACATCAACTCAGGCCATGTCCATTTAAAACTTATACTAATATTATTAGTAATTTACACTGGTGAATGCTATATGTGATACTAACAATTGTTACTGTACATTATTTTCAACTATACAGAGCTTTATTTATTTATTTGGATAAGAACGATGCTTTAGAGACAAAACAAGAGAGAAACAACCTAAGGGCTTGGGGAAGAAAAATCCTCCTCCCAAACCTAAACCATTAGAGTCTTCTAATAGTTAATTATGACCAAAGACTTCAATTACACGTTACCCAAACAAGAAAAAAATCCGGGAAAAGAAAAGACATCTTTCACCCAAGTGTGAAGGATTTTAAATAAAAATTTCAGATTGAGGCAGTCTCCTTGTATTTAAGAATCCTATTGTTTCTCTCCCAACAGATTAACCAAAGGAGAGCGTGGACTACACAATTCCACAAAGTGTTAGGCTTGCCTCTAAACATTTAGCACCCAAATATAATAGGAACAAATGCTCCACACTCACGTGAAATTGGACTGGCTTAGTTCAAATTGATCAGATTCTCGGCTGTTGATTAGCAATTGCCTTATGTTAATACGTTCACTTTGGTTTTGTTTGGTAGTTTTATTTCCAGTTTTTGCAAACCCCAATGATAAGCTTATATGCACAAGGATTTTAGACATGCACTCTTACCATGCAAAGGTTTAACATCGTTACATCAGTGATTAATAATAATTCATTCCAAAGAGACTCCTGAGACTATAATTCTATCATACAAGATGACTTGATTGTTTCATTAGCAATTTCGAAGATTATACCTGTATGCAGCTTGAACTGAAAGTGGCCGCCTGAATGTAGAAAGCTTCGCCTTTCCCACCCAACCCGGACTGAGTACTAAGCTGGTAGGGGACAAGCTCCCCAAACGTTTATCAACAGTTTTCAGATTTGATCCTGGCAGGATAATTTGCGAGAGTGAGTTTACACTGATGAAACTAAAGGGTTTGTACATTTGTACACTCCCCAACACTTGCAAAGTTCAGAAATGAGAGCAACCATGTAGTAGTCATATTCAATCTTCCAAGACTTGCAAATTTTTCATTGATTTGATAATCAATTCATCATGACAAAGTGTATTCCTTCATTTTTTGTTAATGAAAGCAGTTGTTTCTATTAAAAGTAAATCATCATGACAACATAATCAAAACATCATGGCAATATAATAGCCATTTTCGCCTAGTAGCCAACAAGAACCATTGGCTTAAATAAAAAACTTAGAGAGAATTAATATCCTATGAGTTTTCTTGAAACACATGTCCTCCCGTGAAATTAGTTGAGTTGCACAGACAACGCTCTCATGTAAAAGATAAAAACAGTAGTAATAATAATAATAGTGCCAACGTAATCAAAACTAAGCCTTTTGACAGCTATCAGGAAAGAACAAACATCCCACCATAAGCTGCATAACAGTGAGTGAAATCCACATTCCCCTCACAAATTGCCCACAGAACAAGGCCGTCTCTGCATATAAGTTATAACCCAATACTGATTTATGAGCTAAGAAGTTGGCAAAACTCAAAAGTAGCAGGTAGCTACCATTTGAAACTGGGTGTAATTCAAGATTCAAATTGGAAGGAAACCCAATAGCTCTTAATGGAAATGATAGGCAATTTAAAGAAATCGAGAGCAGGAGTCCTAAATCTCCAGCATAAACGATCACCCCCGAAATTAAACAGAAAGTATGTTAGATGAGATGGGCAAATTAGAAAAGAAATGCAAGAAAAACAGCTAAAATTGAATCGATAATAAACGGGGAGGTTGAATAGTAAAAAAGAAAAACAAAAATCAAAGATAAAATCAAATGCTGAAAAGATTAGGTAGTAAGAATTACCATGTGTTAACTGGAGTTGAGGGTTCTTCGTTAAAACCAAGGAATTAGATATAGCAGTCATCGTTGAGTGCCAGAGATGATGAACGGAAGAGAGAGAGAGAGAGAGAGAGAGAGAGAGAGAGAGAGAGAGAGAGTGTGCGGTCTGTTAAACAAATGTGGAGAGAAGACGGTTGAAGGGCAAAGCAGAGTATTACGACTGGAAATTGTTTCTTGTTCGATAATTTCGATGGCCTTTAGGATATTTTATTGGGTGCACTGCGATTACGGTAATTTCCATGAGCCTAACATATCGGCCCAAAGGCCCATTTCAGCCCATTCGACCCAACTTGAACATCGAAACTTCCTTCCTGGTTTTTCTTCCAACAAATTCTCGTCGTGTAACGATATGAAGCATTTACTTTAGATTATCCACATTGTTGGTCGAATGTCAAATAATTTAGTAGTGAATTAATTGAATCAATGAACGTTGATTCTCTTTTGTTTTCAATTTGTTGCTGTTTTGAAGAACATTTTATGGGTTTGAAACTTCGAACAGAGAAAAAGAAAAAAAAGGGGAAGGCAACAACAACAATTTATTTGAAATTTTCTATTTCAAAATTTAATTTAATTTTGGGTTTAGAATTTAGATTGGAAAAAAGCCGTCAGCGTTTAGTGGATAGAGGGATATAATGAGGGCGCTTTCCGAACACAAGCTTTGCGTAGTCCAACCGCCATGGCAGTGTCCATGCCCAACACCTTGGATTCTTGTCCCATTCATCGCCTTCTTCCTCAAATTCGTTCACAGTCCTCGCCCAACCAAAGAGAGAATGCAAGCCAACAAGAGTTTTCTCTGCCAATTTCAAGAAGGTCTGCAATTTTGATCTCTTCGCTACCTTTCACTCTCGTTTCTGTATCTCCGTCAAAGGCAAGAGAAAGAAGGAACAAGAGGACCATTCCTCTCGAGGATTATCTCACCAGCCGTTAGTAGTCTCATTCTTTCGTGTATTGCTATCTTCTGAATTTCCTCTTAATACTTTCTGTAGGTAGAAAATCCTTAAGTCTTGATTAGTAATTACCACATATTCCTCAATTTTCATATCTAAATTTTATAATTCTACTGAAAATGAAGTTTTGATTTACTACACGAGTTGAGCTTCTCGTGGAGTATAGTTTTATTTCCAGTATTCAGAGAGATTTGTGATGTTTGTTGATTTAAGAAAATACCCATCTAAATTTCTCCTTTAATGGTTGGAAAATCTGGATTGGGAGAAGCATTTCTATGTAGCTTTTCATATTTTCAACGATATTTTGAATGCAGCAAATGGACTGAAGTACTATGATGTTGAGGAGGGAAAGGGCCCTGTGGCAGAGAAGGGTTCCACGGTTCAGGTAATCTGTCTGAGAAATTTGAGAACTGTGCCTGTCCTTGAATTTTAACTTTTCTCTATATTAGCTTTCTATTACAGGTGCACTTTGATTGCCTCTATAGAGGGATTACAGCTGTGTCGAGTCGAGAATCTAAACTCTTGGCTGGAAATCGTGTTATCGCCCAGGTTTTTACATTTTACTTGTAGATTTCGTTTAATCAGTTGTTATCAAAAGAAGCAGTGTTTACAAACGTGATGATTAGTATTGAGAATCCTTCATAGGATTAAATGCTCTTTAGTCAACAACTTAAGCTTTAGATCAATTCAGTAACTAAGCGTCAGGATGTAATCTAAATTTCTTCTTTCTTTACTTAGAGAGACGTGATATTTTAGACCCCAGTTGAATTTCTAATGTATGTTGCCCCATGGTTTGATCAGCCTTATGAGTTCAAAGTAGGAGCCCCGCCTGGGAAGGAGCGGAAACGTGATTTTGTGGACAATCCAAATGGTCTGTTTTCAGCACAGGCTGCACCTAAACCCCCACCAGCAATGTACTCCATAACTGAAGGGATGAAAGTTGGGGGAAAGGTATGTCCTATCTCCATTATTTTAAATTTACAATCTTCTTCCTCTTTATAGTATTCTCTCAACTTTTAAGTCTCGCCCTTTTATCTTTATGAGTGTTTCATGGACTTTGTTTTTCTTCTATTTGCAGCGAACGGTGATTGTTCCCCCTGAGGCTGGATATGGTCAAAAAGGAATGAATGAAATCCCAGTAAGTCCAATTATTTTAGCTTTTTCCTTGTGCGTGACTTTTTTACCCATCGACTATTTCTTTTGAAATTTACTTACAATTCTATGTGAATGCATGAAAGCTCGTAACTAGAAAAGTTAGCCCCTGAATTTTAAGTTGTTAATGTCACCGAATTCTCGAGTATGGTATCCAATTATCCATTATTTAAAGTAAGTCAATAATTTTACCTTTTTTTTTGTCCAACTTTTTGGCAGATTGGCTATTTAAAAATTGTCTGATCTCACTTTGCATGTGAACGCATGAAAACGCGGGATTAAAATCTGGTCTGACTCCATGGTTTTTGTTGCCTTATCATCCAATTTGATCTCAGAACGTTGTACTGAAAGAAAGTTGCTTACTTTTATCATGAAACATGTGCACATATGTTTTGGTTCACACTTTTTCGCCCTCAACCTACGATGTCTCTTTTATATGCAGGCTCTTTATTCTTTAGTTCAAATAAGATTTCAAAAATACCGGTATAACTTTTTCATTTAATTTTTCAAAATAACCTGTTCAAATAACTTCATTAACGGAAAATACCCAAAAACGAGAAAAAAGAAACTTGTATATACTTTAAGGACAGGACAAGAATACTGTATATTGTTTGATAGCGAAATTGAAACCTTAAATATACTTTTAAAATGAATAGTGATTTGAAACAATACAAAAGTTGTAAAGGGGTGTATTTAAAAAAAGCTCAAAAGATTAAGTGCAGAATTTAATAAATCATATAAAGTTTATGGGCAAAAGCCAAAATTTAGTCCCTTTTTTCTTGTATGTGAGTGTAATGAGTGGAGGAATCCAAGAAATGGTCAAGTCAAGTGCTCTTTGGTTTACTTATGTTATTTATGTCAATTATTGCGTGGAGGGTTGAGATAGAGATAAGATAACAACTTTTAGTTGTATGGTTATCAGATGTACATGTAATCCTGCTTTGTATTTGCAGCCTGGAGCTACTTTTGAATTGAACATCGAGCTTTTAGAAGTAGTGCAGCCTGAAAAAGGTGGGACCTGACCTGATTCGAGAACCAGATTTTTGATCCTCCACTGAACAAGAATTTGAGCATTCTTTAGGAAGGACGAGGAGGAGCACAACAGCTGGTCTTTGGTAGGGGGAGTTTTTCTAGGAAACCTCGAGTTCTTTATTTACTTGCTATTATTCGCAATGTAATCAAAATGTTAAATCATTTGTTTGGCATCTTAGCTTGACACATTACGGGCCCTCTAAAATATAACAAAAGCCTCCAATCTTCTTAGTGCCAAAAGCACCAAATTTCTACTTGGGTCTTTGGCCATGTTGCCTTTTCTCTGCCCCCTCCCTCTCTCAGCTCTCTCTTTCTTTAGGCTTTAGCATTTGAGTCTTGTTGGATATTAATTTTTAGGAGTTAGAGGGCGGCTTTGATAGGGAAAACGTGACAGCCTTATTTGTATATTGCCTATTGTTTTATTATCAAAAGGAGGGAAGAAAAAGTAGAAGTTTCGAAGTTTGTTGTGGATATCGTTTTCAAAGAAAGACGCAATACAATATATTGGTGTTGTTGGGAAGGGAGATTGGTTTGGATTGGATTGGATGATTGTCCCAACTCCCAAGTGTCATTTTGTGGAGCAGAATCAAAGATTTCCCTTTCTTTGATGCGTCGAAAGTGCCTTGTCGTTGCTAGGACCTTTCTCTAAAACCTCCTTACTCTTCCCCTTCCTCTTCTTCTTGACATTTTCCTTTGCTCATCTAAACTGAAAAAGTGTACGCCAACTCAAATCAACAAACAGTTGTGTACACAACACGTTGTTGTTTTTCTCCAACCTCGGAGTGAAGTCCAATTTCAACCCACAACAAAATGATGTCGTAAAAAATAGTGTATTACTTTTACTGTGAACCAAAAGAAGTGTTCCATGAAAGAGAATCAGCTCCAACTTCCAAATCCATTCTAACTTTGAAAATTTCAAAAAGTGAAGCGACAGATGGAGGAGAGATGCGGTGTATTTTTTACCTTTTTTGTTGCACCTTAATCCAACTTACCTAAAAAGAGAAAGGATTTGCTTCATCTTTGATAGTATCAGATCGCTACAAATACTGCTTGTTTGTTTGATTGATGGTTTTGTGGTTTGTTAGATTATAAAATGACTAATAATAGTGGTTTTGGATTGGGACCCAAATGGCGTGGGGAAAGGGGTTTTAGTTTTAGTTTTAGTTTTAGTTTTTTTTTTTTTTTGTTCCATAATTTTCACTCTTTTGATACGAAACTGAATTCGTCGTTTTCAGATATTTTGTACTCATGTTTATCAAATGAGTATTGATTTTGATATGTGTGGCACTTGCTAGCTTGTTTCATCGTTGTAGCTAAATTTTGTCTTAATTAAGTTGATCACTGTCTTTGTGGAAGTAATTCATACGTCTTCTAATTTTATTTAATTTATCACACATCTAGCTAACTTTAGTTATGTACTCTCTTTTCTTTCCTTTTCTGAAGCCAACTAAAAGACCTCTACTTCCTTATACTTCTTCCTTACAAAACCTTAAAACTTTTTTCTTTAATTTATATATTCGAAGGAATTGTTGTTGAGAGTGAGCGGTAACAAGGTGGACGTAACACTAACATTATGATTTTTTTTAATTTATGTTTGTGTCCCCATGTTTAAATTTGGACTATGGTTTAGCTTACCAAATACCTTTGTTGGCTAGTATTATTAATCTTAATGGACATTATTTAATAGGTTTACAGACTTAGTTATTTTATACTTTTTCTTTCAACTAAAACATTATCTTTGACCCACTTATTATTTTTTTACTTGCTCGATGTTGGACTGTTTAAGGAATGTTTCAAGACTTCTTATCACTTAACTTATCAATACAAATGCTTCGATCCATGAATTTTAGTGATATTCAAATGTTGCAGGGTCTAGTTAAATGGATTGTTTCGGTAAAATTAATTGAGATTTGCATAAGTTGATTTAGATATTTATATAAGTAAAAAAAAAAAAAAAGGAAAAAGAAGGATGTGATGATATAGAGTTTAATAATGATAGTTAGAATTGTAATTGAATTCATTGTTTTTTTTTTTTTATAAATATTTAAATGCTTGTTGAAGTTAAACGTAGTGATGAGAGGGATTAGAATAGTGTATCTGTGGAGTATATTATCCAATGATAATAATGTAAATTAATAGTCATGAGATGGTGGCGTCTATATAAACGGCGTTAGTATTGGGGTGGGTGAGTGTAATGAGCAACTACGAAAGCGGTAAAACGCAAGGCCGAATCCCGTTTCAGTATAAAACCCCCTCAAAATCCCCCCTCGAAACGACAAACGTTACGCCCACGGTTGATTCAAAACGACGGCCCTTCTCATCTCTTTATCCTATAACCTCTTCCTTTTCTCTCGCCGATTCAAATGCGTCCCTTCAGGTACCTTGCCGGCGTCAATTCCTCCGCCACCTCCGATACCTTCGAGCCTAGGTATGACTCTGACTTCGTCATAATCCTCGCCGCCCTCCTCTGCGCTTTGATTTGCGTCCTCGGTCTTGTTGCGGTTGCCCGCTGCGCCTGGCTACGACACCTTGCTGGTGATGGTGCTGGCGCTGGTTCCACTCGTCCTCCCCCGCCTCCTGCCTCCAACAAAGGTCTCAAGAAGAAGATCCTAAGGTCTCTTCCCAAGTACACTTTCACTGCTGAGTTTTCTGCTCAGTTCTCAGATTGCGCGATCTGCCTCGCGGAGTTCGCTGTCGGTGATGAAATCCGTGTGCTGCCGCAGTGTGGCCATGGATTTCACGTGTCCTGCATCGATACCTGGTTCCGATCTCACTCTTCCTGTCCTTCCTGCCGTCAGATTCTGGTTGTAAGTCAGTGCCAGAAGTGCGGCGGTTTTCCGGCGAGCTCCAGTTCGAACGGCGGAACGGAATCCAGAGTGAAAGAGGAAGGAGATGATAAGACGAATAGGTTCTTACCTTAGCTCTAGGGTTTTTCTCTTAACTACTGCGATTCTTGTTCCTTCCTTCCTCCGTGTTGTAAATAGCTCTCTTAATCAAATTCATGTAATTACTGAAAATCGTGGATGTATTCAAGTTGTAAACAAAGGAGATTCCCCTGAATTCGAAATCGGCCGCTCTGATAATTCCGTTTCTGTTGTGAATATTGACTTCAAATCTTGTCGTCGATTTTCAGCGGAGATGGCATAACTTTACAGTACAGGCGATGAATTGAAAAAGGGGGAACAGTATGAGTATCATCATGTGGATGGTGGACATTCCAACAGCCAATGTGATTTGTTTATTTCCATTTTGGATCGCATTTTTCAGCACCAAATGCTTCCCTCTCCTCATCTCTCTCTTCATCACAATGCCAATTTTTCTCTTTCCTCTTCCCTGAAGATTTAAAGAGGTCAGATCAGATCCATAAAGTTTTTTTTTTTTTTTTTTTTTTTTTGAAAATGGAATAATTCTGCAGCTGCAACTGCAACTGCTCCATTTCTAATTAAAAAAAGTTTTAGTAAATCCTTAAATCCAATTTTTGTTACCTTCCATAGCCATAGCCATGGCTGCTTGCTGCTCTGCTGCTCTCTGTCCTTTTCACTTTCGCTCATCTTCTCAACATGATAATCACTATCAAATTTTTTAGGTTTAAAATTAGTTTTCATGTCTGAAGTTTCCAACTACTCTTTCTAAAATCAGTTCTTTTTAACTTTTATTAATTTATTTCCTTAGATTACCAATTTCTTGCTCTTTATTTTGAACATAAACTTAATTCTGCCTTCCACTTTTTATTAATTCTCTCTTCCTTTTCATATGTCTAAATTTTATGAATTTCCAGATTAGGGGAAAATCAATGTTGGAGATACCTAAATTATTCTAATTATAAAATAAATATATTTTTAGAAATAAAAAAGCATAGGGGTGTGTAGTGGGATTTATCTATCCATCTAATCTCATTATAACAAGTTTGAAGGTATCAAAATCAAACAAACCCCACTTTTTACCTCTTGATGATACATCTGTCCTCTCTCTCTCTCTCTCTCTCTCTCGTTCATTTTTTCCTCTAATGAAGTCTGAATTCAATTTTGTTGTAATATCTAATTCACATGCTTTCTTTTTTCTGCTTTCCCATTATCACACTTTTCTCTGCCACTTTTGAACCAACACAATTATAACAATTCCAACACATTTTCCTACTCATTTATATTTATTTTATATCTTCACATTACAAATTGGAACTTTACCCTATTTTATTCTTTTATTATTTATCTTCTTTAATTCCAACTTTTTTATGTTTTCTGGAATTAAGCTACCAAAATTCAGACCTTTTATTATTACTTTTTATATTTTAATTCTCTTTTGAATCAAAATTCTTGAGTCTCAAGATTTCCTAATCCCTTTTTGTTCCCTAACTTTTCAAACATCAATTTGGTTTTTGGACTTTTGGATTATTAATTACTGCATTAGGACACCAGTTGTGTAGGTAACTATTTGGTTTTTTCAAATTTTTACCATTTTCTCCCTGTTTCTCCCTTTAAGCATTTAATGTTCAAATACTTACTTTCCAACTTATATTAGAAGCAACCATAATATACCAAAAAAACGACCGTTCTTCACTCGTTTTGAAACTTTACTAGATCGACTATAATCGTTTTGGGGTTGATTTTGTCAAAAAAACTGATTCCGATTGACCAATTATCACCCCTATCTTATATAACCCATATCGTTAATAATGACCGATGACTTAATGTTTTGGTGTAGCCTTAAATTTCTTTGTATATTAATATAATAAATTATTAATTCACATACATAGCCCGCGCTTCATTTGAATTATGAGTAAATTTAGATTTTTTTTTTTTTTTGGTTTTGAGGAATAAAATATAGAAACCAATTATGTGTTTATGAGTTAATTTTTAAGAATAAAAGCTAAGCAAAATGAAAGGTTAGTAAATTGATTGCACGACTCTGAATATGCGAAGTAAGAACAAAAGAAATGGATATGGATTGATGTACATGGGGGATATAAAATTATAATAGTCGGTTGGTCTGTGTAAGAGACAATGCACTAAAAATGGACCAAGATGATAATTGAGGTTCAAATAGCCACCAAAAAGCTTTGTTTTGATTTGATTTCATTTCATTTAATTTAATTTAATTTAATTTAATGAATATTATCGTTAACTAATTACAAACTTGTTATTAAAGAACAGCCATTAGTAGTAGCCCCCTGTTTTTTAAAATAGTATTTTTGACAAAGGGAGCTGGAAATTTGTGGTAGCCAAAAATGGTAATGAATTAGGTGGAATTGCATTATCGAGACTAACCTTTGTGTATTTTATGTGCAAACACATACTGTCAATGCAAATAGAAATGGATGGATTGATTGGATTAGAGGATCAAACTTGTTGTTATTCAATATGTAATCCAAACAAATTGCAGTTGTTAACTCCACTACTTAATTCGATTCTTAATTTTAATTATATATAAATTAAACACGAACATGGTCTAATTTATTTATTCATTTATTTTAATAATCCATTCAACACACACTGAAAATGAAATATTGCGGCCCTTTCTTTCTCTTTAGCGTCCTTTAAGAAAATTGGTCCAAAAGACACTATTTATCGTAATATGGAAAAATATATTCATATATTTTTTTTGTTCTAGTGGTGATTTTAGAGTTAGTGTTTAAGATATATTTCTTTTTCATCAAACCCATTATAATCCAAAGATTGTGTGTTAGTTAGGTCAAAACTTAAAATAATATGTAGTTTTAGTATAAAGAAAATTCCATTTTATTATTCCATCGCATTTGGAGCCGCCCAATAAAATAAAATAAATATGTAAATAAAATAAGAGAATGCCCCACCCACTATATAACTATATATATAACTATATATATATATTACTAGTCATCACATGGGCCTCACATCACTTAATTATACTAGCGTCTTTACTTGACTTTGTTTCTTTTTACTCTTCTTATAAATATAAATTCCACTTCATACCCACAAAACTCACAAAAACTCAACTATTCCTTAAGTCTCATTTAAGTTATCAAATAATTATTATAATTTTTTCTAAATAATAATAATAATATTTGAATCAACTTTTCAGCCTAAAGTAGTTAGATAAATCGAATAATAGACGACCCACATACATACTACTTTTTTTCACAAATAATTGATGTGTATAAAAGACACCATGAATAGCATTAAATTTTAATTCAATTCAACGCATTTAGAAAAAATGAGGAAAAAGTGAACCCGACGTGAATCGAACACGCAACCTTCTGATCTGGAGTCAGACGCGCTACCATTGCGCCACGGATCCTCTTTGGGTAGAAAACATATAGTTTTTATTTACTCTTTTGCTCTTCAACATTTGAATCCGAGGTGAAGTTACTCCAGCGAAACCCAAACCCTATCCTCCATTGGCTCACTTCATTTGCTTTGGTATGGCGTCTCTGTGCATTTTCCCGTCTCCACCATTCTAATTCCTCTTTTTATTTTCTTTCAGTATGTTTTCCTGCACCTGTAATGGCATTCAATTGGACTCTGCAGTTACATTCTCTTTCTTTCCAGGTAATCCCTCCTCCAGTCTTCTTCTGATTTTTTCAGGAAATTGTTATCCACCATGTTTATCAACTTTTTAGATAATATGTGCAGCCATACGTATGGGTTCGAAAGCCTCCTGCTCTGTCTGTCATATCCCAACTTGGACTTGGTTCTAAATGGGATGGCATTAGGTATGGTCATTTGAACTGCAACTCGAATCGGTCTCGAATTGGTGGAAAATTTGTTATAAAATCGGCTGAGGGCTCCGGAAGCACTGATTCCGGCAGAAATGTCGAAGGTGAAGAAATTGTGGTCAAGAGTGGGACTGGTGGTGTGGCTTCTAAAGATTACATCGGGAAAATGCAGGAGATGATTGCTTTGTCACCTCCAGGCGTTTTCTTGGTAAGCTTATGATAGATTAGGAGTTTGTAATGACTGTCTTCTTTCTGTTATATTCATAATTTACACCTGTCTGCTGAATCGCCATGGAACAAAAGAAACTACGTTACGTCATGAATGGTGACGTCGACGGAATTGATATAAACTGATGCAGGTTTTGAATGCGAATTTGCGACAATGTGCATTGCCTTTTGTTATAATCCCTAAACTCTGATGAATGAACTTTGAGCTCAAATCATGTCTTTTGTTTTTGGTGTTAAGGGTGGGCTAATGGTTACTCTCTTGACCTATTCTGTCTCAGATGAACAAATGTACTCGAAACGGTCTTGCAATTGGATTTTGCGTTGTAACTGCTTGTTTAGCAATTGTTGCAAGAGTGTATTTGATGGGGAAGTCGAGGAGCAGTCATTCCGGATCAGTGGCTGATCTTGTCAGGCGAGGTCAGCTAAGATCTGACAGAAGAGGCATGTATGATTTAAATCTTTGGAACCTTTGCCCTTGCAACATACTAATCTGTTTGTTATGTTCTGTTTGTTATGTTCTGTTTGTATTTCCATTATATTCTTATTGTTTTCTCTGTAATCTTCCTTTTTTTTATTTCAGTTCAAAACCTTTAAAATACAACGACCCCTTTAATAATCCACTGGTGAAGGTTGACAAAAGCAATTCGTCTGTAGAAATGTGCGGAAAGGTTTATCGGTTGGCTCCAGTTACTCTTACTAAAGAGGAACAGAATATTCATCAGAAACGGAGATCTCGGGCGTATCAGTGGAAGAGACCAACCATGTTTCTTAAGGAAGGAGATTCAATTCCTCCCGATGTTGACCCGGAGACAATCAGGTGGATTCCTGCAAACCATCCTTTTGCAACAACGGCTAGTGATATTGATGAAGATTTGGCCCAGAACAATGTCTACCAAAAGCATGGTGTTCCTTTTCGTATTCAAGCGGAGCACGAGGCTTTGCAGAAAAAGCTTGAAGCACTTCAGAGTGTGAGTACCTCTGATACTCTGTACTTGATTCTGTGGTGTCTTCATGCTCATCCTTTTAGTTGATAAGTTCATTTATAACATTTGCTGCGTGTTAATGGGGAGTGAATATGTTCGTTCAATGATGGAATTGGTGACCCACAAAAAATTCAGGTAGACAACCTAACACGGCTCTCCCTGATAGATGTTCTTTGTGGTAAAACTAATGATAAATGCCGAGTCCAAATCCATCTCTTTATCTTTTGTCTACAATTTTATCATATTAACCTTTTCTTAAGCGGCCAATTCCATTCCTAAAGATGTTAAAAAAGCGTTTCATCTATTTCTTAGAAGTTTGAACCCTTTCACAGTCAGTGGACACTCCTTCGACCTCAAGAAGGAGAAGATTCCTTGGATTCAATTATTTTAGGCCTTTGGGGGACCACTTAGTTAGAGAAAGTAGAAGATCTTTTTAGGATAAGGATTCTTTTGGCTTTTCTAAGATTCTGTCACTTTTGGATTATCTCACTTTTGTTACTCACTCTTGGGTGATGAAAGTTATACGCAACTCCTTGCAATTATTGTTTGAATTCTGTTTCTACCAAGTTGTAGTATTCTTTGAATACATTTTTTCTTTGCTAAAGTTGGCTCCTCTCCTTTTGTGATTTCATTTCTTCAATTAAATTAAGAACCATTTTGTTTTTAGTTTTTGAAAATTGTAATTGTCTTTTGCAATTTCTCTCAATTTCTTTGTCCTACTTTTCATGTTTCCTCATTTGAATTATTAACTAAGTTTCATAAACAAAAACAAAATTTTTAAAAACCTAACTTGAATTTTGAAAACATTCCCAGAATTGAGATAACAAAACAAAACAAAAAACCATTGACGGGAACTCTAGAAGTATTGCCTATAAACTTAATTTTATAAATATTAAATGGTTACCAAAGATGAAAGTTTCTGGTTCCTCCACTATATGAGATGCGGATCGTCATTCTCGGTGACTCGATGATGTTGACTGCAGCCTGCAAAAATTACAGTTTGTTGGTTAAAAGGTTAAACAAATATTTGACAGTGGATCGCTTAATGTGTTCCTGTGTGTATTCCAGTTCTGTGTGATTAATTGGTTTACACTTATTAAGAAAGGAATTTATGGTTTGCATACTTGAGACAACGAAAGAACTCCTCCCATTAGTTTATAATTGAGAAACAGTGGTGGGAACGGTTTGGTTTTGAGAACAAATACAAGGATTTTTTAGAAAATAGCCTCCAAGTTCAGGTAACTATGCATGGAAGTTACATGCAAACGATCTGTCTTGTATTGTGTAGTGAATGCCTTTATCTTAATTTAATAGTCGTGTTCTTTCGGGGCACCACGTCAACCAAGTGGTTCCTCCTCTAACATCGTAATTTCTAATCATTAATTTTCACTACAGATGATGATTTTTTGTTTTCACTTCCCTTTACCCGGTCCTCGAGTTTTCTGATCAAGGAAATTAATATGAAATTAATTATTCCAGTGTTGCTAGCATTTAGATATGGTTTCCTGGTAACAGTCTAAATGGTTTCCTAGTCACCATCACCCTTATATATTTATATTTACATTTTTGCAGGAACAGAAACTGAATAATTTATTTATAGATCCTGGAAGTGTGAAGGAATTTGAGAGGCCTTTTAAGTCAAAATCCAAGTCAGATGAACAAGTAGAACAAAGTTCTTCAGATCTCCAAACTGGAGAGTCAAAGCCTCCAAACTCTTTTGGGGGTCAATCATCGTCCGATGAAGCACAGAATCCTGAGGTGTAAGGTATTTTATTTTTGGATATATGCTATCTTGGTGGATATAATCATTTTACAACGGAGCGGGCAGTTCTGAAAAATTTTGAATGTGTGTATTTAACGTGCAGGTTTGCTGTATAAAATAGGGATTAGCTTGCAGTTTTGCTACTAATACACACCACGAAGTTAGTTATTGAGAGGCCCTATTGTATAGTATGAATGCGTGCAGACTTGTTTCCTTAGGTCATCCAGTTGTGAATCAACGGATTTCTGTTGGAGACAAACTTCTGAAGAATGCACTTCGTTGATTTGGGGGAATATAATAGCTTCTTGGTAATAATATTATTGGTTAGTCGGATGCTGCCTCTTGCCCTTTCGCATTCATGAAATTAACGAAAATTTCTACTTCTCCTACTCCTTATTTTGATGAGGGGTTTCTTAGAATTAGTGTGTATATGTGGATGAGATTTGAAACTTTTAATTTGTAGAATTTATTTGACCCTGTTTATTCAACGATAGGATGGGCTTGTCTGCCCAATTATGGTACCAAAAACTGTAGCTTTTTCGTTCTTATGTCTATTCCAACTAAAATTCTTCAACAATGTTTGCTCATATGCATAGATGTAGTGCAGTCCGTCTCTAAGGGTTGGGCCTAAGCTGCTGGGTTGAACTATATATTTATCTTTCCCAAAAAGTCATCTTCCCAAATGATGCACGATATCCAACGTTCTATATATATATATTAATTTCTATTCATGTGCAAATTTGGTCCATGGGATGAGAGTTTCATAATATATAATCTTTTGAAACTAAACCTGGAGTAGCATTAACACCAGTTTGAATAGGTGGAACTCCAAAAAGACTTTAAACAAAAATTTCTATGGTGTCTAAGGAAGTTTTTGCTGGCCACCTATTTTGAAATATATATTTTGTTTTTCAATTAAATTTCACTATTTTGTAGGGATTTATCGATAGTGTGTCACCTTCTAAATTGGGAAGGATAATCTAAAGATGATGAGGTGTGACTGATACTTCCTCTTTCAAAGTGACAAAAGTAATAGTGTCGAACCATGGCTGCCCTAACATTTAAGATACAAAACAGTTAACCAAAAAAATATATATATATCGGTTTGGTGACGGTGGTTAGTCTTAGAAAAAGTAAACAAATATAGAATGATTTTTGGTGATTTATTGGAATTCTTTAGTTAAATACAAAATGAACTATGCAATTCCTCCTGTTTTCCTACTCAACACATGTACTCTCTTAAGCTTACTTATTATATAGAACACAATAAATATGAACACAATAAACAAACATAATCTCCGGCATGGGTTGAAAGGAAACGGTTTGTTCTGTTCTAATTAGCGAACTTAACATCTGGGTTTCGTATGGGTTTGAGCCACATGTCTGCCATTACTCTGGACGATAAGCTCCACAACAAATCTGGTCCCTTTGATGCCAAATGTCTTCCTTTCTTCGCTGCCTTCCCAATCCCGTACGCCACCAGCCACTGCATCGCCGTTAGCCTCTGTTTTTCACCGTCCCATGCGTTTCTCTTCCCTCCGCCCCTCACCTTCAACCCTCCCACATGCATGCTCTTCACCTTGAATCTTCTTTCCTCTTCGTATTTGCTTGTTTTCTCTTCCATTTCTACTTCTGTTGCATGGATCAGACCTACCAATGGACCTCCCACTGATTCGTATCTCCTTAATGGATCTCTTAGCTGCACCACCACCCCCACTGTCACCCCTTCTTCTTCCTTTTTGCTTCCATACCCACTGAAGTTCAATTTCTTCATCCAATCTTCAAATGGAACTGCTGTGTCCAATGGGTGGATTTGATTTTGATCCTTTCCCCCAGTTTTCACATTCAGAGCAGAGACGTCAAATGGGGCTTCTTCCTCCGCCATTTCGGCCTGGATTTTCAAAGCTTCTACGCTCATTTCTTCCAGCTTCTGCATTGAAAATGCTAGAATCTCTTCAATGGTCAGAGGGATTTCGTTCAAGTTCCAAATTCCTGTCGAAATCCTCTCTTTCCTTCCTGTGCTCAATGCGGTCGCCATTGCTTTTACAGCAGCAATGGCGCGCGCCGCCGTGGAGCTTGCTCCTTCTTTATTTCTTCCTTGAATGATTGCTGAGGCAATTCCTTCAAATGCAATTTGTTCTGCTGTTTTCCCCATGAGTTCATCTGAAGACATTAATGCTACTACTTTTGAGCTTAGTTCCTCTACTCCACTGCAAGCCATTCTTTGAAACAATTCAAACCCACTCAGCGACTGTGTGGAGGCTAAAATGAATGGTTTCGATATCTGCATCGCCAGTTTTGGAATGTCCTTCTTTGAAACTTGGATGTTTAGGGGATTCATGGCGGCCAAGTACCCTCCGTCTCTGGTTTGAACTACGCAGCCTAACCCCTTCCCAAGATCTGAAATGTATGATTTGGATTCGGTCTGCGAAGAGTCCTCTGTTTCTTCGAGTTGGAGAGGAGGAATTTCAGGGTAACTTAGTTTACTGTTATTGTTGAATGAGGCAGTACCCTCTTCTTCCTCGAGCATTTGAAGAAATTCTCGAGTTACGTTTTCTTCATCGGCATCAAGCCTCTGCGAATCGGACTCTTCATCGTTTTTCCCAATGTTTTCATCTTCCATCATTGACTCCAGAGCTTTGATTTGTTGTGCAATCGAATCGAGTTCTGATAATCGATTCAAATGAGCTTGATCGAGTACAACCTCCTTGACTACCTCGCTTGAAGTCGACTTTTCTTCCACTGATTTTTCAGATTCTTCTTTTTCAACTTCTTCCTGTTTTTCCTGAATCTCTACTCCTTTGTCCACAACTTCGAAGTCTGGAAGATCGAGCTCTTCAATCTTTGGTTCTTCTGATTTTTGAATAGACGGCGAGGTTGACGGTAATGGTGCTGGTTCATCTAAGTTGAGGTCATCCATTCCTGGAAGATCCGTCGAAGCTCTTGTTTGAGATGGAGTCCAAGCTTCACTTTGACTGGTTAATCTCGGACTAAGAACACTGAATGACGTCTTCGATTGCTTTCTGCCGAAATTTTTTCCCGATTTCGATTCCTTTGCCTGTGCTTGATTGTAAATTCCAATACCTCCGTCTTTCTCCATAATCTGAAATCCTAATTTGACTACGAGTTCTCCCCCTTTGGCCTTTCCCGCCAGATTGAAGCTAAAGTCCCACTGTCGAACTCGCGTTCCTTCGTAACTCTTCTCTATGGATTCTTCAATCAGTTTACTCAAATCCACTGGACTTCTCCCGAAATCAAGCTCTTGAGCATCTACAGCAAAGGCATAAATCCAAAACGGACGAGGCTCGAACTTCAGAGGCTTTCCGTTTCCAGGAGTGCAATAAACATGGCATTTGAGGAACAACGTCTCTTCGAAATCCGCTGCGCCTTGAGAAACTCTAGACGGCATTGTGTTGACAGCTCCATCTTTGGTCTCTTTCTTCCTTACACAAACGGAAAGTCGAAGCCCATTCATGGAGGCGGGAAGTCCCTGAACGGTAACAACTTCAACAGAGAACAAGCAACTCACCTTCTGCATTCCGATGTGGGTTAGAGCTCGAATCGGCTTCCAATTCCAAATTCCCTTCTTCTCCGGCGTCGCATCATCCAACTTCCTCGGCTCCGGCTGACTCGAAGATAATCTGTTTCGTTCCGTTTGCGATTTATCCTCATCGTCGAGCTTGGGACGAGAACGCCACGGCGACAGAGACATCCGCCGCGACCTCGGCTTGTTGAATTTGTCATCAGTTTTGACGATACCCACATCTTCAGCAGAGGGAATAGAAGGAAGAGAGCTCCGAGGAAGAGCAAGCGAGGCCGTTCTCCGAGTAGTGGAGATATGGGTTTGGTAGAGCGATTGGCTCAGAGCCTCGAGCTCATCGAGAAGCTGGGTATTGGAATCCCTTCTTTGTGTCGTGTTCTGATCAGTAGCCATTGATGAAGTTGGAGCCAAAATTGTTGCAGAGGAAGGAAGAAGAGAAACAGATAAGAGAAGAAGTGGGCACGGAGCATTGGGGGTTGAGAGAATATGAGGTGGAGAAACTTGCAGAGACGATAAGTAATAGAAAGCAGTGGGTGGAGGATGGAGAGCCAGCCATTTTTGTCTGGGCACAAAAGCTTCATCGTTATGTAATGCATAGACAGAGAAACAGACAGCCACCGCCACGAAGCTTCTTCTTGGGTCCCTTCTGCATTAATTGATCAGTAACTTTCAACCCTCAACTGTGACTTTGTAATTTACAACATACATGAATTTTACATAATATGATTATGAATTTTTTTTTTTTTTTTTTAATTTTATGGTTTGCGAATGTGGGGCTCAGAGGAGAGAGCGGGTCAAGAGGGAGCTGAACTTTTGGAAACACATGGACATAATTGGTTCCTTTGTTTGAGGATTGTATGCATAAGTAAGAGGTGAACGACCAGAGTCTGTTGAGAGAGGGAGAAAGTGTCGAATATGGAAGAGCAGGGACAGCACCAAATGATGGGTAAGATGGAAGAGAAGGCCCCGGTGGAGGATTTGCTGCCATTAGAGAGCAGTCCGTACGTGAAATACAAAGACTTGGAAGAGTATAAAAGGAAAGGGTATGGGGCGGAGGGGCATCTTGAGCCCAAGCCTAATCAGGGCGGCGGCACCGACGCACCCACCTTGTCCGGCAGCGGCTATCCGGAGGTGCAGCCCACCACCATTGATGTCGTTACCAAACAAGGCCTTATTCATTGATCTCCCCATCATCCATGCCGTTTACAGTTTCTCTTTTGTTTCAATGTAATCTAAATTTTGATCTCATTTCTGCCATTTTTCTTCTCAAGCACAAGGTGGCTGCAACAAAAACCCAATCTTGTTCTTGTAGGATAGCAATTGTTTCAAATGTTGTATTGAAATTATCACATTTTTCTTCATGCATCCTATTGAGCTTCCAAGTTTATGAAACGGGTTCGTTTGTGGATTATTTCCTAATTTGATTAGAAGTTTTTGGAAAGTGGTCCATTGCCATCACTATATTTCTCACCTTTTTCATGAATTCATCACATATCTACGAGGCAAGTTCTTGTTTTTTCCTTTAAAAAATGTCATATTCACTGTTGATATGCACATTTTCTTCATTTGACAATCACCAATTATGATCCTAACTCACTTTTTTAACCACGTGCTTCAAATACAGTATGTTTAATTTTTAGAATTTAAGTCTTAAGATGTTAGATTTGAAGAGTTACGGTTTTTATGTTAGAAATAATTTAGGAACAACACTTTTTCTTTGAAATTTTTTACTAAAAATGGTTCCTATCAACCAAAGTCCAACACATGCACGTTTTCTTCATTGATTTGGCGGTAACCAATGATGATCCAACACTTCTTTTCTAGCCAAGAAGAGTCTTAAGGAGTTATGTTACCCCCAGCTCATGGCTTTACATTCTTAGTTTTTTGTGATAAAAAAATAATCCCTAAACAATACATTTTGAAAAGAAATGAAAAAAAAAAAAAAAACAAGAAAAGAAAAAGCCCAACTTTTAAAAAATTGACCAAGTATAGCCATCTTCTTAAATTCTTTGCAAACAAGGGAGACAACTTTTGGTTTATATAATATTAATCAAACATTTATAAGTTTTAGGTTAGTTCCTAACTCGTTTAATTATGACATGCTTGCAATAAATTCAATTCATAAACGTTGTAATATGTTTGAAAGGTTAATGCCTTTAAAGTAATTGAATTTTAAATCAAGCATACACATTTTCTTCTTTGGCAATAATCAAGGGGTGAAACGAATGTATTTATGTAATCAATCTTAGGATTCTATGATTCAACATAATTCCCAAATCATACAATATTAAAAGGAAAAGTTTCAAATTTAGCAATTATATTCAAAATAATTAAGTATATAACAACATTTTAAAAAAATTACAAATATAGTAAAATCTGTCAAAATCTATCAATGATAGAAGTCTATCACCGATAGACCATGTAGCAAATGTTGATCTATCACTGATAAACCATAATAGTCTATCAACGATAAAAGTGTATCACTGATAGATTGTGCTATATTTGCAATTTTTTTTAAATATTGCTACATACTTAATGATTATTCTAAAAATTGCTACCTACTGTAATTATTCAAAAAGTATAAAGTATGTGTTAGAAAAAAGAGAAATGGGCTGGTTCTTTACCGCCTTCGGGTTATAGGCCCAAAACTCCAAGGAAACATAAGGCCCAAGTTTGAGTGTCAATGGGCCTTAACGGTGTGAGCTGGCGGCATATAAAGTGTAATGAAGCAAAGCAACTTCCCAACTGGACTTTTATACATCAATTCGTGTTGGAAGTGGAAGATCTGCAGAAGAAGAATAATGGCGCTGATGAGAGGAGAACCCCTGCTGAGGAAGCTCGCCGCGCTCGCTCAGTACGTCGTTCTTCCGGGAGCCATGGCCGCCGCTCTCATTTACTCTCCTCCCGATTACATCTACTCCAAGAAAGACGATAAGTCTTCCAAATAGGACTCTTTCCCCTTCTTTCACCGAACGGTTCGTCTTCATCTTACTCCCTTAGGGTTACTGTTTTACAATTCATTCTTATTCTAAAATGTTGATACACGATCTTATCTGACTGCTGCATATTGTATGTTGATCTTATCTTGAATGAATGCTCGTTGTGGTTGCAATCAGCAATTTATGTTTCGTGTATCTGATAATCATCGATTACGAAATGGATAGTGGTTATATCTAATGTATTTAAATTCCTGATTTCGCCTAGTTAAGAAACGCGTGCGTACAATTTCCTCGTCGTCGTGATTGGGGCTTGTACCAAGCGTATTGAACTTGTTTCTTCATTTATTACTCTTCCTCGGGTGCCTCCTAGTCGATCTTTCGTTGATAATTTTTTTTTGACTTAGTGTGAATTTAGCCCGAATAGACTAGCTTTGGAAGGGACGAAAGCAGTAGGCTCTATAGATCAAATTGCATCTGGCTTGAACAAACTAGCTTTGGAGTGTTTATCTTTTCGTAGGATCATCATCTAGATGACCAGCCATGTAATGGCCGTAGTAGTTGTTGATTATGCATTATTGCTTGAACGTAAGGTTTCTTATTCTGGATAGTAACCACCCAACACGCACAAAGGAAAAAGGAAAATTGCACGAACACTAGCCATCTATCCCCCGTGGGGTTTAAAGGCTATCTGTGCTGCACGATAGTTTCTTGATACCTCTTTTCTCTACGTATGGATTTCAAATTAAGGCTTAAATTTGCAGAAACAAAAGTTTGGGAATTACGTTGAAAACTATATGCATTATAAGCTTTGGTATTTTTTCTTTTTGCTTCACTCAATAAGTTGGAATTGGACTTGATTTTCTGTTTTCTTTTTATGCAGGACCACCTGATCATGTAGGCTTGCATCTGCAGTGTCGTATTTCTCTTATGTTGATAATGGTGTGTACTGGACTTGTTGTCATGTCTCAATAACTAGTCATTTGTCTTACTTTTGTGGCTTCGCCTTGGGAGAAATAATAATCATTTGTTTCCTTGAAGGATAAGCAAGACGGGAAGTATAGATTTTTTTTTTCCCTCTTCTTTTTCTCTTTATAAATTTTGAAGAAATTCTATGTGATACATATCCTTTGAAGCAGAGACTGAAACATGGAAGTGGGAACTTTATGGGATACATACTCTAGATTTCATATGCTTATATATCAAAAATTGAACAGTTATAAAATGATGGAATTGAAGATTCCCCACGACCACACGAACATACATATTCATTCACAGTTCACACAGTCCTAAAGTACTAAACCTTTGGTTCTGCCCACTGTTGAATTGAAATCAAAATTTCCACTTTTAGGTGACTTGGAGTGTTGACAATGACAGAGGATAAAGATGTTTCATGGAGAGATTATCATAGCAAATAATTAAAAAGCCACTCCCAACTGGGTTGAGTGTGTTAATAACAGGGAAAGAAGATACTTGGAGCAGACTTGAGTAATTGCTATTAAGTTATAATTTTAGTAGATAAAATACCAAACTTGGCTTGTGTTCGATTTAAGTTTAAAAAAATTTAAATGCTTTTGTTGCAATTGCCATCATTTCTCTTCCAAGTTTCAAGACTTCACATCATTATTTTACAGCTTTACAGTGGGAAGGCTCGCTGCTGACATGTGGTTATGGAAGAAATATTTTCAAAAATTTAAATAAACAAACAGTAATTGTTAGCGTTATTTTATCAAGCATTGGTGACAATAAACTCTCCATTGCTCTCAATATTTGGTGTGACATAAAGTGTATGGAACTCAAAGATGAAGTTGTTCAAAATGGCAATTTCAGAGGAGTGGTTTATCTATCTCTTACAACTCCAGCAAGCACTCCAACCCAACCATAACCATGCATGAATTTGGGGATTTAGTTTCAAAGTTTCAGCCTCAGTCTGGGGATGGAAAATTTATGAGCTTTAAAGTTGTAAGCAATGATTGAGGGGAGGGATTGGCATGGGAAGAAGAGAAGAGGATAATGGATTACACTGCAAACTGTGTCAGGTATTATTGTGGCGGAATAACTATGTTTTTTATGAATGGAGGGGTTGTGGTTGGAGACAAAAACAACAAAGGAAGATTTGGGGTCCTTTGGTTCACAGTTGATTCAAGATTTTAGAATCCAAACATGATTTTGATGGCCCCATCCCCGTACTCGTTTTATTTTGTCATTACCCAATGCTTGCGGAGTAGATATGTCTGTTCCCTCATATAATACTAATTATTTTTTAGAGGCTACTTTTCTGTGCCACTCTCGTGATTCGGATTCATCAACACCAGCCTCCTTTTCTTTTCCTTTCTTTTCTTTTCTTTGCTAAATGATGGTCTCCAAACTTATTCCCCACCAAATAATAATAAATCATCCAATTCCCACACAATACAATACAATACAACCCTACTTCCAATACCCAATCAATTGCAGGTGATGTCAAAAAATGTGTTAAACAATCCCTTCAAATTGAATCTCATCCATGGTGTCAAATCCAGCTAAACCTGCCCTCACCTAATCTCACCCCATCAACAGATTCTCAATCTAGAGCAGAGCGGCCACAACCACAACTATGATTTTCTTATATATTTGGTAGCCCTCTTAAATATACATTACAATTCACGTCTAGGCTGGACAGGTGGTGTTTCTTTTTCCAATAGTGCAACGGTTACGTAGAGAAACGGACAATCAGATTTAAGCTTTTTAGCTAAAGAAATGGAAATCATGGATTTTAAAGAAATATTTGGTACATACAAAAGATTACAGATACAGATTGGACGTTACGCTACAAACGCTTACTAGAAAAAAGAAAAAGAAAAAGAAAGAAATAGGAAAAGAGATGTTTAAGCATCTAAAGGCCAAGATTCTCCATGAGCATGGAGGATGTTGATGCGAGGATCTAACATAGTTTGATAGGAGGGCCTGTTGAAGGAGATTGAAGTTGATATGTCATGAAGAGACACGTGGGCAGGCAGAGTTGGTGGTGAATTGCATTCTGTTTCAAAAAACAAGGGATGTTGATGGTAAGAACAAGGAGAACCATTTGGCACCATCATCTTCTTGATATCCATCAAGTTTGAGTTGGCCTCTGCTTCAGCGGCCTCGAAATTATGGGTTGTAAAGCTGGGTGAGTCCGCTGCTTTGTTGAACTGTTGCTGCTGCTGCTGCTGCTGCTTTAGTAGTACTGTGGAATCTTGATGTGAGAGGAGAGACTTGAAGAGAGTGGATGGCGACGGAGCATACATGTTATTGTTGTTGTTGGCAGCATTCGTAATAATGGGGTTGATTGAGGTGGGGGATTTGTGTAGCTGCTCGCTCGAGGAAAGGAGGTTGGATTGGGACATCACTGAGCTCATAAACCTCTTCAGGTCGTTTTCAGGAGGCTGCCGAATCTGAAAAGGGTTTTGGAAAGCCTGCAATTGCAATTGCATTGCGGCTTGAGATTGACACTCTACCAATGTTGTTGTTGGGTTCGTCTCCAATAACGGAGGCAACGAGTTGGAGGTTGTGGACGATGATAACGCCGACTCCAGAAGATAAGTCTGACATTGGAACATTGAATTCTTTTTCTCGCCGTTCTTGTGAAATATTCTGCAAATAACCCATTCTTCCTGCAAATTGAAGAGCCGGAACAGGAAAAAAAAAGAGAGAGAGAGAGAGAGATAAGTTCAGAATACATTAACACAATTAATGAACATAATAATTAAACATGGCAATATTAATATTGATGTTTAACTTAAAAGGCGTGTATCATATGCATGAAAGTTAAAAGAAAAAGGAAAAAAACAAGAAAAGGAAGAAAAGCTAATAAGGACTACAGCACATTGCACCATTTCCAGAGATAAACTTAGCAGTGGTTAAATCAATCGCATCACATCAAAAACTTACCCCCCAAAGTAAATAATAGAAGAAAGAACAGTGTAGCTTCGGAAAGATGCAGTACTTTTATGGAATATAAAATAAGTCAACTCAAAAGAGGACAAAAAGAAAAGGGGTTAAGTGGTATTGCAGGTTAATAGCATGATTCGCACGGTGCGAGAATGCACGTGCGGTGGGTGGTGAGAGAGTTGATTGTTGGCATTACCTTGCAGGCATGGCGGTAAGAGAAATCGCCGTCTAAGCGGTACTCATGCATCACCCACTTGGTTTTCTCTCCACGTGGAGCTCTGCCTTTGTAAAACACGAGCGTCTTCTTCATCCCAAGTAAAGATCCATTTGATGCACTGTAAACCTCTCTGTCTTTTCCGGTGGCTTTCCAGTAACCAGCTCCGGTTGCCCTATTTGTCCTTAACCCTGTTGGGTACTTCCGGTCCCGTAAACTGTAGAAGTACCATTCTCTTTCCCCCATCTTTGCAACATCTGAAAATAACCAACACGCAACATATTGTTAAAAACCCACCATTTCTTCTTCTATTAGGCGTACCCATTTTCCTTTCTCTTCTTTCCCCCCCCCCCCCCCCTCTCTCTCTCTCTTAGCTCCACATTTATTAGAGTCTACCATTTTGTCGGCAGTTCAGAAACTTTTACAGGGAGCGAGTAGATTTTGTAGCATTGTTAAATGGAAAACGTAATACTGGCTACACAACCCCACCGATCATTGAAAGTTGGCAAGAACCTATCTCTAGTATTATGGCCAGGAAAAAAAAGGATAACACTTGTGAACTTGAAATAAGTGTTCCTTCTACCTGCTAGTTAATTTTAACATTCCTTTTGCCTTGAAGATCACGAAGTGGTAACTAAACTTAATAGAAGACTAAAAGAGAGAACACGTTTTACTTTTCCATCTTAAAGAAGTAGAGAGAATCCGCAGCCGGAAGTCTACAATTTCAAGAAGAAACAAAAATGATAAACAGATGGTAGGAACATTTTGATACAAGTACCCGCACTGGTTAAAGGAAGAAAAAAAAAGGCTCAGCTTTTCCCAAAGAATGGTGCATGAGATAATGAGTAAGGTGATGAGAATCATGTATGTAATGAGTGTATATATATAGTAGGGTACCTGGAAGTTCCCATGGTTCACATCGATTAAGATCTACCTCAGCTATCTCCACACCGCAGAAGCTGCCCTTGAAAACCTTCGAAGCCAAATAAAATGTGATAAGTTCCTCGTCAGTTGGGTGAAACCTGAAACCTGGAGGCAAACCCTGCTCGTTTAACTCCTCGCCATTCAGTTCAGATAAAATTTGCTCCATTGCCAACATGTTTGTCTGTGGATGTGCAAAGGAAAGAGTTGAAGAAATAAAGACAGAAGGGAGGAGAGATTATAAAGAAAGGGTAAATTATATAGAGATGATTATAGAGCACTGAAACCAAAAAAGAAAGAAAAAATATGAGGAAATGAGGAGGCCAGAGAGATATAGATTTGAGATTCTTAAAATGCTTTCATGGGGACCTAGAGAAACGCACCTGAAAAAGGCCTTCCCTTCCGGGACTAGGTAGCCAACAAAATTATATTTTATTAATATGTTTTTTTTCCTTTTTGTTTGGGAGAAAAAAGAGAAAGGAAAAAGGGGCGGTTTGGTAGGAGAATGTTAAATGCGAAAGTTAGTGTGATACCTCATTTATCTGTGCGTATGGTTGTTATCAGGATAAACAAATAAATAAAAGTGAGATAACAATCTAATATATACAAGGGAAAGGACGAGTAAGGAGCTGAGAAATAATGAGATCATCATACTTTCTTTTCTTTTTATTTTCTTGAAAATCGAGATCATCAATATCAGACGAGCTTAATCCTTTGCTTTTCCATGCCTTCCAAAACTGCATCAACTTTTAACCCTATAAATGTACGCATATGGTTTCTCACACACACACACTACATTATCAAACCAAAACAAAAAAACAAAAAAAGGGTAAACCCATTGGATAATAATATTATCAACAGTGAAAATGAGGGTATGGAAGGAAGAAAGAGAAAGGAGATAATGAAGGAGATAAAGGGGACAGAGTAGAATGGGAATAGAACTTAGGGTGGGGCACTTGAGTCTTGATTGTAATAAATGATTTGGTGGGCTGTTTTATGCAATTCCAAGTGTGGTGGTCATTGCAATGCAATGCAATGCAATGAAATCAGTCGGCGTTGCACGTGTACGTATCATCACCTAATAATAATAATAATTATTATTATTAATTTAATGAAACACAACACACAAGAATAGTTATGGCCACTGAGTGAAGTAAAAGATAATAGAACTGCAACGCCAAAGATTTACTGATGCATTTGTGTATTGTAATAGCCGAATAATAGGTGTAGGTTTACATAAGCCTAGCTATTTGGGCGCTGCTTTCGTTTTCTTTAAATTGCTTTGAGCTGGAATGGGGGGAAATTTCACTGTGCCTAAACCCCACACGTACTCACACACTCCTCTTCTACCCTTCGCATTTTAAGCAATTTTTTCTTCTTAATCAATCAATGTATGGAAAATAGGAGGACGTTGATGTGTGGCGTTGTCAAAGAGTCAGTGCAGCTGGGGACATGAGAATTTAAGGCATGGCACACTCCAATTCAATGCACAGAGGCTGCTTATTAATATATTAATGTGTCAACACAAAGAAAATTGGCCTCCAAAGAAATTTTTATTTTTAATTTCCTTTTATTTGTAAATGGAAGAGGAATGAATGCATGCACTAACACGTACACACGTGCTAAGGAAGGCTTTGTTTTTGTTATATTGGGAGGATGCAAATGAAAAGACAAGTCAATGTGTATAAAGGCAACAGGTTGCGTGGGACCTCAAATTCGTCGATTTGTCGTTTTTTTTTAAACAAAAAAATTCAAATCCAATGAGGGTATGTATAAATAAAAATAATACACAAGGGAAGGAGTTGAAACTGTCGAGTAACTAGTAGTAAGGAGGAAGGAGGTGGATGGGTGGAGCTGGAAAGCACGAAGCACAAGCAGAAGAAAAGGTGCAACTTTTAGAAAATACAGGGACCACTCTGCAAATAATCTCATCAGATTTCGAAAGAAAATCGAAAAAATTCGAAATGATTGGGGTTTATATGTAAACCTATATATTATTTAAAAAGGAAATATGATTGTATTGTATTGTATTTGTATTGGGGCCGTTGAGTTGAGAGAGTTGAGTTGCAGAAGGCAGATCGATTCTCTATTATTGTCTGTCATTAATGAATTTCAAAACAGAAAACGAGAGAAAGGTGAAGCCATTTGGTATTGGCGATGATACGTCATCCTTCTTCCTTCCTTCTCCCCATTCCGTGTTTGTTAATTAACAACACCAACCCTTACACTTACACTTATACTTACACACCTCAATAATAGGGGTAGACTTGGTAATTTTTCGAAGGCAATATAGGCTTGGTTTAGTTGGACAAAATAGAAAGAAAAAAAGAAAAAGAGGGGCAGAATAGGTAATTTCACATAATATCTCCCTTAAAGGGGAAAAAAAAGAAAAAGAAAAGGCCGTACAAAAGGGAGGCAGAAGAAGGAGAGGGACCACGAGGCTGAGTCATTGGTGAAAACGGAAGGGGAAGAGAGTGGAAAAATAATTGGGGAAAGAGCAGAACACAACAGAACAGATGAGAGTCTGAATAAATAAATAAAGAAATAATAGAAAAGGTGCAATTATTAAACAACAATTGTCTCTTATTTACTCATTCACTCTTGACTTCCACTTGCTTTTAGTTTTGTCACTCTCCTCAACTTCACATTCCCATTCATTCTCCAAGTTCTTCAATTCATTTCCCCCTTGGGGCTTCAGCTCAGAAATTCTACCCTATTTAATGTAAAACTGTGGAGGAAACCATTCTAATCTGTTATTAAATTAAAAATCTCCGAGTGGAAGTATATACACACAAACATGTGTCTGTAACCAGATGCCAGATTCAACATCACTAACCGTTTCTTAACAAATTAAACAACTCCTAATACTACCGTTGATTGCAATGCATCGTACTCTCACTTTTAACACCGCTTTTGGCCTCCTTTATCCAAAAGCATGGTGTTTGGCAGTTTTTAGGTCCACATTTTGAACGATAAAGAAAAACTAATTTCAAAAGCTTCATTGGTAGGTTTCAGATTTGTTGAAGTTAGTGCCTAAACTAATCTGTAGTCTGTAGGCAGAGTCACTTCATTATTTCAATTCATGGAGATAGTGAACTCAATAATCTAAATAAGCATACTTACCAACTATAAGCTCAACCACGAAAGTCAAACCAATGAAACTAAAGTCCTTCCCCCCAATTAAGGTCATGGTCGGTTAATTGGAAAGCATGGCTATCCCAATCCTTGTCACCGCCCCGTTTCATTTTCCATTTCCACAAAATTACCTATTAATTTTTACAGAGTTTAGAGCAGAGATTATTTTCCCACAAAGATCAGGTTAGGGAAACTAATCCTAATTTACTCTTTCTGTTAAAAATTAAATTAATTTCTATTTGAGAGAAAATCTACTTCATATAACAAAATGATTAGCCGGGTAAATTATCTAATTGTTGATATATATATATATATATATAAAACCATTCAACTTTATTATCCAAAGTCAAACCATATAAGCTATTAAACAATAGAAATAGAAATTTGAATATTTTATTATATAATTAGTGTATAAAAATGTATACACATGGGATACACGAGGCGAGGTGAAGTTAGAAAATGTATTCCGAGTCTTCATCCCTGTTTAGCTTCAAATAATATTTTTCCACTCTCATTCTCCACCCAAGTGAGGATTGATGACCCATAAAATGATGGTCCCATGGGCAAAATGAACACTGATCTATTAAGTGTAATTAAACATTTTTATAAAACATCTTTCTTTCTAAGATTAAATTAGTTCTTATTTTTTAAGAACTCCAAAGTGGAAGAATCAATATGTTCTTTTATTTATCAAATTTTAGGAAAAATTTGTTTTTATTCCTACCTACGTTTTCAAATGTTATATTTTTAACCCTTATCATTAATTTCAATTTGAGTTTCTGAGTTTTGATCCTTAAGTTTTTAGATTTGCATTTTTAATACTAATTTTCACTAAATAATCGATTAGTCTTTAAGGTTAATATTTATTAATTAATTAAAAAGAATTCTAATGAATTAAGTTTCACTATTTTTTTCTTCTGTTGATATTT
The DNA here is from genome assembly GCF_025177605.1 of Cucumis melo. Taxonomy (NCBI): domain Eukaryota; kingdom Viridiplantae; phylum Streptophyta; class Magnoliopsida; order Cucurbitales; family Cucurbitaceae; genus Cucumis; species Cucumis melo. Next base: position 234,253 of record NC_066863.1, on the reverse strand, counting down.
ATTTTTATTTTTTCAAAATATTAATCAATAGACATTAGTTCAAACATTGAAGTGTACTTAGAATAAAAATATAGATGTTAAAAAGTGCAAATTTTGAAATCAATAAGTTAAATTTAAACAAAATTTAACTTTTCTGAGCTATTGTTTTAAATCGCAATACCGTTCTATATATTTTCAAATATAACAAATTTCTTTACCTATCAATAATAAATATTTGTAGACACTAATTAAACATTAGTAATAAATGATACTAATTTGTTAGTATTTATCGATGTCAGTGATAGATTGTAAAATTTTATTATATTGTGAATATTTTGATTTATTTTGTTATATTTAAAACAACATTTTTTATACTAAGAAAATAAGCTGAAACCAAACTCCAAACTCAAAAACTATAAATGTAACATTCTTAAACATAGAGAACAATTAAAACTTAAACTCAAAGACTAGAAAAGAAAATCTCAAAATTATATTATCAGAATTTAAAAGCATGTTATCTTTAAAAGGGTTTGTATTCAACTTTCGTTATCCATTTAAGTTAATACAATAATGGGAAGTTTAATAATGTTTATTGTACCTAGCATACGTAAAAATGCCCCTAGGCTGATATAAAATGTGTATCGTGAGTAAAAGATCTAGTTTCTTTCCTTCTTCATTTGGAGGTCTTGTTGAAGATATTATTTTTTCCAAATGCTATTAATTCCTCTTTTTACGTGACATCCTCAAGAAGAAAATAAATGTGTTATGTTCTAGCTGCTTTAGCATCTCTTAAAGTTAATAACCCCTAGCCTTTAGGCCATTACTGTGACCTTATAAGCGGTTTGGACATACTTAGTAACCCCAAAATAGTAACTCTGTTTAGGATAAAAGAGAAAAACCTTTCCTTTAGTTTGAAGTGGAACCAAATTTTTTCAGACATTTAGCAAACTACATGAATGAGAATGACAGAAAGCGTAGATTCGAAGTCAGTTAATACCACAAACCATTCTTAAAGACTGGGTATGGGTATCAATATTCCGATATAGATATGTATAAATATATATATTATATCAACTTTGCTTGTAAGCAACACTTAGCTGCACACAAACACATTCATTCGTTCCTCCTAGTATAAATGATTCCCTACATCTCTTCGTTCCTCCAACCCATTCTTTCTGCCTTTTCTCCAATCAACAATATTTACAAATTCCAAGACAAGAGAGCAAGCATTAACAATGGCTCTGTCTAAGTTACTGCCTCTAGCTATGTGCATGTCCCTTTTTGTCGTAACAAGTTTTGGGAAGGACTTTTCTATTGTGGGTTACTTGCCAGAGGACTTAACTTCAATGGATAAACTAATTGAGCTATTCGAAGAATGGATATCAAACCATGGAAAGATTTATGAGACTATCGAAGAAAAGTGGCACAGATTTGAGGTGTTTAAAGACAACTTGAAGCACATTGACGAAACAAACAAAAAAGTGAGTAGTTATTGGCTTGGACTTAATGAGTTTGCTGATTTGACCCACCAAGAGTTTAAAAATATGTACCTTGGTCTAAAAGTTGAGTCCTCTCGAACAAGGCAATCCCCAGAAGAGTTCACCTACAAGGATGTAGATTTGCCCAAGTCGGTGGATTGGAGAAAGAAAGGAGCTGTCACTCGTGTCAAGAACCAAGGTTCATGTGGTAAGTAATATATCTAATTTCCATTATGCGTTAATATATCCATATAAAGAGGATATTCAGCTGTGAGTGGGCTTTGAAATTGCACAGGTAGCTGCTGGGCATTTTCCACCGTTGCTGCAGTTGAGGGGATAAATAAGATTGTTGGTGGAAATTTGACTTCGTTATCAGAGCAGGAACTAATTGATTGCGATAGACCTTATAACAATGGATGCCATGGGGGCCTCATGGATTACGCATTTTCTTTTATTGTGTCTAGTGGTGGACTTCACAAGGAAGAAGACTACCCTTATCTTGAGGAGGAAAGCACTTGCGATAACAAAAAGGTAAAAGCAAATACCAACTGATCAACCCCCAGATCCCATTTTTGGACATTGTATTGGACAATACATATACAACTAAATTTTTATATTTCTTCTCTTCAGGGGGAATTGGAGGTAGTGACAATCTCTGGCTATAAAGACGTACCGGAGAACAACGAGGCCAGCCTCATAAAGGCTTTGGCACACCAGCCGGTCAGCGTGGCCATAGAAGCTTCAGGAAGAGATTTCCAATTCTACAGCGGGGTAAGAAAAATTTGGAACTGATCATAGGGACATTTCTTGGTTCAACTATTTGGGTCTAATCCAGTTATCAACGTTACAACTTTGTGCAGGGCGTTTTTGATGGACCCTGTGGAACCCAGCTTGATCATGGAGTCACAGCCGTTGGATATGGATCGTCAAAGGGAGTGGACTACATCATTGTGAAGAACTCATGGGGACCCAAATGGGGGGAGAAAGGATACATAAGAATGAAGAGGAACACTGGGAAGCCTGCAGGGCTCTGTGGAATCAATAAAATGGCTTCCTATCCTACTAAATCTAAGTGATAAAAACGAAATTAATTGTCCCTTAGTTTCCCATTTTATATTCCTAAGACATGGCTCTTAACTTTTATTTCTTTGTTTTCTTCTCTCTCCCCTAACGACATACGATTCTGAAGAATATGTATAGACAATGATCTTGTGAGAGAAAAGCAATGGAACATGATACTTCCTCTGATACAGTATTCTACTTGACATTACGAATATGCAATTAGATCATATCCGAATGATTGAATGTATAGCACTCCAGCAGGGAAAGAATTATAGGAAATAGATAAAGGTTGCTTTAGTGAATTAGTCAATTAGAAGAAATAGATTCATAGTCTATTAGAGTTGCTTATTTGTTAATTTGGTCGATACATCAAGTCAACTCCTCCACGATTTTTAATTACTCTACATTCTACAATGAGTCTTTCAAACTTAGCAAATTATGCGTATGAAAGAAAAATGAAAATGTCGTCAAATTTTGGTGTTGAAGTTTGTCAAGAAATACGCAAGAACTTCGTGGCAATGTCAGGCATAAAACAATATCGGTATAATACCTGGAACTGCGGCCATAGAGTACCCAGAACGCTGCAATCCGCAATGAAAGCTCCAGATTCCGATTACCAGAAGGAACCAAAAAAGGGAGACACGCAACATTACGGCTGCGCCTACTGCAGAAACAAAAACTGAATCAGGAGAGTCCATCACCATCACCGTCGCCGTCGGAGTGCCGTATCTGGTAGTAGTGAGTTTTATTCGATTCGATGATCGGCGAAGAAGGCTCAATCATGCGGCAATGACAATCATTTTGAAAGGGAATAAATTAATTTTGGCGGTATCAAAGCACTTTGGGCGCCATTTCATAACCTAATTAGTTACCAGACTGCCTCCATTATTATTTTAATTTTCCCAAAACTAACCTTTTTCTCTTTTAACATTTATAAAAACTTACCTATCATTCTTAAAACTAAGTTAAAATATTTACTATATATAATAAAATATTTTATTCTATTAACGATAAATATTGATAGATTTCTATTAACGTTCATCGATAGAATTTAAAATTTTACTATATTTTATAAATATTTTGTTAAAGTCTTCATTTTTACAATTTTACTAAGTAATTTTCGGTCTTTTCTATTAAAATATAATTTAAAATTTTATTTTATAAGTATTTTAAATGAAAAGAAAATTATTTTAAAATAAAAATATCACAAATCAAATAGACTATTATCATTATATACAACCTCTGATGTATATATATAATAATATATATATATATATATATATATATTTTTTTATTTAAATATTTTAATATTATTTAAAAATAATATGGTAGGTAGATAAAATATATTTATAGGGAACTTACCTCGGATTTTCCAATTTGTTTGTTAAAAAATTGAAATATATATTGAAAAGAAAAAAATAAAAGGGAAAGGAGGAGGAATATTCCAACTAAAATTCAATAATGTTTAAAATAGTAATATCATTTTTAAGGGTCAATTCCTTTCATCATCAATCTTTGTCACATAAGGTATTGGAAGTATATGTTTATTCTAATTAGGTTCCACTAATTCACAATTGTTCTAAATCCACGTGTATGAGTATTAATGCACGTAAACAATTATTTGGTCATACCTATCTCTCTACGTTTCCTTCTATTTTATATATATACTCAAAATAAAATAAAACTATAAAATATGGACCATTTTAGATTGGGTACAAATTGGGTTTCTAAAAATTAATTCTCTTTCGATAGAAAATGACTCAAAACTAAAACAATCATAGTACTTGTTTTCAAAAAAAAAAAAAAAAACTCTTTATATACAAGTGTGTTTGGTTTGTTACCCAAAGAAAATGTTTGTGTTAATGTCAAATTAATGGGAAGACAAAAACAATTATTGAATAATATGGACCAATGATTTAAAATAATAGTGGCATCAAATTTGATCATTTAGGGTGGTACTACTCTACGCAATTGGTGGTGGTTAGTATAAAGATAGTCAATGGAGCTTGTCATCCGACGTACGCATGGGCGTTGTTTGGAAGTAACAATTTCACTAGAGGGGTCTTTGGAGAGTAGTGGTAACCACAACCCTAGCATATTAAATATCTATTAACATATATTGATATTTACATATTTTCATGGGTTTGATATTGACACAAAGATGAATCGATATTTTAATCGTATCATTGAAAAATTCAACAAACACACATAAATAAAACAAATATCATTAACGTAAACATAATATAACTAAGATACAGGTTAACTTGTGTATAAAAATCATAATTTTTATATTTACTAAATTAGATTTAATTTTAGTGTTTTTAGTTTTATATTTTTGTGAAAGAGAGATATATATGATGTTGACATTTTATTGATATTTCATTGAAACCTTTGTATAATTAAGAGATTGATAGTTTTATAATTGGTAACAAAACTTTAAACAATGGTCACCACAACGACATAGTAGAAGTGGATATGTAGATGAGCAGTAGGAAAATATTTCGATAATTTAAGGAATTATACAAATTAAGTTGAAAGAAAGAAATACTTTTTTTTTTTAATTTATTTCAAGAATTATTTCCAACTTGATTTATGTCTGAAAGTTATTTTAAGAGAATTAAATGATCCAAAATTATTCAAATTTGTATTTATTCATTCATTATTATTATTAATAAAAACTTAAAACACTTTTGAATTAATTCAATCCAAATACATTCTTCATTTTTAGCCAAATTATTATTTTTGAAGTAATTATGCTCTCAAACCGTTGTTTCAAGTCCTAATTTTTTTCATTCAAACACTCTCACAAGTCTCTAAATTATGGTTTTGAAATGTAATTAATTGATGAAAGATGCAAAAGAGGAGTAAAAAATATTAGGTATGGATTGAGAAAAAAAGAAATTAAATGATGGAATAATAATGTAAACCTGGCCTGAACTAATATACGTGTGGAACGTGGTGGCGCACATCGGTCGTAGTTACATTAGATATAAAAAAGGAATTACGCAGAGAATTAAGCTAACGATCGATGAAATGGTGCAGTGCTTGGAATGGAGTTTGATGTGGAACGTGATGATACGTCATCGCCTTGAGCACCAGAAGATGACAAACGGGAGCTTGCAACAGCAGCAGCAGCAGTAATATGGTGAAAGTTAAAGCCCCTAAGAAAGAAAATCCCAGCATATTCATCTTCATTCTCATTCTCTTCCAACGACCTTCCATTAGTCTCTCTCGTGAAGAAATACGTGACTGCCACTCCCGCTAAACTCACCCCACCAAGCAACATCAACGAAGCCTTCATCCCAATTCCGTTGTCCTTTTGATCGTGAGAGGCCCAAAGGAACCCCACCGCTCCAATGATGGCCCCAATTTTTCCAGAGGCGCCAGAGATTCCATGGCAGGTGGACCTAAATCTAGCCGGGAACAGCTCCGCGGGGAGAATAAAAGTGGTGGTGTTAGGGCCGAAGTTTGAGAAGAAGAAGGTGAGGCAATAAAATAGCATGAAACCGTATTTATGTTTATCAGATGCCCAGAAAGAGTCGTAGGGGATGGCGATGATAACGTAGCCAATGGCCATGAACAGAAATCCCAGGATTTGGATAGTGACTCGACCAAGGCGATCGATGAAGAAGACGGAGATCCAGTAGCCAGGAATGGTGGAACAGACAGCGACGATGGCTTGGAGTCTGGCTTCATTGAAGGCTTGATGGTAAACGTTATTGGTGGAATCTTGGTTGTGGGGAAGGAATTGGGTGTAGATTTTGGACTGGAAGAGGTTGCTGCTGTAGAAGACAATGTCGACAAGGAACCAAGAGGCGGCGCATGCAAAGAGGTCTCGGCCATGGCGACGAAGGAATTGGTTGGAAAAGAAAGGGAAATTTGGAGGAGGTGAAGGGGACATAGGGCTATCTTCCATGATATCAACCAAGGAAACATCCAACACTTTCTCCATGTCCTTTGCTGCTTGTGCCACGTTGCGCTCCACCAAAGCTGTGTATCTATCATCAAATCACTAAATCATAAATCAAAGCATAATTAATGTTAAACAATTTTAATTACTTTTATATATTTATATATATATATATATATAAATAATTAACAATAATATTTTAATTATAGACTTCACAACTTTTTTGTATGGTGATAAAATGTTATCAAACATAATTGGTAATTGATTTTAATATTATATATATATATACGTGGAAATTATTCCAGATACGGTGTTCGATCGTATGAAGAAAAGGATGTGGAGAATACAAAATTACGATTGATTATAACAAGACGTGGATTATGATTAAAGGAAAGTCAACCCCTCTATTTGGTTGGTTCCCAGATAATTCAAAAACAAAGCTCCAAATAAATTAATAATTAATAATTAACCTGGCAGTTTCCGGCATCATCATTCGCCAGTAATAAGTCATGGCCGCCGGAACAGCGCCCAGCATGAGGATCAGCCTCCAAGCAATATCCGCCCCCATCGGCGTACGTTTACCTGTTGGGAAATTCGAGGCCCGATCGAATATGGAGCACACGATCATGGTCACCGTGGCACTGGCCAAAATCCCAAATCCCTGCATCGAGAACACCGCCGCTATGAAAGCTCCACGCGTCTTCTTGTTGGCGAACTCCGACATAATGGTTGCCGACAATGGGTAATCTCCCCCAATTCCCAGCCCTAGAAGGAACCTGAAAAACCCTAGGCTCACAAGGACACAGCTTCTTGTGGTACAGATTGAAAACCCACACCCAATTGAACTCATCACCATCAGCGCCAATGCCAGTCCGTACACTCGCCGACGTCCCACTCTATCTCCGAGTATGCCAAACACCAGTTGACCCATCGCCGTTCCCAGAAGGGCCACTGCGAGCATAGCGGATTTGACGGTGGCGGGAATCTCGTAGTTTTTGTCCTGATAGTAGACACGTCCAAGGATGATCATAATGGGAGAGATGCTGAAGAGATCGTAAGCGTCGGTGAAGAGGCCCATCCCGGCGATGACGATGGCCTTGAAATGGTATAATTGGGTTTTGGCAGTGTCGAGAGCGGAAAGCACTTTGAGCCCCATCACAGAAACAGAGGAAGGAGTTTTTTTAGGCCGAAACAGGGTTTTAATGACGGTGATTAAAGGAGATGATTTGATGATAAGAGGCAAGGGAAGGTCGTTTTAATTTGATTGGGTCGTAGACCATTGACCAAGACGGAGTTTTTAAGTCTCTCTTCTCCAGATACCTTGAATATGCGAATCGAGGATCATTTGCTCGTAATCTTATTTCAATTATAATCGTACTAAATTAGTTTCAAAATTGACTTTATAAAGTATTGTTTTTGTTTTGGGTTTAGATGCTCAGAAGAGTTTTTATCACTGTCACCGAATTGCTTACTCATTTCATCTTTATCTTCGTCCTAGCCCTGTGAGTTATTAACTTGTTCCATTTCATTTCAATGTTGTTGGCCTTTTAAGGGGAAGTTATGTTTGTGTCGTTATATATAAGGGGAAGTTATGTTTGTGTCGTTATATATGAATTTTGAAAATTGGGGGAAAGGGATTGGAAGTCTACGCGAAGTTCGAGAAGAATAATGAAGATTCTAATGTCTGAAAATTCGAGATTCATAAAGTGAAGACTAAGAAGGCTCTGATCGCTCTCTGTCGGTTCCATGTCTGTGTGTCTCTGCCTTTGTGAATGCGATCTAATCTGAGACAGCCCACCATTTCTTTTTAGTTAAGCAAATGTTGCAAGTTTTTTTAATAAAGAAAATCAGTTGTGTGTTTGATGTGTCAGTTCTGAGCAGAGATTAGAAATACCAAACTTGTATTCAAGGGTGTTATCATCTCTTTTTCTTTATAAAATAAAGAATCAAAGATAAAGATGGGATTATATATATATATATATATATATATATATATATATATATATATATATATATTTTGATGGGGGAATGTAAGGCTAGGATGATGTAATAAAAAATCAGAATAAAAGAAATAAAGTGAAGTTGGACTGGTCAAAGGCAATGATTTTGAAAATTTGGCAGTTCCATCCCCACTCCCACATTGCTTTGAGAAGAGGGGATTCCTGATCCTGAATCTTCAACACACTGTTTCTTCTCGTAATTTGGTATTTCGTGTTTTTCTTTGGAAAAAGCAGATTAGATTGAATCGAGGTTCGTTGTTGTGGAAGACCGATCATTCCCTCACTTTTCTTCTTCTAAAGCATTTGTTATAAAACCCTTCTCCCTTCTCCCTAATTTTCAACTTCAACGTAACTCTCACACACCATTTTCTTTCTTTTTCATTACTTCCATCTGAGTCGTCCAATTAACTCTACTTGTTTACCATTTGCATTCTTTTGGCTTGGTTGTCTTGTTGATATCACACACTATTCCATGGAGGTACCAATTATATTTAACTACATGCACCAATATATCCTTGTTAATTTATGTCTATATACTATTTAGTAAGAGGCCGGAATATATTAGCTAATTTATTTGTTATTTGGTTTGTTTTGCATACATTGTTCAGACAGTTGAGTTGAAAGTAGAGATGGTGGGAATCCATGAGAAAAGGCTGCGAAAATGTCTATCAAAGTTGAAAGGTAAAGCAAAAACGACGACTGAACTCCCAATAATTGGAAGAATTGATTTAAGAATTATATTGGGTAGCCATTTAGTGTATTGAATAATAATGATGAATATTGTGATTGAAATTGGGCAGGGGTGGAGAAAGTGGAGGTTGATGCAAACAGCCAGAAGGTGGCGGTGAGCAGCTACATTCACCGGAACAAGATACTGAAAGCGATTAGAAGAAGTGGTTTGAAAGCTGATTTTTGGTCAGCTCAAAACGAGCTTCTTAATGCATATGCCACCACTTATGGCGCCTTCAGATTCTCTCCCTACAACTCCTTCTTCTAGAAAACTGATCTCCTTTCTTATTCCTCATTTTGCCACACCTTCTCTTTCTTTCTTTCTCTCTTTCTTTCTTTCATTTTTTTTGTTTATGGGTTTAGGGTATAAAATAGCAAATTAGGTTCTGTTTTTGGTTCTTCGTAATTACTTGTAGGACTATTTATATATATATATATATATATATATATATATATATATATATATCCAATCAATACAATACAATGTGAGGGTTCACAGTTTTGTATTTTTATATTAGATGTTCATGTGATGTAGAAATAGAAATTATATATTTGCCTCTAATTTGTATTATTCACTCATGTCATTATTAAAGGGGCTTGAAATTGTTACAAAAAAATCATTTCCGAAACTGTAATTGAATAACTGCACGCAAACCCATACAAACAAACTTATGCAGATTCCATGGAAAACCAAGGCATAATCCAATACAAAATTGTTTTAAATAGTAAATGGATTATATGTTTGAAGATAATTTAAAAACAGAAAAGGGAGTTTGTGTCAAATCAATAAGAGGCATGTCAGGAGGAGGCGTTAGGGATGTTGGTAATTTGGTAATTAGTCAAAGAATTACTTTAAAAGACGAGACTTGTTTTCATTATTTTCCTCACAAAATCAAAATGGTTCCTTTTCCTTTTCCTTTTCTTTTTCTCTTTTGACAAAATCCCGAAAATAAATAATAAAATAGTAATGATAATAATGATCAAAACAGATAGTTTTGAGTTGGTGAATATTTATAATAATTAGGGTAGCCACAGCGTAGAACAAAATTTAATTAAAACTCAGCAGGAGGGAAGTTAAAAAGGAAAACTTATAGATCTATCTCTGATTCTCAACCTATCTCTACTCAAATTTCCGTCTTCTTCTTTGGATTCTCCCCCACCAAACTCTTTTCTTTTGCTCTTCACCCTCATAATTACTCCAAATTTCCACCCTTAAGCTATGCATTTGAGCGCCAATGAAGGCATTGAAGGCAACACCTTCGCCGTCACCGGCGGATTGGGCTTCGCCGGCTCCTCCCTTTGCTTAGACCTTCTCCGTAGAGGCGCTCTTCAGGTTCGAGCCTTTGACCTTCGATCAGTTTCTCCTTGGTCCGACCACCTCAAGACTCACGGAGTCAAAATCATCCAAGGTTCATTCCTCTCTCTCTAGACTCTAGTTACGGCCCTCTTTTACTGTTTATTTTACGACTTCCCTCTTAGTTGTTACTCTAATCTCTCCGCCATTCGCATCTACTTGAATCATCCTGCCACTATTTGTCTCGCTTGAACTCTATTTTATTATCATTATCTTTTCTGGGTTGGTTTGCCTCCCTTTCCCCGAGAATGGTCACGTCGTGAATTCCGATGATTTGATTTCCACATTCTGTGATCTGTTTCTCTCTGTAGTAGTAAAGTAAAATTGAGTGCAACACTAGGATTCTGTCGACGTTAACTCTTGCAGTCATGCAGGGGATGTTACCTGCAAAAAGGATGTGGAGAGAGCTCTTCGTGGTGTTGATTGTGTATTCCATCTCGCTGCATATGGGTTGTCAGGAAAAGAAATGCTTCAAGTTGGTCGTATTGATGAGGTGAATATTAATGGTACATGCCATGTCTTGGATGCTTGCCTGGAATTCGGCGTTAGACGGCTTATATATATGAGCACATATAATGTAGTTTTTGGAAGTCAAGAAATTGTTAATGGCAATGAGGGATTGCCTTATTTACCAATTGATGATCATGTTGATGCATATGGTCGAAGTAAATCCATTGCAGAGCAGTTAGTTCTGAAGACCAACGGGCGCCCCTTAAAGTAAGTGAATTATACATACACACGCTCATATAGCTATGGTTTTGATTTCTCTAGTTTTGGTTGCTTGTATTTGAATTTCTTTTAGTGTAACCACTAGGATATCTGCTGATGTGAGTGAGGACTTGTGAAGATTGTATAATAACATTAGCTCAAGCTTTGCATTTGTAGGAACAGGAACGGAAAATGTCTTCGCACCTGTGCTATACGTTCTTGTGCTATCTATGGACCTGGGGAAGAGAGGCATTTTCCTAGGTTGGTCTCCTTGGCAAAGTTAGGCTTGCTACCCTTTAGAGTTGGGAAACAAAGTGCTAAAACTGACTGGATCTATGTGGATAACCTTGTTCTTGCTTTGATATTGGCAAGCATGGGGCTTTTGGACGACATCCCTGGTAAAGGAAGAGATCCAGTAGCTGCTGGCCAGCCATATTATGTATCAGATGGTAACTCTACATCCAGACTTTCTTACTTTTCAAAACCCTCTCATCTACATTCTACTCTGTGTATTTGCTTCAATATCCTGCTGTTTTGTTTCCATCACTGGATTCTTAGGTGACAGTTTCTCTATTTTCATCAGGTCATCCAGTTAATTCCTTCGAATTTGTTAAACCTCTGCTCAATAGCTTAGGTTATGACTTGCCAAATTATTACCTGCCGGTTCCAAAAGCTCTTCCCTTGGGGAAATTTTTTGCTTTATTGTACACAATACTATATCCATGGCTGGATAGATGGTGGCTTCCACATCCCCTGATGCTTCCTGCTGAGATTTACAAGGTTACGTTTATTATTATACTTCAATGGTTGTATCTGAAAACATGCAAATGGTTTTGCTAAATGTTCGGTCATCTAATTGCAACCAGAATTTGAGGAACGATTGCAGAAACAAGAGTTCTTTCCTTCACCATCCCAATAATGCTTCTTGATAACGTGGAGAATTCTTCCATGCTTAATCAATAGAATACCAGGCATTAACCAATTTCCTTCTGAATCCTCATTAGTCGTTTTTATATATCATGCAGGTTGGCGTCAGCAATTATTTCTCGTATCTTAAAGCCAAGGAAGAACTGGGCTATGCTCCAATGGTTACTCCAAAGGAGGGCATGGCTGCGACCATTTCATTTTGGCAGGAGAAAAAAAGAAAAAGTCTTGATGGGCCAACAATATATGTCTGGCTGTATTGTGTTGTCGGAATGAGCATCTTATTTTGTGCTGCTTTCCTTCCAGACGTAGGACCTGTTCCATTTTTCAAAGCCATCAGCCTTTTTTTCTTTAGGTCAATTAAAGTGGTGAGAATGGTGTTTCTTGTAGCCTTTCTATTGCATGTTGGTGAGGCCATTTATGCATGGTTCTTAGCAAGAAAGGTGGATCCTGCTAACTCAGGAGGTTGGTTTTGGCAGACTCTTGCTCTAGGCATCTTTTCCTTGCGTTTTTTGTTGAAAAGGGCAAGGAATTAAAGGGGGAAGGGGAGCATCGCTTAACTTCAACCTATGTACTGTTGGCAAACGATAGATAGCTGGAAGAAATGGTATAGGAGAGTTTGAGAGAAGAAAAAACCGGTTGTAATAATAGCATCCTTCAGCCATAATTTCTCTTAATTATATATATAGTATCAAAGTACTAGCGGTGTAATTGAAATAAACTCATCATTTGTAATTTCATGACTATCTTCATAATACTAAAACAAAACACAGCTATTTCACAACCCTTCTAATTCCTAACTGAAACTATTGGTATCGTCTTTTGTTTCCAGCAGGCAAGGTTCCAGGCCAAACCAAACCGGAAAGAGTTACATTATCCTTTAAGGCTTAACATAAATTGCAGGTGCATCTAAAACAAATTAGAAAATAGAGCACCAGATTCCACGTTGTCCCGCCATATTAGCAAATCAAGTGAGTTAACGAAGCAGCTTTGAGTTTCACTTCCAAGGTATGGTGTTATTGTTGCAGGCTCCAGCACTCTGATTAAATGGACTCCCGGGCCCTCCTGAGGATTCACTCAGAGTCCCACGCGATGGAGGGCTGCTGGCCCCCGTCATTCCAGCACGGATGGGAGCAAGTTTATGGGGTGCAGAAACAGGCGGCTGTTCTATTTGGTTTACTTGTCTCAATTCCTTGTGCCCCACATCAGTGACGAAACTCCCCACGACCACCTGGTAACCAATAGAAACCAATGTTTAGCCAGTAATAACAGCCACGTGGCAAATGTGCTGTGCAAATGGGAACAATGAAAAGCATCCTAATCCTCTTACACGGGAGTGATAGGGATCTATGAACCCTCTTAATGGGAAAGCTAATGTACCTGTACAGGAGATGCTGCCGTTAGAAGACCAGCCACCCCACCACCTAATACTCTACCATCTGGTCCAGATAAGGAAACACTTAGCCCTCCAGTTCGACTCCGCTGGCCGCCATTCTCTGAGAGGAGATAGGACCCAGATAACGATAAAATCTCGAATCGCCCCTACATAACAGATACATTCCATCTAATACTCGCAGACATCAAAATTATAATTGCGCATCTAATGGCCCATTAAAACTTCTTACACAGAAATAGATTTTGGCAAAGTACTAAAAGCATAAACCCCAACCTCATGAAACTAGTTTCCTTTCCTTCAAATTCATTGGATGTAATGATCAATCCGATGAAAGGAAAGAACAAAATCTATTTACATTACTCGATGATCTTCAAAACAGCCGTGAAGCTAAGAACTTCATCAATGACTACAAATTAACATCCAGGCAGGCATATGTAGGAACATTTAAAAGAGAATTTAAAATAAATCAGAGGTTCATCAGTTCAATCAGCGGGTCCAAAAGAACGAGATCAACAAACCTCGTAAGTCACAGTTCCACCGGACATGGCTGGCTGACGTAGCGTCACATTGGATATTGCACCATTTGCTGTAAGAATACAAACAGCTCTAGGACCATTCTGTGAAAATGACATTATTTTCGAAGAAACATCCTGGAAAACATAATAAAACTTGAGATTGCAGTCCTAATTAAGATATCAAATCGAATATAACAGCACAAAGATCAAAATCTGCCCAATGGTTTACACGTTAGCATTGATTACACCTGATTATCTTTCTCACATCATGATTCATGAACACGTGTGTAAGTTTCCATAATAAAATTTCCCTTCCACACATTTATGGGTAAATCATGCATACTCAAATCTTCAATTACGTGGAAAAAGAAAACAAAAGATAATCCAGCAGCAGCAAATTTGAAATGCCAATTAAAGAAACATAAAACAGGCAAAAATACGAACCTCTCCAGCTTTTACGGTGATGACGTGTGGGGTAAATCCAACTCCTCCTGACTCTACAATTACAATTATAGAATGATTAACTCTAATGGCAATACCAAAGTCGAAACTGAACTATAAAAATGGCATGCATGTAAAGAAAATCCAATTTTAAGCACTTTTGCAGCAGAAACTCAAAAAAGTACAAGGCCTCAAGGGTAGAGACATGACCTTGAATGAACTTTTTAAAATTTTATTTTCTTGCAATCGATAACGAGGAAAAAAAAGGGGCTTTATAGACTAAGGTTAGGCAGAAAGTATCCATAGTTTATTAATGCCAACAAACAGAGAAGCCATAATGGGGATTAGCACAAAGCAATTATTTTAGATATCAAAAACCAGAATCAGCTACTTCTATTTTACCTAGAACTACTGAAAGTTGCATTTGTATTTATTCTTTTTTATTAGTTTGATAATCCTTTAATCTTGGAGAACTAAAATACTTAACCGTTAACCCACATGCTTAGTTTAACATTAATTAATATGGATAATGTGTACATTAATAAATCTAATCACCATATATAACAAATTGCCCTACAATAACCAATTAACTACAAAAGGATGTGTCATCAGTAGAGTTACCCGAAGAATCCAACTGATGTTTTTTGGTGGAGGAGCCAGGGGGTCTGCCTCTGGGTTTCTTCAAAGAAGTTGGAGAAGTTGATCCTCCCGACTGAGGGGCGGCAGTCGGTGAAGGAGAAAAACCTCCACTGGACTGAGTTGCAGCGGCAGGGCGGACTGCAGGAGCCACTGACATACTGCCATCTGGCCCATACTTTCGAGGTCTCCCTCTCTTCCTCTTTACAGGCTCGCTTTGCGAATTCATGTTAACGAAAGCTTCACGAGCAGATCCATCGGCACCGGCATTACCGGCAACTCCGACGTTGGAGGATTGGTAGGTGGGAGAGGCCGCGGTAACGGGCTTATAGACGCCATCTGCGCCGAAGGGTAAATGCATGCTCTGCATGACTGGCTGCTGTGACTGTACTGAATTCTTTTGAAGACCGATGGTGAAGTGTTCGCCGCTGGATATGACTCCGGTCTCAGATCCCGACATTGTTATCCGTCGCTGGAACTAAAATCCCATAAAAGGAAGTCCAAGTCCCTAAGGAAACAAAAAATAAACGTAAATCCATCTTGAACCTCTTCCATTTCAGAGAATCAATAATCATAAGCACAAAAACTTGGAGAACTTCGGAAGGAATCACAAGTGACAAGATTTTACAGCATCTACAAATTATTAAAATAAATAAATATTTATATATATATATATATATATATAGATATGTATATATATTAATAATTATATAATTGTTTTTGGCTCCACCCGGTAATTTTATAGTGGGGGGAAATTATTTAGGGTGGAAATGTGATTTTTGCAAAAAAAAGAAAAGAAAAGAAAGGAAAAGGAAAAAGAAAAAGAAAAACAAAGAAAACGGAATTTAGAAATAGGGATTTAAAACAAGAAGAAACCCATTGTAATATTACACTGAAAAGACTCAAAAACACGTACCCACCGGACCTTAAATCTCGGAACAAAATCAGTAAAAGTCGAAGAAAAACCCTAACACCTACAAAAACTTTCATAAAACTGCATCAATTTTTGGTTTTCAACCACAGATCTTGACAGTCGCCACTCCAGGAAGAAGAAGACCCACATCATTCAGTAACTAATTATTTTCCAAGTTTTTTCTTTAAAAAATTGAATTTCACAGTAAAAGATTCTCCGAAATAAATAAATAAATAAATACCAAAAATAAGAGAAGAAGACAGAAACTGGGGAGGGAAAATGAGGAAAAATCAAATAAACTTACCAATTAATAAATGAAAAATAGCGGAGATGTAAAACAAAAAGGGGAAAGAAATTGAAAGGGTTGGGAAGGAAAAACGAAAAAGCAAGCAGCTGAGCGGAGCTTCGAGGGCTTTTTTTTTTCCTGCGAGAAATGCAGAAATTCTGAATATTTTATTATATTATTTTAATTCCGTAGATTTGTAATTATTATTAATGTTTTGAAAAGAATTCCGTGGATCTCTAAAAAGAAACCCGTGGGTAATTTTGGTATTTTACAATATAAAATAAAACACTTCTATAAAAATCATAATTTTATTTCCTTCTGCCTTTTCTTTTTCCTTTTTTAATATTTTTTTTCCTGATTCCTACGAAAAAAAATAGAAATCGTCAAAAATAAAATATTTATCTAAATATTTATCCTTCCTACAAATATCATTTATCTTTGTAGTGATTTTGTTTCACCAAGTATAAATAATTTTTCAAATCTTTCTATTTTTTATAAATTTTTAAAAATGTTATTTGTGATATAAATTTTCTTACAACCTAATTCTATTTATTTTGGCATCCCCTAACTGATGGGAACTGAATTTTGTTTCCAAAAAAAAAAAAAATGTAAGGTTTTCTTTAAAAAAAAAACTATACAATAGACGACACATTCTCGAACATCTTTCATGAATAAAATTTTGCATCTACGAGTTACGTCGTAACACACCGTGCATTTTATAATGTATCGCCTTAAAGATGGTTATGTCTATCGTAGTCCTAATTTGATGGTCATCTCTATCGCAATAAAAAAGATTTATACCAAACTATGAAAAAAGAAAAACACAATAAAGCATGTTATAATGTATCACGTTAGAGATAAACCATGTGTGACTCACACAATCATCATCTGTATCGTAATAAAATTTTTCTAAATAAAAAAGGCAACAAATGGTAAGGAAATGAAAATTGAGAAAATACAAGATAAATTATTTAATTCTATTGTGATGGAGATTATCATCTTGTTAGGAGTACGATATACATGATAATACATAATGTGATACAATATAAAATTCAGTAGTACACTGTAATGGGAAGTATAATATTATATTTTATATTTTTGTGATAAGTGGATCATTAAAGGATCGGTGATAAACATGTCCTTATTTGGTACAGAGGTTTTGTAACTTAGGTATGAGAATAAACTATTTCTGCCCATCATTTATGGGCATGAACAAAAAAAGCCCATCCAAAATAATGGGTTTTCTTCTTTTTCCACTCTCTTTTGGGTTTTAATACACTTTTTATATATATATATATATATATTATAAAAAATAATTAATTTAAACTAATCATATGAAAATTAAGTTTTTGGTTTATAAAACTTTGATTTTATTTAACTACCATAATTTAATAAATTAATATATATTTTCTTTTTATTTTAATTTTATAAATTAGGTTATACACACATATAATCCATATTTATTTTTAACTAAATGATACTTTTAAACAAACGGTAAAGATGCGATGCAATATAATTATTAATTAATTTATTATATTTATAGTTATTTAATGGTCATTATGATTAATATAATTTAAATTTATCCCTTGGTAGTATTATAATAAGTTTATGATTGATTAAATTAAAATTTATTAATTAATTTGAACTATAAAATTTGAATCAATCACAAATTGTCACATCATTTACTAAATTAACAGCAAAAGGTACAAATAATTGAATTTAGGACTATTAAACGCCTCAAATTGAAATTTATCATGACATGTGTTTTCATCGTGAACCTTGAATCAAGATAATTATTTTTGTTCAATTAGATATTATTTATTTAGCTAAAGTTCAAGCCCAAAAATTAATTTAACCAAAATGTTAAATATGACATCATGTAATTGAGCCTATGGATCTAATTTATGGATGAACGAAACTTGAACACATAAAGCCCACCAAATAACTCTATAAATATAAAAGTTCTCTCATTTGAATGGGGCATAAATTATTTTTACTTCATAAGGTGTAGAAAGTTCTCCAAAAAAACCAAAAGACTCCCATACAAGCTTTGGAACACAGTTCGCTTCCACTCCAACTTCGATCATGAGAACGAATAATGTCGCATCATAATCAACATAAACACAAATTCAACTTTACGAACTAAATTTCTCTAAAAATCTCACATAAACAACATCATCATTACATGCATTCATCAAATTTATCTAATCAAATTACACATTTTACAACTACTAATAATTAATAATCTAACTAATTTTATCATTTGATTGTTAATAATTATTATTTCTAACAAAAATGAAATGCATTTTATTGTTTATCGATTAATATATTAAAATTTTATAGAATGTTGATTTTTAATTTTACACATGAAATTAAAAAAAATATATTTTTATATACATTTAAAGACAAATATTTTTAATTTTCAGCAATCTTATTTCCAACTAAAGACAAATACTTTTAATTTTTAACAATCTTATTTCCATCTCAATTCACTTAATTCAAACGATTCTTGATAGGCTACAAATGGCCCGGTCTAAAAATAAAAAAAATAAAAAATATATTCTCAATCTCTAAGTCTTAATTTCTATTCAATGTTGTACGTTGGTCCCTACATTTTTAAAATGGGTGTATTTTTTTAAAACTTTCATCCTTTCATCTTTAAAACTAAATTAAAAACGTATGATATGTTAATTTTGTTGGGGTTAAAATATCATGTTTGTTACTTGCTTCTAATAATTTTGAGCATCAAAAAATTAGTTTTGGTTGGTTGTTAATTATTATTTAATTGATAATATTTTTTCATAGGCAAATTAATAATAAGTTTGAAACTACATAATCTCAAACCTACTAAAACATTTAGAAAGAGAATCTATTTAAAACAAAAAAAAAAAATGTTTTTATTGAGAAGTTAACTATGATTTAACAACAGTATTTAAACAGATTCACGATTCATAAATTAAATTCAAATTATACATACATATTTGCTTATTCATACGTTAATCTCCGGGGCAAGTTTCAATTATGTTGTTAGATTTGAAAATTGCTAAATTTTTAATAATCCAGCAATGGTTAGTATGTAAGAATAGCAACAAGCCATGCATAGTAATATTTATTATTAAATTACAGAAGTTAATGGTAAAAATAATACTTTTCAAATGTATAGACCTGTTGCCATAGATTTTTAGAACAACAGATCAGTGAGAATTTGAGCATTAAGATATAATACTCATTAATTTAAATAAGAAAAATCATTATGTTTGTGTTAAAGGAACCAATATTTATTATACTTAAATGAATGTATATATTTTTTTTAAAAGACCATAAAAAATGAATTCATATTTTTTTTCAATGATTAGGAAATTTTATCTTTTTCTTTTTAAATTAAGCATAGCTTAATTGCATTAACCATATAATAAATTAAGTTAAGAGCAGGTACAATCTTTCATGTTACCAAATTAAAAGGAAATGTAATAATAATATTCGTAATAAATAAATAAATAAATAAATTAGGAAGATATAAAGTTGGGCCGGTTGGAGAAGACCGATAATTGGGCCCAAAAGTGCGTGGGAGGGACAGGGTGGACTTTAGAAATTTGAATTTCGAAAATATATTGCCGTTTGGGGAAGTAACAACGGTCAAAAGTCCCTCCCAACGTTTCATACATATTTGACGCTCCCATTGATCTTCCCATTCATTTTCAGCATAGAAAGGAAGAGAGCCTTTGTGAGATATTTCACTTTCAGAGAGAGAAATGGAGAAGGGGCCAACTACTGTTTCAGCCATGGAAGCCTTCGAGAAGCTGGAGAAGGTCGGAGAAGGAACTTATGGTAAGGTTTATAGGGCAAGGGAGAAGGCCACCGGCAAGATTGTGGCGCTCAAGAAGACGCGCCTCCATGAAGATGAGGAAGGTGTTCCTCCTACCACTCTCAGAGAGGTTTCGATTCTAAGAATGCTTTCTCGGGATCCTCATATTGTTAGGTGACCCCTTTCTTCTTTCTCTCTTGATCGGTTCTTTCTTCCTCCAAATTTTGTTTTTTGAAATTTTAGTTTTTAGGGATTTTTTTTCTTTTTCGGATTTCTCATTTCTTGGATTGCCGATGTTTTTTTTTTCTCTCTCTTTATACTACTCTGACTATGGCTTCGATTTTGGATCATTGTACGAATAGGGGATCAACTTTTTTAGGGTTTTGTACCTTCTGTCTCTCTCCTGGGTCCTGCAAATCTGGACCTTGGTCTTGTTGTTTTTCTCTTCACGGGATGTCGACTGCCAATTTCCTTCTGATGATCGTTGTAAACGATTTTGTACAGGTTGATGGATGTCAAACAAGGCCAGAACAAGGAAGGAAAAACCGTCCTTTACTTGGTGTTTGAATACATGGATACGGATCTGAAGAAATTCATCAAGAGTTTCCGTCATACGGGAGAAAACATTCCCGTTAACACTGTCAAGGTACTCTGAAATGCTCTTGTAGTCCTTATTTTTGTTCAGAAACTACTGGTTTGTTGTTTCTCATTTGCGGCAATAGAATTTATAATCTCTGTTTAACTTTGTAGAGTTTGATGTATCAACTCTGCAAGGGCGTTGCCTTCTGTCATGGCCATGGAATCCTGCACAGGTAATTCATGATTCTATTTGGGTCACTACAATGGTGATAGTGTAAAAGTACATGCAATCTGATTCTCTGCTTGCTATATTACACAAGGGATCTGAAACCACACAATCTCTTGATGGACCGAAAGACTATGATGCTCAAAATTGCAGACCTCGGGTTGGCTCGAGCATTTACTGTCCCAATTAAGAAGTATACTCATGAGGCAAGTCTTGTTTTTGCTTTTTGTTTTTTTTTTCTGAGTTTTGTTCTTCATTCTAGTTGCTGTTTACACATGGCATGGCCGTTTTGAATGGATCTAACCTTTTGTGTGTCCTCCAGATACTAACCCTCTGGTATAGAGCTCCCGAAGTTCTGTTGGGGGCAACTCATTACTCTACAGCTGTAGATATGTGGTCTGTTGCCTGCATATTCGGTATCTTTCCATCCCAAGATCAGTATAGCTGTTAAGTTTTTTTGGTGTTTCTCAAATCAATGTAATGCAGCATTCTGAACTAGCTTGTTTTTTTATAACTTCAGCCGAACTTGCCACCAAGCAGCCTCTCTTTCCTGGAGATTCTGAGTTGCAGCAGCTCCTTCATATCTTCAGGTGCTGATGCCACTTCCCTCTTCTTGACTAACTTCGACAATTTTTTTTGGGACCTCACCTTTTAAACAAAGATGTCATGGGAATTTCGTATGCAGGTTATTAGGGACCCCAAATGAAAAGGTCTGGCCTGGTGTGAGCAAACTAATGAACTGGCATGAGTATCCCCAGTGGAACCCCCAAAGCCTTTCAACTGCAGTCCCCAACTTGGATGATAAAGGGCTTGATCTGCTTTCAAAGATGTTGAAGTACGAACCCTCAATGCGTATTTCAGCAAAGAAAGCAATGGAACATCCTTACTTTGATGACTTGAACAAGGAATGTCTCTGATGCTACGTTAATGATGTGGGTAACTTTTTAACCGGAGAAGAATGGTTGCTTTTCTCAAGCAGGAATATGGGGGGGGGGGGGGGGGGGGGGGGGGGGGGGGGAGTATATTGGAAGGGATAACTATTTGTTGTAACCAAAACGATGAAATTAGGTTTTAAGTCGGTATTTGCTGTGAAGAAATGACCAGCTTTTTTGGAAATCTCATGATTGCTATGTGAATTTGAATTACCACTTCTCATGAGCTATCTTTAGTGACAAGATTACTAAATTTTCTACCCTGTTTTATTTGTGATATTAATGGATGCTGTTCGTGAATATATGCTCAAGCCACTAACTATATGTGTTGTTGATTGATGATGTGTTTGATTTGGCTTTCTTTCCAAGTGCTTCAAAATAGTAGAGATTGGCAAAGAAGGTGGAAGGTGAAAGACCTTTAAGAGACCACTTGTCCTGGCCTCGTCCAAAATAACTCTCTTTCCAAGTGCTTGAATTAGTCAATTGAAGATCTGTGCGAAGAGACCACCTCATTTAATTTTGAACTTCTCCTAACATCCGAAACTACGTAGAAAGTCGTTGAGTTCTTAAATCTCACAATCATTTTTTGAATGTCTTATAATTTAACGGTACATGGGGAAAAAACATTGAATTTTGTAACTTCATAGAAATGAATGAACAAATATATCAAAGAGTGAGTTTGTTGTAAAATCCTACTTATTAAGCTCATGTATTATCTAGGTAAAATCCTACTAAAGTATCATGCCTATCTCTATCTTAGAACACGAGTTTTATGTGGTTTGGTTGTTGATCAACCCACTAGCCACATGAACAAGGTGGACCAAAAGGTCAATGAAATTGAAGCTAGGACGTAAGTCCACAGCAAAATGACCGAGCATTCGGCCTCTCCAGCTCCAAACAATTGAGTGATTGTTCCTGAATTCAATAACAGTATTATCATTCAATAACAGTATTAATCATAAACGAAGTTCACATTCAAAATCAGCCAGCCAGCCAAATAAAAAGAGTAGATCTTTTGTTTACCAATGTTCATTGCTGGTGGGACTGCAAATTGAAGCAGAAGAACAAACAGATACAAGGGATCAGATCCCACCCAACCAAATTTTGCAGCTCCTCTCACAATCAAAATTCCAGTCAAAGGCAGCGCAACATACCGAACCAAAACAATCCCAACAACGATGGATTTCTTCAACTCCGATTCCGATCCTCGCAAACCTGGACATTGACCAATGCAAAAGAATAATCAATTCTCTTTACCACTTTTGACTAAAACCACTATTTAATGTTTTATATACTTCAGTAAGTTGTAGTGTACCTCTTAGAAGGTTCCCTCCTACAATTAGTGTGACAGTTGGAATGGCTCCATTTCTGCAGTCACCAAAAGATGATTATTGAGTGATCTGTTATTGATCATAGGCATTGTTTCAAGAAGAGTGAAAAGTTTTAAGACAAACCCCAACAAGGCAGCCGAGTCATCGATGACACGCAAAGGAGCATCGGCACCGATCAACAAGTTTCTGAGTTGAGGAATGAGACCAATCACAAAACCAGCAATCTGTAGGAAAGGAAAGATAACAGGATTGAGTATGTTTTGATTGGTTAAACCAAGTATATGTATCTTACTACTCACTTCCTAGCACTACATACCGCTCCAATTGTTGACGGAGCAAACAATGCTTTCAAATTAAGCGATTTAATGAATGTGGTTATTCTGACAGCAACTGAAGCCTGCCATTGCATTTACATTAAACTTAATTGGGTTAGATGAGATTGAGAATGAAAGCAATGCACAGAAGATAGGAAACATTGATCAGAAAAGCACCTCATGTTTGGATTTAGAAGAGGAGATGACTGCATTTTCCTCCAAAACCAATAATTTCTTCGAATTAGAAACATCATCATCATCATCATTATAAACAACAAGCGGTTGATTGTGAATCAATGGTTCCTCAATGGAGGAAGTATTAGTGATGGGCAAGTTATTAGAGGTAGGATCCGCAGTGATGTGGCTCATTGAAGAAACTCGAACAATATTGTAAACATAAGACCATAAAAAAATGGCTCCAATCTGAAAACAAAGTTAAACATACATATAGATATATTAATTAGGAGGAGAGGAGAGGAGAGGGGTAGATCAGAGATTGAATGAATGATATGAAGAGTGGAAATACCGCCATTGAAAGAGAAACATAAGCCATTCCATAAGTGGTGCAGTTGTCGGAGTCCCCAAAGGGGCTTCCCTTTTCTTTACAAACGGCTGGAATAATAATAAGCAAAATGTTGCCCAAATTTCCTGTGGGAAATTAAAAATGGAAAGAGAATGAAAAGAGAGAGAGAGAGAGAATATAAGTTGAGTTAGTTTAGTTAATACGAACCAGCAGAGGAGCAACCCAAGATGAGTCCACGGAGATGAGGAGGAGGTTTGGTCCATTGAATCACAATCCAACCAAATAGTGATCCCACAATGAAAGTGATGAGGATATTGAAAGGCATAAACCACCTGCGTGTATGTATGTAAATCGATCAAACACCCACACCCACAACCCAAACTATTAATATATGTATATACCATTATCGATCAGAAAGAAAACTAGCTATTATATGAACAGACATACATACATCTTGACCATATTGTTGTAGGTAATAGTTTCAGCAAGATTGGAGGCGACGAGGGCAGGATTGAATACGTAAAAAACCACCTAAATACAATTTGAAGAAACAAAAAAAAAAAAAAAAGGAAAGAACTTTCAGAACGGGAATGGAATAGAGGAAATATAGGCCGTATTGGTAGTAGTAATCAACATAAAAAAAAAAATAGTTACTCCATTCAAATGCTTTCTGGCTTCTTGGCCCAAGATGTCGATGTAAGGGAGAGCCAGAAAAGAGCCAAGCCCTGTAATCAGAAGCACTTTCAGAACGGGAATGGAAGCCAAAATCAAGAGACTCAGAAACTTCATCATCATCTCACTGCACACCCAATTTTTTGTTTTGATTTCGATTGCTCTACAATCAATATTATATCATCATATTTGCTCTGTTTTGGTTCAACGAACAGAGATCGGAATTACTTGTTTTTCATCCACTACCACAAATCATCTAAATATATCACCGCTGTGACGCTCAAAACCTATGGACAATTCGATTCTCTCACTCCTTAAAAAAAGAAAAAAACGTTTCTCACACAACTCAAATTCTTTTCCAACGTCGTATAATTAAATTATTATTTGTCGACTTTTAGTTATATAAAAGGTATTTATTAGTATGAGCAACCAAGGCAAGGCAAGGCAAGGACATATATATAAATATGACAACAACCAACGTCTAACTCCAACTGCTCTCTTTTAAGTTTTTCTCATTTTCCAAACACAACTATGTCATTTGTCAAACAAACTGTGCATATAATGAGTATTGACAGTAGAGTACTCCTCTAATCCAATGTCGCAAAAACATACTCAAAACACAGAGATACCAATGCCAAACCTGTTTTTTTACTAGTCTTCTTTTATGTAAAAGTTGTTTGCACTAAGAAAAACTAAAATTCTATGGTTGATCTCGGTCAAAATGCACCCACAAAAACTATTTTACTAGTTTTCTCTTGGATCTGTCAAATAGAGCCATTTATAAGACAAGTCAGAAAGAGTTTATTAGGAATAAAGCAGGAAAAGGGAGAAGACAAGATTTGTGATAGAGAGATGGTACGATTTGTTAAAAGGATGTATAAATTTACTTGTATTATATTATATGTTGATAGTTATATTACATAGTAAAAACATATGATAAATTTTTGTAGCCTAAAATTTTCCTCTTTAGTGAATGGAGTTAAAAATGCATCTACTTTATACATTTTGAGATGCATAAAATGTCCTTTTAGACATGGGCATCTTTTTTATTATTAAATATGTTGTAGTAAGATATAAATGCATCATTGATTAATTAACCTATCAATTATGAATATTTAAAATTTACGTTTATCATTGATAAGAAATATACTGTAAATAGGGAATCAATTAAGATAGAAAATTTGGTATGGTGCAACTTGTTAATAGATACATTATTATAAATAGTAAGCTAATTAAGTGGAAGTTGTATTCTACTATTAACACACAATCAAATTTCAATACGTATTTATAAGAAAAAAGTACATTTGCAATTAAAAATTGAAAAGAAAGAAAAAAAAAAGGTTGAAAAAGAGAGCCAATAAAAAACAAAAAACATTGGTGAACATTCATGAATACGAACATGAATATTAATAGAATATTAATGTGTGGAATTGATAAGGGCGAGGGAGACCGAAAGTTTGGGAAAGGAGAAAGCAAAATTGGAGTTTAAATGGTGGGATAAGGAGAGTGTGGATGGACCCCAGTTAGACCAAAGCATATTAGCATTCAACTTCTAACAATCAAACATAAAAAATGAAAATGATATATTTTGAAATATTTTGAACGTGTTATCTAAAGCTTCGTCTCTATTATACACTACTCTTTTTGTATTAGAAAGATATATATATATATATATAAAAGAAAAAATTTGATGCAACCATTTGTCGTATTTTTTAACTCTCTCCTACACAAATAAAAAATTACAAAATATTTTTAAAAAAATTATTTTCAGATGACGACTATTTAGGATAGGTGCATCTTAATTAGGATAGACCTCACCATTGCCCCAATATATATATATATATATATATATATATATATATATATATATATATATATATACAAGTTGAGTGTGTGATTAGTTTTTGAGGTTTCATTCTTCCAATAGTTTGTTTCATGTATTGCTAACTAAACTCAATTGAGATGAGACGACGGGTGCAGGATGAGAACAAGTGGTTTAAATCTCTCCACGCATTTATACTCAAAAATAAAATAATCCCCTTCTACTTCGGCACACCAAACAATGCATTCTTTTTCTTTCTCTTATTTTGAAATTACACCGCAACCCAATCTGTCTTTTGACGCAAACTGTCCAATCATGCACTATCAAAATGCATTGGATTTCATTTTCGGATAATTAAATTATATTATATTATTATCAACATCATCAGCATAAGATTGAGGAAAAATATGTCACCTTTCAGTTAGGAAACAAAGATCCTACATTCAATAAAAAATAATAAAGATGGAGAACGTAGTTGTTGAATTTCATTGGCATTATGTGCCTATGATATTCCAAAAATCGTACATAGCAATTACTGGTTCTGTTTTCTCTCCTTTTCCTATTTCAACTACTATTACCTACGTCTCTTTTCTAAAATTCCTAATAATATTATTATTATTATTATTATTTATATTTAATTCACTTAATAAATATTAAATATCCAATGTTGGTTGTCGGTGAGAATTTATTTTACAATTTGTACAATGTGGCAGACCAATTTTAATTCAATTCTGCTCCTCTTACCTCTTTCTTCATATCACTTTAAATATCACGTTAATCTTTTCTTTTTTAATTCTAGACTTACTCTCTTTCATTTTTCTTATTCTTATGTGTTCCTTTTGTCACTTCCCCACTCCAAACATATATTCTTCCTTTGTGTTTCTAGACGTGAACACGACTTGGATAACTCGAATGCTTCTAACAAAACACTAGAATGCTTGGACTTAGACTTAGTTTTTCTTTTTCTTTTTTCTTTTTTTATTGAAACTACACGTTACTTTAAGAGAGCGCCAAAACACATACTTCTAAAAACTTAAGCTTAAAAGAGAATTTGCTTCGCAATTAAAAGTACACAACACTTAACAACTCTATTCATTCCTTATGAACTATAACTTCATCGCCTTGCCCATATCTTAATGTCTGGCATAACGTAACATCTCGCTTTCTCTACACGACCTCCTCACTAGGCTTATTTGGGGATGAGAAAACTTAAGACGTTAGTCTGATGCTTAATAAGTGATAATCTAGAAAAACATTAACTTCTACTTATTCTTTTAGTCGGGATATTAAACCATCCCGACACGTAGACTACTGTGATAACTTGTGTATCATCATTGGCATCCCTAGAGATTTATATGTTCAATTCAAATGCGGACCTTTCAATGGATACAACCAACTTCTCATCGTCTTGCGGATCTCTCGATGTATGGTTATCTTGAATCTTGTGCATATAATGATTAGCTAATTATAAAAATAAAACTAATGGTATACTTATGAATATATTATGGTAGTTATTAATGAATAAATTACATTACTTTAAAACTCACAATATAATATTGGATGGGATGATTATTGTTAGAAACTTTAATTTAACAAAACAAATAATACCATTTTGATTTGGAGAAGAAAAGAGAAACAAAATGATTGGAAAGAAGAATAAAGTGCGGGTCGTTTCCAACCTTCACAATCATCTCTTGTGCCTTCAGGCCCATCTCTAACTTATTCGGCCCAAATGTCTTTTTTCTTTTTCTTTTCTTTTTAATTAATTAATTTATTAAAAGAAGAAAAGAAAAAGTATGATTAACCCCAAACTGTTTCTCAATTATTATTAGAATTTAAAATGATTACAATTTTCGTGGTTGAAATGAGGAAGAGACGACACGTGTTCAAGAAATACAAGTAATTGGTGTCTCAGCATTAGCAGGTACCAGCAATGGCGACGATGGCGATGAAGGGGAAAGTTTGTGTTACAGGTGCTGGAGGGTTTATTGGTTCATGGCTGGTCAAACTTCTGCTATCCAGGGATTATATTGTCCACGGAACTGTCAGGGAACCCAGTAATTATACCTGCTCTTCCATCTCTTTCCAAATTCATTCAATTCAACTCCCCTACTTTCCATCATCTGCTTAATCCACTGCCTCTCTGCCTTCGTCTTCTTCACACAACATTTCTTTGTTATTGTTAATCCCCCCCTTTTTTTTTATTGATTGAATGAGGTTTCCTTAAATAATGTGTAGGCGATGCTAAGTATGCTCACTTAAGAAAACTTGAGAAAGCCACCGAGAATTTGCAACTGTTTAAGGCTGATTTACTGGACTACCAGTCTCTGCGTTCCGCGATTGCAGGATGTGATGGAGTTTTCCATGTTGCCTGTCCAGTTCCTTCCACAACTTCATCAAACCCCGAGGTATAAATGTCTCATCATCACTCTTTTTTTTTTTTTTTTTTCCTTCTTCTTTTCCTTATCGATATATACATAGAGGAGACTAGGAGCAATCAATCCGTAGTGTTTCATGAAGCAAAGTTCTTCAAACAAGTATATTTGGAACGGGAGGGGCAATTCACTTTACTAGAATCATAAAGTATGTTCTTCAGAAAATCTTTAGCAAGAGTCCATCACCAAGAAACTGGGAAATAGCAGTTTTCTCAACAATCTAAACACCATTAGAAGGTGTAGAAACGCCCCTATTATTCCTTTAAATCCTGATGCTGCTACTTGCTAAGGGGTAGTTATGGTGTTGTATGAAGTGGAATAAAATTTTAATATTAGCTAAAGAGGAAAGCTGATGGAATTTGAATATCACAGTTCGGTTCTTTTCCTTACAAAAAAAAAAAAAAAAAAAAAAAGCTAAGGTGAGATTGACCATGAAGATTGATTTTGTCAACTCACTTCAGCTAAGTTGTGTATAGAGTGCTCCGCTCTTTGTCTCAATTAATATTACTCTCAGACAGAAGTGATTGAACCTGCCGTAAAGGGCACACATAATGTGCTTGAAGCTTGCGTTGAAGCAAAAGTTAAGCGAGTAGTTGTCGTATCCTCAGTTGCTGCTGTGTTTTCCAATCCCAGTTGGCCACGAAGTCGAGTAATGGATGAAAGTTGTTGGTCTGATATGGAGCACTGCAGAGCTTCTAAGGTACTTAAATAGAAGTACGTTTGTGCTTTTATTATGGCTATCTATATTCATCGTTATTCCTCAAAATTGTACCAGGACTGGTATTTTCTGGCAAAAACAGAAGCTGAAAGTGAGGCCTTGGCGTTTGGGAAAAGACGTGGGCTTGACGTTGTGACTATTTGTCCTACCCTCGTTATCGGGCCAGTTTTGCAGCCAACAGTCAATGCCAGCACCTTGGCTCTTCTCAGAATTCTAAAAGGTACTATTTGTGACACATGCGTGTGTGAGCTAAATATGCACATTTGATATCACCTCTACATTTCAGCAAGATCTTCGAGCAAAAATTTTACAAATTGTGGGGTAAGGTGTGTGGGAGACCTAGATGTAAACTTAAAGGGTAAAGATTCATGGGCAGTGCCAGTTCGAGTGGCATTATCACTAGTAGGAATTATCTGCTATATTCAATATTGTATGAAAAGACAAATTTGATTGTTGCAATGAAGAGTGAAGAGAATCGTGACTGTGCAACAACCTAGTTTATTTTCTTTATAATATATGGAAGGTCTTTTTGCAGAAGGGTGCGAGTCAATGGAAAACCGGCCACGGACGTTAGTAGATGTACGTGATGTAGCAGAGGCACTAATTCTTTTATATGAGAAGAGGGAGGCAGAAGGAAGGTACATTTGTACAGCGCATTCAATTGAGACACGGGAGCTGGTGGATGCACTGAAGAGCAAGTATCCTGATTATAGCTATCCAAAGAAGTAAGCTTGTGAAAGTAGTATGGTTTGTTATGGGAGTTAAAAAATATATGTGGTTCCATAACAAAAACTGGTGTGGCACTGCAGGTTGAGTGAATGGAAAGCGGAGCCAATAAGTCTAAGCTCGGAGAAACTGCAAAGATTGGGTTGGAAGTATCGGGCATTGGAGGAGACGCTTGCAGATGCTGTCCAGAGTTTCCAGGACGCCGGCATGTTGGAGTGATGTCACCGATCGCTCACTTTTACCCTCTCATCACTCTTGGCTGCTCGTTTGTATTGTTTGTTACCATCTCTGTCTCTGTTATCACTCTGTTGTTAATTGTTACTAAAGTGAAACACCCAAAACCGCAATCCGCAACTTTTTTTCTAAATGACCAAAGTACAAGCTAAAGCTATGTATTCAATATTTTTAGTATTCACTATTCAGACTTTTGAAAAGAGTGAGAAGATGGTAAGACTTTTATGTTTGCATACAAAACCGAACAAATAAAACCTGAACAATGGGTAAGCCGTATGTCAAAGCTTTCCGTTTTCGTGTTCAAATCTCAACAATGCTCATGATGTTTATGATGAGTTTCTTTGTTTATTTTTTTTTCTCTTTCTTTCTTTTTCTGTACATAATGAAATTCAAACCTTGTTAAAGAATCAAAGTCTAAGAGGCTATAAAAACTCATGGGTGTTTGTAACGGACATTATAGTTTAAAGAAGATTGCTCCAAACTTGAAGCTAACTTTCAGTTTCAACCCTTTCTCCTTCACGACATGAAATATCTAACATAGATTATGTAAGTTTCAGTTTGATCGAAGGGAGAAGGAACAAACTAGTGGATAGAACAAATGAAAATTTTGAGGGGGGAAGGAACAAACTATTGGATAGAACCAATGGAAATTACTGATAATAGAACACTAGTATCCAAGTGATCGCAAGATGGCTATGGAATTGACTCATGGCTGATGGAGAAAAACCGGTTACCCAAGTCGGCAACAGACTCATTCTCTTCCACAGTTTTCAATCTAACCTTTTTTTTTCGATCATTTTATGCTTCATGATTCCTATTTTCATTTCACTTACTCATTCCAACCCCTTAAGTTGCAAGTAATCTCCCACCTCCCAAAGAATTATCAAGGAAAATATTTACAATGCCCTTCACATGTGGTTACACTTTGCTTTGTTTATGTCAAGGTGGTTGCAGCTTTGAGGTTCCGTGGTGCGTGGCTCTCAATTATTTCCTAATTTATATATTCTTTGGCCTAACTAGTTGCCTCGAGATCTGAGACTCTAATTTCCTCTTAGGATGTGAGCTTAGATTTCCCTCTTGGCAAATCTAATACCGTGAGCTTATGTTGGCTTCTAGTTTCCTTTTAGGCATCTTTGAACTTTGCCTTAGATAACCCTTAACAACCATTATAGTTGATGACAACCTACTAAAATTTTACGTATGTTTGATATGTTTGATGATGAAAAAACTTAATTGATTACAACAAATAGAACGATTTGAATTGCAAAGATCAATATGTTAATGCACATATTTTCTTCTTTGACCTCAAACCAGTTGTCCCCAAAATTATGAAGAAGACTCTCAATGTGTCTATCTTTTTTAGTTTATTTTGAAATTTAAGTATAAAAAATAAAAGTGGAGAGAGCAATGGAAGTGGAGGATTTGAGGGAAGCAGAGCCCAGCCGAGCCCAGTCGAGCCCAGCCCATTTCCATATATTTGGGCTCCTTCTCCCGTCTACTTCTCCGATTTATCGCTTCTCTCCTCGCCTGAGCTCACCTACGATTTATTTTGTTATTCCGATCTACTTACCGGAGCTTCCTTTCTCTATTTCCTTCCCCTGCTTCGGGCACCTTGTTATGGCGGCTAATTCACCGGTCCAAGATCCTCCCACGGACGCTTCTGCTAAACAATCTGCTCCTTCCCCCTCCCCCGCTCTTGTGACCCCTCCCCTTAAAATCGAGACTCCTCCCTCCGACTCCGGTCAGACCCCCTCCGCCGTCCCCGCTCCCACCCCTCGCCCCGACGACCTTCCTCAACCCACTTCTCCGGATCCAATTCATCTTCCCAGCTATTCCAGTAAGTACTGCATTCACTGCAACCCCGGCAGCTACTTGTTTTTAGATGCTAACTCTTATTCTCTTGTCCAGGATGGTTCTCCTGGAACGGCATTCACGAGTGCGAGGTTCGCTTCCTTCCGGAGTTTTTTGATTCACGGTCGCCCTCTAAAAACCCTAGAGTTTACAAGTACCTTCGAAATTCTATTGTCAAGAATTTTAGGGAATGCCCTTCCAAGAAGATCACCTTTACTGATATCCGAAAGACACTCGTTGCCGATGTAGGATCCATTCGTAGGGTTTTTGATTTTCTCGAGGCGTGGGGTCTTATCAATTACTCGCCCTCCGCGCTGAGCAAACCCCTGAAGTGGGAGGACCGGGACTCCAAGTCTAATGCTTCCGCTTCCAACACCGGCGAACCTGGAGGTGGTTCCGCGAATTCGTCGGCGCCTAAAGACGCTTCTAAGAGAGTATGCAGCGGTTGCAAGTCTATTTGTAGCATTGCTTGCTTTGCTTGCGATAAGGTTCGCATCTACTTGCATCTTATTAAAGTTTCCTCTACCCGTTTACTTGTTTCCGCGAATTAATTTGTGTTTTGTTCCTTCCTCAGCTTATTCTTACTTTGTTGTATTCTCCGTGCTAGACTTGCTAGTTTTCGACTCTGTATAGATAAAAGTTTTTTCTTCAAGTGGCGATGATATTGAGTTTATATACATACATACATACATACATAATATATATATGGATAGATAGATAGTTTGGGGTAGTTTACAAGTGTCCCGAGGCAGCGGTGGTTTATTTGTTTAATTAGTTTTCAATATCAACCTTCAATTATTTTCATTCCCACGTTGTATTATAGAAAGCCATGTAGGTATAGATTTTGTGGTCTTTAATCTGTCAAAAACCTTCAGAGTAGGGTTGTTAATTGTTATCTATTCATTTTCTTAATCTTCCTGCTCAAATTTAATGACGACGTTTGCCGACATATACTGGTTTTAGTGGATAGGTGTCTAATTGGTTTTGGTGACTGGATGAATTTGGAACTTGTAGAGGTTTGAATTTTTTAAGTGGATATTAAATGAATCGATATGATTTAATGAATTAGAACTAATATAATGGTCATTATTTCGTACAGTTTGATTTGACACTTTGTGCAAGGTGCTATGTTCGTGGAAACTATCGAGTTGGTGTTGTTAGTTCTTCAGATTTTAGACGTGTTGAGATCAATGATGATACACGAACAGATTGGACCGATAAGGAGACTTTGCATCTTCTTGAAGCTTTGACGCATTATGGTGATGACTGGAAAAAGGTTGCACAACATGTTGGTGGCAGAACTGAGAGGGAATGTGTCGCCCATTTTGTGAAGCTTCCTTTAGGGGAGCAGTTTCATGGTTATCCAGATTCTGAACATATTGACAACAATTATACTGTGGTGAAGGATCATGCCAGTGCCAATCTTACGTTGGAAAGTACTGGCGCATCTATTCCTAATAAAAGAATCCGTCTATCACCTCTGGCAGATGCAAGCAATCCCATAATGGCTCAGGTTAGTGTTGGTTTTTGTCCTTTCCTTTTAGCTTGCATTAGCTGCTTGCCTGTTAGTAATTTTGTTAGTTTCAACCAACACCTTGTGTTATCGAAGTCCTATTCACATGCAAAAAGAAGTGTGTATTAGAGGTCTGATTTGCACGAGTAGTGGAAAAAGTGATACAACGTGTATCAATTTGATGCCTTCTACTAGATTTCTTTTTCTTTTATAGGGATTTTTAACATTTTGTAGGTGGGATTGGGTTATTAATCAATGGGAGACTAATAAAGGCTTATTCATTTTAGCTTTCGGTGAATAAATTTGACTCCTCTCGGAGAAGGGGAAACAGAAAGAAAGGAAAACAATGGATTTTGTTAGTTTGTCCTGACTGGAACCAATTTCTTCCTTTTTTCTAAAAGAAAAAGTCAAATTAAATTACCCAAGTTATTCGAATCATGAATTAACGTGGACAAGCTATAATCCAAGTTAACCCAACTGCAGGTTTCCAATACTTGGACTTTTACTAGCGTACTATTCTTCTTCATTGCATATAGGTTCTTTGGATTGAAATTTTTAGGCCCGATTTGTAATAATAAACTCATTATGTTCCTCAGTTTTCAACCTAGTCCTCTTTTCCTCTGTTTTCACGCTTCATGATCCAATTTTATTCCGCCCTCGATTCATCACTCTCCACTAATTCTGATTGCATTCCAACCTCCCAAACAGCCCCAATATAGCTATCTTTTGTAGACCGTAGTAATTTTCCAAGAATATCTATGGTACCTGGCTAAAACTGATAGTGGACCTACTGGTCGTTTAAAACTGTCTGGTTTTTATTCTCTATATGGATAGAGAGATAATTATGTGATCGATATTTATGCTCCCAGGCTGCCTTTCTGTCGTCTTTGGTGGGTATTGAGGTTGCAGAAGCAGCTGCCCAGGCAGCTGTGATTAAACTTTCCGAGATGGACTTTGGAAGAGATGGGGAAATTGCCAGACCTATCGCTAGGAATACAGAAGAGCAAGGTATTAGCTTTTTTTCTGCTGAAGGATTTTTATTTTTATTATTTTCATGGTTATTTTATTTTTTATAATAATCATTCATAGGTTGTTGAAGTTGAATATGCGTGTGTATTTTGTTTGCATTTGAAGCTTACCCGATCATCTTATGGAGAAAAAAAAAGTGTGCATCTTCTTTTTCTTGTTTTCTGATCCACTGCTTTTATTTTTGTTGATTATAAGTTATACTTGTGTCAGAAAGGAAAAACTCAGGGTCAAGTTGATGCTAATCATTTTGTTTTCAATGTCTTCTCTACATCATGTTTACTAACTACATCTTCCTTTTGTAATTTGTATTATAATTTGAGTTCAACAAACGTGGGGATCGGGAATCGGGAATCAAATTGCGGATCTCAAGCGAACGATTTATTGTTTAAACTGCTGATCTAATTCACGTTAGAAATATGTAAATGCTTAGTGAATATGTTTTGAAATTTTGGTAAGATTTTAATATTTTTCTTTTGAAATTTTGGTAGGATTTTAATATTTTTCTTTCTTCCTCTTTTACTTATTACACCTAATAAATATACCAAAACCCAGAAAAGGCAGACAAGAATCCACTCGGTTTAAGTTGGTTAGAAAGGGTAATAGTCGCAGAAAGATTTTCGAAGGGTATACCTAGGAGAGATTTAAGTTTAGCCAAACAAAACATCGATTCAATGTTTTTTTCTTGCTAACTAGACACCCTAAGCTTTAACCACTGAAGTCTACCTTCCTTAAAAGTTCTATGGTCTTCTCCCAACCGTGCTCCTTGAGTAATATCTTTAACCATATGTGATACGAGCATCTTTGTTTTGTCTCTGAACTTAGGTTCTCATAATAGTTGTTTGCTAGGGTTTAATTATCATGATCCTCGATGGTAACCATTTAGTTTTTTTGTTTTTGGTTTTTGAAAATTAAGCCTATAAATACAACTAAATTTCTTTTTTTGTTATCTAGGAATTTGATCAAGAATTCGAACTCTTGGACTAAGATAGATGTAAATCATTGTGAAATGTTAAGAGAAAATCAACTTAATTTTCAAAAATAAAAAACCAAATAGTTAACAAACGGGCCTAAGCTTTTCACCTAGTGGCCAAAACTTTGGAGAATCTCTTCCTCATTTGACTTGTACATCACTATGTGTGGGCTTAAGAATAGTAAGCCCCCAATTAGATCGGGTAGATGCATCATAAATCAAAAAAAGATCCAAAGGGGGACTGGACTAGTTTCGGAGGTGCTAGACTATCTTGTATGAGGAGGAAGTCGAACAGATCTAGAGTAAATGATCGTTCCTACCTATTTTTTTATTTTTATTTTACTCTAAACTTGAGTACCCTAAATAGGTCTTAAGTTTCTTAAGACCATTAATTGAAGTCCATTAGTGAAAAAAACACAAGACCTTCGTGTTTATAATTCAGAAATCCACAGAGAAAAAATACTAGGGTTTCACGCACCATTTAAGAGGAATAGTAGAGGCTTTCGCATTTCTGAAATGTTCCCTATTTGCAATTTTTCATTATTCCTTCCAAAGTTAAAGGGATGAATAATTTTGATTTTTCCTACCTTTCCCTTTCATAGTAGTTTTAGTTTCTTAAGGAGCATATGCTGAGAAATAACAAAACCTAATTTCACGCATCTGCTAAATATGACTATATTATAGGTTTTCCTCCCGATGTTAATTGTTAATGAGATAGTATGGAAATGTCATGACTCTTGGTGGTTGTGATTCAGGAAACGACGTTGCATCCTGTGAACGCAGCTTGTTAAGGGGGTCTTCGATGGATATGGAGAAAGCAATATCTCATATTGTAGACGTTCAGGTGAGGGCTTGGTATTCTGGGATAGTCGTAGGTTGAGAAGTTTGCGTTATTTAATTTCCAACAATTGTACTTATTATTCCCTGTACCCTGTAGATGAAAGAGTTCGTAGATAAGCTTAATGGTTTCGAGGAGGGAGAGTTGCAGATGGAGAAGGTATTTAAACAATTAGACCAAATGAAAAGTATGCTTTTCGTTGATCAACTAAATCTCTTATTCAATAAAGGGTGTGTTCCTACTGTCGAAGACAAGAGCAATATGAATGTAAGAACGTGATTATTATTATTATTGTTATTCTCCTCCTTAAATGAAGCAATATCAGAGTATGCCACCCTCTCTTTAACCTGGAATTTTCAAGTCGACCATGTGCTCTATGATTCATTGCAATATAGTTTTAACCCCATTTTCCACATATCAAGAAAATTAATGACATTAGAGCTATTATTATTATTCTTTAAAACACATCACTTGGGTAACACAATCCAGAATGGGCCACTGTTCCACACCAACTAAATTTTAAAAAACGACATGGAAATGCTAAAAAATACGAGATACACTGCAAAGCCGCAGGAGAGGAGAATGCAAAATAAGAGTTCCTTCCGTATTACAAACCCAAACTGGTGGAAAAGGAAAAAAAAAACAGTACTTTACAGATTCCCAAAACTGCAGAGGATGGGTACTTATTCATTAAAAAATGTTACGCAACAAATTGAAAACTCATCAGTCATTATCAGGTCATCTATAACCCAATTCCGCTAGCCGAAGTAGACAAGGTTTTAGAACAGTCATTGTTGCTCTGGTAAAATAAACACCAACATAAAATGAGTTTAATTATCCTTCTAGTGATGCTTTTCCGCTGAATGAACTGGAAGACATAACAGAAAGGACGTCGGTCACTGATGCCATGACACTTAATGCTGCTTTAAGAACCTCCTGCGAACACCCTGGTTTCACGATGGTTCGGACCTGAAATAGCCACAGGAGCAAAAATCACAATTAAGTTCAACCAGATAGACACCAATATTTTAGCTATAGTGGTGGAACAAAAACCAAAGGGAATATTCAAACAAAAACCACCAACGCACCTTATCAAGGTATTCCTGTAATTTCTTGATGCGGCCCATGTAATCCTGGTCCTCAACGCAAAGGGAGACGGGCTTGGCATCAGCACCAGGACCATCGAACTGAAGAGGTCCAGGGTTTCTATAGAGATCGTCCATCAGAAACTGACTCGCATTTTGTCTCAATAGCCTGTAACAAATACCTTAGAGTGAGTGAAGCTATCTCCAATCGTCAAACCATTAGTGTAGAATTATGGAAGTCCTTGGTTGCATATGGGCAGTTGAGAGGAGTATATGGATATGGATTATGGACCCTTACTCGTATGCTTTCCCTTTCAAATCCACGGTTGCTGGGTGAATTGCTGGTTTTCCAATGGACGATGCTCCAGGATTTTGAGCCCAACGCTTCACAGTCATCATGGCCTGTGTTTCATCATAAGCAATGAAATGACTCACCAGACGTAGATGGCATGAATAAGAGATAAAAATCTGATGATATTTCGAAGTAGTTAAACTGAATAGAAGGCATGAAAGGAAGAAAACCCTACTGCAATTGGAGCAGCACCACAGCGCCATTTGTTCACAGGATTTTTCAGGTTAGTTAAAGTTGCCATATAACCGTTCAAACCAGCAGCTAAGATATGGTAGCAAACATGGCCAAGAACCTGAATTAAATGCAACATTCAAATGTTTAACACCCATGTTCATGTTAAAAGGGAAGAAGCCATTGCGAGATTCCAAGACTATTAATTATCACATACAAAGGCATAGTCGCAATCAAATTTTGAAGGTAAAGATCCCCGAGCCTGGTAACCAAAGAAGTGGCAAATTGCATTGAATTTCTTCCCCTTATAAGTCCCTTCTTTCTGTTAAAAATGCAATGAACAAAACAATCAAAGAATTTCAAGGAACGAGGCACAGACCAAAACGCAAGTCCTGTAAATATCTCCACAGGGGATGATGCCCATAGAATAAAGTTGAGAGTAAAAACTCAAGATTACACCAAAAGATAAATAAAACATCGTTGTAAGACCAAACGTAACATTTACCAGACGCTTGTTAATTTCAGCCTCCACAAGATGTGCCAAAAGTTTCTCCGTCTCAATCTAAAGAAAATTACGGTCAAAGAACATATCACATATCTATGTACACAGCGGGCATCTTTTATCTAAAATAAGTATCTTAAACACAATACCTGAGACAACTGAGCAGAATCGTCTGATTCAGGATGAAGTAGCAACTGGAACAATAAAGTTACACTTAGACCTCACAACTAAGAGCGGACAAAATTGGAGATCCATTGAATTTGAAGATTAAATAAACATTAACCTGCTTCCTGATGAAAGGTGGCAGAAATTCAAATAGCGCTGATGCCCAAGGAGAGAGTTGGGAAGAAATATTATCAACGAGAACTCCTTGCCTGAGTAAACTGTGAATTTCCTGAAAAGTGCAATAAAATTCATTATTTCAAGCAAAAACAAACAAGACATGTTCCGTAGGTTGTACGATAGTGTCGTTGATTTCTAAGATTGTGTAGTTCTTAAGACAAAAAAAATCAATGTGCTGCTTTCAAGAACCAAAAAAGAAGGGAGAAAAGGAACCTTCAAAAGGGCATAGATTTCGGGAATGCTTTCAATCAGCCCTTCAGGCAGTAAGATGACCCCATGGTACTTGTCTGATCATAATGCACAAGATCAGATAACCGAAAACTATTACCAAATATGAGATTAGAAACAATAAATTCTACGAGACCTTGTTGTGCTCTAGCCTGAACAGCATCACATATCTGTGTCGTCAAATCAAAAAGAGTAAGTTTTGATGCAGCTACCTCCTCACCAAGGATAACCTGCAAGTGAGCATAGCCATCAATTTTCAGACGATGTATGGATAAACCCTTCAAAGAAGCAACTCTGGTGAAAATAAAACAATGTCATGGAAGAAACACTAACCAAATTTGGATGAGATTGAAGAGTGCACTCCAAAGCAACATGGGATGCTTTCCGGCCCATGAGTCGAATGAAATAGTAATACTGGGAGAATCAAGGCAGATGTAAAGATTCTTTGTAAGGTTTTCAACAGAAGTGATTTCACAATGCAAACGGAAAGCAAAGAGCAAGATAAACAATATCAGCCTACATCCAAGTAGTCGTCGAATAATGACTTCTTTTTCTTACCTTCTCTGCAGACAGGGCATCAGTGCATACATTGCTGATTAGCTGAGAATTAACCTGACGATGAGAAAACAGGGAAATTAGTCTGTTACACGAGATCATCGAATGCTGAGTGAACAATATCGAAGGCATAAAGCAAAAGAGATAACCCACAGATGTGAAAGAAATATGAGACGTTTCTCAGTCATCTAACTATACCTTGCATATGGTGTCAAAACCAACATTTGTTTCAACGAACTGGTTCTTGAGATCGCCATTCAAAGTAACTGGAACTCCTACAACCTGCATGGTTCAGTAAAAGTTCATTCACTTCAATGAAGAAGGTAAAATCACACTGTGGACAAATACGATAGAAGAACTTAAAAGTTGCATCTAAACTATAAATACTGAAACAGATTTAATGATTTTATCAATTTAATAAATAATGCAAAATAATAATAATTAGTAATGTGTATGCTATCTGCATTGATGGAGACCACACCTTTGTGGGGCATTTAGCTTCCGCAAAGGTTTCAGCAAGTTGAGCAGCATCAGTGTTTGACGTCACTCCTTCAGAAATACCAGATTTTCATGTTTAATATTCACGTGAGTAAAACAGCTAGACAGAGCTAGAGAACGAAATTTACCGCCAATTATGACAAGACCATCCAATTTCAAATCTAAGCACGTTTTCAGTGCAGCATTAACCTGCTCTTTAGTTCGAATTTGATCCTTGGTTCGTCCCAATAAATCATAACCACCTAAGAAGCATGAATACCACTGGTGTAAAGAATCTCCATACAGGATAGCATATCTAAATATCCTTATTGATTATTAAAGCCCCTGCAAACCTTGATTTTTGTACGTTGAAAGAATGTCATCGGTAATCTCAAGAGTTTTCTGGGCAAATAAACCTTCAGAACCACCTGTTGAAAGAAATGACAGCTTATCACGATTTACCAGTCTTTAAATGATAATAACACATATCACAACAAAAATCAGTTTAATAAATCCTTTGATATTAAACTTAGTTATAGATGTAGCATATGCAAACATTATCGAACATCAACATAAAGTTCTCAAAAACTCATCATCATGTCATACTGCTAAAATATTATAGCATGTCATACAAGTGCATGATTAAGAAAACATTTAAGAAACATATCAATATCCAGAGGAATTCATACCCAGAAATCCAAACAATATACTGTTTGGGTTGTGAATTTTGAGAGCGTCATGAAGCCCCCAAATGACGTTATGACCTCCGGGGGATTGCCTTCCACAAAAAACTACTCCCACCCTGTTGGCAGCAAACCAATGAGAGAAGTTTTTCATACAAAATCTATTATGTAGCCTCAAAGCACAATTGAAACGTAAACGGCCATGCATTCACCATGTTTATGTCTATAGAAGTGCACGTAAAAGAATAGATGTAAAAACAAACGAAGGAGAATCCATATAGTTGAACCAAATAACTATTAAGTTCTAGCGATGGAGTGCGACGAAAATGAATCACTAAATGAACACACCGGATGGCTGGATGTTCAGTAATAATTTGAGCATCTGGGACTTTAGCAGTCGCCCTGAGAAAGTGAGCCAATGGCTGACCGTAAGTGTGGGGAAAGGCCCGACAAATGGTAGGGGCATCAGCAGGATCCACAGCTGTAGTGGCATCCCCAAATTCAACCCTGACCGCTGTTCCCTGTAGAATAAGATAAAAAGAAGATAAATAAGCCACTCATCCAAATTGAACACTGAAAGGAAAATAGTTTGTCTCCAATTTCAATATCTAATATAGTCCCCTGTAGTACCACAACTGTAAGCTAAAAAATCATGCAGTGGGGAAGGAGAATGAATGACGGCGGATTGGTTCTTGTATAAGTCGAATGAAAGCAAGAAGCAGTGATTGAATAGGAGATCCGGTAACAGGAAATAAATGGTATGAAAAGGCAAAAATGAAAATGCAGGTATGATAGGAATCATTTGGCAATAGGAGAGTAAAAGAATTGAGATGAAATATATGTATATAAAAGAAAAAAGATGAAAAATAAAAATAGAATGAGGGAGATCTGAGAAGTAGGTGGAGGGAGAGATAAAAGGGATGAGGAAAAGATGGGATCTGAAGGATGGATGTGGGTGACGGCAGTAGTAGACTGCATGAAAAAAAAAAAAGAAAGAAGAGAGATAACCTGAAGACAAGGAGGAAGGTCAGGTTGGTAGAGAGATCGGATCTTCTGAAGATCGGAGAGTTGACGAGGAATGCCGTAATCAGAATCCATGGGAGATGGAGGATGAAGAAGAAAGAGAGAAGATGTAGAGTAAGTGAGGGTTTTGTTTGTTTGAGGGTTTTGGTTATTACGTTTCCGTCAAACTTCGAAATGAGGCCTTTTATAGGCTTCACACTCACGCTAACCCTTCGCCTGTCTTGGCGTTTGTTTGGTGTTTGGCGATGATACCAATTACCAACTAACCTCAACCCACACTTTTACTTTCAGCCTTTAGGCTTCTTGTTTGGTTCATACATGTCTATTTCTTTCGCCCGCTGTGCTGTCTACACAAACTAAAAAACGTCCATGCTTTCGGATTTTATTACCATTATTGCCATTCCTACCCAACAAAAACAATTATTATTATTGTTTATTATTATAATAAAAACAAATGGCGCAATGGATCAGATTCATTTCCACATCAGCCCCCCACTGTCTCATCAAAACCAGTTCCCCATCATCTTAACAATGGGCAACCCTGCATCCCTCTCCTAAAATCAATCTTACACTTTTCCCTACTTTCCCCTCCTTAAAGAAATATATATATACTTGCTTTTTTGAGAACTTACAATATTATTCATGGCCTTCTTCCATAAACGTTTCATTATTTACCGTACCGATGATAATGTTGAACAAAAAGGTAATTTTGAACAATACGATAGTGATATTATGGTACCTGTTTGAATGAAGCCTGGAAAACCATGTAAATATGTCCCCTCGATATATTTTAAAAATAAGTTCAAATATAAATATATATAAGTTTTTTATATAAGTTTTTTTTTTTTTATATATATATATATATAATTTAAACATACATTAATATGGATACACGTTTCCAGTCAATCCTTTCTACAAAAATTACAACCTCGACATTCCTTGGATCCACCTTTCCAACAAAGAAATTATATAAATAGTAAAAAAGCATCCACCCTCCCACCTCCCACCTGTAAAACAATGGGCAAATGAACAGTGCTTTGTTCCGAATTGCACTTTCTCTTCAAATTGCAAACGAAGAAAAGTTCACTTTTTCAATCAATTTAAAATAAATGTTGAATTAAATATTAATAAAGACAGAAAGAAACCGTAATTTTAGACGACTCTCAACTTATGGGTACAATTCTAAATAGACAAGAACAAGTTAAAATGGATGACAACGGCTGCAACCCTTTCAAGCTTACAACCACATATGGTTTTCGATAATAACATAAACTGAGCACCACCAATGCATACGAGATCCAATCCATCCTTCGCATGTGTTTGTCTTTTAGATGACATATCTATTTCCACCAAATATAGAACACAAGTCAAAGTTAAGATATAGTGTTTCCTTTCGTTTATTCATACCATTCAGTGTCCATCTAGCTTAACCATCGAAGCAAACGCTACACTTCTAAATCCTACAACATTTAAGTCGAAATCAGAGCCGAACTAGCCCCAAGTATCGCATCAAACATACTTGGTTTCATTCTTGTTCTCGCCGCTTTGCACCTCCTAGTCTGTAGTGAGGAGTATGACCTAATGGAATTGTTATTTTCTCTCCCGTTGAGAGGCGCGCTTCCTGGACCTTCGTTTTCCATTCTCTCTTGTGGGACAGGTTCCAGAGTTGATTGTGGGAGTCGAGGAAGGGTGAACAGGCAAACGGTGCCCATTAACCAAAGCAGGGAACCCAACAGCAGGGATTCTGCAGGAGAGAAACGAATATTTATTACATCATTCATTTGACTTGTTCTCAAGCTACACTATCGTTCGATTAACCAACAGATCAAGTTATC
Organism: Cucumis melo; assembly: GCF_025177605.1. Classification (NCBI taxonomy): domain Eukaryota; kingdom Viridiplantae; phylum Streptophyta; class Magnoliopsida; order Cucurbitales; family Cucurbitaceae; genus Cucumis; species Cucumis melo. The sequence goes on along the minus strand of NC_066863.1, from coordinate 190,151 downwards.
GTCATCTAAAAACTAATGGCCAGATCACTGAAAAGAATAGGTGGCCGTCCCTCAGGAAAATTGAACGCGGAAGAAGGATAGAGAACAAACACAAAATAGAATTTTAAGAGAAACTAAATCTATATCACAAACTTACAGTGAAATGGAAAAAATTCAATGCCACATAACTTAAAAAAAAAAACAGATTATTCTACTTTGAGAGTGCAGACTCCTAAGTAGAAGGGGAGTGTCAGATTCATGTTATAGGCACACATCTACAAGGTAGTGTATTGTGGATGGATCATAGAGCAGTATGATCTGTCTTTCAGGGTTATAAGCTCAAGTCCATATCATTCCCTATTCATGACATTAAACTTGATTTGGCAGTTGGATTGATCAGACAATATTGCAAATAATGTAAATGGCAAAGATACGTGCACCATCAAAATCTACTCCAATAGAAAGTAACAGAAAGAAAAATGAGTTCTACCATGAAGCAAAACTGTACAACACTTAAAAGACATAAACATGCAAACGTTTGACAAAGTAGTTATTATATAGAAGCACAAAAACTGAAAGGATCTTCTGATCTAATACTAAAAATTCCAGATCTTAAAGTTACTAGTTCTTTTTAGTTATGAATTATATTATATAACACTAGGTAGTAGACATGTGTTAGGTAGCAAAAGAGATTAAGACAGGTAGCCTGATTGTCCAGAGGGCAGAGGCAGAGTCACAGACACCTTCTTAGGTCCATAATATCTCACTAGCCAAGTTTACTCAGAATTGACACCCCAAACGTTTTCCGTCACAATTTTCACTTTTTGCGGTGGCTTGTAGCCACCCTCTAAAACCAGATGTATAGAATTAGTAAAATTTTTAGTTTCACTCTCATATCTCCAGCAACAGTAGGAAAGCACCAGCACACTATATCAGCATTTAAATAAAATGAGAAATGTAGTCGGATAAAAAGACAGCAAATGCCCTATACTTGAATATATTCTTCAATGCTTAGGCAGTCCTTCAAAAGAGGATCATGTGTATATGTATGTGTTAATTCAAACCATACTTACACAGAAAATAAAAGGAGTATCGCGTACATCTCTTTTGACAGCCATTTGTATTTTCATTTTTAGGTTTTTTTTATAATTAATTTTATAAACACCGAGGTTCATTGTCTACCTTTTAGGAGAGTTTCATCCCAATTTTGTAAATTATGAAAGTCGTTTTTAAAGACAAATAGAGTCTTAGATGACCTTCATCCACTTATTCTAAAGGCGGCAAAGGTCCATAACAAATCGTTGTAACTTTACCTTTTAAACTTTTCAATTGTTTCTCTTATGTTGACATCCAAACAACCAGAGCACACAAAAATCCATTTGGCCATATATGAAACAATAAGGCGCGCGGGAAAAGATAAACGTACCCAACAAGAGCACAGCAGACTCCTGCTTGGTCAGTGAAACACCAGAAGCGCCTCCCATCTGTAGACTAAAGCGTAACGCTTGATTCTCAGCACAGTAACACTGAAGCAAACGCCCCAATCTCCGGCATTCACCTTCAAGAAATTTACTCTTCATCTCTAGATCCTTTACGTACATCTTTTTCCTCTCCCTAGATCTTACTGCGGCATCCCTATTTCTCAGCTGCCTGTAAAATTCAAATTCATATATTGCAGTTATCCTTCGAACCACATTCATATAATATGGCAGCTGATATCCAGACGTAAAATGAACATTGGATGATTAATTATTTACTATCCTCTTTCGTTGTTCATATCACAGAGTCAACTTCACCCCATACGAGCCCTTTAACTACCCGCATTATTGGTGCTTCAAGCATACAAGATAACTTCGAATTAAGCATCCCAAATGTCCACAAACTTCAATTAATATTTGGGTTACATGGTGACTTATTGGAAGTTATTGTTAATCTCAAAAGAGAAAATTAAATACATACAGTACCACTACAAATAGAAGACTCGAAAAAAAGATTTTCATGGCAGAAACTATAATTGCTTAAAGAGACTGTACGTTAACACGGGGGAAACCTCCTAATTGATTACAAATAGTAGAATGCCAGCTCGTATTAGATTCAGTAACAATACCTTCGCCGCTTTTTGGAGACAGCATCACCAACATCTTCACCTACACTTTCATCGATGTTCGCTGCGTCGACCTTCTCCTTTTGGGAATTGTTCGAGTCGTCACCGCAATCGGAAGCATTGGAGAGAACATCGACTACAGCATCAACCCCAGAGGACCTCCCATGTGCATCTGCAAGTACATCAGCCATAAAACTGACACAGCAATCGTCTGTGGGTGCGGCAGGAGAAACCTTATGTACATCCTCTTTCTGGGAATTGGTGAAATCGTTACCGCAGTCGGAAGCATTGGAATCGACGTCGATTACGGAGGGTTCTTCATGAGAGTCTACGAGAACGTCAGCCAAAAAACTATCACATAAATCGTGAGTAGGAGTGGGAAGGGAAAGGCCCAGGCCGTTGTCTTCATCGTCATTCAATAAGGCGTTTTCGATATGGTTGATCCAGGAAGAAATAGAGTCGGGGGATGCCGAGTCCTCGACAATAGGAATTTCCACCTCCGGGAATTCATCAAAGAAGTCGTTCCAATCAATCTGTCCGCTTAAGTCATCGTATTCGGAGAACTGGAGATCCTCCTCCATTAAAGGGGAAAAAGAGAAGGTGAGAGTATATAGAGAGGAAGGGAGAGGGAATTCTATGTACTCCAGAAGTTGGAAGAGAAGAAGGGGATTTTAGGGTTAGTGGTTAATGGTTGATTGTTAAATGGGAATTGACAGAGGAGCTTCTGCGAAGGAGGAGAAGAAAACGCGTGTTTTATTGTTACTTAAGCAGCAAGCAATTGGGGGATAGAAGAAATAGGGATAGATCTGGTAGGGTACGGAGCGTGTTTATTTGTTACAGTGGTCCTCCTCATCTGACGCCTGGTCTCGTGACGTGTGTGGCTTAGAATTGGTGCATGACACGCAGGATTCTTAACTGTGCCTACTCCATCATTCAACCAATTAAGTGATGCCTACTGGCAGTATATTGTCCATCTGTCTTAACTTTCTTTACACCTATGCTTCACCCTCACCTTCAGCCTTCCATGTACATAGGTGCATGCATATGTGTGCATTTTGGGTACTAAAAAAACTAGTTAAAAACGGTGGTTCGTTTATAGATAAACAATTTGAATTGATTTCAAATGAGATTTTTTTTTTTATTTTGCAATTCGTTGCGGTTTTCAGACTGAAACCTAAATTGAACCAAATCGTGAACACCTCTAATATGTATGTGTATAAATCTAAATGCATGAAGTGTAGACTTAAAAGGTTCTTTTTGTTTCGGATCTGAAAAAAAGTGTAGACTTAAGAGGTTCTTTTTGTTTCGGATCGATATTTTTCAGATAAGTATTTTAAGTTCAACTAAATACATGTAAAAATTGTTGATATAAACTTAGCACAACTCCACTCCTACCTTCATTTACAATACCAAAAATCTTAAATTATATAGAAGGAGAAGGAGAAGAAGATCTTAATTATATAGAAGGAGAAGGAGAAGAAGGGATCTGTTGGTGTCGATTTGGAAAAGAATGAAACCAGTTTGAACATATAAGTCAAGTCGATTAGTGGCACTTTGATCCAAAGACCGACCTCAACCCAATCCAAAACTGTTGAAAATAATTAAATAATAGACTTCTATTAGACAAATTTCTTAATTTCATAAATAAATTTACTCATCTTTCTAGGTTTAAAAACATCATTTTTTACCATGGAGTAATGATGTATAATAATAATGTTGAAATATGAAATTTAATTATTTTCTTCGATAATAAAAGTGAGATACAATTTTTCACAGAAAGAAACAAAATAAAATAAGAGTGTAAGATACATAATTAATTCTCTCTCATCCGAGAAAGTAATATTAAGAGAAATTGAACATTAATGCCAACCACACTTAGACCTTGCAAGCCTGATCTGATGACAAACCAAAACACCTTAGATGTTCAAACTTCAAAATACAAACGTGAGACATAAAAACAATACTAAACTAGTAAATACATATATATTTTAGTTGAAAAAAATAAATCCACGAGTAAAGTTGAAGAATAAAAATTGAGAATTTAGGAGGCCTATTAAACGGAGACTAACAACATTTGTGTCCTTTAACTCCTCCTGTACACTAAAGCTTCCTCATCAAAAATTTGAACTCTTCCGTTCGAACTTCAACAAAACCCTGTCCAGTGAAAATCTATTGGCTTGCCAGTAATAAAATACATTTTGGACAGAAACATTCTTAGTTAATCTGCAGCCAAGCCAAGACAAACACCCAGCACAAGAAAGAAATTCAGATATGAGCAGCAAATAATTAATAAGCCACCAGTATTAGGCATACTCAAATCAAGATAAGCTCCTTGGCAAGAAGAACGAATTAACATAGAAAGAAATCGACAATGCCTCTGGTTGAACGCAGGGAAATGGGTAGATCCACGTTCAATAAGTCCTTGTTAGTCAAGCCCTCCAAACTCCGGTACTTGTGAAGGATTTGTTTCGTGTTTCCATGGCCATGGCAATCTTCCTCTCCCTCTCCCTCATTCACAAAGCCATCACTGTCCTGTTTCCTCCGTTTCTTTTTTAGTACAACAAACAAATGAGTAATTACGCTCACCTTAACTCCTTCATTTCTTATCTAGTACTTTGAAAACCCAAGGCCATAATTTGTTCAATTCCACTATGATGTACAACCTTACTGACTTGAGCTTGAAGGGTGGGCTATTACAACCCACCCATGTTTAGTGCTCCAATTACAGTAATAGGTGTTTTTAACGATTGTGATCTACAATTAACTATGACATTACTATTTCAAATACCCTCTCTGCTTCCGTGTATGATTTTGCAACTCAAACATGAATTATAATAACTATCCTAAGATAGTTTGCACACGAAGCTACTGTAGCTCATTAACTATAATAACTAACACAATGACTCAAATCATTGCTGTTGTACAAATAGACTAGTTAGCTATGGAAGTAACGAGGCAATACACAGATAGATGCCATATTCAACAATCATCGATTTGCATAGCACACTCAATGAATTTCCCATCTTGTTCATGCCTGGGTCGTAAGCTCAAGCAGGCGAGTGGATAGGAAGTGATGGGTTTTAATGGGTAAGATGAGGCACAAGTTAAAGCATATGGATGATGAAGTGGAGATAGAAATAGTTAAGAGATCACATCCGACAATATCGTCTAGAAAGTTAACCAAAAAGGCTACTCTACTTGATATCACATCCACGGCTTTGTCTAGAAAAGATTTCTACTTCCTATTCAGGCAGAAATATGTGGTGTGAGTAAGGGTAAGGTACATAATTAAATGACAGAGAGAGCACAGAACAATTACCAAAATAGAAAGAAAAAAATACGAAGACGTCACTGCTTCTCCTCCCTTTCTCGGTTCCACTGTTCAATACGGGCACGTCGCTCTTCGCTACCTTCTCTCGCAATGACGGGGCTTCTGCTTCGGCTTCGTCTGGGGCTACCATGTCTTCTCCTTCCCCCATCCCTATCATGACGCTCCTTGCTCCGTCCATTTCCGCGATACTCACGTTCTCTGTAATCCCTCTCACGCCTATCGTACTCTTTCCGGTTCCGCGGACTCAAACTTCTACTCCTGCTCCGGCTGGGCCTATATCCCCGGTACCTACCGAATAGCTTCCTTCTCAAATCCTTCCCAATCATCTTTACGTGCATAAAATTGCAATATCCCCCTCGATTGCAATTATTCTCCTCGTACTGGCGGCACGTGGCTTCGCGGAAATCAGTTACCGGAGAAAAATCTGCGATAATGGGTCGACCTGAGTAAAACCGCCCTTGCAACGCTTGGAGTGCGGCGGCAGCCTGGTCCTCTTCCCTAAACTGAACGTAGACATTTCCAATCATGTGGTCGGCGAGATTATCGCAGACATTAAGGCTCTCGATCTCACCGAACTTGCCAAGTTCCTCGTAAATGTCTTCGTAGAAATCTTCAAAGTGTTCCTGAATCTTTCGGGGATCTATGGGCTGGCCCTGAGCATCAACGCCCGGGGTGATCATGTCGGGGCGCTGGTACATGTTGGATAAGAGGAGAGTGGGGGAAATAGTAGGGCGGTTGTGGAGGCGAGAGCAGCGATCTCCATGTCGGCAAGCGCCGATCTTGAAATAGAAAGGGCAGTTGACACGGTCCTTCTCGGTGCCAAATATTGAGGCCAAGTGTTCAGCCATTTGAGATCAGACGAGAGAGATTTCAGCAACAATTGTCGAGCTGGTTGAAAGGATTTCGACGAAGAAGAAGTGGAATTCAAATTAGAAATTTAAAGGAAAAACGGAACCGATAGCTGTATTAGAACTTCCAGGAGAAAAGTAGAAGAGCAGAAGAAAAAACCCTAAATTGGAGGAATGGATCCCAGATACGTAATTCGAGAATGAAGAACTTGGGAAAGGTCTTGGTTATGTTTTCGCATAGCAGACATGTTATTTTTATTTTTATTGTCTTCATTTTTTTTTTTAAATTAATTATATTGTTATTATTTTCCGAAGTTAAGACGTGTCTTTTTTTCTCTTTTCTTTTTTAACTAAAATTTTATTTATAAAATCAAAACGCCACATAGGCCATCAAAAGACAGTCATTTACAACAAACAATGGAAAACGGCACACCAAAATATTGAACTTTTAACCAAGAAGTGAAGACGTTCTACATCTACTACTTGCTTGCTTCCTTTACTCTATACATTTGTGTTGAGGTTTTACTTGTTTTACTTTATCCATAAATTTTTTTTTTCTTAAAATACTGTTATATATATAATAGTTTAAATCTATTTGTTTTTAATTTATTTACCACAACCATATTAAATATGAATGTGACTTAAAAAGCAGTTAAGTTCAACACATACTCTCAACTAGAGATTTAGAAGTTCAAATATCACCTTCATACAAGTAGAGGTATGACTCAACAAATAGACAAGAGTTGTAAGATATTTCATAAAATCACATATCCAATAGAGATATAGGGGTAAGATCTTTTTTTTTTTTTTTTCCTATAATCACAATATATTCATTTGCATGTAAAAAAACACACACACATATTTCACCAAATTACCTTGGTCCTCATACATTTTGTCAACTTATTGTGGATGTTTGGCCGACATGTAGTTGGAATATCTCCCTGTATTGTTTCTTTTTTCTTATGCCAATATTAAGTTTTCCAACGTATCATCTTGTTCCTTTTCTAAATTTTCTCAGTTGTCAATCTATAATTCATGTAGGTTGATGCGTATTCACTTGTTTGGATGGCCAATATAGGCATGGACAGTGTGTGCTAACATCGTGATTATGACAATTCTTGAAGTAATTATAGTCATTCAAGCAACTGTAGGTATTATGGATTAAAATAATAGGTTTAACACATCGATCTACACACTTAAACCATGACTTTCTCGTAAAATCGATGAAGACCCATACTTGAATCATCTATATTATTAAAAAAAGTCGAATTATTCTTATTTAAATTATCTAATGTTGGGATATTACATCGTATATCAATTCTTTTTTTACTTTTGAAGTTTATATTTGGTTTTCATTTTGTATGATCCAAACTTTATTAATGAAATATTTCGTTCATAATAAATTTTTAGTATCTCGTGTTCTTTTATCATTCAATGGTCAATTATATGTTACTTCTAGTTATTGGTTTATATACTTAAAAGTATTAGTTTATCTGTTATTTAAGTTTACTTTAAACCCATGTATATATAAAACATGATATTTTATGAATTTTCATATATCCAAAAAATATTCAAAATATTTGATGATATTTAAATACCTATGGAAGAAATTTAAGCTACTAACATTTGAATAGATAACGATATTTCGTATTTTGGATCAAAAATTGAGTTGCTAATTTTTATTAACTCAATCCAATTTGTTTACTTAAACTAAACACCCTTGCTAAACAACAATGCTCTTACTTATATATATAAATATATCAAAATCTTCCATTTAAACAACTTAATAGCATTTCACATACACAACTAAAGAAAAAACTATTAAACATAGTTGTCGTCTACTAACTCACAACTAAATAATAATAACTAAACACCTCAAAACCGTTGGTTATAATGTGAAACTACAACTGGTTGTTTTTTTTCCTACATCCAACTATACAAAACAACCATCCACATTGAAGCAAACTCCTTCGAATTACTCCGACTAAAGATGCATTGAAAGTCATATTCAATCAACTCCTAAGAAAACAAAGTTGTTTCCAGAAACAACACAAAACCCAAAACTAGAACAACTAAACAATGAATTAAAAGCAAATTATCTTTTAAAAATTAAAAAGACAATGAACGCTGGCTTTGACAGACTCAAAACCAAGATAGGGCCATTTATAAAACAAATGTCTGTGCAGGCAGAGAACTTGGACACAATTTCTCAGCAACGGACCGAGCACACGATATTCAAGTTGGAATATTACAATTTACAACAAACAAAGCTGAATAATTGTTTGATCATCGGAAGCTGTTAGAAGGGAAATTGCGCAATGGATTCTGCCTCAGCAAGTCTGTTTCCCTGTTTGTCGAACATTAAAAAAAAAGGTTGAAGTCGTATATCATCCTCATGCAAAAGAGAGCACTGGAAATACTGTGTTATTGACTTCTCACCTTTTATAATTGCGTCCATCAACCTGCCTAAGGTGTGTGGTTGACGATTTTCCACCTTCATTGTGTTCCAAGTTATGCGCCGGCCTATGAAAAGAGAAGTTGTGTGGGGTTAACGAACTACTGGCTCTTGACTAAACCAACTGTGAATAAAAAGATATGAGCTTACTTTTCACATTCTTCATCTACAAACACCTCTAAGGGTGCACTTGCACTCGCCCCCCCAACCCTGGATCCAATTCTTTGTGGTATCTGATAAGAGAAACGTTGATGGTCTTATAAACTTAAGAAGTATCAAATCTAATAATAATAATAAAAAGAACTGCATCTTGATGAAATCGGACCTTGTTGGAAGTCCATTTGGAAGGAAGCGCATTGTTTTCTTTATTTCTCTCCCTTCGACTCCCTAGTATTGTCCAAGAATTCGAATGTGTCTTTGACGCATCTGGCTCAAGGTGTGAAGTACTGACGACTTTTGAATCATCATAAACATCAAGTGGAGCTAGATATGGCCTATCGTTTAGTTGCAATAATGTCAATAGGAGAAAAACCAAAAGAAGTGAACAACATTTGAAAGGACCCCCCCTCCCCACCCAAAAAAAACGAAAAAAAAAAACACAAATAAACTAAATATTAGTAACAAAGCAACTTCTGGTGTTATTGCTGTTTGTACTAAAGTCTCTCAGTGCAAGAGCGCTCACCTTTCTGCTTTCATGTTTTTCCTGGACGGCTGGAAATTGCCCATTGTAGGTGGCCCTGCAACGGAAGAATGCCTAAGAAAGTGGAAAGTTATAGAAAGCAAATAAAAGCAATTGGACGTACGGTGGTGCTCGGGATTGGAAAGTACAGTTCCAAAGCTACGAACTGGCAAGCATTTTTCCATCGACTCCTAAACGAAACAGGTACACCGGATAGTCAAATGCTTGAAATACATTTTATCCAAATAGTTCTATAACGAATCAACGATCCAACATGTAAGTTCGGTTACTGGTAAAATGAATTGAGCTAAATTCTACCCAAAAACTTGCTTACTTCGGCTGCTTTTGGTCTTTGCATTGAGCGTGTAAGAAACATTCTATAAACATCCTTCAATTTGTCTATTGGCTGAGCGTTCCTACACATCAAAAGAGTTAAATTACAACTGTACCAAAAAATGCATGGAAATTAAATTTTTTAAAGAAATTATAAAGAGAGTTTACTATTTTTATAATGTAAGAAATATGAGCTAAGACATAATACCTCAAAACAAAAGTAGAGCAATTCAACCATTGTGGCATCATTGGAGGGGGAAAAGGAAAGAAGGAAGGAAATATTCATTGCCGAAGCATGAGGGGAAAACAACTAGCTTCTATCTTGTTTATATATTATGTTGTGTTCAAACCAAACAAGCAAATCTACCATAGAATGATAAAAATTTATCTTCCTCCACTAAATTAACCACACAAAAGTGTGAATCAAATGAAAATAAATTGTTGGCAAACCCAGAATCAAGACCAATGCATAAAAACCCTCTTTTTGCTTCACTTCCAGTTCGTACTTGCAATAAGATGCAGTGAACTCAGAATTTACAACACATTTTTCTCAATCAGCAAAACAAACGCCAACTTACTATTCGTTAGGTGGTCCAATTCAATAGGAAATGCCAAAGGTTCTAACTCGAAACTCACCTTGAAATACCAAGATTAAAAGTGTCATTTGCAGCCTTTATTTTGGCATTGGATTCCAAATGCAGAGCATACGATATGTAATATGCAGAATGTGTGGTCCCAATCGCATTCGCATGCAGAAAATTAAATATGACTTCCGCATCGAAACAATTTTCAGCCTGCAGCAGTTAGTTATCAATCAGCAAAGACCCCAAGTTCTGATATAACTGCGAAACAATGGTAGAACATAATTTAAAAGGGGGCATCAGACTCACATATTCGAGCCACACTTTCAAATAACGGAGATCTTCCTTGTAGCGGTCTGAATGCCAAAATGTCCGCACACAATGTTCGTATATCAAAACAAGTCCAGAGAAATCACCGCCAGCTGGATATGCTTCTTGAACCCATTTAATACACCTTTGACCAGTAGGTTTTCGTTTGTAAAAACGACAGGGGAATCAGAATGTAAAGATCGACGAGAATGAGATGCAAGATACAGTTAGTTCAGTAAATCAAAAGTTAGGAAATTCGGGAGGTATATGTTCAATATACGCGTTAGCAGTTCATGGATAGGTATCTCGTAAGTCGGAAAAAAAAAAGAAAAAAAAAAGGAAACAGAATGAAGATGAATATATATCAACGGTCCTTTTCAAAATGAGAACTCACTCGAGCCATGGCTGCAGGGGATCGTCGCCTTTGTAATCATCGATAGCCTCAATCAATTTCCTGAAAGAATAACGCAAAACAGATAAAGAAGAGGGGACGAGTACCGTGGAGGTAGAGGAGAGAGAGAAAGGTGAAAACCTTCGATTTTCAAGGAGGGATTTCTTGATATGATTATCGGTGTGGGATTTGAGGGCATTGTTCAAGATGGTGATATTGCGACCCCTCTTCAGAGGTTTGACGTTCTCTTTGAAGAGTTCCCAGTCGTTCTGAGTCTTGCGCTTGGAGCAAAGGAACTCGGTTTCTGGGTCCAATTCCTTTATCCTAGGGTCTTCCATAGCCGTTGCTTTTTCGTCTACCACCTCACCTCTAGTTGTAACTGACGAGTGAGGAGGAACAACCTGGTCTCTTCCGAGTCTGAGATGCTACACTACGCTCCACGAGTTTCAAAATTCAAATTTCGAATCTTCAACACCCAAACGTCTCTCCTATTGTTTCTATGTTTAAATACAAGTAGGTAGATGGGCCTATCCACAGAACCCCGCCCCAAATATATGAAAAGGCCCACGCAGAGGGACGAGCCTAAATAAATCACCCATACAATGCAATCCAACCCAAACTCTATCGTTAACGTACAGGTAAATTATAATACGTGACAATTTTTAGAATAATTATTAAGTATGTAGTAATATTTTAAAAAAATTGTAAATGTAGCAAAATCTATCGGTGATAGACTTCACATTTGCTACATGGTCTATCACTAATTATTTTGAATATAATTAGTACATTTGCAACTCTCTCGATGAAAGAAAATAAAAAATATATATTGATAGTGTCTAACTAAAATATATTTAATTTTCAAAAAAAGAAGAAAAAAATAAGAGATTTTATTTATTTATTTATTATTATTACAATGGAGTTGTAAATTTTATATATAACTAATATCTTAATGCATTGATATAATACATTTACTATTCATTTGATTATATTTAAAAATGCTACTTAATTTTTATAATCGTAATTGTTCCAATAAACGATGGTTTTTGCGATTTTGGCAATAGAAAAAAAGAAAAAAGAAAAAACAATCTTAAAACTGGTTTTTGATGCCTTTGGCTTAATGATCATTCCGTCACCAGAGATAGTAATGGCGCTAATTCAGCCACACACTCCAGCTTCTTCAATTTCATCTTCATCCGCCTCATTCTACGGAACGTATCTTCAACAGCTCCGTCCGCTCACCACAACCCTTAATCTTCGAAGCAACCACTCTATCTCTCATCGTTCCACTTGCAGAGCTTCCTGGCAGGAGGTTTGTAAGAAAGCAAGCTACCTGTATCCAGCTCTTACTCTTCATTTCTGACTCCTTCTTTTCATCTTGCTTTAGCTTGCAGGTGTTCTGATCTTCTCTGCAGTTCCTTTCACGGCGGTTAAAGCCATTGCCAATAGCCCGCTTGGAGAGTCGCTCCAGAGACAATTGGAAAAGAAGAAAAAATCTGCCGTAGCCAACTCTTCCAAGTTCAAGGCTCTTGCTGAGGAGGCTAGAAAAGATAGGTAATCGGGTAAGCTTATTTATTGGTGCTCAAATCTCTCTCTTAAATTCTTAATTATATCGATCCGTTCATGTTTATCCAACTATTAAACCTGCTACATTTTTCGCTTAAACTATCCGGTCATTTACACCGTCGAAATTTGTTCCGAGGACGCACGAATGATTTGGTGACGTCAATGCCAAGTTAGACTACTCAGTTTTTTAGAATAATTGCATACACGTCGAATTAAGATCTGTCTAGAACATATAGGACTTCAAGCTGCATTGTAGTAACAGTTACGTTCAAAGTGAGTAGATCGTGACCAGGAAAATGATTGTTAAAGAAGATCGTGGAAACCAACGAGTCCCTGGTTAAACAACTTATTGGAATCATTTTGAACTCGCTTCAGGTATGCATATAATATCCTTAAGCTCGAAGTTCATTAAAATGCACAAAGTAGAGGCTGTTCTAGGCAACATAATTGAGACATAATCAACTGGTTTCATTGACATGGAAACTTGATCTGTTGAAACCGCGTAACTCGTAGCTGCAGAGGCAATTATCCAGTAACTCTTTAAATTAGGCAATGATTTCGTAGCATATAATAACAAGTACTTGAAACATCAATTTTGGGCACTGGAACCACCATTCTTTTCCAACTAGACGACAGTTAAACTTTCTTTTGAACAAGATACAAAATGACAATTAAACTTAGCGATTCATTGCTGGTAAGTGCTTGCATTAAGAGACTGGATGGCTTTCCTGTAGCTGCTTTGGCCTGAAGGTACGTATTCCATCACGGCCTCCTCAATCCCCACCTCATTCTTCCCAGGCCTCCACGGTCGCCTTCAGATCTGCTCCTATTTGTATCATTCTCTTCACTCACCTTTCTCGCTCTCCTCCAATCCTTATGCCAAATCTGTGGTTAACTGCTGCCACCATTGAACTCCGTTATGGCACCTGAGAGGGTTCTGATTCATCTAGAAAATTTCCTCCCAAAGTTTCGAAAAACTAGGATAGTATAAGCTTTTTTTGCTGTTTTATTCTAGACTTCCTTCCGCTGGACCCCTGCAGAGGAACGGAAGTTTAGACTTCATAAGGGCTCTTGATTTAGATGATTGTTCTGCAAACAATCTGTCGTTTGTAAAGCGTTGAAACTTGATACTATTTGATTACTTGATTATATCTTATATTACGGATACTTTTGTGAAACAGAAAACTTCATACATAGGATGATGGTGTTAAAGGATGGAAGGCTTTAACCATGTTAACAATAACATCCTACCTAGTTTTCTTGACACCTAGATGCTTTAGGTTAGGTAGGTTGTCCCTGAGATGATTCTATGTATACTGTAGCTAACCTAGACACACACAAATATCGCATAGAAAAAGAAAAAAAGGGATGGAAGGCTGCTGACCATCTCTCTATACTGCTATCTAGTTTATGTTTGGTTGAAAAGATCCATTTACATCTAAGTACACGTTTACCTTGGGGAAAATTTGTAAGTACTCATGTTCCATTTTTCTCAAGGGCCTGTAACTCCTATAGAGTAGCTGCTTTCCATTCAGGTTTCTGTAATCCTTCCTAAACAGTGTTTGGAGGTACCCAATCTATCGAGGTCACAAATGCTCTAAAAAGTAGTGACAGATTAGTATAAGACAAGTGGTGCTGAATAGGATGTTGAGTACATGAGCGAACACCTTTTCTTATAGCGATAGGTCTGTCCATGTCTTTTTTTGATGTCTTGTATGCCATTTTAGAGACAGATTTTCGTTTAGATCTAGGTGTTGTTGAACATGTATAGATTACGTTTCTTTTCCCTCCGGTTGTCTTGCTCTTCATGAGTAAACTCGTAGACTTGGGTAGATCGTGTAGTTGTCCAAGATTAAGGTATAGGAGCATTTCCTAAAGATGAGATTAAAGGAAAATCAAGAATACAATCCCAATTTTGGATCATAATGCTCCTCCTTATTTGCAGAATTGGAAAAATGTGACTGGTTTTCAAAGAATATGACATCCATGGTGTGAAAGAATTGGTGAGTTGGAGGATGATAAGATGGGAGGTAGGATATAGTGTAAGTAAACTGGTTAATGGTGTGTGTTGAACTTCAGAATGCATGCAGGAGAACATCTGATTTGTGAGATAGGTAGAGGTTAAGATGCTTCACCCCAAAAGGCTTTTGGAACTTGTAAAACTGACCATGAAGGACTGAGCTACATTGAGAAGGTGGTGATTTTTGCGTTCAACGACACCATGTTGTTAGGACGTGTCTTATAAGTGGCATATTTTTGCCACTTATAGGCTTGAGTTTTAGATAGTTTTGTATAAATAGATCAGCTTTAAGGATTAGGATATTTTTTCCTTTTATAAATGGAACCATCTACCTAATTCCAAGGGGAGTCAATTCAGAGAGAAAATAGTCATTGTTCAAGTTGTACACGATTTTGGAGGTAAGGTAGACCAAGTCAAGGAAGGAATTCAAGGCTTGAGATCGTGGACTTCATGTCGGGAACGAGTGTGACGCGTGGCTTTTAAGAGTTCTTTATTCCTTTATTTTTACTATTCTAGTAGATTTATCGTGAACTTTATGGAATTTGAGTTTTATGGCAATATGAATTGTAGAACTCCGTAGTTGAGAACATCGTCTTTTCTTTTGGATATTTTTATATCGCAACACTTTTTAAGGTCTTTCCAAGTATTAATTGATTTGTAAGTTAAGTTGGAGCGTGAAAAAGGAAAACTTGAATGTAGACTTGAGGTTTCATAACTAATAAAGTTACTATGCGAGAGTATGTTATTTTTATTAGAGGTTGTTGATTATTTCTAAAGGGACTCCTGATTCTTGAGTGACAGACAAGATAGATTAGAGATACTTTCAGGAGCAAGGAGAGTTTCCTGATGCCTAGTTAATTTCTAGAAAAGAAACTGAAAGGATTGATTCCAAATATTAATAAGAGTTTAACTGAGCTCGGGATAGGATGTTCGAGACAGGATGTTGATATTTTAGTAAACTTCCATACAAGTACATCAATGAGATTGAGATGTAGCTACACATGATTGACATGACTAATTTTGATGGGCATAGATAATACAGGGATGTTTGAACCAAATTATGTATGAATGTAGTAAAATTTCATTGTCTATCAATGCTGTATTTGTAAATATTTTCAATAGTTTTGCCATGTAAACAATTACATTATAATATATTATATGTTTTAGATAATGGTATTATTATCGGTTGGGTTCAGTTGAGTTTTCAATTATTTCTAGACCTCCTGCTCAACTGTCGATTGGTTATTTAACAAAATCGACCACCAATCAGTTTTGATAATAGACTGCCTTCCCGCTTTCAGTTAGATCGGTTTTGGTCGTTCAGCTCAATATGTTGGATTGCTTTTCTCACCCCTATTAATGGAAGAGGAAATAACATTGCAACAAGACTTCATGGACTGCCAACCTTAATTTCGTGAAGCTTAATATAGGAAAATATAGTAAAATTTCATTGTCTATCAACACTATATTTGTAAATATTTTCAATAGTTTTGCCATGTAAAACAATTACCCTATAATATATCATATTTATTATTAGAAAATGGTATCATTGTCAGTTGGGTTCAGTTGAGATTTCGATTATTTCTAGAATGCATGCTCGACAGTCAGTTGGTTATTTAACAAAATCAACCGCTGATCGGTTTTGATGATAGACTGCCTTACCGCCTTCGGTTAGACCAGTTTTGGTCGTTCAGCTCGGTATGTTGGATTGCTTTTCTCACCTCTATTAATTGAGGAGAAATTATATTGCAACAGGACCTCCTGGACTACCTGCTCTAATTTCGTGAAGCTGAATATAGGAAAATTTTATTTTTTCTTATCGTAGGAGTGATTGAGAAACGCTCAATCTAAACCTATTTGGAAAGAATAAATTACAATGTACAAGGAAATAATCTGAATTCATTCTCTACTTTGCAGCTGCATAATTTAGCTTGATTTCCTACAAATAAGCAATGATATTATCTAGATCCAAAAATCCATAGCATATTCCATCTTGTAAATATCAGTTAATATCTTTGTGCCTTTACACACACACATCACGTAAGTGTTACCAGGGCTATAATTTAATTGCTCCTCTTTTCTCAGTTAATTTTCATTCAGCAAATTATGTACTCACCAACGTTTTCTTCCTTGTAAGAGTCACCTACTTCAATCATAGCCGAACACTTTGAAGGGCATTCTTCTTTGAGAATCTCCCATGTTTCTTGGGCTGAACGTAAACTGCTGTCTCATTTAATAATGAGAATCTAGAATACTACATGATATTGTTGTGGATGCACACATTTACCAAAGGATAATTTCTTGATGGACATGCAAGATGCTATCAATAATCAGACTACGTCTTCAAAGATCTCCTGCAAAAGATTTTCCCTAAAAGGATCAAATTTCTTCTTTGGAAAGTTGACTACTATTGCCTCAACACCATGGCTAGACTACAAAAGCTCTGCCCTTGGATAACTCTCTCTCTCTCTTGTTACTGGCTTGGCCAACAGGATTTTGAGACTCAAAATTACCTCTTCTTCAGATGCTCATTTGTCTTTTCTATTAGACTTAATTTGTTTGAAGCTTTTCATTGGTGCACGATACCCCATCAATGTGGCTAAGGATGTTGTTGATGGACCACTCGTTCCAAGCTACTGAAGACTAAAGAGCACGTATGGGTTAGCATTATTTCTGCAGACTGCAGTTTTGTGGAAAGTTTGGGACGAGAAAAATACTAAAATGTTCTAAGGCAACCAAATCCTTACATAATTCCTTGAATTAGCTAATATTAATGCGTTCTTTTGGTATAAAAACTTGCATGCTATTAATAGTCATAGTTTCCTTGTTGCAAATTGGAAACATCTTTTGTGTATCCTATGAATAGGCTATCATTTTTTACTTTGGATATTTTGTTCAATCAATGAAATAGTTTCTTATAGACAAAAAAAAAGGAGAGAGGAGAACCGTTGCTTTCTTCATGGAAATTGGAAAGTGCTATCTTTTTGGCTTGACTCCAGAAAATGAAGTTTCTCCAGTTATTTGGCTGGAAACAGGCATCAAACATTGATTGTCTGAATGGCGGATGTAAAGGGATTGTTGGAGGTGTCTTCCATCAAATAGTTATTTGCAATTGAGTAGGGTTTAATTGTAATTGGACAAGATGTTTTTGAATATCCTTAGAATTCTAGGAGTAAATATCTGGAGACTCATATCTCTTCAAGTCTACTTTGGTGAGAACATGCAGTAGATGAGCACTTCTCTGACACACATTCAGGTGAAGGAAGCTTGTAAACTAACTTTCTACTATTATGATGAAAGTACCATACACAAATATGGATATTGCCAAATGTCTAGCCAACTCATAACAGAATGAGGAAGCTAACTATGACCAAGTAAAACAAACTAACATGTTTCGTTTTAATATTTGTGAATTCTAGACCAACATGCACAAATCTCGACTCTTCTCATAGAACAACTGTCTGGCTCTACTATACTTGGCTTCTATTGACCACAGTGAAATGTTTGGTACTATAGTTCTTCTTCTAGTTAACTTATCATGAATGTTCCAATTCAAAATTTGGATACCTGTTTAATTTTTAAAGTTTCATTGTAGAATTGGGTCAGTAGTATTCTTAAATATTTATTTCATTTAGTTTCATTTTACTGTCTAGAATCTTTCATGTTCTGCAAACTTCCTTCATTCTTGAAATTTAGTACATGGCTGTTATCTTTCGATCGTAGTAATGTACATTGTGTTGGGTGTCGTATTATAAATTATTGTTTCTCCAACTGTGAATGTTAAACGGGCAAGTAAATCATAAACAAACAGTAGATTTTAATCCAATTGGACCCTGTTGTAAACACTATTCTATTGGTGAATAATTGCAGCTCGTGGTATGGAGAAGAGCGTCCTCGGTGGCTTGGTCCACTACCATATGATTATCCAAAGTATCTGACAGGTGAACTGCCTGGTGATTATGGATTTGATATTGCAGGTTTGAGTGAGGATCCTGTGGCTTTCCAGAAATACTTCAAGTATATTGAGCTTCTTTAGCCTGAATTTTTTTCTCAGCAATTCCCTTTTTCCCCAATATCTGGAATCATATGCAGATGTAATAGTGCATATCATAAGAGAATATGATTATTTGACTTGTGAATTGGCTGGTTGACAAAGTGACGACATAATGATGACTATGTTGATAAGCTGTGAGAGTAACAAAATGATCCTGCACAATATAATATAGACATCACCTTAAAATGATCCCTGAATAAATATCCACATATTTGTTAGCTATGATACAAAACTCGCATACAGCACAGCTTGCTATCTAATTTTGAAGATATTTGAGCTATTCCATATGCAATATAACTTTGCAGTCCTAAATTATCTCCAACAGTAGCAACTCTTGTTGAATGTATCAATTTCTTTTAATTGTTTTTTCTTTTTGAAATTTTCATCAATAAGTGATCAATTTACTCTATCTTATTTCAGCTTTGAAATATTGCATGCTCGTTGGGCTATGTTAGCATCCCTAGGTGCTTTAGTTCCAGAGATCTTGGATATTTTTGGAGCGTTTCATTTCACTGAACCCATCTGGTGGCGAGTGGGCTATTCAAAACTTAAAGTTTGTTTTCTAGCTCTTGGTCTACCAATTTTTTGGAGATTTATTTCATAGATTCTTTAACGTTTGTTTGCATGTTTTATTTCTATGTTTTTACCCTTTTGCCTGGTTATATTTCCACTCTATCAAATTGTTGTTTTGCTCTTGTTGAATCATGTTTTATTTCAAAGTCTAGTTTTTCATGTCTGCCTTTATTAATGAAATCAAATAATGAATTATGGCTTCATATCTTTCAGAGCCGTGGTAAGCTTGAGTTGTTGCTGCCGTACTTCTATTTCATTTAATCTTCCATGCTGTGTGACTTCGGGAGAAATAGTGGTTAATCAAGTTTAATTCCATTTTGACTTTCTTGTGTACTATTCCCTATAAATAGAGGGCTCTCCCATGTATTTGAAGAGAACTGAATCATGTTCCCTTTTTCTACAAACTCCATGGGTGTGCGTAGTTCCTCAATCCTCTTTCATTAACTATAACTTTCCAGCACTTGTAACTGACTCCTTTTCATGTTACTGTTTGTGTTCTCTTTCCACCAGGGAGATACACTTGACTATCTTGGAATACCAGGGCTTCATTTAGCTGGAAGCCAAGGAGTGATCGTCATTGCAATTTGCCAAGCTATTTTGATGGTAACTTATGACAAACAATCTTATTTCTGTCTTCTGATATTTTCCTTGTCATATCTTTTGGGCACTTTAATTAATGGCATGGATGGTTTAGGAAGTGTGACGCTATAATCTGTCCTGTTCTGGGTTTAAACCAGTGTTAGGTTGAGTTGTTTAATCTCAATCAAATCTCATCCATTCCCACAAAAACACGTGTTTTGGTTACCCTTGCAGTTTCTACAATGATAATTGGCCCTTGATAATCTTATTGAGGAACTTGGAACTTAAATTATTATTTTGGAGAATTATCCTTTTGGAGATTATTCAAGTTAGAAAAAAGACTTGCTGAAGAAAAAAGTTCAAAGATATAAACCTCCAAATGGGGCGAAAGGGAAACCATAATGCCTAAAGAAAAAAGATTACAAGAAACCAAAACAAGCCAAACAAAAAGGAGGAACTAAAGAATTGCCAACAAGCAACAAAAAATGCAAAACTAGAAGATCGAAGCGCCAACCTTTTTGATGACTTTCAAACGCAAGCTAAAACATTAACGGGAATCTCCTCGAATCGCTGAAGCTTCAAATAGAAACCGCACCAACCAGCTTGAAACATCACACCAGAAAAGGAAGAAAAGCAGCATCTCCCATGGAGAAATGCATGAATACCAAGGGGATGAACAATCAAAAGCTCTATTAGTGCAAATACTAACTGCAAAAAACACTAGAAGAAGCAGCAGCTTCGCCCAAGAACTAAAAACTGAAGAGCAAAACAAAAAACATCCACCAAAGACAAAATTATTCCATAGAGGTAACGGAACCAAAGTCCAAAATCTCATCCTCATAGATATATTCTAATAGATTTAATGCCACATTTCTCTAGAAAGGAAGAAAATTTTCCTTTTCATGAAATGTTTTGATAAGAGGGGGGGAGATGAAGAACTATTTGACTGCTACTTTAAAGGTAAATTAATTTTGTGTTCTTGAAAAATAGAACAAAGAGCTTCATCAAAATCCTCATCCAGGGGCCTCATCTTACCTTTTCATGCGATTAACAATTGGAAAATTGAACTCCAAGTCATAACTACGAAGACTTATCCTATTCCTCACTTCTCTTCAGAGAAAACTGACTTTTTTTGTGATCCCATTGAGTTGAATAATACCCATAGAAAGAGTGTTATTAACTAAGGATGTTGAAGAATTAGATAGTTTAATGTTAAAAGAGCGTATTAAACTATTATATGTCTGACTGTTCTTACAACTGTATGATGTAAGTTAAAATGTAAATAGGTTGGACCCGAATATGCAAGATATTGTGGCATAGAGGCATTGGAGCCTCTGGGAATATATCTGCCGGGGGATATAAATTATCCAGGTGGTGTGTTGTTTGATCCCTTGAATCTGTCCAAGGATGCTGCAGCCTTTGAGGAACTAAAAGTAAAAGAGATTAAAAATGGGCGTTTAGCCATGGTTGCCTGGCTAGGATTTTACAGTCAAGCTGCTTTGACGGGTAAGGGACCAGTCCAAAACCTTCTTGACCACATTGCAGATCCTTTCCACAATAACTTTCTTTCCCTGCTCAATTCTTCATAAAGTGGTTAATAATTGGAATTTGGAGTATAAAGTATAGTGTCGTCAAATCTGTATAGTGTTCATAAGGGATGGACAACCTGTCATAGCTGTTCTAGACGGGAGCTAGTTGCTCAGTAAGTTAATACTTGTTGGTGTGGTATTATATCTTTCTATCTTATACCAGGTATCTTTGAGAACCTTATGCTTTGATAAAATTTGTTTCAAAAACTATAAGTTGAGTTCCTAGCTTTAAAAAAGCATCTAATAGGTTTTTGAAAGGTCGTTGAACGTCATCAAAAATTGTGTGCAATAGTACCAAAGCTTATAGGTATTTGAACATTAAAAATATCAATTAGGTTATTGAAATTCATTGAATTTGTGTGCAATAGGACATTTCTGGGAATGTTTTGTAACAGTTGAATAGATCAAAGACTTTTTCGCATGAAATGAATAGATCAAAGACTTTATAGATATGAAAGATTAGAAGCTTATAGACACAGCATTGAAAGCTTAGGAACTAGACTTATAATTTAACAAAAATTTAAAGATAAATAGAAAGGCCGTTGTTTAATTATCATATGGAGCTTTAAGTGGGAATAGTTGTAGGAGCTTCTTTCGGACCCGTGATCAGTGCTTACAAACCTATAGTTAGGTTCTTAGCCGAATTTATTACTGGTACACAACCAATCCTGGGGCATTTCTGGGAGGAAGAGGGACGCAGTGCCCACTTTGTGACTGCAGGATTTGGGGAGCATAACGAACATGATTATTCTGCATTATTGTATTTTGTCGTTTTAGTTGGTAATTTGAATAATCCAAAGAGATTAAGAAACCTAAGAGCCATGGGGCAGGATGCATATTTGAGGATGCTGGTGAACGTGAGGCGAGCCTAGTAATGTAACCCATCCCCAACCCGGTTTCTTCCTTCCCTTGTGTATTGCTTCAGGCCCTGTTGCAGTTATGATTTGCCATTGTATTTTGATATTCATGATATCCACTGGCCTTTCTTCCTTGTTACAGCATTTCAATTTGGGGTTGTTTTCATACAACTTCGAGAAAGATTTGTTGGGTTGCAAAGGGACCAAATGTAGGTCTACCGTTACCCTAGCTTTTTAAGGAATGAGTATAATAATCCCTCAAGTGGCCGCAGCCTCAGGTCCCTACGTGAATAATTAGGAAGGAGCGTTATAAAGTTGTGGGAAACCTTTATATGGTTGCCGTCCATTATACTACGCTTATACTTTTATTAAGAATGTTGACAAGCCCTCCTCAGGCTTCTAAGTCAACTTTTGTATATGGATCGGATCCAAGCCAATTTGGGACCTCAATTTGCATGCGAGCCAACCACGCTTCAACGTGGTCCTCTGCATCTTCATCTTCCTTTTTGGTGGTTACCGGTAAGAGTTGTTTCACCACTGGATGTAGAGACTAGAGAGAGAAATATCTCAAATGGATAGATGATGGAAATTATTTTGAAGGGTTAAATAATTAAGAAGGTAGATTAGACGTGGTGTGCGGGTATGATGATTATAATTTTTGTAGAAACAGAACTGGGCATTGACAATTGCGGTAGAGTTTTTTAAGTTTCCGTGAATGGAAACAAAAGTCCACCCCCACGTTACGCGTTCTCTTTTTCTCTCACCTAGTTTTGTCAACATTCATTTGTTGGAGTTGGAATTGGTTTTCCAAACAAAAGAAGAAAGACAGCTTTTATTATTAGATTTAGATTAGGATTAGTTAAATATTAGACGGTATATTCAGATTTTGGAGTTTGAATAATCCCCCATTATTTCCCACACCCCCCCACCGACACTCCCGATGACCAAATCTCCACGTTATTCAAATCTAATTGTTCATTGCATTGTTCTTGTCTTTTAAGCGACCAAATTAGAAATCTGACCCCCCATCGCGCTTTAAAGATACTGTATTCTAGAAACTCATCAAAAACTAACTTAGCTTTTGACGTGTTGTGTTGCGTTGGTTTTTTTTTTTTTTTTTTTTTTGTTCCTATCTTCTGTTAAAATCTGCGGCAATATTTGCGCCATTATAGATAATATCCCTCCATCCTTTGATTACATAACATCGTTTTTCCAATTCTGTTCCTTTTATCATCATCCCCACCCCCCATTCAAGAATGTTCATCTTATTAAAATCATTTTCTCCCATTTTACATTCATTTTTCTTGCCTTTTTTTTTCTTTAAATATTAAATTCTCTTTCTTTTTCTCCAAATGAAGATTTTGGTAGTTTTGGTGTTCCAGATATGCAAAACTATTCATGGGGTTTTATATCAAACAATTAAAATGAGATTGTTAAATTTTTCGCTTTCTTTGTATCATAAAGACCAAATTGTAATTTAATCTTTTATTACTTACTAAAAAACGGATTATGTTCTGCTGCATGGGATAAATTAATAAAATATGAGATAATGAAAATATAAGTAGAGGAAGACTACAAATAAAGGAAAAAAAACAAGAAACACTTGGTTTAAGAAAGAAAATTTCAAGGAAAAGCATTCTCTTTGATCTCGCAAGAGAGGTACAAAACAACTCAGATCTCAAACCTAAAACTTGGGGAGAATGTAAATTGGCGCCACGAAAACACACAAGCTACCCCCACTACGGTCATCAGAATATGCATGTTTTCTTTCAACCGTTTGAGAAAAAAAGGTCCAAGATGTTTGTAGTTAATGCCATCTAAAATCAAGTAGGAGACATAAATATTAGACAGCTTTACAACACTACCTCAAAATGTTTTCTTTCTAAAATCATCTAAACCTACGTTGGAGGAATAAATATTTGGAACTGAACTAATGATCGTACAATGTTAGAACCAAATAGAGTAGATAAAATAAATTGAATATTTTATAAAGGCAATGATATTTGTTTTTTACTTCTGTATTTGGATGTGGAATCTAAATGCCTAACTTTGGTTGACATGGTTTCACAATTGAGGATGGGCGACGGGCGACAAGTCACTGCAACAATTAGATGATTGTTGGTCTATCATCAAATCTTAATGAAGCATTTAGAATAATAAATAAATTTTGATACTAGATACTTTGTTGTGAAATTACTTGGTAAAGGAATCATTAGTGACATTAAATAATCAATAGAAATCTTTAATTTAATTACATTATACAATGATTCTAACCGAAAGGAGTATAATTCAACACACATATTGCCTGTATTATAATTTCAAAGTTAGGGATTTTTTATTACCCTCTCCAATTATTATGAAAGAAAAAAAAAAACTATTTTGCGCGTATAAAAAAGATTTACGTACATTTTTTGTTTCCATTTATGAGTATGTCCAAGCGAGAATAAACATTATTTGAATACAGAAATATAATCTTGGACTTTAACCTATCCTTTATTGACTGTCTTCGTATTTTTACGTTAAGCTAAATGAATATTATAATAACGAAAAGAATAGAGAATAGCCGACACTAACGTGGCCCATGTTATTGTAAATAGCAGGACGTGCATTTTTAAAAATTGCGCTACTTAAAAACAAAAAAATGTTTTTAAGATCAATGAAATCAAATAAAGGCATGGAAGATTTTATTAAAAAATTTCTTTAATTATTTAGTACTATTTTATTTTAATATTCAATAAAATGAAGCGAACATGTTTTTAAAGAAGAAAACATATATATATATATATATATATATATATATATATATATATATATATTTTGAAGTAATATTTTAGCGAGAGTGGAGGTGTGATAATTTGAATTTATATATGTATATATTTGAAAATAGAAATAATATTAGAATAGGAAGTAGAGAGAAGAGAGCAGTCTCTCTCTTCCTCCTCTTCTACCCTTCGCCAGCTGTTTGTTTCACTTTCATCTACGATTCTGCCTCCATCTCAGACCTTATTTCTCCCTCCTTTTTTTTATTTATTTTATTTTTTCGTTTTATTATGGTTGAATATTATTATTGTTATTAATAATATTTTTTAAGTCTCCCCCTCAGTTGTCTCCCCTTTCTCTGAATCAGTTGCTCTCATCAAGATCTGCATCTGCAATTCTTCTTCCACATTCATGTCTCCTACTCCATGATCTTCTCTACTCGATCTCCCATTTCAGCTCACTCCTCCGCTTCTGGTAACTCTCTCTCTCCTTCCTCTTTTGAGATCTTACTCTTTTTTAAAACATTCACTTACTCTTACCTTTTCCCACTTTGTATCCCTTTCCTACTTTTCCCTCTCTTCTTTCTCACCTTCTTTTCTTTCTCCTTTTCTCTTCATGTTTCTCAATTTCGTTTAATCAGCAATCTTCCTTTCGGAGTTTTTGCTTCTTTCATTCTAAACGATGCCTGACATGGATGTGCTCCCCGACAACGAGAAGTGTGCCTTGGATATGAGTACCTACGAGAATTTGTCTAATGTTTGCAATGCACCTCCTCTTCACTCTGCTACTCCCATTCCCAAGGATGATACCGATGGTTCTTACGTTTTCGTTACCTCCATCGATGCTGCTACTAACCATGATCACGCTGCTTCGGATCTTAATGCCCAACCAATGTGTTCTCATAACGTTGATGCCCAGATTCAGGTTCACAATCCTGATGAATTGAAGGATTCCCAATTCGACTTTTCTGAGCATATCAAAGAGAGTGACGAAATTCAGGATGAGATCAGTCTGGCGGATGTCCTTCATTCTTCTGACGCCAAGGTGGATGAACCGGAACCTGGACTCCCTTCTCAAACCGTGGAACAAACTCGAATCTTGGAGAACCAGACTATCGAGAAATCGTTTGATGCGGAGACAAATTCTGGCCAAATCCATGGGGTACACTCTCCTCAAGAAGTTGAAGACAATCAGATTCAGGAGGAAAATCAAAGAATTTCTACCTCTGGATCTTCTAACACCGATGATCGTAGTGGACAAATCGAGGTGGAGTCGTCCGAAATGGCGGAAGATATTCAAATTCATGAGGATAATGGAATTGTGGAAATCATAAAGTCTTCTGGCACCGAGACAAATCTTGTGGTAAACATTGAGGCGGAGTCTTCTTCGAAGGCAGACGGCATCCAGATTCTCAAGGATAATGGAACTGTTGCCATCAAGTTTTCCGATACTGAGTCGAACCCTGGGGAAGAGATTGACGTGTCTTCTCCGAAGGCACAGGACATTCAGAATCACGAGGAAAATGGCATAATGAAAGCCTTCGATTTATCTGATGCCGAGGCAAATCCTAGGTCAGATATTGAGGTGGAGTCTTCACGAGAGGTGGAAGACATTGAGCTTCAGGGGCAAAATGAAGTAGTGGATACCATAAAATCTTCTACTACTATGAAAAATCGTGGGCAAGAAGGTGAAGTAATTCCCGCGTGTAATGAAAGAGTGGCTATCATTGAATTGTCCAATGCCATACATGACAGCAGTGAAGAAGCTGAGATGGAACCTTTTGAGAGAGACGAAGGCATTCAAGAGCCAGAAGATGCAGATGTGGAGGCTGCTGACTGCCGTTGTGTTACTGGCAAAGAGAAGGTTGATGGGATGGTAAATAAAGCTGTGATAAGCGACCCTGTCGGAGGAATAGAAGAATCTCAAATTATAACTGACCCTGTAGGAGGAATAGAAGAATCTCAAATTATAACTATGGATGCTGCTAAATCTGACCTAGATCATTCTGATGACTCAATGGAAAATGTTAAGGAGGAATGTACATCAGGGGCTGCCTTGAATGACGAGAACTCTGAGATAACTCAATTTACAATTTGCCAGGATGGTGAACATTTGGAAGACATAAATTTGCCAGAAGAAAACAAAGCGGAGGTGGAGCAGCATTTGGAAGCAACTCCTAGTCCACTAGTCAGTTCAGAAGACATAAATGGTTCTATCTCAATTAGCTCGGAAGATGACTTGCCAACTAGTATGGATCAAGATGACCCCATGGGAACTATTGATGACAAAGATACTGTAGCCAACAGGACCAGCTTCCATGGCCACACTGAATCCTCGCCTGGCTCTGTAGAGTGTGATATTGCTACTGTTGAAACTCATGAATTATCTCCTACGGTGCTTATTAGTGATCCAATAGTAGAGATTACTGTAAATGAACAAGAGGTGAATCACGTGTTGGAACTAGAAGAGAACTCAGAAATGGTTTCTCATCCTAAAGTGGACAAATGTGTCAAGGTTGAAGTTTTGGAAGCTATGGTTTCTGGAAATGGAGATGATATGCCCACTGCACTCGGCAAATCTAAAATTTATTGTGGCGATGGCTCTGTTGCTGGCAGTCAATTGGTCGCTGAGGGCATTGGAACATTGGGAAGCATTGATACAGCAGTATCTGCTGTTGTGATAGGAAATACTTCAATTGAAATAAGGGAACCTGCCTCTGCTAATTGTCCTAATGGTCCATTAGTGAGATCCGATCTTGATGTTGAGGATTGTACAATTTCTGAAATTGGGGCTTCTGCGAGTGATGTTGTCCAACCGGATAAAGAAGTCAGTGAAAGTCATGAGGTTGGTTTTCTTGGTAACTCCAATTTTGATACTAAGTGTGAGGATGATCACGTGGAAAAAGATCACCTAGCACCTTTCCATTGTAACGATTGTACTTCAATTGAATGTGACGAGAAAGGTTCCACTGTTCCTGAAGTTCCTGATGGCGTCAATAAATCTTCTGCAATTCAATCAAGTTCTGCTGTTGCAACAGACACAGAATTGCATGATTACAAAAGCAGCTCAAGTCCAACTGCTAATGAGAAACCGGAAGATGACATCAAGATTCCATCCTCCATAGGAAGTGATAGCAGAAATGTACTCGGCAATGATTGCAGTGTGTCAAAAACTGAAATTCTCAAGGATTCTATAGTAAACAAAGAAGAGAATCTGCACTTAATGTCCGATGTTGTCTCTGAAACTGATGGTAAACCAACAACGGAAGAAATTGAGGTCAATCATGAGGGTTGCCAGAATGAACCGTCATCTATTTCTCCGGAAGGTTGTGGTGAAACTTTAACGGGTCAAAATGTAGGGGCTGAGGCAGGAACAAGGCCGTTTAACTTTTTGGTTAAGGTACCTCGATTTGATGACAAAAATATAAGAGAGCAGATTAAGTGTGCTCAGACAGAAGTTGATGGGAAGACCAAGGATCGAGATGCTATTCGGGTTCAAATACAGACAATGAGGGTAATTATGATCAGTAATTTATTGTTTCAAATTTTATTATATATGTGTGTGCATTTGTGCGTATTACGTATATACATCTTTCGTGGCCCAAATGGTTATCTGATCAGGCTGCGTGGAAAGTGTTGAGTGATAATCTTGAAGCAGCTGTGACGGAAGGAAGAGCTGCAAGAGACTTGCTGAAGTCAAAAAGATTGGAGATAGACTCTGTTCAATCAGTGATAACAAAAGTGAAGAATGCTATGTCTGTTGAGGACATCGATGGCAGGGTAAGCACATATTTCATCTTCTAGCTAAATATGTCTGCCACAACTCCCCTCCTTCCTGCTGCGTATGTGCATGAAGCCCCTGAATTTATCTTTTATTTCAACGTTCTGTGACATTATATGCTTCAACGTTTGTAGATACGCAACATTGAACATATGATTGAGCATGAAACACTGCCACTGAAGGAGGAAAAGCAATTGATTCGTGAAATCAAGCAATTGAAGCAGGTCCGGGAACAGCTTTCATCAACTATGGGTAAGCAGGATGAGCTTCAACAGGCACTGGACCAGAAAGAGCATATTGAAGAGCGCCTTAAGGTATGATTTAGGACTTACTTTTCTTGGGAGGAGGGAGCAGAGAGAGGCAGCTGGAATCTAGGGTTTGATACTTTTGTATCATCTATGGCATCTGTATCCATCACTGGATTATATAGTTCCCTGCTTATCTAAATATGGTTTGAAGTACTTGCAATGCAGCATAAAAATTTAGTATGTTCATCTTCAATTTTGTTTTAAAGATACATAGCATATGATATTTGTTAACTGTAAGCCTAGTCCTGAACTTGATTTCAAGTACTCGCAATGCAACATGAGATTAAGACAATGCATCTTCAACTTTGTTTTAAAAATATGTATCCACATGATACTTATTAATTGTACTCGACAGCTATTAAGAAAGGAGATGGATTTACTGAGAGACAATGTTCTGAAAGCCGAATCAGTTATAAGGGCTGCCAAGAAGAAATATAATGACGAAAGCATAAAGCTGGATGAATTGCAATCCCAGTTTAAAGCAGCAGATAAGATTCGCCAAGAGGCATATGCTAATTTACAGAGTTTGAGGAAGCAATTATATGAGAAGGTATGTAACCGTATTTTTTTGCTCATAATGCAATCTACTTGTGGCAAGCATTCTAGAAGACATTGTCTATAAAATAAGTTTTGTAGGTACGAGGGCCTTGGACATTTTCATTCATTCTCGATAGTTTCCAACGATCTATTTTAGCTTTGTGAGGAGGATATCCAATCGGGTTTTTAATTGTTTTGAATTATTCAACCTTAGTCGAAAATCAAGGTGTGGACCCTGGCTTGGGTGGGCTATTTTAGCTTAGATAGATCATGCTGCAATTGTATACATGTATCTTACTTTAGTGGGGTTCTCTTTTGGGGCTTGTTTTTTTATACCCTGGTAATCTTTCTTTTTCTCTTTCCTTAGTAAAAGTCTTTTTTTAAAAAAAAAAACATGTTATCATTTTATGTTCATTGGAGTTCTCTTTTGGGGCTTTTTTTTTTATGTCCCAGTATTCTTTCATTTTTTTTTCTCAACGAAAGTTGTGTCTATAAAGAACAAAAAAACATGTATCATTTTATGTTTATTTCCATTGGTGTTTCTCCACCAGCAGGAATCCTTTAATTATTGTTACCAAGAGAAAGTGTAACCGTTGAAATTTGACCTTTGGCTTGCAGAACAAATACTGCTGGAAGTATCGGGATGATGCAAAGGAAGCCAATGAAATAGCATCAAGTCGAGACATAGAGAGACTGCAAAATTTTTGCGTTAATCAGGTTACTTTATTTTTGCCTTTGTTTTGTTGACATAGTTGGGATACTTCTTGTTATTGAGTCGGTATTGCTATTTCTGATTTTCTTTCGTTTTGGGTGTCTGAGTTGTTTCCATGCTCTGACTGATTAATATTTTAGGTGGAGCGCATGATGGAACTGTGGAACACAAATGCTGAGTTCAGGGAAGAATATATTAAGAGTAACATGAGGAGTACCGTGAGGCGACTAAAGACGTTGGATGGCCGTTCCCTGGGTCCCAATGAAGAGCCGCATGTACTGAATCTTATTGTCAAGGAGGGGTCAGCAAGGGACAATTCTCTTTCAACAGTTTCAACAACCGAGGAATCTGAAAAACCGATGTCTGCTTATGATTCGAGAGATAACAAACCAGAGACCAAAGTAGCCGAAGCGAAGAACCAAATGACAAAAAAGACGAAGCCTATAACAGTTGTGGGCTTAGTGAATGCCCCTAGAAATATCTCTAGGGAAAATGAGGTAGAAGAACCACCTCGACTGGAGGAGATTAAGCGAACAAGAGAAGAAGAGGAGCTGGCAGCGAAAGTAGAAGAGTTGAGAAAGGAAGAGGAAGCAATGAAGTTGAAGGAGCAACGTAAGTTGGAAGAGAGGGCAAAAGCCAAAGAGGCGTTGGAGAGGAAAAAAAGAAATGCTGAGAAAGCCCAGGCCAGGGCAGTAATCAAAGCACGAAAAGAGGCAGAAGAGAGAGAAAAGGTATAGGGCGCATGTCTATATTTTAATTGGCATGGATTAATATTGTTGCTTCCTTTTTTTTGTATGGATTACATTTTGATAGCTAAGATGTGTTGTGCACAGCTAAGGGAGAAGAGAGCAAAAAAGAAGGAAAGGAAGATGGCAGCTGAGACAGAAGCTGGTAATGGTTGGGATGAAAGGGATTCTGCTTTAGTCACGGAGACCCCTTCAGAAGCTCAGAAGGAAGAGTCTGAAAACACAGGTAAACTGGGGATGGCAGCGAAGAGGCCTCAAAAAGCTTTGCAGTACACAAAACAGAGCAAGGCAAAGTCAATTCCTCCGCCACTTCGCATTCGGGGTAAGAAAAGGATGCAACCATGGATGTGGGTTCTTCTGACAACCATGGTTGTTTTTGCGCTGTTCTTCGTCGGACAACAACGGCTTCTCTACTAGATCATCTTGGTTCGATTTTAAAAGTTAGAATGCAATTCAATTTTATATAGTTATAGAGTGATACACAAATTAGTTGGTAAGGGAAAAGAGATAGACGTTTGGTTTGGGACATTCCCATAG
This sequence comes from Cucumis melo, assembly GCF_025177605.1. Classification (NCBI taxonomy): domain Eukaryota; kingdom Viridiplantae; phylum Streptophyta; class Magnoliopsida; order Cucurbitales; family Cucurbitaceae; genus Cucumis; species Cucumis melo. The sequence goes on along the minus strand of NC_066863.1, from coordinate 158,526 downwards.
AATATATAGATAATAGTAGGCTAATTCTTTGGTTCCTTTCTCAGGATTCATCTCCTCCAACTTACAAGTTGATGAAGTTGTTCACTTAAATTAGGAAAAAGAAAGAAAAAAAAAGAAAAAAAAGGAGGCTGGAGGGTTTTCCCATCATTAAGGCGCAATGAAATTTTATTATTTATTATTTTATTATTATTTTTGTTGATGTGTAGAAATGAAAGAGTGGGTGGGAGGGGAGTTATTGGTTTTGTTAAATTCAGTATTGTGATTAGGAGTTAGGAGAGTGATTAATTAGGGTGGGGAGTGCATATTGGTGTTAGAAAGAAAAGAGAGTGAAATTCCATTCCAAGTGGGAGAGTAGAATAGAATAGAAGCAGATGTTGAGGATGAGTAAGTAGTAATAGAGTATAGTAGAGGATGGCGGGGGTGGGGGCATTACATAAATATAAAATATGCCGTTGGTGAGTCCGTACAAGGGCCCCCCACTGAAATTGTAGCTATCAGGAACAAGAATCATGGTGCCCCCACCGCCTTCTGTGCCATCACCTGTCTTCTGTACGACGACGTTTATTGGTGCCCCTACAAATGCCCTATTCCCCTAATGGATCTCACTGTTACCACAAACTATGGTCAACGCTCTGATTATATATCCACCCCTCCCTTTTCATCCTCTATATAACTTTATTATTATTCATTGATTATTCCTCTTAAATTTTACTTTCTCCATAACTTTAAATCTTTTATCTAACTAAATTAATCAACCATCTGTTTCGATACTATTATATTATTTTGAAATTAAACGTACTTGAAGAAATTACAAAAGCAAGACAGTCCGCGTGAAGATGACGGTATGAACTATGAAGTTGTGAAGACAATCAAGTATTAATTACTTATTTTAGAATAGTAGCAAAACCCTAAATTTATAATTTCTCCATAGAAATCTATCCACACACACATCCGGACATCAACTTTGACTTTATCTTCTCCACTTGAAAATAATTGCACAAACAATAGGAGTACAAAATTAATTTCACTTTATACGAAGCTAATTATTTTCTTATTGAATAAGTTATATACGAACGAACAATAATTCATGGGATCTAAACCCGGTTTAGGGTTTATATGGATTGGTTGGGCGGTGGTGTCAAGGTGTGCGTGTGAGTGTGAGTGTGATTGTACGTTTTAGAATGACCTGTAAACAGAACGTATAAAACAGCTGGCTGGGGCTGGGAGTCTGGGACTTGGGAGTACCCAATCTTTTTCAATGTAGACCCCAACTCCAATAACCCATTACCCACTTTACCCATTACCCTTTCCCAATCCCAATCCCAATCCCTTCCCTTCTATATTTCTTTCTCTTTCAATTTCAATTCTATCTCTCTTCCTCTCAATTGTAATTTATAATTTTCCAAATTAATCAGAGTTGTTGTTTCTTTATATTGTAATTTATAATTTTTGTTTCTTTATATTGTAATTTATAATTTTTGTTTCTTTATATTTTCCAACAATTCTGTTGCATCTCAAATATAATTTAGACTTTCAAGTTTTCAACTTTAAACCATTAAAAATGTTCAACATTTTATCATTAAATTCTAACACCAAAACACCCCTAGACTGCTCTTTTTGTTGTGTTTAAGAATATCACAAAAAAGGTACAAAAGAATACCTAATCAATTCAATGACTTTACGATGTACCCTTAATACGATTTTATTCAACTCTATGTTTGAATTTTATAACCAATCGTCTTTTATGATAGAATAGATCATCTATCTTATGAATTCGTCTACAAGATCTAACAAATTATGTTTTGTAGAAATACATAATTGGTTTTAAGAAAAGATTGAATATTTTTTATGAGAGAAAAATGTTTGTTAAAAAAAAATGTTGCCAAAAAATAACCAAATGGAAAAAATGTTTACTCTTGATAGAAAAAAAATAAGTAGTACTTTCTTATCTTTTAGTTATTTTTTTAATACGAAGTCTAAATGGTCTTTTAAGAAAACATAAATGGTTGCAATTTAAAGAGGAGACATATTCCAATACTATTCATGGTCACTTGTCTAGAGTGTCTTCCTCTTTCATAAAATAATTGCAACTCTATACGAAGTGTGACATGCCATTTATTTCTAACACATACAATATAAAATCAACAAAATTTGAGGGGAAGGTAACTAAAGTATAATTGATAGCTTTTTTTTATTATTTATTTATTTAAGAAAACAATGCTATAGCCTTTTGTTGTTGAAACTTATGCATTTTAAAAAATTATTGGTTAGTTAGTTTTGTACTGGTTGAATTATTAGAACATTGAAAGACATTAGTCGCAGTCTATCGTGATACATTTTATGATGTTTATATGTATCTTAATTTGTTTTGGTATATTTAAAAATTGAAAGATGTGAATCTGGGAATGTATAATCAGTCGAGGTGTGATGTTGACAATTGCAGCTATATTTACAATTAAAGTCCAATTAACTTAGTGAATTGTGTTTAGATTCAGAATTGATACAATAAGAGTTAAAAAATGGTTGTTGTTGTTTTTTATTTTTGAAAAGGAAGAAAGAAAATAGAGGGAGGTAGATGGTCGCACGCGCTGGTCTCACTATTCGACAAAACTGTACTTTTCTTCCTCCTATTCTCCCTTCCATCTCAAAACCTAATCTCTTTCTTTCTATTCTCTTAATTTTACACTTTCTCTTAAATAATGACACACTACTCATTACTTTTCTTACCTTTCACTTTGTTTATTTATTTATTTATATTTTAAGAAACAAAAACAATAATAATAATAATGAATGAATGAGTATGTATATCAGTATGTATATGTATATGTAAATGTTGTATAAGTGAGTGGGTGTGTTTTTCTTTCACTGCTTGCTGTGGTCGTGTCAGAGTTGCACGGACTGAAGGATAAAAAAAAATATAAAAAAAAATATAAAAAAAGAAAACAGGAAAAAGAAAAAGAAAGGGAGGGTGGATTGATTCTCGTTGGTGTTCAGTTAAGTCGATGGAGGGGCGGCCATGTTGAATTGAAAGCTGAACCCCGTTTTTGTTTTAATTTACGGTTTCTACCAAACGACTTTCTCTCTCCCTTGCTTTGGTACGTACAGCAGGAAGGTATGAGGAAATACCCAGTTTCACTAACTTATTAACTTTGCTTGCCCTCCCCCCCTCCCCCCTCCCCCCTCATATCCATACTCAACTCATACCCTCAAACATCGATCAAGATTCTAATTAAACAAAGATTTCCATCTCCTCCTCTTCTCTTCTTTCTTTCCACTTCAACTTCACTTTACAGATCTCAGATCCAAACTCCGATTCTTCAACCCACCCTATATGGCCGATCCTCTTCATCATCTTCATTTCTTCCCTCCCCTCTCTTCCTCTTCCTTTTATTTCCGCCATCTCCTCACGTAGATTCATCAAGTTTCTTTATATATATGGATTCACTTTCTTCACCTCTTTCCTTTTTAACTTTATAATTCAGAATACCCCCCTTTCCCTCTTTCCCTTCTTCCTCTTCCTCTTCCTCTTCCATGGACGACCTCGGTGCCCAAGTCGTTCCTCCTATTTTCATCCACCAATCCTTGACCAGTCGCTACACTGATCTCCCTTCCATCCCCAAGAAGCGTCCCTTATCCTATCATCAGGGTCAACTCCATCCCCATACTTGGAACCCTAAGGCCTGGGATTGGGATAGCTCTAAATTTCTCACCAAACCCTCCAACCTAAACAACACCACTCCCGATGACCATGATGACACTCTTCGCCTTAATCTTGGTGGTCGTTACGTTGAGGATCCCGTCTCCAAACCCCCCAAAAAGGTCCGCCCTGGATCTCCCGCCTCTGTCACCTACCCTATGTGCCAAGTCGATAATTGTAAGGAAGATCTCTCCAATGCCAAAGACTATCACCGCAGACACAAAGTTTGCGAGCTCCACAGCAAATCCTCCAAAGCCCTAGTTGCTAAACAGATGCAGAGGTTCTGCCAGCAGTGCAGCAGGTTACTTATTCCTTCCTTCAATATGCCTTTTTTTTTATACGCCAATTCAGAAAAAAACTTTCTTTGTTTTTCCTAACTGTTATTGCTATTAACCTTCTCCCCAGATTTCACCCTCTTTCCGAATTTGATGATGGGAAGAGGAGCTGTAGGAGGAGGCTTGCGGGGCACAACTGGCGTAGAAGGAAAACACAGCCCGAGGATGTAACCTCAAGGCTGACCCGGCCAGGAAGTAGAGGACCCCCAAGCACCGGAAATCTTGACATCGTCAGTCTATTAACTGTTCTAGCTAGGGCTCAAGGTCTACCAATTTCCTGATCCAGCGTCTTATTGTTATTTTGTTTCTCCCTTCCCCTTCTGACTTTTTGTTTAAATACATTGATTTCAAACATCAGGCAAAAACGAAGACCAGAGCGTGAAGAGCTTGTTGTCAGCAAATAGTGACCAGCTCATTCAGATCCTCAATAAGATCAATTCACTTCCTTTACCAGCTGACCTTGCAGCGAAGTTGCCCAATTTAGAGAATTTTAAGGGGAAGGCTCCTCCACAAAGTTCTCTGCAGCACCAAAACAAATTAAATGGTAATCCGTCTTCTCCTTCGACCATGGACTTGCTTACTGTACTTTCAGCTACTTTAGCCGCATCAGCTCCGGATGCTCTTGCAATGCTGTCACAGAAGAGCAGTGTCAGTAGTGATAGTGAAAAAACAAGGTCATCCTGCCCATCTGGTTCTGATCTTCAGAATAGGCCTCTGGAACTTCCTTCAGTTGGAGGAGAAAGAAGCAGTACCAGTTACCAGTCTCCCATGGAAGATTCCGATGGCCAGGTTCAAGGAACCAGAGTTGGTTTGCCACTTCAGCTCTTTGGCTCTTCGCCTGAACATGATGCCCCACCGAACTTGACGGCTTCTAGAAAGTACTTCTCTTCGGATAGCAGCAATCCTATTGAAGAGAGATCTCCGTCATCTTCACCTCCTCTCCTGCAAACGTTGTTCCCCGTGCAAAGCACAGAAGAAACTACCAGTAATGGGAAAATGCCAATCAGAAAAGAAGTTAATGGTGTTGAGGTTCGAAAACCTCCTAGTAGCAATATTCCCTTTGAACTCTTCAGAGAGTTGGATGGAGCAAGACCAAATTCTTTTCAAACTATTCCTTACCAAGCTGGATACACTTCTTCCGGATCTGATCATTCACCTTCTAGTTTAAATTCTGATGCTCAGGTATCCTGCTGAATACTAGCTTGTTTGTATTTATGGACGTGTGTCGCGCGCGCATGTGTTTGATATCATTATTCTTCTTTATTGTGATTTGGGACAATGTCATTCAGGATCGCACTGGAAGGATAAGTTTTAAGCTTTTTGACAAGGATCCCAGTCAGTTTCCAGGGACATTGCGGACACAAGTAAGATTCTAGTTTCTTTTATAAAAATTGCTGCAGCTGCATATGTTGGGAAAAAATTCTTAAAACTGTGCTTCTAATGTTCTAGATATACAATTGGCTGTCTAATTGTCCGTCTGAGATGGAAAGCTACATACGGCCTGGTTGCGTGGTTCTGTCGGTTTATATGTCCATGTCATCCATTGCATGGGAACAGGTGAGTAAAGAGCTTTTATATGGACTGAAATTTTACTGCCAAACAATTTTTTTGCTCTAACTAGTCTTGCACGTTCTTTGCCCAGCTTGAAGAAAATTTGGTTCTGCATCTTAAATCTTTGGTTCACAGTGAAGAGCTTGATTTTTGGAGAAGTGGAAGATTTTTAGTTTACACTGGGAGGCAACTAGCGTCACACAAGGATGGTGAGAACTTACCAGGGTAGTGGTCTTTGTCTTGTTGAATTTGAACATTCTCTTGTTGTTGGTTATGTTTTAGTAATCGGCGTCACATTTTTTATCTCGATTTTGTTCATGACATTAAACTACCAATTCACCCAAAAGCTTTAGCTAGTGGTTGAAGGCAAATTTAATTATATATCACTAACACATGAAATGTGGATAGTCTTACGGTCTATTCCTTGAAGCAATAGGTCATAGGTTTATTATCGTTCTCGTGTTAAGTTCTGTTTTCCCTGATTGGGTTTTCAGGGAAGATTCATCTGAACAAATCCTCAAAAGCATGGAGTAATCCGGAGTTAACATCGGTGTCACCTTTAGCAGTTGTGAGTGGACAAAAGACCTCGTTTTTATTAAGGGGAAGGAATTTGAAAATTCCTGGCACGAGGTAAGTCCAATGTTATAATGGGATGAATTTTGTTTTTTTTTCTTCATTTTTATAGTTTGTGTTCCTTCGTTCTCCGCTATCTTTTTTTCTTCTCATTTCTAGAAGTGACATTTCACTATCCTGTAGGATTCATTGCACATCTATGGGAGGCTACATATCCGAAGAAGTAATGGGATTAAGTAGTCATGGAATATACGACGAGATACATTCTAGAAGTTTCAAAGTTGGAGATGTATCACCTACTACTCTTGGTCGTTGTTTCATTGAGGTAGATGTTCAGCTTGAATTTGCATGTGGTATCTGCCCTACAATTATTTTTTTTACAAGATCATTGTTTTGATATACTTTCTAAATAATGCTAACAGGTGGAAAATGGTTTCCGAGGAAATAGTTTCCCTGTTATCATAGCTGATGCTACCATCTGTAGGGAATTGAGGCATCTTGAGTCCGATTTTGATGAGTTTAAAGTACCTGATATCAGTTCAGAAAGTTCTTCATATGTTTCTTCGCAGCCAAGGCTAAGGGATGAAATTTTGCAGTTCTTGAATGAACTTGGATGGCTGTTCCAAAGGGAAAGGTCCTCTTATGAGCTAGATAATCCAGATTTTGTAATAAGGCGGTTCAGATTTTTACTCACGTTCTCAGCAGAGAGGGACTTCTGTGCGTTGGTGAAAACACTTCTTGACATTTTGGCCAAAAAATGCTTGATCACAGATGGACTGTCAATGAAATCATTGGAAATGATATCTGAGATTCAGCTCTTAAACCGGTCAGTGAAAAGGAGGTGCAGGCGGATGGTTGACTTACTTGTTCATTATCACGTATCTGGCTTTGGTGATGCAGAGAAAAAATACCTCTTTCCACCAAATTTTATTGGTCCTGGTGGTATTACTCCTCTGCATTTAGCAGCGTCAATGGCAGATGCAGATGATTTGGTTGATGCTCTAACAAATGACCCGCTAGAGGTAACATCTAGTTTCTCCTTGTTCTTGTTTTCTTTCTCACTATACCTGGTAAAAATAGGTGTCCTGGTTTCATTTTGGGGACTAGATGCTCATATTGCGTTACTGCATGCTTTGACATTGTTCCAAAATAATCTTAGAGGGCTCTAATCCTTGACCTCCTTGGAGATCAAGGATTGAGGCTTGGGGGATTTTCCCTGGATTTCCCTCCAAAGGTGTTACAAAATCATTAAATAAGCAATACAAAAATGTATAGAATTCGTCACAGTTTACAATAGTGTGTTTTAATTGCTGTACTAGGATTTTCTTTTGGTCTTTGGATTTTCCTTGGTTTAAAGATGTTGGCACTAGTACGGATATGCCTCCTGATTCCCTCTTCCCCCTCCCCTTCCCACTCCCACTCCCACTCCTAGGTTCTCTATTATTCTCATTGTTTAATTCTCCTGTAATTTGAGTTTTACATTAATGAAGAAGCTTGTCTCCGTTTAAAAAAAAAAAAAAAAATATAGTGTGTTAGTTATCTTCCTGAAACAAAGGGAGAACAACTTTATTAGAGAATTGTTCAGAGTACAATGTAATTTCACTTGGTTAGAGAGTTTATGTACTCTATACTCTAAGCCCTAGAGTAAAAAACATAAATTGTTTATTAATAAGCATATGTACTCAATTACGAAAACTAGAGAGCTTTTTGGGGCGTTGCCTCCGAACCCCACCACATACTGAATTAAGCGAGTCTCGCGTACTAGGTTGTTCGTAGCGCCATATACCGAATTCAAAGCATTCCAACAAAAGAAATCGAGATATTTTTTAGAAAATCTCATTTCTTAAACTAATATCTTACTGATTAGCTTTTAACAACTTTCATTATCTATCATTATAATTGTTTGTTTACCTTTTCGTTTTTCCTTCAAGTCTCAGAAGGTTATTGGACTGAGTCGGACAGGAAAAGTGAATTGCTATGTTGTTTTGAATGTTTTGTTAACTTATTCTTTTGAAATTGTAGAGTGGTTTGGAATGCTGGAGCTCCCAACTTGATGAAAGCGGACGGTCGCCACAGGCTTATGCTTTAATGAGGGGTAATCATACTTGTAATGAGCTGGTGAAGCGAAAACTTGGTGACAAAAAGAATGGTCAAGTTTCAGTTAGAATTGGGAATGAGATAGAGCAACTAGAGGTGTCAAGTGGTGAGCGGGGGAGGGTGAAAGGTAGGTCCTGCTCCAGGTGTGCTGTTGTTGCAGCAAGGTGCAACAGGAGGGTTCCTGGGAGTGGGACACACAGGTTGCTTCATCGGCCCTACATTCATTCAATGCTTGCTATAGCTGCTGTTTGCGTTTGTGTGTGCCTATTTTTGCGAGGTTCCCCAGACATTGGTTTAGTTGCACCCTTCAAATGGGAGAACTTAGGCTACGGGACAATTTAGTTTGAATGGACTTGGAGATGGAGTGAGGTGCTGAATAGAAAACATGGGGAATCAAACCGGAAGGCCAAAGGGACATGAGTGGGTAAGATGAGATGATCTCTTGCCGTGAAAAATCAAGATGAGAAGGCTAGGGATGAAATATAAGGTTGTTGAGGTTTAGCTAATGCTGATTGAAAAAGATGTCAACTAATGGTCGCTCTGACGTTATGAAGTTGTGAAGTTGAGACAGAGATGGATTAGTTGGATGGGGATTGTATTGTATTGTTTTGCAGCTGTGGACAAGACTTAAGGTTTGGGGTTATGAAATGTAGCGTAGCCTGCCTGTAACAGGGTGCCTCCGGACGAGCAGGTCGACAAAAATGAATGATATTGAAGAAGAAAGAATGGAACAGAAGGATTGATTTTACTTGGTGAAGCAACTTTGTTTTGCCTTTCCCCGACCCCACCCCGTCTTCCTTACCACATCCCCCCCTCCCCCCCCCCCCCCCTCCATCTTTGATCTTTTTATTTTTATTTAATTGTTATTTCTTAGTAGCATGCCATACAGTAAGCCGTAAGTAATGAATATAATCTATATATAAATATTACAGTTGTCTCAAAAAACAGAATGTAAAGTTGATCCGATCACATTTATACTTCTACAAGACTTTTTGTCAAGAATAGAGGCCCAGTGCATGAACTTTTCTGTGTACCCAGTGCTTTCCATTCCTTTCCTACAACACATATTATTATTATCATTCGTTAATTTCCTTTTTAATTTACACCATGTAATTGTGTTCATCAATATTCTTTTCTTGTAGTAACATTCGTGTGTTTTCAGAACTTGGAGTATAACTTTTCGGGGGTAAAAGAGTGAATAAAGACTTATTGTTGAGAAAGACGAAAATACTGGTCGATTCTTAGTTTATTGTTCATGGAGTTCTATTATAAACAATTGTCTTGGCTCTTGTAATTTCAATAATTTTGTGATTTTGTTATTTCTTTACTAATTCATTCCTTCTGCATTTTTTCTTTTCAACTTGGTATTTTTATAATTGTGATTGAGCTGGCACAGGTTGGTCAGTATCAAAGAAATAATGTTGGTTAGTCAATGTCCAATAGATAATACAGGATAGCCAGTATCTAAGTTGGTTTTATTTAATTATTATGCTTAGATGAATGCATAAAAATATGAAGCGATACTTAGAACATGGTTTAACGCAACATTTATAGTGCCGTGTACAAAGGAAAGAAATATAATATATTGGCAAAAACTCAAGTGGATGGACTTCCAAAGATACCGTACCCCACTTCACCCAAGTCAACTGACAAAATCTACTGTGGGCGGGAGACTTTGAGAGTTGTGTAATTCTTGACCAAAGAAAAAAAGAAGTTAATTGTGTCCACACGCTCTTTTTTTGACTTGCTGCCAATCCATCTTCCCTTGCTACCCACCCCTCGTCAATCAATCCCAAGTCAACTCACTCTCTCTAATGTATGTATATATTTTTTTAATCAATGTACATACAACTACATTCAATCCATTATCTCCTCTCCACACAATCCAAAATGCTGCATCTTCTTCTGCTATTCATCGTTTTAGTATCTTCTTGTGCAGCAGTTGACACCAAGCCCGGATGCCCTTCCAATTGTGGAAACGTCACCGTTCCCTATCCTTTTGGCATCGGCTTTGGTTGTTACATGGCTACCGGGTTTGACATAACTTGCAATTCTACCTATGATCCTCCATTACCATTCTTAGGCACTTCTAACCTTCAAGTTGAGGAAATTTCTGAAGCTAAGCTCCGCATACGCAACTTTGTTTCTTTCAAATGCTACACTCCAACTGGGGCTCTCACCCGGTCAATCGCGTCTTGGATCAACTTGGGCAAGCTCCCTCTGTTCTTCTCCACCACCAACAAGTTCACCGCCATCGGCTGCGACACCATGGCCTTGATCACTGGTTCTGAGGGGCTTTCCTACACCAGTGGATGCGTCTCCCTTTGCTCCAACAAGGAAACCGTGATCAATGGCTCCTGTTCTGGCATCGGGTGCTGTCAGACTGACGTCCCCAGAGGCCTGAAGCGCTTTCAGAGCGCGATTGGGAACCTTAACAACCATACCAAAACCTGGCAATACAATCCTTGCAGCTACGCCTTTCTGGTTGACCAAGACCGCTACACCTTCCGGGTTTCTGATCTTGCGGATCCCAACTTTATATCCACCATTCAAAGCTTGCCAGTGGTTCTGGATTGGGTGGTGGGTAGCACGACATGTGAAGAGGCTCGGAAAGGATTGTCAACTTACGTTTGTCAGGCCAATTCTGAATGCTACGATTCAGAGAGCGGAAGCGGTTATCAATGTCGATGCAGAAGAGGTTTCAGTGGGAACCCATATCTGAGTTCTGGATGCCAAGACATTGACGAGTGTGCAGGCCCCAACAACCCTTGCGAGGGCATATGCGTGAATACCCCTGGCAGTTATTACTGCTCATGTCCCCACGGTTCTTACGGTGATGGTAAGAAGGAGGGCAAGGGTTGTATTAACAAAACCAAGCAATTTCCACTTATTCAACTCACTCTTGGTTAGTTTCTTTTTCACCCACATTACATTACATAGTAAGTTCAACTTGTAACATACACACACCATACCTCATGACTCTAATGCTCATCCCCATCCACCTCAGGTCTTGCCTCCACTCTTCTCTTTGTCGTCGTTACAGCCACTTGGCTTTACTTCTCCATCAAGAAGAGGAATCTCATTAGACTCCGAGAGAAATTCTTCCACCAAAACGGGGGATTCTTACTGCGCCAGCAGTTATCCCAACACGACGTTGCCGTTGACTCCACAAAAATCTTCACAGCAGAGGAGCTGGAGAAAGCGACCGACAATTATGCTGAGACTCGTATTCTGGGCAGGGGTGGAAACGGAACTGTGTACAAAGGAATTCTGCCCGACGGCAAAACAGTGGCCATTAAGAAATCCAAGATAGTGGATGAAAGCCAAATTGAACAATTCATCAACGAAGTCATAATTCTGACCCAAATCAACCACCGAAATGTGGTGAAGCTGATGGGATGCTGCCTAGAGACGGAGGTTCCTCTGCTGGTGTATGAATTCGTGTCAAATGGGACTCTACACAGCCATATTCATGACAAGAACAGGTTTAATAATAATTCTCTGTCTTGGGAAGACCGGATGAGAATAGCGACAGAAACGTCAGGAGCTCTTGCGTACCTGCACTCGGCCGCGTCCACGCCCATCATTCACAGAGACGTGAAGTCGGCGAACATACTGTTGGACAAGAAATGCACTGCGAAAGTGGCCGATTTTGGAGCATCGAAGTTTATCCCGATGGATCAGTCGCAGATCACGACGCTGGTTCAGGGGACGTTCGGTTACTTAGACCCGGAGTATTTTCAAACGAGTCAGTTGACGGAGAAGAGCGATGTGTACAGCTTTGGGGTGGTACTGGTAGAGCTGTTGACGGGGGAGCTGCCGGTATCGTTCGAGAGATCGGAAACGGAGAGAAATCTGTCGTCGTATTTTGTAGCGTGTTTGCGGGAGAAGAGGTTGTTTAGGATACTGGATGGGAGAGTGCTGAGGGAGGGAAAGAGAGAGCAACTGATAGCAGCAGCAGAGCTAGCAAGGAGATGCCTGAAGCTAAAGGGTGAAGATAGGCCGAGGATGAGAGAAGTTGTGTCTGAGTTGGAACGGTTAACAATGAAAAGTGATGGCGTAAATGTAAATGAGACACAAACTTTGGTGGAAGTGGAACAATATTCGGATTTGTACCCCATTCAATACACTTCTACTTTTCAACCCTACGCATTTGATCACTCTCACGACTCTACTTCTTCCCATTCCCAAGAAGACGACGGATCCCGACTCTTACACTCCTTCCACCTCTCCAGATGACCATCACCGCCATTGCAATGCCAATAATGCCAATGCCCATTCCCTTTTCTTTTATTATTGCTTATATTTATCTTCTCTTGTATTAACCATGTCCTTAAAAAGAAAACAAAAATATAGATGATTCATTTGATCGTGCCCGCTCATACGCAGAGAAACATAACGAAATATAGATGATTACTGTATATATGTCCAAATTTTATTTCCTGCATGCTGTGTTAAATTCATCCAATCCTGCTCTAACTTTTCTTTTTCTCTTTGAACAGTTTCCTTGCCTCTATCCTTCTCTCTCTCTCTCTCTCTATATATATATATAACTCTGGTGTGTACCACCCACGGGAGTGACTTTTTCAATCTCTAAGTATAGTTCAAAAAAAATCCTTGGGCTGCAACAGATATCCGATCAAAAATAGCCAAGTGGCAAAACTTTTTGTGTAAAATAAAGAAGACACGGACAGGAAGCTCCAGTGGGTTAGAGGCTGCACCTAATCATTATTTGATAAAAAAAATGCATAGCAATTAATTTTAAAAATCATCACGTGTCAAATTTTAATTTAGCAACTGCTAAAAGTCGTCAATTCCATACGTGCCCCTAAATTATTAGAAAATCACTTGAAGATTCAATTTTTTAAAAAAAGATAATACAACTAGATATTAAAATCGCTTTAGTTAACAAATTGCTTATTATTAAATCAATTTATTTAAGTTTAATCACTACCAGGTGTCGTGTTTGTTAAAAAAGATGGTGCGTAGAAAAATGGAAGGTATAAAACTTCAGAAAGGGAATGAAACTTGGGTGTAGTCTTGGATCCACTAAAATATATATGTTTAAAAAAAACTCAAATTTTGTTAATTAGTTTTAGCCGGGTCTATCAATGAAAACAATAAAAGAAAGCGATGTTACTAGATATTGAAACTTTCAAAGGAAGTTATAATTTACATATTGATTACAGAACACAACTATACTACTTGGAATACTCTTCAGTACTCATACATATGGAAATTAAAATGAAGAGGAAATTGCAAAGGAAATAACACCACCAACAACTAATTAATACAATACTTTCTTGGTAGTTTGTAGAGAGCACCCATATTTTTGTGGTCCATGTCATTCATACAAAAAAAATAATTAATAAGTAATAGTAAAAATAGGGAAGGAATGGAAAGAGGATGGAGTACGTGAATTAATTAAGGTAGAAGAGAGAATTGGGGGAAATATCTGTATGTATGTATGTATGTATGTATGTATGTATGTATATCATATTGTATGCGCCCGTGATTAATTTAATTTGGATATGGATCGGAGAGAGGTAATTAAATTAACGATGACGAAGGGGTGAGGGGGCGGCCTTGCCATTGATATTCTGGACGAAAGCTTCCCCAACCCCTTCTCCGAGGCCCTCTATGATTCCTCCCAAGAACTCAACCACTACCTGGGAAGCCAGTCTAGCGGCGGTTCCCAGCACGCTAGGCTTCTCGGCTCCATTGTGCCCGTTGTCACGGAGGCCATTTTTCACGCTCTTTGCGCACACTGCATGCACCTGATACTCGCAAACCGTGCAACGGTACACCCTCCCGGACCTCCGCTTCTTGCATTCCCCACAGCTGGCTTGATGATGATCGACTAATTGTACGGTTGATGAAGATGTTGATGATATCGTTGTAGCTCCCACCATCTTCAGCGTGTGTGGGTGCATCGACGGGATCTTCATTTCCCAGGATAGCATCGCGCAGCAGGGATGCATCTGGAAGCTGCACACCCCGCATCGGAACGAAAATCCTTTTATTGGCTTCGCGCAAATCTCGCACTTGGACTGCATGATGCCACCTTTCACTAATAATTTAAATTTTATAATTTATAATTATATTAAATAATTAAAGGCAAGGAAAAATATTATTCACATACTGATCATCGATCTAGTAGTTGATTATTTATATGATCTTAATAGTTAAATTACCTGGCTTGGAGTAAAAAAGAAGCTGATGGTAGGAATGGAAGGGATGGGCCTTAAGGGCGGGAGGAGAGAAGGCGCAGAAGTCGTGGAGCTGGAAATCACATTGTTGGCAACTGAATCTGTTGCCGGCGCCGTACTCTTTACACCCACTGCACGTAAACAGGTCAGGAAGGCACATCCTGGACAGCCGGTGTCGAGGATGGCTAAAATGGACCATCTCTTCCCCGTACATCAGCTGAGGGGACACCGGCAATAATTCCACCCGCGCCTCCGCCTTTTGCTCAATCTTATTAACATCACTGTTACTATTATTTTCTCTTCCTCCTCCGGATTCTACGCCCATCGAGCTGCTTTGGTTCTTCTGCACCAAAAAGGTTTTGCTCTTTCTCAAATAATTACCTTTGCTACTCATCATCAGTCTGGCCTAGCTCTCTCTAATTTCTTTATTTGGAACCAAATCCTACTTATTATTGGATGGATCACTATAAAACTCCCAACCACACCCTGATATGGTATTTATGCTCATTGGGTGGATACTATTCAGTCCATACATCTAGCATGCCAGATGATGCTACCCCACACACACTGATCATATGCTGCATGCCACCAAGGAAGGCACCCTTGACTAATTTGCATACGGAAAAGACTTAATAAAATATTTAAAAATTTTCAAAGATTTTTTGGAATAATTAAAGAACCTGACTCTTTTTTAGTTTTACTTTTGGAATCTCCGAGTGGCATTCAGGGTTCCCCTAGCTCGTTCTACCCGTCCGAAGGACTAATTAAGCTGTGGTCGCACAAAAAGAATAATAATATATATAGACTCTAATTAAGGAAAATGAAATTTCGATGCAAATTAAATTTGAATTGAGTTTTTGCAAGGAAGCGAGTAAAATAATTAGCTAGAGATGATGTGGGGGTCAATTATTGTGATATTAATTTGATTAATGAGAATAAGGGGGAATTGAATTTTGCATTTTCATGTTTGTATTCCCCACACCACCGATACTTCACTTTGTGTGAGGAAAATAAACCTAGGCAAATAAACTGTATCAAATACCGATGCTTTTAAATACTTTTTAAATACATTCAATATTTAGTGTATATATGTTTTTATGCTAACTGGTAGCGCCGGAGATGTGTTACTACCTCCGCTTGTTCCTATATTTTATGTATTTATTTGATTATTATATAGGTTTTGAGCATCCTAGAGGTAGGATCAAGCCTTACGAAGAAAATAGAGTTAAAATGGACCAATTCGGAGTCCTAACGAAGTCTTTTTGTGATGGCACCGCAGCGCTGTGGCGCTGATACAAATTCGTAGCTTCAGGTTTTAGGTCATATCTTTTGATCCGATTGGTTGTTTAGGCATGTGTCTCTTTTTCGTTTTTTCATCCTCTATCTATCTACAACATTAGTTTTTAGGTTTATTTCTTTCATTCTCTTCTCTATAATCAAGTTAGAATAGTGCGGATAACCTCCATCTTTTCCACAATCATGCGGGAAGGTAAGATCTTTGAACTCTCTAGTTTTAAGAATTTTGGAGGAATCTATTGTATTTTGGGAGTATTTTGATAGTATGATCAATATTTTATTGTTTATGGGATTTTACTCTTGATTTATTTATTCTAATTACGAATTACACTTCCTTGTTATTGATTGGCAACTAGGTATTTAAGTGTACAATTTCATGCTTTAGATTAACATATATTCTTTGACATATAATTGTACATTAATCTTAAGGATGCATAGGTTAGATAAACTTGTGTTTTGTGATCGACAACAAAGAGCATTTTTTGTATTGATGTCAGAAAAAACCACTTGTTAAATTTGTAATTAAACTTTTTCCTATTAGAAATTTATCCTAACATAATCCCTAAAACGTCATGCAGTTCACTTGATTAGGATGCTTCTCATCCTTTTTTTTCTAATCGATTGGGTTAGGCATGGGTAAAAAGCTAAACATCGTACTTTGATAATTTGATGATCAAAATTATTGCATTGGGCGACTCCATTTCTCTAAGCTAAAATGTTTCGTTTGATTGCACATCTACGTTTATTTTTCTTGTACTTTATTCATTTGAATCTCAAACTACACCAGACACTCTCATTTATCACTTTAACTAAATAATTAACTTTGAGAAACTAATCTTCGTGCTTCCCTATGGATCAACCTGATCTTGCCCATTATATACTACTAATTAGTAGTATAGATAGTATTGATGGGTGTAATATAAATTTTATTTGATTGGTCGTTTACAGGCAATAGTAAAAGAGTTACATCCCTAACGCATATGACACAATTCGACATACGTATCTATTTTTATGCGGATCTTCTAAAAACAATAAGCAACTAATGTATAATATTTCTCAATTAAAAACTAAACAACCTATTTAAAATACTAGTTCCCTTGCCAAAACTAAAATGATAAACATAAATAAAACAAATCTTATTATGTTTGTTCGTAATTGTCACATTTGAGCTAGTCCCTATAAAGTCTTGTAAAATATAATTCTAGCTTGAATGTATTCAACAATTTAACAAAAAAGTTCTTCCATTATATTCATGTTTTTCCTCTAATCCTCCTCCTCTTCTTTGGTTAATTTATGTATATTTTATATCGCATTATTTTGATTAGTGTACTTCCATAATTTAATTACCTCTATCATATATTTTTTTTTTAAAAAAAAAATGTATCTTCAAACATAACAGTATCTTATTTAGAAATTGACGTATCGTCATAATCTATCATATTCACTTCTCGCTTCTGTATATGTGTATGTGTCTCAAAAGCTATCATCAATTTGGTGATCTTGATATGGGAGTGGCAAATTAAAGGAAAAGCAAATAATTGATAATAAGAGTAATATTTGGAGAGTAATACTTAGGTCCATCCTAGGTATCATTCATGTCTATGCATCCCTTTTTTATCAAATGTGCATAGAAAAATAATTAAAGGTATTTTAAGAAAAAAAAGATTGATCACATGAAAAAATAAAAATTGTGATGGTACAATTTAGTAAAATGCATAAAAACAGATGAGGAAGGGAAATGAGTAAGTATTTTTCATATTTTGGATGTGTCTCAAGATGGGCATAGTTCTGTGTCTCCCTTAATAACCATCCCTCATATAATAAGAATATTAAAATATTTCATAAAAAAGAAGTTTATATTGATATTATGATTAAAGAATTAAGCGGGAGATATAGTTGGGAATTAAGTTTATTTTTTGTAATAATAAGAAGGTGGTGGTAATAAAATGGATGATAGAAAGAATAAAATAAAAGCGTGGAGCCCAGTGTGTATTCTGAGAGGCCGGCAGTGAAGTTTCTTAATTATGTGATATATCTCGTAAATCTTGGGTTGGGGGATGCCTTGTTGAGTTATAGGAATATTAGGCAGATATTGGGGACACAAAAGTCAAGGGATTGTGTTTTTAAGCTTTTTAGAGTAAAATTGCGAGGAAAGGGGGCAGAAGCATGTAGCATCATATTTTGCTTCCAACTTACACCCACCTCCCCGTCCATCACTATCAATATTCTCTCTCCAAACTCCATTTCAACAAGCTAGTATCATTTTCATTTTGAATATATTCGGTTCCCATGATCTTCATTTTTTTAAACATCAATTTTCCTTTCCTTCCTTCTTTCTTCCTTTCTTTCTTTCTTTCTTTCTTTCTTTCTTTTTTATCTTGAAATCATTTCTCCAGATTCCCGGAAGATGGAGATATCCACTACCTACCACCCCCTCTCTCTACTAATATATAATTGGATCGCAAAAGCTTAATTATTATTAACTTTTTCTTGCCAAATAATAATAGTAAGCACCCCGTGCCATAACAGGTAACAGTGTAACACACAGTTTATTTGTTATTAATGAACAATAAGAAGTTTGTGCTACACTTGTGTATTCTCCAAACGCTAACGCAACGAACTTCCAGTCCAAAGAATGGCATCTTAGTGATTCCCTATGTTGGTAAGTGGTATTTTGCCTTTTTTACCTTTTGGACTTTTGCGTCCTTAAACTTACTTTTGAGAGAGGTTTGTGTAAATATTCAATTCAATTGATAGACCAGGAATATTTGATTCTTAATCTGTGCCGGTGCGCAGTTCCTTCACTACACCAATCATTGATATTTTCTATTTTTCTATTTCTGAAAATTAGCTCTTAAATCACTTCATTCATAAGTTTACATTTGTATAATTATAATATCCTTAAAAAAAAAAAAAAATTGGAAAGCGTCGTCCAATTGAGTTTTAAATTAGTTAATCTGAACAACTTGTCTTTTAAATTTTAAATTTAGTTAAAAATTCAAATATTTGCTCGTTCAAGAAAAAGGAATATGTGATTAAAAGTGCAGAAGAAATAAGTGCAATTTTTAAAAACTGATAATAAAAAACCAAATTGGTTACCAAAGCTTTTGTGCACCTTGTCCTTAGATATCAATGTCCAACTCCCCTCAATTCTAAGGACCAACTCCCCTCAATTCTAAGCACCTCGTCCTTAAAGCTTCATTTGAAAAAATAACAACATAACAAAAAAAGTTATAAATTGAAATGATGACAAATTTTATTTTTTTAGTTATTAATTAGTAATCGTAGAACAACAAAAATACTCCCAAATTTAAAAACAAAATTTTCAATCAAGTCCTAAACATCAAATTGTTGAAAAGAAATTGGGACTGTGCAACCGCTTTAAAGGAGCCCCACTTGTGTAAGCTTGGATCAAACGAGCGATACACATGTATAAATGTTAAAAGATACCGCAATTATTTGAAAATTTACGTGGGCATTAATACAATTATATACCATTTAAATGCATATAGTCTAATAAGAAAATTAAAACCTCCTGAAAAATACATGATCTGATTCAAAGATTTATAGTTTGGAGTTTGAACCAGAAAGAACTAAAAAACCAGCTTACCATTAAGTCAACTAATGAATATGATACAAAATGGTTATATATATAAAGAACACAAAATTGAAGGGACTGTGAGATCTCCGACCCATGTGTCAGTTATGAATGGACAAAATCTGACCCAAATCAATCCAATCAGGTCGGGTCAAGCTGATTTTTTGTAGCATACAATATTAATAAAGATAAAAAAATAAAATAATGCGCCAAAATCGCAGGTTCTTCTTCTTAACTTTTCTTCTTGTACTGAAAAAATCTTATTTTGTGTGAGAAATCGATGACGAGGCTCATGTGAGAGAAAAAGAAAAGAGGAAAAAATAAGACCGTGAGAGAGACATAGAAAGATGCGAGAGAAATATAGAGGAAATGTGAGAGAGGGAAAGAGAAGGGATGTGAGAGAGAGGGAAAGAGAAGGGACGTGAGATTTGGCGTAAGAGAACATGGGATTTGGAAATGTGAGGAAAGAGAGACGTGAGAGGGAAATTGAGAGATGTGAGGAGATATAGATGTGGGCCCACACTCGTGGCCAGAATCCCATCAATTGAAACCCGTTGTTTTGGTTCGGGCAAACCAAGATCAAACCAACCGATCGGTTTGTTTGGGTCATTTTAATATTAACAGAAAACTTATCCAAACATATCGGTTCAGGTCGGTCTTTTTACACTTCTAATACAAATCAGTCATGAATTGAGTGAGATGTAATGCAAATAAATCATACCTTGATCCTAAAATGCTTGACTTATAAATTAAAATCATATTTTAAAAGAATCAAATATTAAATTAGGATTTTGAAGAATATTTGGTAAATTAGAAGGTCAAGTAAGAATTAATTAAGAAGACTAAAAAAACAAAATAAGGTTGAAAAAAAATGAAATGAATGTAGAATTAATCATAATTTACACAAATGATTTTATCACAACAGCAAGGAAAATGGAGGTTGACCAAGGTGAAAAATGTAAAACTAGTTTGGGATGGTATTATTGGTCCAACTCACTTAGAAGAGAAGCAAAAAGAAAAAGGAAAAAAAAAAAAAAAAAAGTGAAGGATGCAGGCAAGTTTTGCGATGGGTTCCGTTGAATTCGACGTACTTGGAGCGGAGGCAGACGATGCTGACCACCAAAGTTCAAATTGGTTGGTTTTGCTTGGGAAACAAGATGGTTAAGTTTTTGTCTTGGTCTGCCTTTGTGTCTGTTGACTATTTATGACACGTTTCTCTTTTTTTGGTTACTATACATTAAATAGACCGCGTTTGAAAGTTGAAAATTGGAAAAGAGAAAGTAGTATATATGATTTATGACGCAACTCTCGTTCTCTTTCCTCCTCATCGCTTACCTCACATGATTATGATTCTCACATTTCGTTGGTGTAAATTCAAATTGTTTGCGGGAGTGGGAGACAATATAATCCCTAGGCCTCTCACTCTCCTTTCCCACGTATACTGACCGCAAGATCTCCTCCTTCCAGTTCCATTATCCCTCCTCATTCTTTCCCCAAATTAATTAAATTTGCCTGAAAAACGCGGATCGAGATACTCGGTCCCGGTCGTGATGGGCGGGTGTTTGTCAAACTGCCTAATTATTCCAAAAGTCTCTTCGTCTGTTCCTCCACCTCCTCCTCCTACCGCCAAAGTTATCTCTTTACAAGGACATCTCCGGGAATACCCTGTTCCTATATCCGTCTCCCGTGTTCTTCAGACTGAAAATTCATCTTCTTCCACTTCCGACTCTTTTCTATGCAACTCCGACCGCTTATACTTTGATGATTTCATTCCGTCTTTGCCTCTCGACCACCAGCTCCACCCTAATCAGATCTATTTCATCCTTCCTTCCTCCAACCTCCACCACCGATTGACCGCCCCAGATATGGCTGCCTTAGCCGTCAAAGCCACCCTCGCCCTCCAGAATGCCTCCACCAACAACCTCCATCTCTCCCATCTCCCTCGTAATAAGGGTCGTCGTCATCGTATTTCTCCCCTCTTTGATCTTGATAGCCCCAACGACCAACAACACGAACACGAACACGAACACGAACACGAACACGCCCTCTCCATTAACTCCAACTCCAAGAACAACACCGCCTCCTCCTCCTCCGTTAAAAAATTGCAGAGATTGACATCCAGAAGGGCAAAAATGGCAGTTCGTTCCTTCAAACTCAGATTGAGCACCATCTATGAAGGCACCGATCTGTAGTCGTAGGGAATAGGGATTACTTCATCCACCGGTTTGCACGAGGACGGTTTCGGTAGGAGGGGTTTAAATTATCTTAACTCTTCCCAGTTCAATTCATGATCCATCTGATTCCAACTTCCCATTGATGACATTGGTAACTGCTTTGTGCGTTCGGATATACACATAACATAAGTAGGGGCGCCGGATCTATTTAGGGTTCGAGGCACGTCCGTTCTACATTTGTATATATTACTGTTTATCATATACATCCATCAAATAACATACATGGAATGAACGGTTGAAGTTCTAGTCATGCCATTAAATTCAAAATACAATGTGAATGTGGCGAAGAATAATTCAGAATTTGAAGTGGCGCAGCCAAAACTGACGGACCCCGAAGACCATGGCATCTGCCACTTTGTTTACCAGAACATACAATATCTCTTCTTTCTTCTCTTTTCTGTTCCGTTTGGTTCAACTCGTTTCCAATTCCTAGTTGCATCTGTGTAATTTTTCAGATAATTACTACAGATTATTTATTTATTTATTATTTTTAATTAACACGGAAATGCAAATAAACTACTGTCCTTATAATTTTAATTATAGCTATCGATGAGTATATCATTTAATCAGCTTCAAAAACATGCTAAGAGGTTCCATTTGTTTATCCTTCTGTAATTCTCTATATTTTGTTGGTTTTCAAAATTGAATTACAATTGTAAAACGTTCACACGCTTCTTCTGCGAGAGGAATTTCATTCCTTTAAATATGGCATATCTATGATATTGAGCCCAATGTCGTCTTTAATCTTTTTTTGTGATAATATACGAGGTAAGAAAATCAAACATATTATTGCAGAGTTTACAGGCTTATCGTGTAACGATATGGATATATTAGTGGCAGTAGCGGGTAGAATGGTACATAACAGCAAAAATCTATTGTTACAGAAAATTCATAGCAATTGGTAAATGATACAATAATAATAAATAAATAAATATTACCTTCCCCCATTTTTTATAGTCGAATTTTCTCGCATTTTTGTTTCTTCACCCCTTTTATATTCTAACCTTTTATTTTAGAAAAATTATTGTAAACAGTAAAATGGTTGATTCTATCCATTGTCTGTTAATATCTGACATCTATAAAATATAAAATTTTGTTATATTTTATAAATATTTTAGTTCACTATGCTAATATTTGAAAATGTTTTCAAATTTATCACATATATTTATTATTGATAATAAATTGTGAGAAATTATTCAAAATGACAAAAATGCTTAAAATACTTACAAAGTGTACCAAAATATCATATTCTAAATATATTCATAGACAGATAAAAGCTATAAAATCTAAAAATTTGTTATATTTTATAAATATTTTAGTTCATTATGCTATATTTAAAAACATCTCTCACATTATTTATTAAATACTAATCAATTAACTATATTTAATCAATTGTTAACACCATCACTAAGATTAAACCACAACTATATCATGAGTGGTAATTAGTTAATTTGAAATATTAGATAAATTAGCTTAAAAGAAAAATAAAATAAACAAAGTTAAATTATTGAAATTGATAAAAATATTAGAAATATTTACAAAATATATCAAAGGGTGAGAGTTTGAGACTTTTATCCCTTTTTTAAAATCAAAATAATGAGAAAAACTTGTTGGAAAACTAACTGAGATCAGGAAGAATATTATGATAAAAAAAATTGGCTGCATTATAGATTTTAAGGATTAAGTTGTCATCAAGACATGAAGTTCATATAACTAAAAGATTCGAGAGTAAAAGGAACAAAAACAAAAAATAAATAAGAACAGAATGATGAAACTTCAAGTATATATGCAAAGAAATTTGTGAATAAATGCTTGTTATATAAACAGTGAAATGTGATTTACAAGATCTTTTGAATTATTCCCAACTTCTAAAATTCAATTGTGAATTACAATTAAAGGATGCTATGGTAAAAGCTTTTAACATATGGATGTTTTTGAAAAACAAGGAAAGAGTTATCAACGCAGCTGGATATATATAAAAAAAAAAAGTTATTTACACTGAGATATAAAAATAAGAAAATAATCGAACCACAATGGTTTTCATACAACAATTGCCGGAAGAATATTATAAAGATAAATGGACGACACACAATATTGGTAACCCAATTTAGTGTAAAACCACCTACACGTGAGAGGTGGTGAGACGTGGAAGGATAACTTCACTGATAAGCAATTACGACGTAGTACTTGTTTGTAATAGTGTCTCTATAACAACTCTATGACTTAATGATCACCTTGGTTCACACTTGATGAAACTATCTATAACAATAGCTTAGGCTCCCCTTAAGTTGTTGTATTAGCGAAGAATGTCTTAGGCTCCCTCTAAGATAGAGAATTCCTCACTCTAATCCTCGAGTCCCTTCAAGATATGAGACTCCTTCTCACTTGGATGGTACATTTTATTCTGAAAAGAGAGTATATCATTTTTAAGTATCTTTTCTCAAATATGAATCACAATGTATGTATGAGCAATAAATAGATAAAGGTACATCTCCACAAGAAACAGTGTGCTTTATTCTTAGTCATGATTGAACTAGTTACAATTGAACATAGAGTTGTTCTAAAACAAAAATTAAATACCAACAATAGTCGATGACTGAATGTTCTTTAGATATGCACAATAAAATCATGAAGAAATTGCCGAACATTCCAAAATCGTCGATGAAAGGAATAGGAAGGAAATCAAAACAAACACATTGCAAAATGAAATTCTTGATAACCAATAAGGAATTCTACATAATCCATATTTTCCAAAAACATTCTAATGATAAACTAGTATCGATGAGAAAATACTTTTATAACATTTGATCATCTTAAACAACTATTGCTAATTTCACGAGATTTAACACTTTTATTTTATTTTATTGTATATTCACTATTATATTGGTAATAAACCGTGAACTAAACTGTTAATTAAGTACTATATATATATATATACATACATATATATATATATATATATATATATATATTTGAGAAAAATAAAGTTGGAACTATGTTCATTGTTGATGAAAAACAGGCTTGGTTACATTTTTCTAAAGCTGGTATTATGAATATTTAATCTAAACTACTATCATCCACAAAATTAAACAACAAACCATCACCACCATCATGTATCGTAATTAATTATTATTTTGAAACAATTACATCGAATAAATTAACTTAAAAGAATTCGAAGAAGTATTTGAACAACCAAATTGTCTCAAAAAATAAAAATAGAAAGGTTTATAATAAAACGACAAAACTGAAAATTTTCCATATAGCAAGTCTATAAATGGTTTAGATCAGGGAGACTTTTTTCCACATACCTCAATTTTTGGGTCGGTCAAATTAACAATTAAGATAACCTAAATTTGAGTTGTTTAGATATGAATTATAGTACTTATAAATTATAATATATATATATATAAACTTAGAAATTCGGGCTAAGGATCAACTAAATTTAGAAAAATGTAATCCAAATCCAAACCATTACAAATTTGGTAACATTTTGAAAATGAAAGATCGCGAACTTGAAGATGGAACTTGACGGCAAAAGGAGCTTTAAAACGAAGACGAAGATGTACTTATGTTTCATAAATTATTAGAGTCTAATTATGTTTTATTTTAAAGCTCACATATCATGTGATTTGGGTTTTTACAAAATGTAGTTTTATTCGTTTTTTCATTTTTGAAAAAAAAAAGTTTTCTATATTTCAAAATGAAAAGGATTAGATTGTTGTTTTCCTAGTTGGCTTAAAAATTAACTTAACACAATCTAATAGAAAAATTAGTACGATCCAATCCAAAAATTAACCTAACCCAATCTAACATTAAAACTAAGCCAATCCAACCCCTAGAATTTGAATTGGAACCCCTAGAATTTGAATTGGATAATCTATTCTTAAACATCGTCTCGCGCATATATATATATATATATATATATAAATATAAATAAATAAATAAGAGTTTTAAAAATTTTTGGGATTACATTCTTAAAATTAGGTATATATCTATAATTTTGAAAAGTTAAACCTTCAAATTTGATTTTTTTTTTTCAAATTTAAACACCATAAAAGCTAATGCAAATAGTCTTATAGAAAGCATGGAGGCGCCAGCGGTGATGATGTTATCCGGCTCAGTTTATAGGACGGAGATAATGGATTATTGTACGTGAACTGGTTGCCGAACGAGGCTAGCGAGCTTTTGGTTGGCGGGTTTAGGGTTTAGTACTCAGATGCACAACAACTTCTGTTATTGGCACAGCAATGGCACGCTTTCTTCTCTCTTTCGGTCTTCACCAGTTGATACTATGTTTTATTCACTTCACTCTTTTGGCCTTTTCATTTTCTGTAACAGGAAGAGATTGCGTTAGAAAAAGAACACGAAGAAGAATCGGAGACCTCTTGTATTACAGCAAGACAATTGCAAGAAGCAGTTGATGCTCATCCTGACGATCCCTCGTCCCATTTCAAACTCGTAATTTTTGCACGTATTGGTTTCAACCTCCCCGACCGTTCATTTAATAAATAGCTCAATGTATAACTTGAAACGCAGGGGATTTTCATGTGGGAAAATGGAGCAAGCCACGATAAGGCGGCTGCCGCTGATCATTTTCTGAAATCAGCGAAATTAGACCCTGAGAATGCTGCCGCTTTCAAGTATCTAGGGGATTATTACGCCACATTTTCTGTCGATGTCCAAAGGGCTCTCAAGTGCTACCAAAGAGCTGTCAGTCTCGACGTCGACGATTTCCACTCTGGAGTGCGTCTTTCCTTCTAGTTTACATGGTCTATTGCTTCGTCTGTATCAGTTTTAATTACGTACTCATTGATAACTGTAATCAGGAAGCATTGTGCGATCTGTTGCATCACGAAGGAAAGGAGAGTATAGAGGTTGCTGTATGCAAAGAGGCTTCCTCTAAGTCACCCAAGGCCTTCTGGGCTTTCCGGAGGTTGGGATATTTGCAGGTTCTCAACTTTTCGCTGCTGTCTCTCTGTTATCATTCTATTTTTTCAGTCATATCGGTAGTGTCGATCATCATTCATCACCGCCACTTTGAGATTCCATAAATGATTTTCAAATTTTTGACCAGAAAACTTTGTAATGAATGTAACTGATCCACCTCATGCCTTCAATGGTGAATTATTGACCCACATGAGATGTTAAGTTAGGACTGACCTTACCTTGCAATCTTCGATTTTTTGTTTTTTTGTTTTTATAAAAGAAATCTTTGATTTATTTTCAACAATTCATACCCTTTGTGTGTGCAATTTTATGATCAATGAATGATGTGATTTGTAATACACACCGTACAAGTATGTTTCCCTCACCCTTCTCCCCTGCCCACCTGCTCTAATTGCTGATGATGTTGATGGGGCCTGTATCATGAAGTTCATTTGAAAAATTTACATTTGGAAGACTGAAAGTAAAATAAACCTTCACTTTGCGATCAATTTTCTCCTAGCTCTATTGTTCTACTGGCCAATTGGCAGGTTTATCAAAATAAATGGACTGAAGCTGTTTCAAGTCTTCAGCATGCCATTCGAGGATATCCTCATTGTGCTGATTTGTGGGAAGTAAGCTTAATTTTTGTGAACATTTACTTTCACTGGATTTATGAAGTCCAGCTAATATTGAACGACCAAACTGTTTTAGGCCCTGGGTCTTGCATATCAGCGACTTGGCAGGTTTACTGCTGCAACTAAGGTAGTTTATTTTGCAAATAGAACTTCTAACTTTCATGAACAGAGTTAATTCTTTCTTTTTAGGGAATGAGATAGATATCATTAAAGCCTACATTGTTTGTCCTTCTAACAGTCTTATGCACGGGCTATTGAAATTGAAGGAGAGAGAATCCTTGCTTGGGTTGAGAGTGGAAACATCTTCTTGATGCTCGGTTTGTTCAAAAAAGTAAGACTTGTTTGCTATACTTTTATTTACAGGTTGCAATCTTCCAATCGTTTCTACGGCACCTTTTGTTTGCCTGTGTGTATGGTACTATGGTTGTTGCCTGGAGAATGCGTTGGCTTCCTCTCCCTTTATGTTATTATGGTTGTTTCCTGGAGAATGGTTGGCTAGCTCTCCCTGATAAACCTGCCTTAGAATTCATTTCATTTTTTCCTTTATGAAAAGATCTAGAATTGGGGCAGGATTGTTGAAATTATTCATTGTTGGTTTGAACATTTACTTAAATGACAAGATTTTTTTGTTGCCTTTCAAAACCCAACATATGACTTTGAATGTTTTGGAAAGTATATGGTGCCTGGTGAGTTGGCTCTGCATGGATTTAGTACGCCTGGATTTCCTCAAAATTAGTTTCTTTATTTAATCAGAGATTTATATATTTTTGAAACCTCTTATACGTTTCTCAAGTTACTCATTTTATTTGGTCATGATGCTTATCAAATTTGAAAAGGGAGTTGAACACTTTCAGCAAGCTCTAGAGATATCACCTAAAAGTATTACTGCACAATTTGGGCTCTCTTCAGGGCTTCTTGGTTGGGCGAAGGAATACATTAATAGGGGGGCATTTAAATGGGCATCCTTTCTATTAGAGGTTCGTTATCTAGTTTTTAATGATAATCCCCTTTTAACATGCTTTCTTTTGTTACTAGATTTATTTTATTGACTTTAGGAAGCATCTAAAGTTGCAAGAGGAAGTACTCATTTAGCTGGAAACTCGTCATGTATCTGGAAGTTGCTTGGAGATATTCAGGTATGCATAGCTATCCTGGTTGTTTAGACTATAGCCAAGTGATTTTGTTTATGCTATGTAATGGAAAGTGTATCTTTTTAAGGGCTATAGTTCCCAATTCCATATAATGCTTTCGAAGGTCAAGGTAAACTTGGGAGTTTTTATTCTCGATGAGGGCCGAACTTATGAAGCAGTATGAGGTGTAGGCCTCATAGAATCCTAAAATAAAGCATCAACAACAAAACACGGGAAATATATTATTAGCTGTCACTGATCATAACAGTTTTATAAAAATGAAAAATAAAATAAAATATTTTTAATTGTCACTTAAATAAAAATTTTAAAACATCATTTAAATGTTAATTTTTGGTGTTCGATTCTAAAAGCAATAATGGTCTGGACTACTGCAACTCAGTCTGTCTTTACTTTTAGTATTGTCAACATTTTTCTAGTATTGTGAACATTTTTCTAAATATTTTTATAGTTTAGCAAATCATTAGAGTTATCCATAGAAACGTTAATTGAGTCATACTCGGTTCATTCTCATAAATGTGTGACTTGGGTTTGGAAAACCATGTTTATACTTTCACTTCTAAAGAAAGGCCCACCGGCCCTGAATTAGGCCCGCATGCACTAGCCCTTCAGGGTGTTTTTCTAAAAAAAGTTCTTTTTTTTCATTTATTTTCTGTTCGTTACGAATTAAAATATATTTTTTTAAATCCCATTTTCTCTTTAGAAAAATTTTAACTCCTATTTTTCTCAATGAATTATTTCACTTAAAAGAACCATCTACATTTTCTTGTGCGTGGCTCACAAAAATTATATTTTTCTGCACCTCCTGCTCAAAGTTTGATCCTTCTCTAGTGCAACCTCAAGGTGTAAACTGTAAACCATAGAAACCTTCAGAAACATTGTTCCAATGCTATGCTAGTATCTACGTACAATGCTCCTTTCTATTTGTATACTAACATGGAAAAGCGTGATGTGAATTATATTGTCCTGTTTAGCACACTTATGCGAAATGTTATCCATGGATGGAAGACTGGGGACAATGCTCAGACTCCTTTAGAACTTCTATCCTTTCCTGGAAGCAGACTCGCATTTTGGCTTTATTTTCTGCCAAATGTTCCTATCAGCAAGCTCTGCACTTGGCTCCGTGGGAAGCTAACATTTACACAGATATTGCTATTACTTTAGATAATATTTCATCTTTGAATGATGATTCTGGACCTCGATTCTATTCCTGGTATTAAATCTATTTAGTCTGTATTCTTTTGATGCCACCATATTTTTTGGATGCTTGTTTTCTTGATTCTCATCCTTCTTGCCAGGCAGATATCTGAAAAGATGACACTAGGGGCCTTGATGCTCGAGGGTGACAATCATGAATTCTGGGTGGCAATGGGATGCATCTCTAACCATGTTGCGTTAAAGCAACATGCTTTTATTAGGGCATTGCAGTTAGATGGATCTTTAGCTGTAGCATGGGCTTATCTTGGGAAGGTATTTTACTTAATGCTGCATTTAGAATGCCATTTTTATATTAGGATTCTCTATTCATTGTTCTTTTTTCCGTAAATTTTAAATTGAAATTGAAGATGTCGCTTGTGAGAAGACACTAAAAGAGAGTGAGGCTTTTGGAGAAGTGACTAGCAAAACAAAAAATGAGCTTGGACCACGAATCCTAATGGGAAAAAAAAAAAACTTACTATGTAAAGTAATTCTTAGGTTTTGGTTCTACATGGTCAAAGCCATATTTACTTTCTTGCAAATTTGACCCTCACACATAGTTTTCTATATATTATTTTGGTTAATATCATTCACCGCCAAAATTTTCTAAGATTACTTATTTTAGTAATGAAATCCTTGATTTTAATTTTCGAGTTGTAGTTTCTTTCCTTCATAAATGAATTGTATCACTTTTTTTTAGAAACAAAGAGACGCATGTGACATAAATCTAAGAAAAATTATAATTACAGAAACTCTTATAAAGACAAGCACCAACTTCTTTTCTTGAAGCTTTTCATTAAATAAATGACACGAGACTAATGGTAAAAGATCTGAACTCCACAAAGGATGTGCAAAAGAAACAAAATGAAATACAAGCAAAGAATATATTGTTAGGTGTTTCATCGCCTTGAAAAATCCCCACGTTGTTTTCCTCCCAAATTGAAGCAAGAAGAATAGGGGTTATTTGGGTAATTAGTTAATATTCTAAATCAATATCCTTTTTACCCCACTTGTGATAAAACTCTATAAATAAGAGTATTCCCCTCTTATATGAAACACATTATCATTTTAATAAAAAGATTTTCAATCTTGATTCTTGGAGAATTATTCGAGGCTACTTAGGCTACGTCACAAACCTTCTAGATAATGGTCAGCACTGCATTGTACCATATAATTCTAGCCTTACCATCAAAGAAATTTTCAGAAATTAGTTGAAAAAAACCAATAGAGCTGCTTTAAGGAAAGACCTGAGAGAGTTTGAAAATCCGGAGAAGATCATTCCAACACCCCATAGTTCAAAACAGTTGGTAAGCTTCCCCAACCAGCAAAAGGGTGTCGTCATGGAAAAAGGACATTTGGTGAAGGGGGTGGTTTCGTTCTTATACCATTGTGGTATTTTTAGTTATTTCTTCTCTCTTTAGTCTTTAGAAGTTTGGTCTCTAAATATGTCTGCAACATACATGGAGACATCAAGTCTTCCGAGCTCCCAATCTTCATAACCTGTTTGATAGACCCCCAATTAGATTTGTTTACAGCAGAAGGAAAAGTTAGAGCTTGTTGCATTAGTTTGTTATATTTGTTGTAATAACACATCACATATCCCTCACGTGTGAGTTAGTTAGAGGCTGGCAAAATAAGTATAAATACTAGTAGAATTCAGGAGGAAGGATATGAGAATTTAGTAAGAAGATTTACTGTAATTTCTTGAGAGAGAGAAAGGAATTGAGCCACTCAATTCCAAATTGTACCCTTATCAGAATCAATATAGAAGAGGAAATTAATACCAAAAGGTGATGTTCCATCAATTTGGTATCAGAGCTGACGATCCGTAGCTTCAAAAATGGTTCAAACACACATTGAAAAGCGACTGGAAGCAATCGATCAAGAGATCGCTGGAATGAAGAAAGAAATGAGCAAGGTACCTGCGATCGAAATTAGCTTGAGCGAAATCTCGAAGAACCTTGAATTAATGCGCCTGCAATCAGAAAAACAGCAGCAAATGTTGTTAACGATGATGGAAACAAATGCGTGGGAACGATTTGCGATGAGGGAAGGAATGGAAGGAACACCTGTGCGCAACGCCGAAAAAGATAAAGGAAAAGAAAACGAAGCCTCGTCGAGCAAAACAGAGGAATCAAAGCGAAATTTCGGGGACGACCGAAATGAAAAAAAAAAAGCGAAACCGATGAAAGCTACAGTGACCGAAACAAATTCAAGAAGGTGGAAATGCCGGTCTTCACCGGCGAAGACCTCGACTCATGGCTATTTCGCGCCGAAAGGTACTTTCAAATCCACAAATTGACCGAGTCTGAAAAAATGTTGGTATCCACTATTAGTTTCGACAGCCTGACGCTAAATTGGTTTAGATCGCAAGAAGAAAGGGATAAGTTTACAAGCTGGACGAACCTTAAAGAACGAATGCTAGTGCGATTTAGATCAAGTAAGGATGGAACTATTAGTGCACAATTCTTACGAATCAAACAGGAATCCTCTGTAGAAGAGTATAGGAATCTATTTGATAAGCTGGTTGCGCCATTATTCGATTTGCTAGAACGAGTGGTGGAAGATACTTTCATGAATGGACTACTACCTTGGATAAGAGCCGAAGTTGCCTTCTGCAGACCGAAGAGTTTAGCCGAAATGATGGAGGTAGCTCAGTTAGTAGAAAACAGAGAGATTTTCAGAAGAGAAGCAAATTTAAATCAATATTCCGGCGAGAAAAACTTCGTTCAAACATCGACCGGAAGTAAAATCACCACTAATAATGTTGCGGGAGAAACTAAAGGAAATACCTCATTTCCTATAAGAACGATCACCTTGAGAAGCCCAGGCCCACTTGAAAACCGAAAAGAAGGAACCTATAAGCGACTACTGGACGCAGAATTCCAATTACGGAAGGAGAGAGGTTTATGCTTCAGGTGCAACGAGAAGTACTCGGCCGACCATAAATGTAAGATGAAGGAGCATTGCGAGTTAAAAATGTTTGTAGTAACAAATGATAAAGAAGAACTCGAAATTGTCGATGAAGAAGAGATAGAAAAAGGAGAATTGAATAGCGTAGAAGTCAAAGGAGACACCACCACCTTTGTTGAACTTTCAATTAACTCAGTGGTAAGCTTGAATGACCCGGGCACTATGAAGGTACAAGGCAAGTTGCAGAATGAAGATGTGACGATACTAATCGATTGCGGCGCGACACATAACTTTGTATCCGAAAAATTAGTCAAAAAATTGCTCATTCCAATTAAAGAGACGACACACTACGGTGTTATCTTAGGTTCAGGAGCTGTTGTCCAAGGTAAAGGGGTCTATGAGGAGCTGGAAATACATATGAAAAATTGGACAGTCAAGGAAGACTTCTTACCCTTGAGATCGGCGGTGTTGATGTCATACTAGGGATGTAGTGGCTCCACTCCTTAGGGGTAACCATGGTGGACCGGAAAAACTTGTTACTAACCTTTTCCGTTGAAGGAAAAACCATCAAAATTCAAGGAGATCCAAACTTGACTAAAGCAAGGGTCAACCTCAAGAATATGATCAAAGCTTGGGGAATGGAAGATGAAGGTTTCCTAGTTGAATGCCGAGCAATAGAACTTACAAACAACGATTATTGCAATGCACACATGGAGATTGAAGTCGATAGTACCTTGAGCACGGTGTTGAAACAATTTGAGGATGTGTTCGAATGGCCAGAAAAACTTCCCCCTAGAAGGAAAATAGAACATCAGATACACTTGAAACAAGGAATCGATCCTATAAACGTAAGACCTTATCGATATAGGTTTCAACAGAAGGAAGAAATGGAGAAACTAGTCAAGGAAATGTTGGAATCAGGGGTTATAAGGCCCAACATCAGTCCTTTCTCTAGCCCTGTCCTATTAGTGAAGAAAAAAGATGGAAGTTGGCGCTTTTGTGTGGACTATAGGGCTGTGAATAATGCAACGATTCCAGATAAATTCCCATTTCCAGTAGTTGAGGAACTATTTGATGAATTAAGTGGAGCAGCTGTATTTTCCAAAATTGACTTGAAGCCAGGGTATCACCAAATCAGAATGGTGGAGAAGGATATTGAAAAAACGGCTTTTAGAACTCACGAGGGTCATTACGAGTTCTTAGTCATGCCTTTCGGGTTAACTAACGCACCAGCCACCTTTCAAGCATTGATGAATACAATATTTAAGCCCTTTTTGAGAAAATTTGTGCTAGTATTCTTTGATGATATACTCATCTACAGTAAGAACACAGTTGATCACGTGGAACATATGAGAAAAGTGCTATCTGTACTAAGAGAACACGAGTTATACGCGAACAAGAAGAAATGTAGTTTTGCCCAGCAAAAAGTGGAGTATTTAGGCCATATTATATCCGGAGAAGGGGTTGAAGTGGATCCAGAGAAGATTAAGTCGATCACTAAGTGGCCAAAGCCCACAAACATCAAAGAAGTCAGAGGTTTTCTGGGACTCACGGGATATTATCGACGTTTTGTACAAAACTATGGAGCTATTGCAGCACCATTGACACAGTTGTTAAAAAAGGGAGGATATAAATGGTCTGCTGAAGCCGAGGATGCATTTGAACGGCTCAAAAAGGCAATGCCATCTCTTCCAATATTAGCACTACCAGACTTTAATCAGCCTTTCGAAATAGAGACTGATGCTTCAGGCTATGGTGTTGGAGCAGTACTAATTCAAGCAAAGAGGCCAATTGCATACTACAACCATACATTAGCCCTAAGAGATAGAGCACGACTGGTGTACGAAAGGGAATTAATGGCTGTTGTATTAGCCGTTCAACGCTGGAGACCCTACTTATTGAGAGGAAAATTCAAGGCGAAAACTGATCAGAAATCGCTGAAATTCTTATTAGAACAGAGGGTTAGACAACCTCAATACCAAAACTGGATAACAAAACTTTTGGGGTACTCCTTTGAAGTAATATACAAGCCGGGTGAAGAAAATCGAGCTGCAGACGCCCTTTCTCGAATACCAGCTGAGGTAGAACTAAAAGGCTTGTCTGTACTGGTGACAGTGGATTTGGAACTGATCAAGAAGGAAGTACACCAGGACCCCAAATTCCAAAAGTTAATAGCTGAACTAAGAGAGTTGGAAGATCGACAGAACAACAAATACTCACTTCAAAATGATGTTCTGAAGTACAAGGATAGGTTGGTGGTCAGTAAAACTTCCTCATTAATTTCCAGCATTTTAGGGTTTTTACGAACCAACAAGAGGATATCTAGTGACTTATATTGGAAAGGAATGAAGACAGATATTAAGAAGCATTGTGAGGAATGTTTGGTATGCCAAAGAAATAAATCATTAGCCTTGTCCCCTGCTGGATTATTGGTACCTTTGGAGATTCTGCAAGCCATTTGGAATGACATATTCATAGACTTTGTGGAAGGACTACCGAAGACTAATGGGTTTGAAGTAATTTTGGTAGTGGTGGACAGATTGAGCAAGTACGGTCACTTCCTACCTCTTAAACACCCCTTTACAGCAAAAGTCGTGGCTGAATTATTTATAAGAGAAGTTGTGAGGTTGCACGGGTTTCCTTTGTCCATCGTATCAGATAGGGATAAAGTTTTCCCAAGTTATTTTTGGCAAGAACTGTTTCGATTATCTGGAACAAAACTAAACAAAAGCACGACTTACCACCCTCAAACCGATGGGCAAACAGAGGTAGTCAATAGGGGAGTTGAAACCTATCTCAGATGTTTTTGCAATGAAAAACCAAAGGAGTGGGTAAAATGACTTCCTTGGACCAAGTACTGGTATAACACCACGTTTCAACGAGCCATTGGGATGTCACCTTTTCAGGTTGTTACGGCAGGAAACCACCGACCTTGATATCCTATGGCAGCACACAATCAAAAAACTCGACAGTTGAGGAAATGCTACAGGAAAGGGATGAGGTTTTGAGTGCTTTGCGAGACCATTTACGCATAGCACAAGAACAGATGCAAAATTATGCGGATCGGAAAAGAAGACATGTAGAATATTGTGTGGGAGATTATGTATTTCTAAAGATTCGTCCTTGTAGGCAACTCACCCATGTGAAGAAAACGAAACGAGAAACTTTCTCCCAAATTTTTTGGTCCTTACAAAATTTTGGAGAAAATTGGATCGGTTGCCTATAAACTTGAGTTACCGCGCACTACTAGCATTCATCCAGTGTTTCATGTGTTGTAGCTCAAGAAGTTAATCGGGCCACACGAAAATGCACAACCCACTATTCAACATATTAATGAGAAGTTTGAATGGAAATCGATCCCTGAAGAAGTCCTGGAGTATCGGCAAAACAAGACTGAACAATGGGAAGTTCTAACCAAATGGGAAGGATTGCCATTACATGAGGCAACTTGGGAGTCATATGAGGAAATGCATCGTTTGTACCCTACTCTTCACCTTGAGGACAAGGTGAATCTAAAAGGGGGGAGTAATGATAGACCCCAATTAGATTTGTTTACAGCAGAAGGAAAAGTTGGAGTTTGTTACATTAGTTTGTTACATCAGTTTGTTATATTTGTTGTAATAACACATCACATATCCCTCACGTGTGAGTTAGTTAGAGGCTGGCAAAATAAGTATAAATACTAGTAGAATTCAGGAGGATATGAGAATTTAGTAAGAAGATTTACTGTAATTTCTTGAGAGAGAGAAAGGCAGTAGAGAGAGAAAGGAATTGAGTTTCCACTCAATTCCACATTGTACCCTTATCAGAATCAATATAGAAGAGGAAATTAATACCAAAAGGTGGTGTTCCATCACTGTTCTTTCCACCTTTCTAGAAATCCTATTGTTTCTCTCAGACCAAACTCTCTACAAAATAGGAGGAAAAGCCACAAAAAGGCATCCTTCTGAAAAGATGAACTCAGGTGCACCTCCAAAATAATACCATGCCCACCTCAATACCATCCTTCTGAATGTTTCCAAGCATAAAAAGATAGGTACAACAAAATAATAAATTAGAAGAAGAGAAGCACATGATTTTTCTTTTTCACCTTTTAGCTTCTTTTTAACTTTTTGTTTGCTTGGATGAAAGATTAGAATGATATATTTATCCCAAAGGATTTGAGGGTGAGAGGAATTTGAAGGGTTGAGAGAGAGAGAGAGAGATATCCCAAAGGATTTGAGGGTGAGAGGAATTTGAAGGGTTGAGAGAGAGAGAGAGAGAGAGAGAGAGAGAGAGAACACATTTATCCCTCATAGCCCTTTCCGTACATAGTGTGGATTATAAATTAATTTATTTTTAATTTGAGTTGTTCTGTTTCCCATCCCAAATAGGATAGAAAGAAGGAAAAAGAAAAGATCATAAGAAATATTTTAAAATAAAATAGTTGCGATAATAAGATCTCCTTTCTTTAAGTAGCTAGTTCATAGGTGTGTCCGAAGGTTGGGACGTCTAATCTGCCAGTGAAGTCAAATAGACACACCATTTTTCAAATATGTATTTGTATGTTTGTGACATGTGGCAATTCTGGTAATAATCTTTGTTGTGGAATCAAGATGCTTGTTGAATACTTTGAGAGAATTGGATGTGGTTAGAAACTGTGTTGTTGGTACATGTACTTCATACTTGAGTTAATGATCACAAATATCTTGATGTTCCTAAACTTGGTTGTGTTCTACATTTCTTACTCTTTTCTTTACAGTTATACTGGAATAGGTGCGAAAAGCAATTGGCGAGACAGGCTTTTGATTATGCCAGAAGTATAGATCCTTCTCTAGCATTACCCTGGGCTGGCATGTCGGCTGATTTGAACGTTAGGTGATATATAAATGTTCTTTTTGAAGTGTTTTCCATCATGAAGGAAATGTTTGTTGTGTATATTTTCCTTTGGAGGAGGAGGGGGGGGGGGGGGGGGGGGGTAAGAACGTTGGACTGGATGAATTTACTGAGTAGCATATCACTCCTTTACCTAAGAGATTTTTACTTGACAGGGAGTCAACATCGGAAGAAGCATTCGAGAGCTGTTTAAGAGCTGCACAAATACTTCCCGTAATTTTTCTGTCTTTAAGATTATTGAAATAGTAGCACTGAAATCAATCCGTAGAAAGGATTTGCTCCAATTGATGCTATTTTAAGATAAATGAGATCAAGTATTCTGTTTTGTTATTAATTGTTTCATTTTAAAAGCTTGGATACGTCCCAGGATTTTTCTTTTTATTCATTTCCTTCTAAAAGAAAAAGAAAATGAAAAAGAAAGGAGGAAAATACTATTCTTTCTAACATTTTTTGTTGTCGTCTTTGTTTTTTTGTCTTGTTTTGACTGTTGTGCAGCTGTTGGCTCTTCTGTTTGTCTACAAAAAAACATTCTAAAAGGTAAAAACAATATTCTTGTAGGTGGCGGAATTCCAAATTGGTCTTGCCAAGCTTTCTCTGCAGGCGGGCCATCTTTCATCTCCACAGGTCTGATTGTTGTCAAGTTATGATGGAATTCTAGTTGATAACCTTTTCTTTTCTTCAGAATGTTCTACGGATTTTTCTTTTATGTTCAGGTGTTTGGAGCTATACGTCAGGCTGTTCAACTTGCACCTTGTTACCCTGAATCCTATAATCTAAGTGGACTAGCTTTTGAGGCACAATTAGATTATCAATCTGCTGTTGCTGCTTATCGTTTAGCACACCTCACAATTAGCCACTTTTCAGATAGAGTTCCAAGGTCTCATGTCAGAGATATATCGATCAACTTAGCCAGATCACTCTGCATGGTGAAGTTTACTAAATTTTTTTGCACCTCTACATCTGTGTGCCCCATGAAACCTTGAACCCTCCTCGTTTTCTCTATGTATTACTCTATTCTTGGAGATGGAGAAGTGCCTAACATTAACTAATTAGAAGGAAAAGGTCTCTCTGAACTGCTATTTCTTTTGTGCAGGTAGGAAATTTCTTTGAAGCTTTGCAGGAATGTGAAAATTTAAGTAGAGAAGGTTGTGATTTTTCCTTATTTATTAAAGCGAACTCTTTTATGTTTATTGTTATAAAAGTGAGCTGTCAACAAATTAGCATCTGAGATTTGAAGTTTTGGGTGATTCCAGGCATGCTCGACAATGAAGGTTTGCAGGTTTATGCTTTCTCTCTATGGAAACTAGGAGAGAATGACCAGGCCCTTAGCGCTGTGAGAACACTTGCTTCTGGCATCTGTACCATGGAAATCGCACGTACTGCTGCATCTATTGGTTTCATATGCAGACTGTTGTGTTCAATATCTGGATTGGATTCCGCAATTAACAGTATTACGAAGATGCCGACCAATTTTTTCCAGAGTTCAAAATTGAGTTTTTTAGTGGCTGCTGTTCATGCCCTTGATCATAGTGATCGGCTTGAGGCCATTGTCTTAAGCAGCCGTTCCTGCCTCCAATCTCATGAAGAGATCACTAGAATGCACAGTTTGATTGCTCTTTCTAAGCTGGTTGGCTTCAGTTCTTGCTGTTGGAACCTGAGTCTCTTGAATTTTCTGCTGTTTTGCAATGTGTTAACACAGTGACTTAGATACGATCCTTTTTGGCTGAACAGATCAAATATCGAACAAATAATTGCCTTGGATTCCTCAATGGAGTGATGCATCTTCGAAAAGCTCTTCATGCATACCCCAGCAGTAGTTTGATCAGGTAGATCTATTTAATAATGAAGATCATTGCTCACAGTTATCCTTGTCTTCATTTTTCATTAATGAAACTAATGAACTACAAAATAAAAATACAAAGAAATGAATGTGAGAGTACTAGTAAGAAATACATTGGGAAATTATCAAGAGAATGGTAGCAAGGGCATAGTGGTAATTAGCTAGTATGTTTTTGTTATTAATAAGGAGAGTTGGGTGCCTTAGAGGCGATTTTGTTATTGTCCGGTGTAGGACTTTTGAGAGATACTGATGTAGCCCAAGTATAATTGAGTAATTCTCCAAGAATTAAGATTGTGAATCTTTTATTAAAATGAATAATGTGCTTTGTACAAGAGGGAAGAACTTCTATTTATAAAGTTCTATTATAACTGGGGTAAAGGGGAATTAACCTAGAATATTAACTATTATCCAAATAACCTTATTCTTCTTACATCATTCTACCCTTCCCAAAATGAAAAAAAATTATGAAGCATACAAGGAATGAAATAAACTTGTTCAACATAGTAGGACTAGATCAACCTCCTACATTTTGAACAAAAATATTATGATCAAAGGGATAAATTCAAGACAAAAAATTCAACATTGCCACCAAAAGATGAACCTCCATAGGCCGTAAACCAAAAAAAAAAAGATGTTTCCTTCAAGCTCATTCAAAACTGTATTCGAAGGACCTATCATTAAAAAATCAGCTTCCAAAGAGAATCGTTCGAAAATCGTCTTCTTTCTTTATCATTTGCTTCAAGTTCTTCTCAGTTTGGTGATCTATTTTCAATGCAATTGTTGTGTTGTTCTTGCTTGATTCTTACTCGGTGTTCGATACTTCTTTTGCATTTTTCTTCTTCACTTAAGACTATTTTTGAATCAACGTCTTCCAATTCTGTTTTTCTTCAATTTTATTTTCTACATTTTGTATTAAAAAATTTCCCAACCGTGGTTTCTTTGTTTTTTCATCTGTATATGAAACCAATCTGTTTTTGAACAATTGCAAATGAATTTGTAGTTGATCGATATGTTGACGCATTTTTCCCAATGAAAGTTGGATTTTTTTTTTTTTATTTCCTTCAATCCTATGGGATCAAAGTAGTCATTTTGTTGAATTGTTGAATATGTTTCAATCGCATAGTGGGTATAAGACATTTCTTGATTGTGTTTCATAACCAAAAGAGTAATTTTGAGTCTTGAACATTTTTCTTGGGTTGTAAAAACCCCATTCCTGATGATTCTTTACTTCATGTAATGCCCAATTTTTACGTTGATTTCTTGAAAAAGGGGTTTGATTGGATCGTTGGGCCCTTTGTAGATATTTCCGTCTTCATATTCCACCCAAACTTCTTTACAATGTCATCGGAGTCACTAGAATCATTAAAATCAAATTTTCTTTGTGGATAATGATAGGTTCCTTAAAAAGATTGGGCATGGGTAAAATTAGTATGTTGGAATTCTTCTTCGAAATCACTTGATTCAGAATTCCAGCATTGTTTTTGGAAGTAAAATTGACCTACATATTCGGTTTTTTTTTTTTGTTGGAATTTTAAGGGTTCCCCTAATTAAATGTGAGTTGGTCGGCAATGAGCACAACTCACGAAGCTCCCTCTTGTGATAGGTGCCACCAAGTGTTCTCAGACTTCCACTGGTAGTAAACGTTGGCATAGGTGGTCGCTCTAATACCAGATTGATGTAGCCTAAGTAGTCTCAAGAAGTAATTCTCGAAAATCAAGATTGTGCATCTTTTATTAGAATGAATAATATGCTTCGTACAAAATGGAAAAAATCTTATTTATGGAGTTCTATCACAAGTGGGGATAAAAAGGGAGTTAACCTATAATGTTAACTAAATACCCAAATAACCCCTATTCTTCTTACATCAGACCAATCCCCTTGAAAAGTTATATATATTGCAATTTCTCTTAATATTGCAATCAGTATCAAAGTGCATTTATCTTGGAGAGGAGAGCACCGATTTTGGTTGGCAATGGATTTAGATCAAGATGTGCTCGATCTTGTGTCCGAGAAGATGGTGGTGGAGAGGAACCTAGAATCAATGCAACGTTGCTTCATAGAAATACAACAAACACTACAAGGAACATGACTTCTGTTATTAGTGCCCATAGTTAGCTTTGTTCTAGAGGCTTCCTCTCTTTAGAGTCATTTATTTAATGCCCCTACTGTATTTGCTTGTCATTATATCACTATACTCTTGTCTTGATTATCTTTAGTTCATCCCACTCTGGATTCTTCTCTAAACAGCATGCTTCAAACAGGAACTTGCTTGGTTATCTTTTGCTGTCCAACGAAGAAAGGGATGACTATCACACAGCTACTAGGTGCTGCAACATGTTGTATGGTTTTGACCAACAGAACAAAGGTCTGAAATCGGCATTTGAAATTCATGGTGCTGGAGCTGTGGCCTGCTATACAATTGGCACGAGTCATCCGAGGTTTACTTTCCCAACATGTTCGTATCAGTGCCAGAATGGGATTGGGACCATCCGTCAACTTCAAAAGTAAAGTTGCTTTACTTTTAACAGTTTTCAGCCTATAGTTTTTCTTAATTCATCTTATAGTTTATACGCAATAAGCATGTTTCAACTAAGGTAAATAGGTTGAAGCACCAATGGTTGTGAAAAATGATCGATTCATGGAATGAAATATCCAAAGGATGCAATCAATATTAGGTGGCTTTTTATTGTCAACTTTGTTGTAATTGTTGTAAATATCTTTGCTGGTTTTTTTCCCTGGGTGACTAGACATGTGAGTCAGACAGCCAAACGGAAATGCATATTTATGGTTATGATCACAAGGTAGAGAATGGAGATCTTATTGTATCTCTAATAAGCACGTGGATTATCAAGGTTAAGGCATCTCTGTGTCTCTACAGGGTTGTAGGTTGAAACTCCATACCTGTTTGTGATGGAATGTTCTTAAAAAAAAATAAAGCGGGGTACAGATCATGTGATAATAATTTTAATATTAGCTGATTTTATTTATATTAAATGCCCATATCTTTGTATTGTTAGCGTTATGCAAATCAGGAGAAATGAGTATTTTATTTTTTCCTCGTTTACAGATGCTTACGTCAAGAGCCGTGGAATTATGATGCTCGATATCTTCTTATACTAAACATTCTGCAGAAGGCACGTGAAGAAAGATTTCCCTGTCATCTATGTGTGACTATTGAGCGGCTAATCT
The DNA here is from genome assembly GCF_025177605.1 of Cucumis melo. Lineage (NCBI taxonomy): Eukaryota > Viridiplantae > Streptophyta > Magnoliopsida > Cucurbitales > Cucurbitaceae > Cucumis > Cucumis melo. Next base: position 116,213 of record NC_066863.1, on the reverse strand, counting down.
TGATTGCCTTTTCTGATGAACCATGTTTTACGAAAGATGTGTCTCATCAATATAAGAAGTTTCAGCTTCTACTTTGTGCCTCTGAGATCAGTTTGCAGGGTGGTGACCAAATTAAATGTATCAACTATGCCAAAGCTGCTTCCTCTATTTCACTTCCTGAAATTTATCTTTTTTATGCACACTTGTTACTGTGCCGAGCCTATGCTGCAGAAAATGATTCTAACAACCTTCGTAAAGAGTTCATAAAATGTTTGGATTTGAAGACAGATAACTATCTTGGATGGGTATGTCTTAAATTCATTGCATCTCGATACGAGCTTCACGATGAATCCAATATCTTAGAACTTAGTTTGAAGAAATGGTCTGTAGAGAGCAAGAGTCTGCAACACATGGTAATGCCCATGTTCGTCGACGGTTTGATATCCTTTGGGAGTCAGGATTTTGTGGCTGCAGAGAAGTATTTTGCACAAGCTTGTTTTTCTGGACATGATGGTTGTCTCCTCCTCTGTCATGGTATCTTTCTGTGCAAGTGGAAGCTAGTTCTTCCTAAATGATTTTTATGTGTTCTTTGTGGCGATTGTGTTGCTATGTTCTACATTTCCAGTCTTAGATTTTTCTCTCAGAAATTATTTGTTTTCATTCTACATGAGTTGTCCTGTTGTTATGGATTCATTAGCCTTTCAGTCCTTTTAATCTCAGTTCTTGAGGTTTCCATTTGTGCTATGCTTATTTATTTCTTTAAATCCCTAATGAACTCAGGTGTAACCTGCATGGAACTTGCAAGGCAGCTTTGCAGTCCTCACTTTTTGAGGTTGGCTGTAAACAGTCTCCTTAAAGCTCAAGTGATTTCTGTTCCAATACCAATTGTCTCGATCATGCTGGCACAAGCAGAAGGGAGTCTTGGTTTGAAGGAAAATTGGGAGTCAGGCCTTCGTTTGGAATGGTCCTCTTGGCCACCAGGTTTATCTACACGACTGTAGTTCTTATTTATCATCATTATTCTTTTAATCTAAGATGATCATTGTGGCCAATCTTGGAGGGGCCGAGGGTAATCTTCTATAGTTCTGTTACACGTTGAGATTGACAATACTTTCTCTGTTCATTTAGTTCTCTGTCCCAACAAAGGTGTTCAATTAGTCTTCTACAATAAGCGATTTAAAAATTATGTAGTTCTGTGTAGAAGAAATTATATTGTTTTGTCCAGTATTGATTATAGATTCTTGGGTTTCGGTGGGATTGGCTATTGAAAGAGAATACTTTCCAAGTATCTGTTTCATGGAAATATGCATGATGGACTTTGATAAATGTATGAATTGTTTCATGTTTCTTACAGATATGAGGTCTGCGGAGATCTTGTTTCAAATGCATCTGCTTGCAAAACAGTCGAAAGTTGTTTCTGATCAATTCAGGGTTGAAATATGTCAGTCTCCTCTGAGATGGGTTCTTCGCGCTATCCATGTAAACCCTTCTTGTGTGAGATACTGGAATGTGCTGCAAAGCTTGTGGAATGAGGGATGAATTTTCCAGATCGGGCTAGACAAAACGGACAGTTCATCGTTTGATCCAGTAGGAATCTACGCAATCACCCTGATTCAGACTCCAAGTTCCTATGGTCGATTATAATTTCAGCTTGACTTCTCTCGCATTCTAAGCAGCATTTGGCTTTTAATTCGTATCTGTTCAAGTTTCTCCGTTTGATGTGTTGTATTAATTTTTAATTTCAATGTCTGTTAAACTGTTGGGGATCGAGTGTTTTCTGTGAAAAAGATGTCCATAGTATGAAAGTTAGAAGATTGAAACTGGAATTTAGTACAAAAATATAAAAGGTTGAGTGAAAAAGAAAGCCTTACGATAATTTAATGGATCAAACGACAATATTGGTACAATTACCATACAAATGTAAAAGAAGAGCCCCCAAAGGTACATGAACTATGTTAAGTATAAAATAAATAAATCCTTTGCACATTTGCCTCTGCCATAAACCATGCCAAAAATAAGACCCCTCATTTATTGGCTTGGACTCCTTGAGCTAAGAGTTACAAAACTTAAACAAATAAAAGAAACCCTTGAAAGACTAGTTAGGACTAAAAAGAACACAAAACAAAATTAAGTTTGAAGCTTCAATGGTCAATTTAAAGGAAACAAAACTTCAACATTCCTCTAAATGAGACCAATTACTAGTTAGATGTGAATTTTCAGGACTTTGAAACCGATCAAAGTTGGGTCATTTTTTTAAGCTATAGCATTGATCATTTTTTCGAATGTTTTGGGTGCCATTGTAGTCCACCACTAAGAAGAGCACCAAATAAAAGAAACAGTTAGAAGACTAGTTTCGACCCCAAAATAAAAACTGAGTCTAAAAATTCATCTTTTTTTTTTTTAAAAAAAAAAGCTTCAACACTGCTCTAAATGAGACTAATTACTAATTAGAGGTGCATTTTCAGGAATTTTTGACGTAGGCTAATATTTTGTCATTTTTTGTCGGATATAACATTAGCTGTTTTTCAAACATTTTTTGTGCCACCTTAGTCCACCACTAAGGAACATCAATCTTGATTCTATGGACCATGCCAAAAATATAATTCTACATTTATTATTTCAGAATCTATGAGCTAAAGAGTTGTAGGATCGAAACAAATAAAAGAAACAGTTGGAAGACTATAGTAGACTCCGAAATAAAACTAAAGCTTCACTATTCTTCTTCTTCTTTTTTTTTTTTTTGAGGAAAAGCTTCAAGATTCTTCTAAATGAGACCAAATGTGCATTTTCACGATTTTTTGACACTAGCCCAAATTGGGTCACTTTTTTGTAGACTATAACATTGGCCATTTTTCGAATGTTTTGGGTGACACCTTAGTCCACCACTAAAGAGCATCAATCTCGACTCAAGCTCATTTTCTTGTGCTATCTACCATGCCACTATCAGCTCAGAATTCATGAGTTATATAGCTGCACAAGAAAAACAAATAAAAGAAATAGTTGGAAGACTACTGCAGACACCAAGCACAAAACCTGAGTCTGGGGCTTTACTAATAATTGTTTTTTAGGAAAATCTTCAAGGTTATTCTAAATGATGTGCATTTTCATGACTTTTTGACACTAGCCAAAATTAGGTTATTTTTTTGTAGGCTATAACATTTGCCATTTTTCGAACGTTTTGGGTGCCACCTTAGTCCACTACTAAAGAGCACTAATCTCGACTCAAGCTCATTTTTCTGTGTCATAGACCATGCCAAAGATGTAATCCCACACTTATCAACTCAGAATCCATGAGCTATAAAGTTGCACGAGTAAAACAAATAAAAGAAAAAGTTGGAAGACTAGTTTGGATCGCAAAATAAAAATCGAGTTTGAAGCTTCATTGATAATTTTTTCTTTTTTTGAAAAAAAACTTCAACATTTTTCTAAATGAGACTCGTGCATTTTCAGGCCTTTTTCACATTGGCCAAATTTGGGATATTTTTTGTCAACTATAATGTTTTTGGTGCCACCTTAGTCCGCCACTAAGGAGCACCAATCTCGACCCTTAGCTCATTTTCTTGTATTATAGACTATGCCAAAGATAAGTTTCCACACTTATCAGTCCAAAATCCATGAACTAAAAAGGTGCAGGACCAAGACAAATAAAAGAAATTGTTGAAAGACTAATTTTGGACCAAAAATAAAAACCGACTCTAGAGCTTCATTGATCACTATTTTGGGAAAAAACTTCGACATTTCTCTAAATTTGTCCAATTACTAGTTAGATGTGATTTTTCAGAACTTTTTGAAACTATCCAAAATTAGGTCATTTTTCGTAGGCCACAATAGCATAGACCATTTTTCGGACGTTTTGGGTGTGGGTGTCACCTTAATTAATGAGCACCAGTCTAGACAATGCCTAATAACGGTAATCCCTAGTCTCACCCAGCTATTTTTTTTCTTGATCCTTAAAATGAGTTACAGCCTCTAATTGTGCAGTTAAAATTGTTCTTAAGCTGGGAAATGTTTGGCTAACTTTTGGAAATACGAAATTCCACTCTACGGAGAAAAGCGAGTAACATGTTGCTTATTATTATTATTATTATTATTATTATTATTATTTTAATCACATGTTGCTTGAGGATGAGTGAACCTGGCCCGATACTTCAGGTTTCTACTAACAAGAACATAAAACCATTAAGCAACTTGTTTACTGAGAAATATTCTCTTAAAACTTTCTCATATGATGTATAAAGATTCGTATGTAGATTATAATCAAAATTAATTGGGTTGCTAGCACCCTCTAAAATGGACAGTGGTGAACAAGACACTTCAGTGGACATGTATTTCTAAGCTCCTTTCTTTTCACTCTACGTTAAAACTTCACAACGTGTGCGTGTGTGTGCGCGTGGAGGGTGGGGTGAGGAGATGGTACACCTACTTCTAGTTGGAAGACCATTTGGTTGTGTGATACACCTCTTGACCTTGATGGCTTTTGTCCTTTCTTCCCCAGGTTTTGATTCTATCTTGACCTTGGGTTTCGAAGGCCATTATTTCACAAGAGAAACAACAGATATTTTGACCTGTTTATCATTACTGGGTAATTTCTGTCTATGGAAGATCTTCGCACTTGGATTACATGTGCAAATCCTTTTCCTGTAAATTTGGCAATCCCTCCCTCATCCTGTTGTTCCAATTAGTTCTGTAAAAGATTAAAATCCCCACAAAGGTAAAAATTCTGTCTGGAACGCTCTTTACAATAACACCCATGGATTGGATCAGATAATAAGGTGGCTCTTGATAGGAACATGATGACATGCCAAATTCTAGAAATGCAAGACATACACATTGGGGCACAGAATAGGCAAGCAGATTATACAACGTATACAATTCATCGAAAAAAGTCAACTTTGTCTACCAAATACAGAAATCTGACCCATTCCATATCTAAATTGGCACGATAAAGAACACAAATTATAATCGTTCTTCCATCCCGTGGCCAAGTCATAACTCAGAGAGACAACAGGTTAGATCATACGTTAGACATTCCATGGAAACCTTGCAAAGCAGAAAAAAAGATACACAAACATACTGCAAATTATTCCAGAGAGGTTGTCTTAGTCGTGCCATGAACCATTTCCCTTGGCTTCCCTTAGGCTCCTTCCTCTTCTGTAGTCAACTTCTGCATCAGAGCAGGATAAACCAAGATCATACTTACGACTATTTTTGGATGACCCTATCCTTGAGAATACGTCTTTTTCAACTTGGTCTGAAGTACTTGATCCTAATATGTCACCAGGTTGTCTTTGCAGTTTATTGTCTGCATCAAACAGGTAACAATTATAACCAGATGTCTGGAATAGAGAATCTTTAACTATTTCTAGCATTAGAATTGTCGGTCACGGTTTAATAGCTCGCAGGGGAAGAAAAACTGAAGCTAATATACATCTTACCTCCAAAAAGTGGAAAGTAAACTATTATAATAATTTGACATTTTAAACACGTTTACCAAACCAAATCAAATCTATATCATCATTTTCTTTTGATTTCTCATTTTATGGAACAAGTGTGTGCTTCAGTGCTTGCAGTAACAGGGAACGATAGCTCACCTTTATAACCATTGCATAATGCCGGCACTTCAGTGCAGGTTTCCTTTTCAACAACCTCAGGCGCTGATTTAATACTTCTCTGATTTTGCAAAGTTGTATGCGAGGATTTTAGTTTTTCACCCAACAGTGGAGGTTCAGTACTTTCTTCTGCTGACAGACTAGTTGAGGTAAAAGGTCTCATAGTAAAGGAATCCTCCATTACATCAGATATCTCTACATATTGTGTTGTAGTTATAATTTCATCTGCACTGAAACCAAACGATGCTCGGTAAGCTTCTATTTCCTCCACATCTTGTTTTGGAGACTTACTGTGCCTGTTCTGGTATCCGTTCCCACAAGACGAGTAGACATCTGAATCCTTTGATACACTTAACCTCCCACCAGTATGAGGGAATGTTGTATTGTCCAGATAGAATTGTGCAAACGTAGCAGGGCAAAAGAAATTGGAATCCTGAGATGCCAAAGATGTACCAGCTTTCTCATTTCCAAATAACCGACCAGAACCACTTCTAGGATATTTTCCATCTTGGAGAGAAGCTGAAGAATTCCACTGTGGTCGGAAGTCCCTCTCAGGAAATGAAGATGATAAACAATCGCCAGAGGTTCTTGAAATTGGTGACACGAGGCTACTAGCAGGACTTCCAGGGTAGAGAGAATATGCTGCTTGAAGATCATTTGAAGCAATGTAATTGGCCTTTCCAGTTCCTTTCAGATCATCTGATGAGGAAAGGAACTGAGCAAACGGTACATCAGGAGAAGAAGGTGTGGTTAGGTGGGCTAGTTCAGGTGGGGGGGTGAGTGGAGCAGTCGACGGTTCAGTGGTAAAGGCTGAGAAAACAGGAGGAGAAACCGGTTGTGTTTCATGTGCATATGGCCCCGTAGCATAAATTGTGGATGAAGGACCTCCAGGTGAGTTGGCAGATAACGACAAGAAACAGCTAGGTGATTGGACTGTTGAAGGGAGTGCAGAATTTGTAAAAGATGCTGGTGAAGAAGGTGGGGCTAGAAGGGATGGAGTTATCACTGTAGCCTGGTTGGTCATTCCCGCAGCTTGAGGTCCATTAGGTTGGGTTGTCACAACATTGCCCTCAGGTAAACGAGATGCAGGTACAATGCGCTTCTCTCCTTTCTGAGAGTGAAAACAAGACAATGCACCCCAACATCCACCCCATCTCTTTCCCTGGTACAGGGGAAAGTATTAGAAGGTATTCATGGCAACTCATTAAGAATAGAAAAGTTTAGAGCCATCCACTTTCACAATTTTTGTACAAGTTCATGCAGGCAAAGATGCATTTCAAGTAAGTCCAAAATTCAGTTTTATCATGAGTTAAGTGTCTTCTAGATCTGAGCATGTTATTAATAAAGTAGGCCGCTTGAGCGCAGAAGCGCCTGAAAGTGTGGATCAATAAATCAAATATCAACAGCAATTATTATAAATATTTAATCAAACAACATTAAAATAAAAAAATAGAAAATAAGAAGCATAAAATATGATGCTGGTTTCATGTGCAGCATTCCGCATCTTTTAACTTCCTCGCCTTCCATTTTTTTTATATCCGTGAGTGTTTAGGCCAACTTACACGCACCTCGACTAATCTCATGGAACAATCCGCCTAACCTTACAACATTTGGATGTCAAGGTAACTCGTAGGAAATTAATTCCTGTATAGTTGGTCACCATGGATTGAACCAATGACCTCTTAGTTAGGTTTTGAAACTGCCTCTTTTTTACCACTAGGTCAATCCCATGATGGTTAACTTCCTCGCCTTCCATTTAAAACAATATACGTACAACACATATACATAATATGTACGTGAAAAAACCCTCGAACCTACATCCACAAGAGGTTTAAAATTACAACTCTGCACTGTTAAAATTAAAGGTCAGGATGATTGTAAGAAATTTCTATGTTTTAGTGTAAGCCTTAATTAAAAAAACCAATGCAAGTATGAGAAAAAGAGAAAGCACATTTAGTGGTTTGATTATCAAAAACAATGTCCAGAACTAATATATCATGAGAAGTATGGAAAGTGACTAAAGTTGTCATTTGTGTTTCTCAAAATGACAGCATCTGTTTTCTCTGTCTTAAATCTTCCATCTTTCACATTCCAATCAAATTATCTCTCATCTTAAAACTGTTTCTTCTTAATTGCTTCATCTCCAAATCTACTGTTGCTGCAACTTTATCTAGTTTCTTTTTGTTTTCTTTTTTTTCCCAATGAGAAACACAGTGCATTTCACAGAAATCAAAATTAAAGAAAGGGGAAGAAAGCCAAACACCAAGCTAAGGAAGCTACATAAACTCTTCCAATCGGCACAAAAGAAAAAAGAGGTTAAGGTTTGAAAGAACCAAAAAATTTGGCCACGATAACCCAACCAAAAGATTGTTCTCCCAAAGCCAATCTATAGATCTAACTTCACTGTTGAAGAGTCCGTTGTAGAGCTCATTCTTCACATGGGTATTAATGTCCATCCATTTACTTATCATGTTTCTTCCTTTCAAGTGGTATTTCAGGGTTCTCAATAAGTTTCATTTCTCTAATGTTTTTTTTCCTCGTCCTTGAACTCATTTTTTTCTAGATACCTGTCTCCTATTTTCTGTTTTTTGTTTGTATTTTTTATTGAAAACATAAAACAGCCTTCTTTTATTATTGAAAATGAAAAGCACGTATAAAAGAACTGCACTACTTGGAAAGAATTAACAAAACATCGTAAATACACAACCTATAACAGATATTATAAAGAGCAGCCTAAAATTTTGATTCCCTCCCAAATGCTGGGTAATGTCTAGGATCAGAGATTCTCTGACCAATTTCCAACCAAACATTCAAAAGAAGGCTTTCACCACCTTAAATACTCGGCAATCACAGAGTAGCACAAGCAACTTCTCTGAAGAGGAAAACGTCAAACCCACTAGGAAATAAAGGGTTGGCAGAGAAAGCAACCCGAGATTCAGAGAAGGAAAGGCAGAAAAAAGAATGTCACTGGCAACAAAATAAATCCAAATCCTAAACAAGTTAAATGGTAACTAAAGCACCCTAGATCTAATGTTATAATAAGAAACAATGTCCAAGAACTGTCATATTCCCGAGCAATAAACTAGACAATAGTGAAACGATCGATCAGTCGGGTAGGGGATGCGTACCCGTTCCTGCTGAGGGAATCTGTTCTGCTCGGATCCCATTCGTAACCAGTAGCTCAACGAAGCCTCTACTTATCTTTTAGTGTCTTAAGCTACCTCTTCCTACAAGACTCAAGGCCCTCCTCCTCCTCTACCTCCTGAAGGTACAGGTTTATAAGTGCATTAGTATGTAAAATTATAAAAAATTAAAAAGAAATGCCACAAGTTTCTATCAATTGAGGAGGTCCATTACCGCCAACTTCATCCATTTAAGGAGTAATGCGAGTCAGGCCATATCCACCCTGGCATTTCTCCATTCACAGAGCAAAATCTGACAGCATATATATTTGGTCTCTCGACGCTGAAAAGAGTAGCTAATAAAGAAAGAGAAAAACACACTCCAATGTACTATAATTTCCGATGGGAAATGAGGGCGGAAGAAATCGACGGAGACGGTGCCTGCGTAGTCGAAAGCAACGGTGGCTGAGTAATCGACGGCAAAGGCGGATGAGCAAGGGTGCGGAGTGTGATTGAGTCAGCAAATGCGAAAGACAGAGAAGAGAGAGGCCGCTGGCTGACAGTAGAAGGAGAGATACTAAATTGGAGAAACCCTAAAGCCAAAAGCAACACTTACCATGGGGTCGGTTCAGTTCAAACTGATAACCGAATCGATGCCTCTCGGTTCAATCTGAAACTCTGCGAGAAGCCCGACCAGCTCGGTTCATTTCACTCAACACTAGAGTTGAAATAAAAACGGATAAAACACTTTTCTAATTAAAATAAATAACAGTTGGAACGAAAAATTATGATTCCATAGTTAGACAAGATGCATAAAGATTGGTCTAAGCTGAAGAGATGGAATACCATGCGTAAGCATTTGATCGCTTTGGTTCAACTTTAATTCAAGAATTACAAACACAAAACTGTAACATATAGTATAGATTAACCGCTTGTTGCAAGGGAAAGGAGCAATTTTACCTTTGAAGAAGCACTGTTCTTTAATTCTTGTCCAGATCTTAAAAAAACAATAACTCATACAAAGCACCACCGGTAAGGCTTCTCCGTATACCTCAATTAAGGATAGAATTATGGAATACTTTTTTTTTTTTTTTTGAAGTTCAAGGGACAAATAGAGATGCATATAACTTTTATATGTAACTTTTTTATGGAAGAGTTTAAGAGAGAAAGTGTGCCTTAGATTTTCTTTTTTGGTGTTTTTCAAGTAAGGATCAGGAAGAAAGGAGAAATTGTCCAAAGTAGCTTACTTAAGATTTAGGAATTTGAAAACAACACACCGTTCTTGGAAGTCGTCACACTGTTTACTCTCGATCTGGTTCGATCGAAATCGTCCTTGAGATTATTGTATATTTAGAATAAATCTAAATATTCAATTTTACATCTGCATTAAAGATATGTACGATTTCATTTCAAATTATAATTAAAAAGAAAAAAGTAAATTTTGAGATAGTATATTATGCTATATCTAAATTTACTATTTATTTTCCACTTATCACGATATAAATATAAAAAAGGATATAAATATGAAAATATTGAATTGACTGTTTCAATTTTATAAGATTAAATTAAAACTATAATTTTTTAATGTATGATTTTCAAGTGCGTTGCACGATTTTTTATTAGCCATTTAACATGTATGAATATTTGAATCTTCTTCGTACCAATTTTAATCTTAATTATATGAATCTAATACATATTAACCTAACATTCGTATACTATCCAAATATTAATACTCCCATATTATATAGTTTAAATTTGAATCTCATTTCAAATTAAATTTATATTCTAATATATCTATACATCTTATAATTAATTGGATTATATACAATAACCACAAATTTCCTTAAGTAATTTGAACATTTAAAATTCTTCCAAAAATAATTATCTTTGTTTTTCTCATTGTGAACTAGTAGGGGACCTATAGTGGTAAACTTCAATTATCCGAAATTAGTTAACTAAACTCTATAATTAAATTAATAACATTTATTAACTATTGGGTACTTCACTAAAAACTCATTGTTTTACTTTTGTAAATTGTAGAATATTTATGTTGTTGGTTTTTTGGTTATAACAAATCTAAATTTTTTAGACAGTTTTATTATTTTGAATAATTCATAGCATAGAGCACATGACAATGATTCTAACACCTCTTGAATCACACAAATCAGAGTTCAAACGAACAAAATATTGCTAAAAGAAACTTAATGAATAAAACTTGACAACCAAATAATCAAATTGAACTAATTAAAGTGACTATTTATTTCTGGATTAGAAGATGGACTTGCTTCTATTAGACTTTTTAAAAATATATTTTAAAATTAGTATATTATTATATTATTATTTTTGTTTGTGTTTAACGACAAATTGGGTTTAAATTTCAACAATTCAATTTTCTTTTATTTATCTTCAACGACCCAAAATAATATATTTCAATTTTCTTTTGAGTTATGCAAGTCTAACAATCAAATAAAAGAGACTCAATTTATTAGATCAAAATAAATCACAATTTATTTATTAAATAATTGGTTCAAAATTTATAACTACGCGTATAGAACATAAATCCCAGCAATCTATCTCTTGTCCTAAAGCTAGAGGGATGTAAGGTTTCACCAAAGCATTTCTTTCTCATAAACAACTGCAAAAGAACTCCGCCGAAATCAGAAGCCTCCGTTGCAGTTTCAAGAGACTTGGCCACATCCATCAAGCATCCTGCCATTTTATAAAGTAAATACAACAAACTAGGATGTCCACTATAACCAATAACATAGATGAGCTGTTTTTATCAAAAAGGTCGAAGATAACCCGCTCTCAAAACTCAACTTTGTCTTTGACAAATCATTCACAAATTCCTTTGAGCTGTTTTCCCGTTTCCACTCAAGTATATCCAAAGGTTGGAGGGGACTCGATGATCTTTGATGTTCAATCTTTATTTGTTGGCCTGTTGGATACTTGCTAATAGAACTGACAACAACCCGTTTCATCTTAAACTCGTTGGCATGTTGGATACTTGCTAACAGAATTAACAACTCGTTTCATCTCAAACCACACATACCATTTGCACAAGTCCCAATATATCTTTTTTGCTTTTAAGTTGAGAATTATAAGATTGTCAATTGAGGTAAGTAGTTTCCACGTGACTTTCTTAATGTAAGTTTTGATTAGCCAAAATTCTCATTTAACAAACAATTGACATCTCCATCCAAAATGATAAATAAGACACGATTATTCGTATATCATTAAATGTCCAAAAAAAAATCTGGATGTACCCTTTTTCTACACTGACAGTTTGCTAAAAATAGTATGATTATCTAAAGACTCAATGAACCCTAAAAAAGGTGCATATCGTTCATACAGCTAACTTACTAGCTCTAAATTATTTTAAGTTTTTTTTTTTCTAACATCTTCCAAGTATCACTCATTGGATACGACTGGAGAGATAATGTTCAAACCCTGTACTCATACATAGACCAAAACACGTGAAATTGTAACAAGGTGATGTATTTTGTATTCATAAAAGAGAAGAATCTAAAGAAGTAAATAAAATAAAGTTCACTTACAAATGACGTTGACATTTTACCATCGGTTCATGGCCTTAGAACTAACCTCTTAGCATAAATAATATGAAGGAAAAAAGAAAAAAGATATACATACATATAAACGTATAAATATAAATGTGAACAAGAAAAATATAATTGAACGGACACAAGGTTACTACGGGGGCATATAATATCTAAATTAATCGGTGCAAGGATTGGGATACGAATAAGTGTAAGTCTAAGACTAGACACTAGACACAACACAATGCAATGACCTAAAAAGACAAGGTGAAATTCATCCTTTAGTCTCACCAAGTTCAATATCCTTAACAGGATTGGACTCCCTTCCTTCTTTCAGAAGTCTAATTTCCTCTTCCGTCAGACTATTTTTCACATTGAGATTAGTCTTCATGCTAGATTGCTTCTCAACCTCCACAGCCCAACTATAAATAACCATACCAACAACTGCTAAAATCATGCCTGATATGTTCTTCAAAGTTAGTTCGGAATCAAAGAGCAACCATCCCAATGTGAGAACACATACTGTTTTCATGTGACCTAACACCTGGAAAGACACAGCTGAGAAACGCCCAATGCACAAGTATTGACTGACATTGCAGAACACAGCAAGAGCGCATGAAAGAAGGATGAACAACTGCAAATATGTCCCATCGCAAGAAATTAGTTGAAAATTGTGTAGATAATTGAATTGGCTAGAGTGATGCAGCAAATGACTAGTACTTACAATGGCACCAGAAGACATTTTATAGTTCAGTAGAGAATTGTCACTAAGGTAGTAATCAATAAATGGACCGAGAACCAGAAGGGAGAGGGCTTGAATAGGTGCAGTCTTGCTCAGCAATTCAAAAGATCCAATGGAGTACTTCTTTTGTAGTGAACCTATAGTCTGTTGCAAGAAATATATTTCAGAGATGAGAGTTGTATTATCATCATAACTGCAGGTACTTTCGTCGTTGTTTTTATAATCATTTCTGATAAGAATCCGTTTACATGCAAACTATGTCAAATGTGTATAGGCTGTAGGAAAGAAAGTAAAGCTTTCTGCTGGCTTCTATCTAGCCTGACCGTAAGATGATCAGATACAATACCAAAGTTCAGTCCCTTCAAAAAGTTCATAATTAGAAATTAAACTTCTAAAAGTTCTCCATCTGGCCACGAGACAATTATATTTAGTGATTATTCCCAGAATGTCTGTATCCAGCACAAACTCAATTAAAATAATAATAATAATAATAATAATAATAATAATAATAACCAGATGTCCCATTGCTATTTGTGATGCAATGCGATGTTTCTACAAACAATGCAAGTGTATTGCTGAATGCCTAGCGAGGAGCCCAAGCATCTCTCGCTTACGGTCGTTAGATTAAGCACAGAGTCGTAGCAACAATTAAAGGTTCACGTTTCTACTTTACTATTTTGCTTATTTCAGAAGGAAAAAGAAAGAAAAAATCACACCCTTGCTGCGAGAGAGAGTAAAAAACAAAAACCAATCAATCAAACATATATATGAAGCATGAGGAGTAAAAGCCAAGCAGGAGACACTAGTAGAGGCGAAGAACTCACAATTTGCTGCAAAGATGTCGACAAAACTGCTATGCATGCACATAAAAACCCTTTGAGATTAACTTTCACATCAGTGACAGTGCAAACTCCCACACCAATTACTACTACAACAACAGCAATTTTAACTTCTTTTGAGTAGTGCTTGTTATGAAGGATCCACTCCATCACACAAACCACAGGGATCATACTGAGTTTTGAGATCTGAAACAAACATATAAGAGAGGAAAGTTATCAGAATAGGGAGCGATAACGCATGAAAACACAGTTAGATACCATTCTTTAGTTTACCATACCCGATGCATCTTATAAAGTAAATTAAAGTGCAAAGGTTCTGAAGACAGTCATACAGTTACCAAGTAATCTTCTTAGTAAGTTCTTACTTGGTAAAATCCCACTGAGTTCAGCATAAGACTAAAGTTCATTCCCGTGATAGACATATTTGCAACAATAGAAAACCAAAAGAGCTCCCACAAAGGAACGTGCTTTGATGAGGAATAACCAGTGGCATTTGAGACCAGACCAACCAGTGCAGTCACCGCAAAGTGGAACCCAGTCAAAGTTGTGGCTGAAAAGGAATTTAAAATAAGTAAACAGTTAATATATTTTATTAGTTGGAAGCTAATAAGCATTACAGAATGAAGATCCGCAAATAATTCAATATAGATGGTAAAATACAGCATAGAAAACTGTCCCAAGCTTGCAAGTAGCGATGTGACAATGGAGTAAAACAATTGCCTACAAGTGTAACATCGTCATTGAGCATATATACTAGATTGTGAAATTCCACCATCACAAAGAGATGGATCCTTAATTTTTTGCTATAAATTAGAAGAAACGAGCCGTGGATAGGATTTAGATCGACAATAATCCAAAGTTGACACAAGGAGTTCAAAATAATTTAATAATAATTTGTATTATTATTATTTAAACAAGTGCATAGTTTTGCAATCAGAGATCTAAAAAACTCTGGGAGGAAGGGGAAGACGAGAGAGTAAGAGCGATAAGATTTAGTCTCACCGAAACTGAAAGCATAGCCATTGGCAGACATGAGCTGCTTGTTGGCCATAATTATCCCGACTGAACTGACGATATTCATCGCCCACGCCCCGACATCCGATACCGCCGACGATTTCTTTTCAGCCTCCATTTCTCCTTTCTCTCTCTCTCTCGAATAAACTTAAATTCGACAAAAATCTGAGCGAGAGAAACAGAAAAGGATGAGATTGGAGGGGCGGGGAGAGGAAGTGAAGGACCCCCCCCAAACAGCAGATGCCCAGATCGGATCTTAAAATGTGTTCACAGATAAGTGAACGCAAAGACAGCACCAACAGTAGGGAGGCAAAACAATAAAATTTAAAAAGAATGGAAAACAGAAAAAAGAGTTGGGGGGGGGGGGGGGGGGGGGGGGGGGGGGGGGGGGGAAGGGAGGAATATGCGTGTTTTTCCCCCTCCCAGACTCCTACTTATTAGTGCTTGGGCCTGAGACCTCCAAGTGCAATTCCCTGTTCCGCTCCGTCCCTCCTGGGCTCTCCTTTTACTAAGCGTAATTGGTGGAAATATATCAAAATTTTAGTGTCGTAAAAAATGATACATCAGCGTACAGAGGCTTGGTTGAAAGGTTTACAGATGCCCACTAATTAAAGACATCAAAATAATAAGCGAATATGATAGCTGAAAATCAACTATAATATTTAGTTGTGTATAGGAGAATAAATTATTTTTCATTTGATTTGTTAATTCAATCCTGAAAGCTTTGTAAAATATAATAAATTAATAAACAATAAATCAAATCCAAAAGTTTTTGGAAAAAAAAATAATCTTTTAACAATCAAATAATTCAATGAATTAAATTATTAATAATAAGTACTTGTAATAAAAGTAATTTATAATTAAACATACTTAATCACATAATTGGATAGAATTTGATGGGATCAATTTGTTAATTTATATAATTACGATGTATCAATTAAATACTTAATAAAATTTCAATTAATCAATGATAAAATAATTATAATTATTAAAAAATAAGATCATATTATATTAATTATAATTCTCATTAACTAATTACAAATATAATTAATTAATTGTTTTATCACATTAGTTTTTTACATTTTATTTAAAAATAAAAATGAATATATATGTTTTTATATAAACTATTTTATTCACCTAAAATCAAATTTGAATAAAGATAAAAAAATTTAAAAAAAATTATTACAAATGAAAAAAAGAAAATTCATATGGAAACTATTTATAAAATATAGTTGAAAAAAAACTCAATAAGTTAAGAACTATATTTTGAATTATTTTACTATTTCTAGAGATGCCCCTAATTAATTGAAGTAGCTAAACTAATAGACTACAATTTAAACATCAATATAATTTTATAACTGACAAATTAACTTCCAATTAATTAATTTGAGCAACATATATTTTATTAGTTGAAACCTTTTATCTTCTGTCATAGATGAGAAATTTCTATTTGGTAACGTTGTAATCATTCAACAATAATCTAACATTTTGTTTAATAAACATCGACGTTAATATTATAAAATTTTACTATATTTCATAAATATTTTCAATTATTTCGTTATTTACATCGATTTCTTTTTTAGGAAAGATTTTATTTATGTACCGACACATAACTTTATAAATTTTAAGAGTACAATAACATCTTTTATAATTTTTAAGAAAATGGGGTAAAAAAACGTATATAAGCTCTAATTTTGGAACCGTGAGATAGAAAACGTACATGTAAAAGTCGTTTTTTCATGCGCAGAATGTAAAATGTGGAACCGGAGGAAATTTTACCATACCTGGATCAATTAAGAAATGGTGTGGTCCAGGTCCAGGTCCAAGTCCAAACACATTTAAAGAATTATTTATAAAGATTTTTTACCCTGAAAGAGCTTACAATGAATGAAAGTGGCACGTGGTGACCGACTGGTGCAACGAAAATAGTCCAATGTAATAAAGGGTTCGAGATTCACCACCAAGCGGCCAACGGTGAACACAGCCGCCAACCAGAATGATGAAAAGTTCCGACTACAGCCATTAGTCTGTTCTGTTAAATACATATCCACGACACACATCCCCGAGTAAAGGAATGGCAGCTGCTTTAAGCAAGATTATCCACACATACAACCATATCTATAGCCATAAATACAAGACAATATCCTACACGATACATACAAACCCACTCAATCCCTGCTGGAGGACGGATGTCTCTGTGCACCTGGAGGCGGTGTTGGCCTGGGGAAATAGTTATTTAAGTGTGCACCTGCAAAATTGGGAGCCTCCACGTAGGGACTCTATGGTAAAACTGTTTTAATTTTAAGAATGAAAGAAAGGAAAAGGCTAATCCACAAAGTCGAACTATCAATACAGATAGAAGTTAATAGGTCGGAGCACCAAACAAGGTTCGTTGCGAAGTAGAAGGAACATCTGACTAATCCGGGCATTATATTTAGATAAGGGCAAATTCCACTGGACACTAATACAATTATTAAGTTATAGGCTCCATTTTTTTCTGTTTAACAACCGACTTTGCCCTTATTCCAATACAAATTCAATTACTACTTGAATTAACTTTTTTTATTATACTACCATATTAACCCTCTAAATTATTGAAAGTAGAACAAATTATTAATACCCAAACTAATACAAATTTTCCATTTATTCGCAAGGATGTTAATTTTAAATCTATTAATGAGTATTACACAAATAGACTGAAATTATCATACCGCAAAAAGAGTACATTACAAAGTTAGAAGATTAGTTATCAACAAAAATGTAGTAAGCACCAAACAAGGCTCCCGTTTCAATACTTATATATGCAAATACAAAATCGATCAACAAAAGTTGAGGCTCTGTTTGATAACCATTTTGTTTTTTTGTTTTTGAAAATTAAGTCTATTTCATCTCCATATACATGTTACAATGATTTACATCTTGGTTGAATTCTTAGCCAAATTTAAAAAAGAAAAACAACTTTTTGGAAGCTACATTTTTTAGTTTTTAAAATTTTGCTTGATTTTTTGAACAATTAGTGAAATGTAGATAATAAAGGAAGAAAGTTGGAGGTAGAAGTAGTGTCCATAAACTTAATTTTTCTTAAATCACCAAGGTCCAAAAAGTGGAAATCAATTTTAAATGAGGAAACAACATTGCAGAGGTTTGAACACAAAACCTCCTTGAACCATCTGCTCTGATATCATTTTAAATCACCGATTGATCCAAAAAAGTTTGTAGGTGAAGGTAAATTTATTATATATAACTAACACTCCCCCTCACTTGTAGGCTTAAAATACTTGAAGAGTCCAATAAGTGAAAATCAATTATGATTGGCGCAGAAACAACCGTGCAAAAACTTAAACATAGAACCTTCTACTTTGATACTATCTTAAATCACCAATTGACCCAAAAATTCAAGCTTGTGGGTGAAAGTAAACTTAATTATATATAACTAACAGGTCTTTGCTCGAAAGTCATTTAAGTTTTTGCAAGATGATTGCGCCCCTGAAGTTTTGCTCATGATCCCTCACAGGTCTGCTCTAAAGTTGATCTTTTTCTCCTCCCCCAACTTTTCTAGTTGATAGTCCCTCTTAGTTCTGCTTTATTTTTTGGTTTGATATCATCCCGTTATCGTAATTATTATTCTTCAGTTTGATTCTCTTGTACCCATTTATTGAAGTCACTGGGTTGGTCTTTTTTTAGGGAACAAGTCTCTTTTATTAAATAATAATAATGAGACTAAAGTTTATAGTACAAGAGAATTATACACTAAGCAAAATAACCTAAAGATCTTGTCCTTGTGTTGGTTCTACTTGTTGTCATGTTGTAATCATTTTTTTATCTTCATTATATCAATAAAAACTTCGTTTCCTTTTCAAACAAAAAATTACATATCACTAACAATTTTCAAAACAAAATGGTTACCAAACATAATAGGATTTTGTTAAGATACTGATAAAACACTGATATAGTAGGTCTTTATTCAATTGGTAAAAAGACTTCAGTATAATCCAAGATTGATAAGATATCAATCTGGAAATAAAATCACAATAACAAGAAGAAAAGAAGTACCACTCCCTGTTATCTCTCTCTCAGGATGAACAGCCCACTCCACAAAATGATTTCCCCCCTCTCAGATCCTCTCCCTTCTATTTAAACTTCCCCTTCCTTCCTAACTAACCGGGCCCAGCACTACTCTCACCACTCTCAATCACGTGTGCTTTCTCTCTCTTTCCTCTACAATATTATTGGAGGCCGAACATTACTCTCCTCCTCTAAAGCCACCTTATCCTCAAGGTGAAAATTAGGAAATTATTGTTGAAATTCATCACAATTCTCCCAAGTTGCTTCATGAGGCGGTAGTCCTTTCCGGGCTGATTAAGGCCTCTCAATTTCCTGTTATTTGATTCTTTTGATATCCAAACACCTTGTCTGGAACCACTCTCAATCACATGTGCTTTCTCTCTCTTTCCTCTACAATATTATTGGAGGCTGAACATTACTCTCCTCCTCTAAAGCCACCTTATCCTCAAGGTGAAAATTAGGAAATTATTGTTGAAATTCATCACAATTCTCCCAAGTTGCTTCATGAGGCGGTAGTCCTTTCCGGACTGATTAAGGCCTCTCAATTTCCTGTTATTTGATTCTTTTGATATCCAAACACCTTGTCTGGTATAGCCATCATTCATTGTTTTCTGATATATAAGGAATCAATTGATGTGCTTTGGTATGCTCTCCTATCATCTTCTTTAGTTAAAAGACATGAAATACTAGCTGCTGATTCAAGAAGTGCCAATCTGTATGCTACTGCCCCTATTCTCTCCAGCACCTTATAGGATCCAAAAAACTTGGGTCACAGCTTCTCATTCCTCCCCTTCATCAATGAAACTTGTCTATATGGTCGAATTCTCAGAAACACCATATCTCCAACCTGAAATTCCACCCTGAAATTCCACGTGCCTTCTTCTTCAAATCAACATATTTTTTCATCTTCTTTTGAGCTATTCGAAGGTGTTCTTTTAGAGCCCCCAAAGCTGTCCCTTTTCTTTGAATTGTTGATCAAGAGATGAGTTAGGCGTCTCAATTTCTCCACAATATACCAACGGTGGAGGAGAAAGCCCATAAACCGCTTGAAATGGGGTAATCCAAATGGACCTTTGATACGTGGTATTGTACCAATACTCCCGCCCAATGCATCCATTTCACCCACTCCTTTGGTTTCTCACCACAAGAACATCGTAGGTATGTTTCCACACTACGGTTTACTCCCTCTGTCTGCCCATCCGTTTGTGGATGATAAGCTGAGCTTCTGTTTAATTTGATACCAGACAATCAGAATAATTCACGCCAAAAATTACTCAAAAACATCTTATCCCAGTCTGATACTTGACTTTGGATATCCATGTAGTCTCACTACCTCCTTCACAAACGTTTTAGCCACTGATCTAACTATGTAAGCATGCTTAAAGGCTATAAAATGAGCATATTTACTCAGTTTGTCCACTACCACCAAGATCACTTCATACCCTGCTACTTTGGAAGGCCATCAATAAAGTCCATGGAGATACCACTCCACACCTTGTTCCGAATCTCTAGTGGTACAAGCAAACCAGCTAGAGATAAATGCTAAGGATTTGTTCCTTTGGCATATAATGCACCCACCACAATACTTGTTAACATCTTGTTTCATGCCTTCAATATAGTTCCTCCATTAGTCTCCTGTAAGTTCTTAGATACCCAAAATGCCCCTAAAAGAACAGTCATGATAAGTGTGTAGTATAGTTGGCAGCAACGTCGATGACTTGGATATTACCACCCTACCTTTGTACCTCAACATTCTCTGTTGTAAAGTGAAATCTAAAGCTCCATCTTCGTTCTTTTCTAACTCTGCTATAATTTCACTCAACTTAAGGTCATTTTTCACCTCTTCTTTAGTAACAAGGAGGTCTATCAAAATAGGTGTTGTTAAGTGATTTAGATGCACGGTGGGTGGCATTCTTGACAATGCGTCTGCTGCTTTGTTTTCCAATCCGGGCTTTTAGACTACCTCAAAAGTATAGCCTAACAGTTTGGTTATCCACTTATGATGTTGGGGTTGAATCACTCTTTACTCCAGCAAGAATTTCAATGATCTTTGGTCCATTTTAACCGTAAATTTCCTCCCAAGTAAATATGGTGTCCACCTTTGCACGGCTAGCACTACTGCCATTAGTTTTCTTTCATACACTGGCTTGGCTCAATCCCTTAAAGACAAGTTACGGCTGAAATAAGCAACAGGTCTGTTTATTTGGATCAGTACAGCTGCAACCCCAAAGCCTGGCGCATCTGTTTCGATTTCAAAAGGAAGGTTGAAATCAGGTAATGCTAGTATCGGCAAAGTCATCATAGCATTCTTCAAAGTTTAAAAGGCCACTTGTGATTCATCTGTCCACCGGAAGGCTCCTTGTTTCAGTAGCTGTGTCAATGGAGCTGCCACACTACCATAGTTTTGCACAAACCTCCTATAATATCCAATGAAGCCTAGGAATCCTTAACTTCCCATACATTGGTTGGGATTGGCCATTCTCTAACTGCTCACAGCTTCTTCGAGTCAACCTCGACTTCTTTTTTGGGATATGATATGCCCCAAGTACTCAACTCTTGTGATGAAACTCCCTTTTTGGTATTTAAATTTCACTTTACTATTCTCAACATGCGGATTACAAAATTCTTCTCTGTTGATCTTCTCTCCAGATTCAACAGCCAGCTTTTACATGAATTTCCTGATGCCTCTCTCCATTAATCTTGTCTTATTTATAGTAGTTCCTCACTAACTAATTTCAGTTACAACTACTAACCATCTAACTTCCTAATATATCACATGTGTAAAAAATGTGATTTAATGTGATTTATTTTTTCTTTTATATACAAACTTAATAGGAGGATGTCTAACATCTTGCTTTGGCAAAATCACAGTTCTTCATACTGGCATATAACTCATTCTCTCGTAATATTTCCAGCTAGTTCCAATTCCAAATGTTGTAAATGTTCCTCCAAGTTTCTATTGTAGACTAATATGTCATCAAAGAATACTAATACGAATCTTCTTAAAAGGTAGAGAGAGCATTAGTTAGCTCAAATGGCATAACTAAAAACTCACAGCGGCCTTCATGGAACCTAAAAGCTCTCTTCTCCACATCTTCTAAGTTCATTTTGATCTGTTGATACCCTACCTTCAAATCCATCTTCAAGAACATAGTTATTCCATTCAACTCATCAAAAAGTTCCTCGATGAAAGGGATTGGAAATTTATCTTGTATAGTTACAATGTTTAGTGTCTAGTATTCAACACAAAATCTCTAACTGCCATCTTTTTTTTAACTAATAAAATAGGGCTTGAGTAAGGGCTAGTACTTGGCCGAATCACCCCTAAAGCTAGCATTTCATCTACTAGTTTCTTCATTTCTTCTTTCTGTTGATATGCATAAAGATAGGGTCTCATATTTACTGGGTTAGTTCCTTTCTTTAGATGTATGTGATGTTCAATACTTCTCATAGGAGATAACTCTTCAAGTCAATCAAATACATCTTCAAACCTTCCCAACAATTCTGGAATAGATTCATTCACAATGAGAATCTCATCAACTCCATAAAATTCAACAAACGTCATTCCTCCCTCCAAGGCTCTACATTTCACTAGGAAACCTTGGTTAGATGAGAATGAGAACCATGATTTCATCATACTCTTCAAGCTCACTCTTGCCTTAGTCAAGCTAGGATCATGCTAGGCCTCCAATCATTCAAGTTTACAAGAGAAGGGGTAAAAAGGGGAATTCCACCCAGACAGCTTGGTAGTTAGGATGGCCAGTGGTCCTCATGACACATGGCAGCAGGAGCACAAGAATATTAGGAATATATATAGGAGCTTTTGTATTAGGGTTGAGTATCTTGATCATTAGGCATTTTGGAGTGAACATAGTTCATGGTGGAGAGTACAGCCCTCTTATTTGGCTGAGTGTCTTGTTGGTTTTGTTACTCTTTTGTGGCTGGTGAACTATTATCCATATATCAATATAACTACAGCTTACTCTCCTGTTATATAAATTTCTCTGTGAATTCTGCTGGAGTATTAGTGTACTGTGTGTGCTGTTTGGTTAATATTGTTGTAGGAAGAAAGGAGTCCTAACAGATCACCTTTGAGTATCACTTTTTGATCTGCCCTGTAGAATGTCATAGTAAGATTCCTCCAATCCACCTCTGTGACCCCTAATGAGTGGAGCCATTGCATCCTGAGAATCACATCTACCCCCTAACTCCAACGGCAAGAAGCTGTCTATCACTCTCCAGTCTCCAATCATCAGTTCAACACTTTTACAAACTCCTTTGCCTTCTATTGTTGTTCCCAAACCAAATATCACCCCATAATTGGATGTCTCCTCCTTTTGTAATTTCAGCAGTGAAGTTAACTTTTCAGACATGAAAGTATGGTTGCCCCACAATTAACCAGTACTACAATGGCTTCATTATTGATTCTCCCCTTCATTTTCATAGTGCCTGGATTGGTTAAACCAACTATCAAGTTGATTAATAATTCAAATATTGTTTTCCCCTCCTCCATTTCGAGCATTTTATTTCTTTATTTCCTTCGAGAACCTCCTCTTCAAACACTTCCAACTCTTCACCATTCTCCCGAACTACAAGTGTTCTCAATTCTCTCTTTTCTTTAATTTTACATCTCTTTAATTTTACATCGATGACCAGAATAGTACTTCTCATCACATCTAAAGCAGAGCCCCTTATCCCTCTTTGTTTAGAATTCAGCATCAGGCAATCTATTCACAAGACCTCCAGCCAATTCTTCATGGTCGTGGTTCCTCGCAATGTTAAGTTCTCATCGGAAACCATTCCTTCATACTTAAATTCATTCAATTTCAAAGGAATATTAACTTTATTAAAAGATAAAAGAGATCGAGCCTTACCTTTTGAATTCATCTTCAAGCCGGCTTCTCTCCTTGTTAACTCCCGATTCTCTACACGTTGTGCTAGTTTCATCATTTGCGCAAGCCCAACTGGTTCCCAACATTCTACTTCGGCCTTAATCCACATAGTCAACCCATTCATAAAAGTTTCCACCAGCACTTCCTTCGGGAACTATGGTAACGACGCCACCAGCTTATCGAATAAATTCTGATATTCCTCCACTGTAGTCGCTTGCTTAATCACCAAAAATCTCCCATACATTGATCCTTCTCTCACCGATCAAAATCGGACCAATAATCTTTGCTTGAGATTCGTCCAATTTACAAACGGATCACATTCTTCTTGTGATCGATACCAGTCAAGTGTAGCTCCGTCAAAACTAATCACCATGACGGTTAACTTCTCCGAATCAGTTAACTTATGAATTTGAAAATATCGGTTGGCTCTAAACAGCCAAGAGTCTGGATCTGATCCACTAAACACCAGCATCTCAACCTTCTTTAATTTGTTGCGAACATTAGAGCTCTCATCGCCTCCAGATTTGTTTGTTTTACCTTCGTTTTTAATTTCCTTTGTCATCATTCCTCCTCCTTCAATGATGCCTACAATCGTCATTACTCTATTCAATAGTACCCTAGCCCATTACTAATTTGCCCCCCATGATTAACATACTAATATAACACTAATAACTTCCATATATCTGTCATTAGGTCCTTACAAAATACTCTAGTTTAGCGGTTGAGTCATTTCAAGCACTACCACCGAAACACAATCAGAAACAAGCCTACGTATTCAAAGAATTTCTAATATTTAATTACTTGCAATAATGGTATGAGAAAAACTATTAAACATTAAGATCATTACGAAGGCAGAAGCTACGTGAGTTAGGCATACACTTATCTTTCCGTACTTAACGTTTGCTACATTAACATATTTACTTCTCAATAATACTATCTTCCTACAGACCTATACTGAAGAATGGAGACATTAGATAAGTTTCATTCAAATTCTTACAACTAAAAATCGAAAAGGTTCAACTCAAACAAAAGTTTGGAAGATTCCAAAGAAACAGAAACATGAGGGGTACCTGTGTAGGAAAAGATGTTTCTTCATAGCCGGAAGATTTCAATGTTGAAATTGGGGAAGCATCATGACTTGATTCACTTCCATTCAGTTTGTCTACTGAGCCTTTTACTGCCGGTTCACCCTCATTTCCATTGGTTGACTTAACCCTCTTCATCAACATACAAATTTTGAAATATCCAGTCAAGAAACAAGTCATAGCCAGAATTTGTTACGGAGAAATAATATAGAACAGTACCTGGAAGATTTTACCAAGAGTTTTCAATCCCTTCGCTCTTGCACGGAGCTCCTCCTTCTTGACATTGTTGTCTTGAAGAACCTAAAACAATTTATTATCATTACTAACAAGAGATATTGAGAGAGCAACAACTTTTGATCAACAGAGAGATAAAAAGGAGAAGAAATAAATACACACACATGTATTAAAACAACCTGTTGGCAGACACGGGAAAGAGTGGCCTCAATGTCAGCCACGTTCAATTTCCAGAGGGAATCAATCATCAATTTCTTATGAGATTGCACGTACTCTTCAAGCTCTTCTTCAGTATAATTTCCTTCAGCACTAAGTTGCTTTTTCATGTCCTCCTGCAGTTGAATCAATGCAATAGCACCTAATGCACCAGAAAAGAACCAGTTTAAACAAAAAAATCTGAATAAGATAAAGTAATAACATTGAGTTGTGGATAATTATAATGAGTAGCAATTTTTAGAATAATTATTAAGTATGTAGCAATATTTTTAAAAAATTGCAAATATAACAAAGTTTATCAGTGATGGTGATAGAGTTTTTGACAGATTTTGCTATATTTGCAATTTTTTTAAAATGTTGCTATATACTTTATAATTTTGAATATAATTGCTATATTTGCAACTATCCCATATTAAAAAGAACACATCACAGAAAATAAACAGGGAGCTAAACAAAACCTGTGGCTGCTGTGACCTGGGATTTTATGAAGTGCCCTTTGTTTCTAAACCACTCAGCAACAAATGGCACGCCCAAATAAATTGCCTTCTTCCCAAGCTCTTTAGCAGCCTGTCTGGCATATATATAGCCAATTGTGTTTAACATGTCAACTCCATAGGCTGCAAAGAAGCACACAGACAACTATAATTTGAGCCTGATTTGTGTATGCTCATGTATTTTTTTAAAAAAAATTATTTATTTGTTTATTAATTTTTCTCAATAAAAGCTCAGTTCTTACCTGTAAAATCATAATACACTACAAAATATGCGGATAAGGTGAATGAAATTGAACATGAACCATACTATAAGATACTGTACTTCCACTATACTTTTTGTACAAACTTGAGCCTGATATGTCCTTATGTACGCTAATAAACTGAATGACATTAGTTTGATTATTGAGTTTTGTTCTTGTATATGATGAATATTTTTTTGAGTTCAAAACAGGCGTTTACAAGAACCATTTGATTTGCGGCCCATTCTAACCATATCATCCCACGCAAATTTCACTGATTCATCTTCTCATTTGAATGAGTCAGACACAAAAGACAACTGGTTTTCTTCAATCATTTGAATGAATCCCTGTTGCTATCATGTCATAACTTTTGAGGTTCTATATGTTGTACTAAGTCAAATAGCAGTTCTAATTTGGGAGTTCTTCGTTGTAACCTGCACTCATCCAACAGCATAACAAAATGGCCTAAGTTCCCAACCTTTTCAAGACCCAAACAGTCAATGAAAACTGGAATGGGGATGACCCATCACTTATAGGAAAAATGTTATCTAGATTAGCGTGTAAGGTTACCACCAAATCGTGTGCACCGTCAGGAAGCTTCCACACATCAAGGTGCCTAACCATGCTATTACATTTCCTCAAAATTTCATCCATACTATTATACTTCTATATGATCAGTTTTCTTCTCTGAAGTATTGAAGCAGCAATTGCATAAAGCAGTAAATCATCTCTTGGTGGAGCTTGTTGCCTTATCTGGCTCCCTGGAGACTCCCTTATGCCAGTCCTTATGGCTACTTGATGAAAACTAAGAGTTTCTCTAGAAAAGGAAAGTCTTTTTTATTAATAGATTAATAATGAGACAAAAGCTTATAGTAAAAGAGAATTATACAATAAGAAAATAAAAACAAAGGATCAAGAGCTGCACCCAAGCATCTCAACTAGGTTGACACCCCATAACACCCTCATCATATCCATACGAGCTAAGAAAAACAAAAATAAATAAATAATGTCCATAAGCAAGGCTAACATAAGCCTATACAGCCTGAAAACTATTAAAGTAATATAATAAAAAACATTCTCTTACAAGACAGGTAACTAAATAAACAGCCAGACAAGAATCAAAGAGACTTCTAAAAGTATATGGAGCACCAAAAGTTGGGAGCCAAATCTAAAGCTGGGAAAATGAAGGCATGCCAGTTTAGTAAAATCTCTTCCATAGAATAATCTTTAAATTTATTGGACAATTCTTGGAGAAGAGCACTGAGAATTTTATTATGTATGAATAAATGAAACTAAACCCTCTTTAAATAGCCCAAAGAAGGCCCAGAGAATTTTTAGAGGTTCCAAGGACCCTTCGGAGGTTTGGTCATTAGTTAGGTTTCATGCTTCTCTTTGGGCTTCAGTTTCAAAGTTTTTTTTTGTAATTATTCCCTCGGTAACATCTTACTGAATTGGAAAAGCCTTCCTTGAAGTAGGCTTGTTTTTTTTATCTTGTTGGTGGGCTTGTTTCTTATTCTTTCTCAATGAAAGTTCTTTTGAAAAAATAGACCCAAAGAGGAAGGCTGTGTTCGCAACTAAATTACAATCAAAACTAAGAATTAATAAATTGAAAACAATAAAATACAAAGTACAATCGATCTTAATAATTGCACAATACCCAAAATGTCCCTACATCAATTCTTCGTCCCCCACAAAGAAACTTGAGCTCAAGTTATGCTAACAGTTTCAAGGCGTCTGGGGCTTGATATAAGGATAAGTAGCATCATTGAGTGTTGAACTCATGTTCATCGAAGGAGGAAGATCCACATTGTATGCATTATCTCCAAAATGTTCCAAGATTGTGGATGGACCATAACCAAAACTTTTTTCGTGAAAGCTTGTTTGATGAACCTAATGGAAGGTTTTCCTTTTAGTTCATTTGCATTATTGGGGGTGGTTAAAACTCTCATGGGCCAGAAGACTAGTAGCCAACAAAAAGGTAATTCTCTCACTTTTCTCTCCTCTCTCTCCTCACCACCCAATGGTTCATATCCCTTGTTCGGCAAGGTCTTCCCTCCGTTGCTTTCTCCTCCTTCCCTTGGCGCTATATCCTCAGCTCTTAGATCGACATATTTCTTCAAGAGCAATTCTCAGGCAAAAGGTGCAATTTTTCCGAGATATTTTGTTTAGTGCAATGGAAGTTGAAAGTTGCTAGGTGCTAAGTTTGTTCTACTGTATTTGGTCGGAAAATGATCTCTTCCATATCAAAGATACAGAAGCTCAAAAATCAATGGTTGTGTCAGAAGCTCAACTGGAGTGGTTTTTGCAGGCAATGACAGAGTCAGCAAGGGGCTCAAAGGACCGTTTCTTTCAGAAAAGCGAGAAGTTGGACTGTGGCGGGAGGAAACTTTTGAAGTTTTGACGTAGTTCTACTGTCTCAGGTGAGAAACACGTAAAACAAAGCAGGAGTTTGGCGTTAGTTTTGCTGGTTCACGTACTATCAATACAACAATCGAGGAGTTCCTCCTCCATCCAACTTTCAAAGAGAAAGGGGGTTTCTTATGGCTTGCTAGGGTGTGCGCGATCATTTGGGACATTTAGGGTGAGTGTAACGAGAGGGTGTTCCAAGGGAGAAAGGGGTTTTAGTGAGGCTTGGTCTTTGATTAGATATCATGCATCGCTTTGGGCTTTGATTTCAAACAATTTTTGTAACTATTCCATAGACAATATTTTACTTAGTTGGTCCCCCTTTTTGTAAGTGGGGTGGCTTGTTAGACTGGTTTTCTTTTGTATGCTCGTGCATTCTTTCATTTTTTTCTCAATGAAAGTTGTTGATTTCATTAAAGAGAAAAAAAATCAGAAAAGCTAAAGAACTGAGTCCTCAAGTTGGACCAAGGATCAATTGAAGATTTCATTCTTAAATATATCGTGTTTGGTCCAAAGCACGTAAAACAAAGGTAAAAATGTTCGCTGAAAATGCTTTAATCATGTTAGGCCAAGGATCAATTCAAGATTTCATTCTTAAATCTGAAAGTTGGCAAGAGAGGGGCTTTTATCATCTTAACTTCGAGAAATGGGACAAGTTTACACATAGTCGACCATTCTTAACAAAAGGGTATGGAGGTCGGTTAAAAGTTAATAAGCTTCCTTAAGATTATTGGTGCAAAAAAACATTTGTAGCTATTGGTGAGCATTTTGGGGGGTTGGAAAGCAATGCAACAGAAACTCTCAACTTAACAAATTGCAGTGAAGCAAGAATTCAAGTTAAACAGAATATTTCTGATTTCATGCCCGCTACAATTGAAATTATTGAATTTGATAGAGGTAACGTATTTCTAAGTTTTGGTGATATAGAAGCAGTTGACCCTCCAAACATTATTAAAGGAGGTAAAGGACTGTACCAGACGAGTGGTGATGGAACAAATGCACAAGCGGCAGATGGATGTGACAGTGATGGATGTTGCAAACTCGTCAGGAAAAAGGCAGATCAGCAATGGGGACTGACTAAAGACTATGGCACGAAAATGAATGGTTCAAAAGAGAGTGAATGGCGAAAAATCTTATGTCGAAACAGACGCATAAGAGAGATTGATGCTGACCACGAACTAAAGTTAAGAGACAATGACGCTGGAGGTAGGGTGCACAAATTTAGAAAGCGGACTAGGTTTCTGGCAAAACAGTGAATGAAATTTTCAGGGTTTTTTTTAGAGATCACTAGGGTTTTACTTCTCTGATACCATCTTAAATTTAAGGAATAAATTAATTTGTATTCCAATAAATAACCGTAAGATACATGACTTACCTATACAGAAGAAAGACTCGGTACATAAAAAGAAAGAAAAAAGAGAATAAAACAAAATCTTTGGTGATTTTACATCGAATTATCTTATTTACGACCAACAACTTTTGTATACTTCAAGTTTTCAGTTTATTTATTTGTCACTCATTTTAGAGTGTGTATCCTTTGAAGTTTGAAAATCCCTTTTTCTTTTCATTAATCAATGAAGAGTTCATATCTCGTTATAGACAACAAGAGCTTAGCTCAACTGGCACAAGTGTACGTTGAGGACCAAGAGGTCCATGGTCCAACTCCCCTCAGCCCACTTGTACTCAAAAGAAGTTCATATCTCACTATACACACACACATGTACCTATATATGTATTTGTGAGAGTATAATGAAGTCAAGGCTACCCTCCAAAAATGTTCCTATGAAAGAATACGCTCAATGGTTTTTTTTTTTTTTTTGAAACAGAAACAAGTCCCTTTATTAATGATAACGAGACTAAAGCTCAAAATACAAGAGTGTTATACTAAGAGCAAAAAGAACAAAGGGAAAATACAAGCTAAAACTTAAACAAAGATCATACTCGAGTAACATAAATATAATGGAATTCCAAATCGAACCCGAGCAAATACTCTCAGTGGTATTGGAAATGTAAGTTCAAACGAAATGTGGAGGGAGACGAACTCTAAATGTGATCATCATCAACATGCTCTGATGCTAATAGCTTGGGAGCATATAAATGTAATCCAGAAGATCTGGAATTATAACATTTGAGTTATTGGCACTTCAATCTCTTTTTGCCGTTATCTTGGTCCAAACAAAGTTTGTAAAGGATCATAGTACCTGCGTTGGAGAGTCTTGCTACTTCAGCTTCAGCATGACTAACAAAATCATCTTTGTTTCCTTGAACATACTGATTCAGACGACCTTTCAAAATTTCTGAAAGCTTTTCTTCTCTTTCCTTTTGGACAATCTGCACTGAAAGAAGAAACTTCATATTGCATGCTGTGCAGCTTTGAATGACGATAACACTCAAACATAAGAATAAAGATAAACAACATTAATGTTTGCAATTCTGCAAAGGTGATTAGTGCAAATATTGCATCATTACACTAAGCCTTACGATGAAACCCCATTTTCCATAAATATTTCAGGCTAAAAAAAATATAGAGCCACACACAGTACGACAGACAGTTGGAAAGCACAAAAGCACAATCAACTTAGAATCAGAAAGAAAGGAATTGGCTTAGAAAAGAAACAACCCACCGGGGGTCACAAAAAAATAGAGGGCTTGTCTTTTAAGTAAGATATTTCAAAAAAGTAGAGGGTCCGTCTTCTTTCTTGTCCATTGTATCTGTTATTGTACCTTGAGCATTCGTCTCATTTCTTTAATTCAATGACGAGACTTCCTTTTCAAAAAGAATATATGGTAAAGTAAGAGGATATATTAAATCCAGTTCCAATTTTACCTTGAAAATCAGTATTATTGAGAATGGGAAGCTATACTTGCACGATTTTAACAGGGAAGTGGGTGAAAAAATAGGTTTAACATAGATGATTTCATGTGACGAAAGAGATCTTGAAGCATTCCTTTTTCAGTGCAAAATAGCCAAAAGACATTACCAGTCTCCCCACTATTTGGAAGTAAAAGCAAAGATTCTTATGTTCAGTCATTTCCCACAAGTTCGAAACCCTATGTTGAGTAGCTATTTTAACTGAGAGTTGAGTTTTTTAGCTACCAACTATGGTGAGAACTATAATAGTCCCCAATTTTGAATCAATCAAAATAGCAAGGAAGTGATGGATTTTTGGGTAAAAAGAATGGCATCAAATCAGGGTGAAAGTTGTACCCTCATTTTCTCCTGCAACCGTTTAGCATCAAATTGCTCCCCTTCAGTGAAAATGTCCAAAGAAGCCATCGATGCCATGGCAAGCTCACCTATGTATTCCTCAAAAAGTTCACTTCCAAAAAGCATTGCAAAAATTGCTGCAGGATCAATAATGGCATCACTGCAACAAAAGGACAATAATGCACATCAAAACTTCAAAACCCAACCAGTAATTACAAAAACAAAACAAAAAATTACGAAGAAAACAGAAAAAGTGAAACTAAATTGAGGAAAATCTAACGTTGAGATTCCAGACTTCCCATGAGCATCATAGGCTTGTCTTTGAGCTGGATCACTTAATACTTGGTAAGCTTCTCCCAGAACCTGATCCCAAATAAAAGAAAAAAAAACATACATTAAACTGGCAAAATAACTTTTACCAAAAAATAAAAGAGAAGGAGAAGGAGAAGAAAAGAAAAAGAAAATAAAAAGAGGGAAGAGAGAGAGAGAGAGAGAGAGAAGGATTTGAACCTGTGTCTAGAAGGGATTGGAAAATAGATTTACCGCTAGACTAAGAGTTTTTAGAAGGAAAGAGAGAAAGAGAGAGAAAAAAAGAAAACCTAGTGAACAGAAGTTGAGGTAAACCATGAAGCAAAAGAACAGAAGTCACGTTCAGTAGAAATATCTGAAGTAAAACTATTGAACTCTAATAACGAATGGTGAATTGGTGTTTGATCCAATCTAAAAGTCAAAATCCTTTTTCCTTTTCTTTTCTTTTAAATTAAAAAATATGGCTGCCTTTCAGTATCTCTTTGATTAATTTTCTTTTAACTAAGAAACTACACCTATTTTGCTATTTTATTGAAAATTTGAAATAATGAAATAATCTAGGGAACGGATGGGGAAAACCCTGTCATCCCCCCCCCCCCCCCCCAAAAAAAACAAAGTACAGGATTGCAACCAAGCAAAGAATACTAATGGTAACTTCTCAAACAATGTAGAGTTAAGATGACTCCAATGTATGAAGGATACAAACCTTGTATCTGAATTTTTTTCCTAAGAAAAAAGGAAACAAGTTGGCATTACTTATGCTCAAACGTACAAGAACCTCATGAGGAGAAACAAGAAAGAAAAAACAAGTAATAAGCAAGCATAATACACCAAGGAAGAGCAAACATCCAGGCAGCTTCAAGTTGAGGATTGTTGAAAAATATGCCTTTCTAAGTAGTCCTTGCATCTTGGGTGAGTGACTAGAACCAGAAAATTTCAGGAGAACATTAAAGGGCCAAAATAATAGAAGCATCCAACGAATCTCTCATGATCCACTAAAAAAACTTCAAAAATATGATCCACTAAAAAAACTTCAAAAATCATTTGTTGTACTCGAACCAAAATAATTTCACATTTCTCAACAATTGACTTCAAGAGATTTGGAACTTCACAGTGCTGAGCTCACGAAGGAAAGGAAATAAAGAGCCATGTTTCTCAATAATTAAATCCTCCTCTGTTTGAAACAGGGTATTGAAACAAGATTCTAAAGGATCCTTAAACAACTAGTCATCCTTCTTCGTTGACTTTGGCATATGTTCGGCTTCCTCGCTGCTCACACCAATAGAAGAGTCGAAATTTGATACCCTCTTCTTTTTCAATGATGAGAAAATGGAGTTTGGATAGGAGAACCTCTCCAAAAAATTATCTTTGAATTAGGCATAGAGAAAACGGAGTATTTAAAATGAGGATGAACAGATGTCTGAGGATCTGACTTGTTTAGTTGAGAACAGGCTTGAATAAGGGCACAATTTGCCTCCAAAAAATCAGGGTTCTGATCTAGAATCACTTTTTCCATTGTAAACTTTTTTTTTGAGGTCTCCTTTACCCTTTTCCTTCTAACAAAATGCTTTGGGAAAGTCTTAAACGGATGTGGGAGAACCCTTTATTTGGATGTTTTTTAGACTTGGCCATTGACCTAGATTTGGGCAAGGATGAGAGGGAAGACGAAGAAAGGCCAGCAGAGGAAGAGTTGGAAGTAGGAGCTTTTACGGAAGGGATTTCGGTGTGCACAGAACCGGCAATGGGAATGAAGGCAAAAGACTTTGATGAAGCAGATGGAAGTGACCGGCCAATGAAGAAAGAAGGAACAACAAAGTGTGGTCACACTTCATCTGACCTACCTTCCCATCTGTACTAATACTTGGAATTTCAATTGGCAATAAAGAATTCTCAGCTGTAATAGTTAAGCATAATACAAAATTAATTTAAGATGGTAACATAAAACTAAAAGCATCTTAATTAAGACGTGAATTTTCTATATTATTTAATAAATTAAAGATTTTTTCCTTCTTTTTTTTTTTTTGAAAAGTATAAAGTGTCCCAAAGAAATCTAGCACAAGCCTTTCAATGTCGCAGAACGAAGTTGAAGCGACCCCATTATCATCTTTTAATTCTCTTATGAGGTTCCTTCTTTTCTTTGCATTTAAAAACCGATGGAAGGAACCCGTATTCTCATCACCCAAAGGCAACCAATTGAGTTTACTTTTCTGGATATAATTGCGTTCTTCATTTTGGTAAATGCTAAGTAAATCAGCTTGCAGAGTTGTTCTAGAACCCATAACCCAATCAACTCAGCCATTGAATCATAACTTTCTCTTCTAATAGCAAATTTTTTTCTCTTTCTTTTAATTTGGCTTCGCTGCAATATTCCAAGCTTTTACTGCCACTTTAACTGATCTCAACTGCTCATGAAGAATGAAACCGGCCCATCCATGGAAGTTTGAACCACTAACTGTTTCGGCAATAATCTGATTACTATCACTGGACAGCAACCAACTATTACAAAGCCAAAAAGGAGAGGGACCCAAAGAGAAGCACCAGCCTCCAAGATTAAAGGAAAGTTATCCGAGAAAATACGTGCTTTGCGTGAAACCCGAGAATTTTCCAAACAAACATCCCACTCCTGATATCATTAGGGATGTTGCCAAAGAGAACTGTATCCATGTGCAAATATGAATCCGAATTAATGCCAAGCATCTTCTTCTCTGACGCCAGATGAGTAACCTTCAGACAACTTGATGAATTTAGAACTTTAAACGAATTCCTCGAGGCTGACGGAGCTCTTCTGGCTGGCTTGAAGAAATCCAACTTGCATAGGAAAAAGGAAACATCAACTTCTGTATCTGTCAAAACTTGTTTTAGCCTTAGAAAATCAATTGGATTATGGAAGTCATTAACAATAAGACCTCCTTTAGTCTTGGGGGATCAACTTTATGTCTCCATGATTTAGGAAGATGTTACCTCTGTTTTCTTTTAAACGGAAATGAGCCTTTTTAATATATATATTATATAAATATATTTTTTAAAAGGAAACAAGCCTCTTTATTAATGATAATAAAAGAAACTAAAGTTCAAAGTACAAGAGTATTATACTAAGAAAAAATATAGACTAAAACTAAAACAAAGACTACATTCGGGCAACATAAATATGATGGCAACCTAAAAACGAATCCAACCAGAAAAATTTTGATCTAATTAAAGCCACTCAAATCAGTAAACAGCTAAATACAAAGCACAACTTAAGCACTCTCTCAAAAGAGCCCACTTGAATCTAAAATCTTGTACACCCAATTCTTCAAGATGAAAAGAGAAAGAGAACTCCAAGAAGATGCAGACAGCTGCTTCAAGACTGGCTTGCTAATCCAATCCAATAGCTAGGGAAACTCGAAAAAGTCGTCCAGCCATAGATTCTTACTTCATTGATTCTACGACGTTTCAATCAAACTAATCAAATTAAATTAAAGACATCAATGAAGTAAATCCAAGCTTCTTATTTATCTTTTTCTCTGACATCTCAAATCAACTTAATATCACATGCTTCAATGAACGAAACCAGATAATGGTGAATGACGTTGGACTCTGCCTTGCCCGACTCCTTTTTTTTCTGGCGAGGCAAAATAAATTAGCAAACTCAGCTCCAAAAGAATCTATGTCCTTTGCCTCTCCACTTTGTACTTCTACTTCCTCTATACAAGGCTCTTCTTCTGGTATCAATTCTTCACTACTAACACTAAACACTGAGTCTTCATCCTCTACTGCCCTTGAATCAATTAAGGATGGACATGGAACATCTCGCACAAAATCACAAATTGAGCCTGGGATTTTAAAGGGAGAATGAAGAATCTGAACGTTTGAAGAGGAAGGGGAGGAGCTAGCTGACCTATTACAAGTGAATCCGAGAGTAAGAATCTTCACACAACTTTCTTCCAAAAAATCTGAATTTGCCAAGGCTATCCAAGCATTGCGAAAGGACGAGCACCCTAAGCCTTTTCTAAAGAATTTTAGGAAAGCTTTGAAACATAGGGGATTTTTCTTCATCGATGTTGAGGAAGGGGTACATTCTCTGAATGGGGTAAAGATCAATACAAGGACTTTCAGATCGTCGAGAGAGGAGTGTGGCTCGTCATCGGTGGTTCACAATCGTCGAGAGAGGAGAAGTGAAGCTAGCAATGCCGGAAACGTAGAACGAAGATAGTGGAGGGAAGAAACGTGAAGTGAGCAGAGGATGCTAAGCTGCCTCCTACCTACTCTTCTCTTTGTTTTCAGTTGTGATTCAGATGGGCAAGTTGACGCTAGGTAGCTGGGATTGGGACTCATTAATCCAAACGACTTCTTGAATAAATTAGAGTTGATAACAACCTTTTACATAAGTGAATAAATAGACACTAATGAACTAATAAAGGAAAAATACATAAAAGAAAAAAACAATAAAGGAAAATACTAAATAGGAATAACTCAAATACTAAGCAGCAGTAAACCATAATTTTCTTTAAAACCCTCCCTCAAACTCAAGATGGTAGAATGACGAACTTGAGTTTGAGAAGAAAACTTTCGAATCAAATCGGCAGATTTGGGCTAGAAACAAAACACCTATGAAGAACAAAAAACAAGAACTTCTTGTTGAAAACAAAGATTCTCATAGAGAAATCTAAAACTAAACCCTCGAACAACTAATTTGAAAGTAAAACATAAATCCACAAACACAAAGAGTCACAAACAGTGTCGACAAACACCCAAGACAAACTGTGAATCAAATAGAAAACAAATGCCTAACAGTTGCAAGCCACGAGCAATGAATATATGCATGGATCTGAAAGGATTTGCTTGGATTTCCCTCTATCAATGACTGATCAACGGAGGCAAAGAAAGGACAAGGCAGTGGCTAAGTTCAATGAGACGAAACTCTAGAAACGTTGCTTTGATACCATGTGAATTTTCTATTGAAGAAATTAAAGTTCATAACAACCTTTTACATGAATGAATAAATAGACACCAATGAACTAATAAGGAAAAATACAATAAAGGAAAATACTAAAATAGGAATGACTAAAAATACTAGTTAGCAATAAACCTAATTTTCTTTAACAAGACAAATATCCTAAATAGTATAACTTGCAAAGCATTTTGAGAGAGAGCACTATGAAAAGGCTTTCAGACGAGAAGAATCGAAACAATCATCCCACGATACAAACTTATTATGGAGAACTTTCTGCATGTGCTGAAAGCATAACTAAGTCTATTCAATTTTTATAGAATGAGAAGAGACTAAATCTCAAATTACAAGGAGACATAGTGATGTAAAACTAAGTTTCTTGGAGAAATCGTGGAGAAGTATTTATTCAATTTAGTTATGAATGTGAGAAGAATATGGTCGTTTAAGCCATACCCCAAGCCTTACACAATATGGCCATATCACATTCAATTGAGTTATGGATGAGAAAAGGTGCACAGTTGTCCAAACGTGATAAAAGGGTATGACAGGTGGATTTCAATTAAAAATCTACCGATAGATTATTAGAAACCGCAAACATTTGAAGCTATTAGGTCTTACTTTGGTTGTTTAGAATCTATTGCAAATGAAACCTTAAATCTTCTTTATGTAGTTGAAGCAAAAAATCCAAGTTAAAAGAAACCTATGTGGTTTTATGCCGTCCATCATAGAAATCTCAGAGGAGAAAAAGGCAACATCTTGTTAGACCTCCGATCAAGCTAGTTTACCAAAGAAGAAACAAACTACAACAGAATTAGTTAGGAAAGCAGTTAACAGACTAGTTAGAAAATACATGTTAAATGTGTAAGAAAAATGTGTATAAATAGAGAGTTAATGATAGAAGAAGGATATGGAAAATTTAGTAAGAAGTTGTACTTGATTCTTGAGAAGCAAGATCAAGAGCTTGTGGCAGAATTGATAACTCATCAATTCTGTGAGTTCGTGGTTACTGATATTAATAAGGGAAGGATAAATTCAGTTTACTTGGCCGGAGTTCTATCAAATTGGTATCAGAGCCCGTGATCCAACAAAATGGTGCAAACTAGGATCGAAGAACGCCTTGAAGTCATTGATCAAGAGATAGCACTGATGAAGAAAGAACTTGGGAAGATGCCGATCATCGAATTAACCCTGAACGATATCGCGAAGAATATGCAGACGATGCGAGCCCAATCGGACAAACAAGAGCAGATGATGTTGATGATAATGGAAACTATAGCCAAAGACCGAACTACCACCAGCGAACGCAATGAAAAGCCCAATGCGCACATGTCTGTGACAAATAAGGGAAAGGAAAAAGAAGCAAACTCCAGCAAATCGGCCGTATCGGGTCGAGGCAACTCCGACGAACGAAATGAAGGAAAAACAGAGACCGAAGAAGCCGCAGCCGACCGGAACAAATTCAAGAAAGTCGAAATGCCCGTGTTCGCCGGAGAAGATCCAGACTCATGGCTCTTCAGAGCCGAAAGGTACTTTCAGATCCATAAACTATCCGATTCTGAGAAAATGCTAGTTTCGACGATCAGTTTCGACGGCCCTGCCTTGAATTGGTACCGATCTCAAGAAGAAAGAGAGAAGTTCACCAGCTGGTTAAACTTGAAAGAAAGACTATTAGTAAGGTTCAGATCGAGCCGAGACGGAACAATATTGGGAAAGTTCTTACGAGTTAAGCAAGAATCCACAGTCGATGATTACCGGAATTTGTTCGACAAACTCGTCGCACCATTGAGTGATGTTCCAGATCCAGTCGTCGAAGATACCTTCATGAATGGCTTGTTCCCATGGATAAGAGCGGAAGTAATACTCTGTCGACCAAAAGGATTAGCCGAAATGATGGAATTCGCGCAATTAGTCGAAAACAGAGAAATCGTGCGCAACGAAGAAAATTTGAATAACCTCGTGGGCGGGAAATATTTTCAGCAAAATACAGTACACAACAGAACATCGGCAAACACCAACAGCGATAACAAGACGAATACTAATTTTCCCATGCGAACTATCACCTTGAGGAGCTCTAATAACGCCGAAATTCGTAAAGATGCCAACTCAAGAAGATTACCCGACGCAGAGTTTCAAGCCCGAAAAGAAAAAGGACTCTGTTTTATATGCAACGAAAAATATTCAGCTGATCATAGATGCAAAATGAAAGAATTACGCGAACTGAAAATGTTTGTTGTGAAAAAAGAAGGCGAGGAATACGAGATAATTGAGGAAAATACCACTGAAGAAAAAACATTAGAACCACCGCAACAAGAAGAAAAGCAAAAGACCTTTGCCGAATTATCTCTAAACTCTGTTGTTGGGCTGAACGATCCGGGCACGATGAAAGTCAAAGGAAAACTCCAAGAGAAAGAAGTGATCATCCTCATAGATTGTGGAGCCACCCACAACTTCATTTCTGAAAAATTAGTGGAATCACTACAATTGCCGGTCAAGGAAACCGCCCACTACGGTGTTATACTTGGATCCGAAACAGCAGTACAAGGCAAAGGAATATGTGAAAACGTGGAAATTCAACTAACGAAATGGAAAGTGAAGGAAGAATTTCTACCATTAGAACTCGGAGGAGTTGATGTCGTACTAGGTATGCAATGGCTCCATTCGCTCGGGATAACAGTAGTCGATTGGAAAAACCTCACACTTACATTATCTAGTGAGGGAAAACAGATCTCAATAAAGGGAGACCCCAGCCTCACTAAGTCACGCATTAGCCTCAAAAGTATGATCAAGACCTGGGTTGAATAAGATGAAGGATTCTTAATCGAATGCAGGGCAGTACAAGTTCATAAAGAAAATGAACAAAGCAATACAGCAGTAACAGCCATTGAAGATGAACCCCTGCAAAACATGCTGAAACAGTTCGAAGATGTATTTGACTGGCCGGAAAAACTTCCACCAAGAAGAGGAATTGAACACCAAATACACCTCAAAGAAGGAACCAACCCAATAAACGTTAGACCCTATAGATATGGGTTTCAACAAAAGGCAGAAATGGAAAGATTAGTGGAGGAAATGCTAACTTCAGGCATCATCAGACCGAGCAATAGCCCCTTCTCAAGCCCTGACTATTAGTTAAAAAGAAAGATGGCAGCTGGCGCTTTTGTGTCGATTACCGGGCAGTAAACAACGCCACAATTCCAGACAAGTTTCCAATACCAGTGGCTGAAGAACTATTTGACGAGCTAAATGGGGCAACGGTATTCTCAAAAATAGACCTCAAGTCAAGATACTACCAAATAAGAATGATTGATAAAGATATTCCAAAGACGGCTTTTCGCACTCACGAAGGCCACTACGAATTCCTTGTTATGCCGTTTGGGTTAACCAACGCCCTGGCCACCTTCCAAGCCTTAATGAATAACATCTTTAGACCATTTTTGAGAAAGTTTGTTCTGATCTTCTTCGATGATATCCTAATCTACAGCAAGAATGAGAAAGACCACATAGAGCATATTGAAAAGGTCTTCCTTGCATTGAGAAAGCATACCCTCTTCGCCAATAAAAAGAAGTGCAACTTTGGCTAGAAGAAGGTAGAATACTTGGGACATATCATATCAGGAGAAGGAGTGGAAGTAGACTCTGAGAAAATAAAGGCAGTTGCGGATTGGCCATGCCCAACAAATATAAGAGAAGTCCGGGGATTCCTTGGATTAACAGGCTACTACAGGAGATTTGTCCAACATTATGGATCAATAGCAGCCCCATTAACTCAACTACTCAAAAAAGGGGGGT
The DNA here is from genome assembly GCF_025177605.1 of Cucumis melo. Taxonomy (NCBI): domain Eukaryota; kingdom Viridiplantae; phylum Streptophyta; class Magnoliopsida; order Cucurbitales; family Cucurbitaceae; genus Cucumis; species Cucumis melo. Next base: position 75,481 of record NC_066863.1, on the reverse strand, counting down.
TCAAATGGAACGAAGATGCTGAAGAATCGTTTCGCAAGTTGAAATCTGCAATGATGTCTCTGCCAACGTTGGCCTTACCCAACTTTACACTTCCATTTGAAATAGAGACAGATGCATCCGGTTTTGGAGTGGGAGCAGTACTAATCCAGTCAAAGAGACCCATTGCCTTCTACAGCCATACACTATCCATGAGAGATAGAGCCCGGCCAGTATATGAACGCGAGTTGATGGCTGTTGTACTATCCATACAAAGATGGAGGCCATACTTACTTAGGGCAAAATTCGTAGTAAAAACGGATCAAAAGTCACTGAAATTCTTGCTAGAACAAAGGGTCATCCAACCACAATATCAAAAATGGCTATCTAAACTATTGGGATACTCATTTGAAGTGGTGTACAAACCGGGCTTAGAAAATAAAGCAGCCGATGCTTTATCAAGAAGACCACCAGATATACACTTAAACAGCATTTCAGTACCATATTGGATGGACTTGGAAACCATAAAGGAAGAAGTGGAGAAAGATGAAAAGCTAAAAAAGATAGTAGCAAGCTTACGCAAAGAAGACGAAAACCAAACCAGCAAATTCACACTAAAGAATAGCCTCCTGCATTACAAGAATAGGCTGGTAATCTCAAAAGCTTCCTCCCTAATTCCAGCCATATTGAATACGTTTCATGACTCAGTAGTAGGAGGACACTCCGGGTTCCTAAGAACATGTAAAAGACTAGCAAGTGAGCTATATTGGGAGGGGATGAAATCAGATGTTAAAAAACATTGTGAATCTTGCATAACCTGCCAACGCAACAAAAGCTTAGCTCTATCACCAACCGGACTATTAATGCCACTTGAAATACCGAATCAAATTTGGAGCGACATCTCTACGGATTTCATTGATGGTCTACCTAAAGCAAAAGGATGGGATGTAATACTCGTGGTAGTAGATCGACTCAGCAAATACAGCCACTTCTTGGCCCTTAAACACCCTTACACAGCCAAGACAGTAGCAGAAATCTTTGTAAAAGAAATAGTTCGACTGCACGGCTTCCCTACTTCCATTGTCTCCGATTGAGACAAAGTTTTTCTCAGCCATTTTTGGAATGAATTGTTCAAAATGGCGGGCACTAAACTCAAGAAAAGCACAGCTTACCACCCACAGACCGACGGACAAACAGAGGTGGTCAACAGGGGACTAGAAACCTATCTCAGATGCTTTTGTAGTGAACGCCCAAAGGAATGGATTCTGTGGCTACCTTGGGCCGAGTACTGGTACAACACTACTTATCAAAAGGCGCTAGGAAAATCACCCTTCCAAGTGGTCTATGGCCGTAAACCGCCAACCCTACTATCTTATGGAGAAAGAAGAACTTCAAATTCCTCAATAGACGAGCAGTTGAAAGAACGAGATGTGGCATTAGACGCACTATGGGAGCATTTATTGCTAGCTCAACAACAAATGAAACTATATGCTGACCGAAAAAGAAGACAAGTGGAATTCCAGGTTGGTGAATTAGTGTTGCTTAAAATACGTCCATACCGACAAGCCACCTTACGAAGCAAAAGGAATGAAAAGTTATCATCACGGTATTTTGGACCTTACAAAATTCTCGAAAGAATTGGTGAGGTAGCGTATAGATTGGAATTACCAACGGATGCCGCTATCCACCCTGTTTTTCATGTCTCGCAGCTAAAGAAGTTCGTAAATCAGCAGTCAAATATATTGCCCACACTACAAAACATAACAGAGAAACTCGAGTGGCAGTCCCAACCGGAAGAAGCACGTGACTACAGACAAGACAAAACAGGAAATGGGAAGTGCTAATTGCCTGGAAGAATTTACCGGACTATGAAGCATCGTGGGAAGACTATGATGAGATGAACCAGCGATACCCTAGTCTACACCTTGAGGACAAGGTGAATCTCAAAGGGGGGAGTAATGTTAGACCTCCAATCAAGCTAGTTTACCAAAGAAGAAACAAACTACAACAGAATTAGTTAGGAAAGCAGTTAACAGATTAGTTAGAAAACACATGTTAAATGTGTTAAGAAAAATGTGTATAAATAGAGAGTTAATGATAGAAGAAGGATATGGAAAATTTAGTAAGAAGTTGTACTTGATTCTTGAGAAGCAAGATCAAGAGCTTGTGGCAGAATTGATAACTCATCAATTCTGTGAGTTCGTGGTTACTGATATTAATAAGAGAAGGATAAATTCAGTTTACTTGGCCGGAGTTCTATCACATCTGTCTATATTTTGGAGAACAAAGGCAACACCATGGGAATCTTATGACAAGCAACCATTGAGAAATGCAATGTCTGGCGGTCCTCCTTTTGAAAACTTACAACACCAATACTTAGTAAAGAGAATTCCCATTTTTCACTGAGAAAAAAATGAAAGGAACACAAGGGCATACAAAAAAAATCAAGAACACAAAAGATGGAGGCTTTCTACAAAAGGGGCTCCAACTATGAAAAGTAACAGCTATAGAATAATTACAAAAGACCTTGGAAATCAAAATCCACAAAGAACACATGAACGTGAACAAGGGACCAAAATTCACTAGGGTCCTTTTCCACCCTTAGAAACACCTTACTATTCTACTCCCCCCCCCCCCCCCCCCCACACCACCACCACCACCAAAACCCATAAGGTTGCACACACCCCAAGGAAAGTGACCCTTCCCCCAATGAGGCAGATTGAGGAGGAACTCCTAGACCACATCACTATTGTCCTTGTACAGAGCAAAGAAACCAAACGTCTGGAAGAAAAAGTTTCACCAAAACTCGCAAACTCCCAACACCAAAAAATATGGTTCAAATCTTCCTCCATCTTTCAACAAAGGATACAAGAGAATGGTCCAACAAGCAAGCACAACTTCCTCACAAGTCGGTCCATTGTCTTAGTGCAACCAGGTAAAAATTAACAAGTAAAGAACCTCACCTTCCTAGGGATCTTAATCCTCGAAAACACCAATAAAATTGGCACTCCTAAGGGGTATAAATCAACCAAACGATGAAAAACCAAAATACATGAGAATCCCTACAAAGGATTGAGAATCCCTACAAAGGATTGAGACTCCAAACTCTCACATTCCTTCTCCCATGCCTAAAGAAGTGGCCCTCGAGCAAAGAAAGAAAAGAGCCACATACGTCACTTCCCTGTTAGAAAGAGAGCAAACAAACATGAAAGAAAATCTCCCAAACCACTCTAAGAAGTCAAATACAAAATGATTTTTACACGACGACAAATGATAAAGATGAGGAAACAAAAAGCAAGGAGGTCTCTCCCCCACCCAATGTTCTTCCTTTTGACCTTAAACGAGAAAATACTCAAGGCATGTCATTCATGCAGAAATTTTTTGCTTAAATCTCTTTAAGATGATATTACTATGTTAAGCTTCCTATCCAAAAGGTTTATGAAATGAGGGGCAAGAAAGGGATTTCACCCTAAACATGAAAGTACGTGCAAACCGACAGAATAAGAGAAGGCCCAAGAAAGGCTCAAGTCCCCCCCTTCAACTTTATGCCCGTTATATAATATATATAAAAAACGGACAGTGTACCAAATATCATTAGTTGGCCAAATGGTAAATTGGTCTTTTAGCCCCCCTTTAGATCCAGGTTCAAACCTCACTTGTTACATCTTTTTTCAGATTAATTTTACTAAATTAAAAGGCCACTCGTCAATAAGATTTCTGGATCCGCCGGTGCCTACACATGAGAGTTTGTCGTGCATTGTCAAGGGAATGTTAGAATAAGAGTTTGTTTTGTGATTACGGGTAATTATCTTGAAAATTATATTAGAACGTGCAGATTTCTTTCTAGGAGAGCCACCAGCCCTCTCAAATATGTTAGGTTACCTTGTTTAGTTGCTCTTCGTTTTTAGCTTGCGAACTTTGTTCTGGTTTGTAATCGTTGTTGTGATATGATCATCAAGAAAAGTGAGGAAATATCCTTGCATATTACTCGCCTATCTAGCAGTATTTTTTTTACAAGTGGTTGAATTTAACTAGGATACACTAATGTCACTCTCCCCATTAGACGAACGTTCTCTACAGTATAAGCTCCTTCCATAAATTGAATAAATAAATAAATAAAAGCTTTAGCATATAATCTATGGAAACCAAATATGAAGACAAAATAAGTTAAAACATAATAACACCATTCAACGTGCCTGAAATTTTTGTGCTGCCAGAGGATCACTTGGGTTTTTATCTGGATGAACCTGCCGTGCCTAGAATTCATAAAAAATGATTTATTTATAAAAATCAAAGAATTTGTCTATCGTATAGAAGAAGAAGTAGGGCACAGTTACAATATAGGGTAATATTAAAATAATTCATTAAAGCAGAAGGACGATACCAAATGAAAACAGTATGAGCAAGGTCATTTCAGAATTAGATTTCAAATTTTAGGTCATAAGGATGTCAAATAAAGCAGGTTCGATCAATAATACGAGAAATAAGTGGCAGGCAACTAGAGGTAGGGTCTATACATCAATAATACCGAATAGATCCAGCTGCAAATTATTGCTCACAAATAATAAATTAGGGATGAATGTCAAATATCCTCAAACTAATCTGAAATATGGACAATCAGGGCCGAATCTCATGATGTCCGCCGAAACAAGACGCGACGACAACCAGCAAACAGAAAAAAGGATAACTGAGGAAAGGGAATAAAATTAAGCCGAATTTCACAGAAATTGGGTGGAAATTATGTATAATGGGAAACCACCTTGATGTAATAAGCTTTCTTGATTTCGGCTTCCGTAGCCGCAGGGCTGACTCCAAGCACATCGTAGTATTCTGTCTCCTTCACCATCTGGGACTTTCGATCACCCAACATAGGTCCCCTCCGCCTTCTGCTATAACGAATGTCGGAATACTCGGTTCAAATGTTGGAAGTTTTAAGAAAATGATTTATTTGTCTAAAGAAGAGCGAAGAGCGAAGAGCGAAGAGCGAAGAGCGAAGAGGAGAGGTCACTCCTTGGATGGTATAAGAAATATTTAAAAAGAAAAACGAAGAAAAGTATTCCCTAGCGCGTGGGACGATGGCAGGTGGCGATACTTACTACGTATGTGCATCCGTCCACCATCTGGAGTGAATATTATGATTTATGAAAGACTTCGCGTTGAGAAGTCGAGTATCGCTGATTCTGGATTCCTTTTCCCAAAACAAAGGAAAACGTGAAAATAATAATAGGCAAAAATATCAATTTAAACTTAAATTTTAAAATCATATCAATTAAATTGATATAGTTGTATAACTATTAATTTGATATTTAAATTGGTATATTTATTAGTTAATATAATTATTAGTTTATGATTTAAATTGATAAGACTTTTAAAGTCCATGGTTCAAATTGTAGCCATTGTTTGAATTCCAAAGGATTTTACTATTCAAATTCTAAACGTTAAAACTCCATTTCCTGCAAAAACGTGATTGGTTGATGGTTAGTGAACTATTTTTCAAATTATTGAAACACTACAAAATTTGGAAATAACATATATTTTCCTTTGTATCCCAAATTTGAATTTTGAATTTAAAAATTATAATTATATTAAATAAATATTAAAACATTTATAACTATAATATTAACCAGTATAGCAAAATTTCATCGTTCATTAGTGATGAACTAATACCGTCTATCACTTATGAACGTTGATAAAAATTGATAGCAGGATATAACCAACACGAGACTTTAAAAATTATATAACAACTGGGAAAATTGGATGACACGGGAGTCCCTCTCACAACCACTACTATATGATTATCTTTCCAATTATAATTAATTACATACTAAAAACTAAAAGTTGAATTGTAATTTATGAAAACTATTTTCATGTTAATTAAATAGTTTTATCATTTAACACCGTAATGGTTACTTTAAGATAGCATTTTCAATTATATAAAATAAATGAAACTATTACCAAGCAAAACCTGTCAAAATTAGTTCATTTAAGTTTTTTTATTAGATGGAAAATATTTTCTCTATTGTTGTTCGCAACAATTAATAATAACTAATTATAATAAGATTATAAGTATCAAAGCAATCAAAATTATAAAACTTAGATGCATGGTTATTAACCAATGTGATAAATTTTAAAGTTATCATGATGGTTGCAATTTTTAATATTTAGGCTGTCTGTCTTTTCTTTTCTTTTCTTTTTCCACACTGTTTTAATAATATAAATGATCTCCCATATTTAAAATCATGCATAGACAATGATCTTTCAGTTAAACTTCTAATCCTACGTTATGGAAATGTGTCCCCTCAACTTGAAGTTTTGACCATGTTAGTGCCACGAATTGTTGATTTGAAAACAAAAGAGAACCCTAAAAAATCTGAACACATAATAGTGGCGAAAGCAAAATCGATAGCACAAAATCAATTAAGCATGTAAACCAAAACAAAATTAAATTGAACAAAACTAAGTGCGGTTAAACTGAACTAGATCAATCTAACCGAATCGGGTTTGGCTAGAAAATAACTTTAACATGCGAATAAAACATGGGAGGGGAGAGGTATGTGAGTGTAGGTGATATAGGTGTTCGTGTTGTAGTTGCACATAGTAAGACTTGGGCGGCTAGATCTCCAAAAAGCAAGGGACGTGACAGACCAAAAGTAGCTGAAAAGGGAGACTCAAATTTAGGCAAGGTGATGCATATTGAGGCTAGTGGACAAGTCATCACAAATTTGGATGAGTCGGCCAACTAGACAGTTATTGTTGTTGCATGCAGGTGGACAACAACAAATTTCGAAAGGAAGTAGTGACGACAATGTTGGGTTTTGGGATGTAATGTAGATCCTACCTCCTCCATGGATAGTCGATTGACAAAGGCAGGACTTGGACAAAACAGTAATTTAAAAAGTAAAACATAGCTTCGATACCATGTTAATTTTGTATAATATTATTGAATAATTAACTTGTTTTTGGAAACAACAAACATAAATAGGCACAAAAGTTATAATAAAGAAAAGACAAAAAGACGAAACGACAAATAACGAAAAGTAATAAAAATTAATAATTAGAATAAACCCCAGCTAACTCTAAGATCTATCAAACACGAGTTAAAGAGTTAGAGTCAATTTTTAAATAACAACAATATTAATAAAATAATAACGAAAAAGTAAACCCACGTTAAAAAAAATCAAGAAGAAAAAAAGAAAACCCACAAGTTAAAGAGTTGAGTGTTCTCATTCCCTCTAATTGAATTCCTCAATCCTTCATCGTGCTCAATTCCATTTACCACCACAACTTCAAATCCATAGAAGGGAGAAGGAAGAGAGAACCAAAGTATAAACAGAAATGCAGAAAAACAAGGAATTAACAATTCAAATTAAAACCTTAGCTTCATTTACAAGATCTCTAATTGGTTTTGCCCCCACATTACGATTTCCGAATTTTTAATACCGTTTTAAAAATATAAAGTGGTTTTTATTAGTTAACACACAACCTATAAAATAAATAAATTTAATAAAAATATAGTGAACTTTAGTAATGTTTCATCCAGAAAATATATATTCTTAAGCCCTTTGATAGGTATATTATTGTATGATTTATATCTTTCTTAAATATAATATTTGAAATGTAGGCCAAATTTAAAAAACTAAAACAACTTTTTAAAATTTACATTTTTCAGATTTCAAAACTTCTACTGGATTTTTAAATCATTGGTAGAATGTAGAAAAAAAAATTAGGAGTAAAAATAGCGTCTATAAACTTAAAAACAATAATAAGAAAAAAAAAAGGTAATCTAAGACCCGGGTGTTAATCCAACAAGGCCCAAAACATTGGTTTAATGAGTAAAACTTGAAATTTGGAATAAGTCCTAATGTACAATTGAAATGTCACTGATATAATATATCCATCCTTGAAATTTTCATTAGTCAACTAAATGTAAAATAAATTATCCTTCCATTTATTAAAGTTTTCATTTTCATTTTTTATAGATCAAATAGACACTACCTCTAACAAAAAATATTGACGGACAATAGTTTTTCTTACCTTTTATTTTGTAGTAAAGATAGAAACTTCTATCAATGTTATATTTGAAAACCATTATTTTTAAAATTTGTTTATTGTTTTACAAACATTTATAAAATTGAAAAAAATGGATATAAAAAAGATCAATTTTAAAAAAGTAAGAACTAAAAAATCAATTGGTTATCAACCCTCCTAAATATTTCAATTTTCTTTGTTGCTGTTTCTGTTCTCTTTTCTAGTTTAATCTCCAAAAAAGATCAATCAATCCAAACATAACTAATAATAAACCACGAACTACGATCTCAATTTTTAATTAAAAAAAGAAGAAGAAAGGAAAGGTTTCACATGGTCCCATACTCCCAGTCGGCAGTTCAGTTATGCCAAGGCGGACACCAGTTTATTATTGACATCGATACAACAGAAGAAATGGCGGTGTACGCAGAAGCTCCATCCCTTCTTAGCGTATACCTCCTAAATTCCATTCAGGGTGACCACAATATTACGTGCAGTGGGGTGGTCTCGGTGCTCACATAGCCATATTCCCTGAAGCACCCAAAGTTCGATCAAAACTAGCCATTAAATTCAAAACTATTAGATTTATCTGTAGCATGTAATGTTCCATATACAAATCCATTCATCACACTACACTAAGGATAGGAACCCATCCATCCAAACCTCATACCTTTCTATCAACCCACCCCCATCTCATCTGTCAGTCCTACTAAATGCAGAAATTTTCATTTAGACAAACTTCAAATCCTTCAGACTTCTCCAGAACTTATCCTGATCATTTGGCATTACCCTTTGTTTCAAGATGATTAAAAAGAATCAAATTAAGGACCGGAAATATGTAAAAACTAATAATTGCTAATTCAACGATCTTAAATCACCAATCCAACCCAAAAATAAGCTTTTGGATTGAATTGGTGACTTAAGATGGTATTAGAGCATGGTGGTCTAGGGAAGTACTTGAACATTTAATGTTTGATTTTCATTTATTGAGTCTTTATTCATATTTCAAGCCCACAAGTGATGAAAAGTGTTAGATATCATATTAAATTTGCCTTAACCCATTAACTCGAGCTTTTGGGTTGAATTGGTGATTCAAAATAGGTCTAGAAAGATCATGTTTCAGGCCCCTGCAACCTTATTTCCTCCACCTTTCAATATTAATTTCCACTTGTTGGACCTTTCTTCGTGATTCAAGCATAAGGGATAGTTAGAAATAATGAAAAGATATTATATCCGACATGTAATAAAGAAAAGCCAAATCAAATTAAACAAAATTACAGATGTTTTGGTTTAATATTGGCATTCAGTGCGTTTTACATATGTAAGAGAGGGAGAGGGAGAGGGAGAGGGAGAGGGAGGGGGAGTCCATCATATGGCTGGTAGGTGGGACATTAAGAAAGCCAAAGGGGGAGGCGGTGGAAAGATGAGTGACGAGGGTTTTTACCAAGAGCTTCCCATTTGCTTCTAACTTCCAACATCTTTTGTCAGGCATTGGCGTAAACAATTTTTATGAAACAAGGCCAATGAGAATTTGGAAATCACCTATCCCTTCTTCCTTTAAAAGTCTTCTGAAATTTATGAACCAAGAGGTGAGTGAGGGATCCTAGAAGTCATGAACTGCCCTTTTTGGGTTGAAGGAGATTCTATACAGCCTTGGGAAGGAGTCTTTTAGTGGAATTGTATTCAGCCAAGGGTCAAGCCAGAAGGCTATTCTTGTTCCATCACCCATTTTGACAGTAGCCAAAAATTCTACTAGTAACCATATCCTTGATATGCTGATCGAAGGACTATGACGCTGCATGTTACTTTTCCATTAGTGTGCCACCCTAGCGAGCTTTTACCATGAATGCTTTCTACAACTCGACTCCATAAGGAACTCTCATCAATAAGCCTCCACCCCCAGTTAGATAGAAGGGCTAAGTTTTTTGTTTTTAAGCCACCAATCTCGAGCCCACCATCTAATTGCGTGCGGGTAACCAAGTTCCATTTGACTAAATGGTTTAGTTCGCTCCCTGAATGTTCTTCCCAGAAGAAATTCCTCATTAGAAGTTCCACGATTGGATCACCTTTTCTGGCATAAAAAACTTGACATGTAGTATGTAGGAATATGAGAGAACGGACTTACACAAGGTGGCACAACCTCCTCTTTGAAAGGTTATATCTCTTCCATTTCTCCAATTTTCCTTGCATTTTTCTATCACCGGCTGCCAAAAGGAGAATTGTTTGGGATATCCACCTAAAGGTAGCCTTGCAATTCAACCTAGACGCCTCTACATACGGCTTGTTATCATCGATGTTAATTCCGCATAATGCAGATCTTTCCCAATTAACCATTTTTCCTGAGCACCAATCAAAAAATTTGATGGTCTTCCTTAAGTTTTCTAGCATCTCATGGTCGTATTTACAAAATATCAAGGTATCATCGGCGAAGTGAAGTACAGAAACATGGACTCTATCTTTCCCCACAACAAGCCCTTCAAATTTTCCTTTTTCATGAAGCCTAGCCAACAAAGAACTTACAACCCCACTGATTAGTAAAAAAGGAAAGGTGAGAGAGGGTCCCTTGTCTAATGCCCCTTGTAGTTTTAATTCTTCCTCTTGGCCTTCAATTAAGGAAATTAAAAGGTTAGGACTAGAAACACAACCCATAATCCACAAAATCTATCTTGTGTCAAAGTTTTTCCCAACGAGAATTTTCTCAAGGAACACCCAATCAACACGATCGAAGGATTTTTCTAAATCAAGTTTTAGGATCCAACCTTTTTTCTTCTTGGATCGGTACTCTTCCACCACTTCATTGGCTATTAGGATCAGATCTAAGATTTGTCTTCCAAAATGAAAGCACTTTGAGTAGGAGCAACTATACTTGGGATGATTTTCTTTAGACGCTTGGCCAACACTTTTGCAACAATCTTATAAATTGTTGTAGTTAAGCTTATCGGCTTAAAGTCCCTTACAAGGATAGCATTTTTAAATTTTCTGGATTAAACAAATAAAGTTCTCCTTTTATTAAGGGGCTTTAGTCACACCGGAAAGAAAGGGTTATAATCAACCAAAGTTAGTGGCAGTTGGCTTCGGTCGGATATTTTTTGAGTTAATTCATTCCTCTAAATTAAAGCTGGTAAAATTCTAGGATCACAAAAGTCTACATCGAACCGTTAATCTAATTTGGAAAATGGGTTTTGGTCTCTGTTTGTCTCTTTCAATCTGCACTTTTGCTTTGCTGCTAGTGACTCTTCACGATACCTGGTTTTGATTGCTTATTCTCAACTTGTTTGCATTGTTGTCAGGATAGTGTTTGGAAAGATCCTAGAGATTTTTTTACGAGGAAGCTTCTCAACATAAGACCTCGATGGAGTCATCAACTTTTAGCCTCCTCGTGGTGTTCCTTCTCCAAGGATCTCGAGTTTTGTCTCAGTGCGAGTTGATAGATGTTTAGTCTGATATAGTTTTTTAGTCTTTTTATTTCTTTGTACTTCTTTTGGTTTTGTTTTGCTTTTGGACATTACTCCTTTGTTTTGGTTTTTAGCTTGTTTGGATATGATGAGGGTGCTATGGGTTGTCAACCTAGTTGAGATGCCCATGTGCACCTCTTGATCCTTGGTTACATGCTCATTGTTTAATTCTCTTGTACTATGAGCTTTTGTCTCATTATTATTATATTAATAAAGAGGTCATCTCCTTTTCAGAAAAAAATAAAATAAAATTCTTCTTTATGCAAGAGTTCAGGTATTGCTGACTGAGTCCATCTAAGTTGGTTATCGAAAATAGAAATACTTCTACAAGCTTTCAGATCTTCAGTGAAACAACTATCTTCCTCTTTCCAAATGCAATAATGTGACTCATCGATTTTGCTATTGACAACCTCCATGTTGTCCTTTGAGACTCGCCAAAAAGTCTGTGGAAGAAAACGACTACCGGAAAAGGGGAGGAGAAGGGAGAGAACTTACCTTTTACCAATAATTCTGACCCGATCCCTGTTATTTACAGGAAAATGGAAGATAACCTCTCTTAAGTTTCGAGGGGATAGAGAACCCAGGAGAGAAAACTGGCTTTCTCAACGAAGTGTCTTTAGCATTTTCTAAAAGAGCTTTATGGAAGATCTAAGCACTCGAGCTACTTTCACTTTGATCCATCCTCCATATGAGGGAAGTTTTAAAAAATTACATGATTCCATCTAGCAAATTCGACCTAATATTCTACAGTAGGCTTCCAACCATATCTTTTGTGTATGTTTGATGCTTGTTCACCATTTTTATAGATGAGAATAGCTCTGTTTGCTTGAGTGGGGCTCATAGAACAAAAATATTAATGCTTCGTTTCAAGGCAATTAATAGCCCATGCCAATCATCATGGAGGGATTATTTGTGAAGGAGAACTCCTAACAAGCGTAAAGAAGCAAGATCGTATGACTTTGGGTGTTCCAAAAACTGCTAATTCGTATAGGGCCATCGAATCGGCCCAACCAACAACTAGAGTTGCACCGTTACGTTATCGAATCCAAAAACTGCTATGCTATGGACCTTCCCCTTTGAGGTGATTTGTGGAAGGTTGATCAGCTGAGGAATGGCCATTAATGTTGCTCTGTGAAATAGATTTATAAGATAGAGAATTAATGGGTACGTTGGTGGTTATGGTCTGTGTGTTGGTATTAATGGTGGTTGGGCAAGGGTTCTCAGGTTGGATACCTTTTGAAAGAAGGTCTATAAGTAGATGCAGCCTCTTTGATTCCCCCCAATCAGGAAAATTGTGTGAATGGGGCCGTGGGGCTGCCTTAGACCACTCTTCTCTGTTACCCCAGGTCGGAACAATCAAATTGTAACAAACCCCATTATTATCCAATTTTGCGATCTTTGAACAGTATATCCTACGATTCGACAGCTTCTTTACTTAAAAGATATGTCCATCCATGCATTCTTCTCTGGAAATTTTTTTATTGAAGGGTGAATAGATGAGTTGTCAAATGGTGGAGGATAGCCAATGAAGTGTTTGAGCATGGGTACACCCAACGGGGCATATGGAGAAGGTTTTCGGTCAAATGTGAAGGAGGATATTTTTCCGGCCATTGATAAGAGGGAGTCAACATCGAAGGTTCATAGTGAGATGGAGTGGGGAAGGGGGTGGGAAAAGAGGTGGGAGAGAGAATGTCTGGAGAAAGACATTTTAGAGATAGATTTGATGATGTTTGGATTGACTTTCTAAGTGTCTAGAAATACATTTTTTACACTCCTAAACACCTTTTTAAACACTAAGAATGCGTTTTGAAACACTTCTTTTATACTTATAAATACGTTTTTAAACACTTATAAAGTCAATCCGAATATGCTCTTAGTTTCTTATTTAACGGAAAAACTATAAAAATAAATAAAAGGACCTACTAAACTGTACCTGCCATGTACCCATATTAAACTTTCCATTTGTTATGGGAATCCTACAAAAGAACAACCACAAATGAGAACAGCATATCAGGTAGGCATTTATTCTAGAAACTATGTAGAATTACCCACGTCAGTGCACAGCCAAACAATGATGATTTAATGTGAGCTGGCATGTCATCCGGGCCTGCATAATGAGCACACTCATTATCAAAAGAGTAAATGTACAAAATAAAAAATATTTACATGTGCGTGTGTAAAGGAATGGTTAAAATGACTCTAGAATAGGAAAAACAAAACAATTTTGTCAATATTCCTCGTTTTTTTATACATAAAAACAATGCTATGAAATGAAGGAATACAAGGGTGTACGAGAAACCTAGCCCTCAAAAGCCCCACTAACAAAAGGATTCCAACTTCGCAAAATGCTACCTATAGAAAAACTTTAAAATGAAAGCCTAAAGAGAACTTTAGATCCATCTTAGTTGAGTAAAATATCAGAGAGTAGCCCATTTTGGGATTAAAAAAACAAAACAGCCCCCCCTTCAAAATCCTATATTTCTTATGAATCTGATATGTGATTATGAAACACCTGTATTCTATTTGAAAATTTAAATCTAAAAGCAAGCAGCAGAGATTATTTGTGGTACTAGAATATGTTTTGATAGTTATTTTCTTAGTCTAAGATTTATTCAACAATTTCAAGCAGGCAAGTTATTTGGACCCTGTTTCACAACCATTTAATTTTTCATTTTTATTATTTTTGGTTTTCAAAAGCTTATAAACACTTCTTCTACCATTTGGTTTCTTCATTTTATTATCTACTTTTTTAGGGGCTTTTTTAAAAAACCAAGCCAATTAATGAAAACTAAAAAAAAGTCTAAAGTCGCCAATTGACCTATAAACTAATGGGTAAGGTAAATTTAATATTATATCATCTAACACTCTCACTTGTAGACTTGAAATGAAAGAAGATAAAAAAGTGGAAGTCTCCTATGTACTTTCTTAAATCACCAATAGATCAAAAACTTAAAATGATGGCTGTAGGTAAATTTAATTAATGTCTAACAAAAAGTCAAAAGCTACGAGGGAGGGAGCTGCCAAAGAACTCTCTTTCCTCTTTACGCACGTCTCTCGTAATTCCTCCTACCCCATAGCCTGCACCTTCATCAGCATCCTATACATTACATCTAACAATAGTTTAAATCGTCTTACAGTATTATGCTGAAGACAAAAGCACATGCCCTTTTAGTCGAGTACATTTTCTTTTCCACTAGAAGAAATCAGAAAACTAGAGAAGGGAAAAGTTATCTTAGAAGAAGAAAGTAAATATGGGTAACCTTCAAGTGTATGCTTCCAAGGAGCAGATGTACCCTGCAAACAATCCCCCAAATGATAGAGTGGAGAGGGAAACAAAGGTCAAAATGGAATAGCTCTCGATGAATGAGAGTTGCAAATGATAAGTGCAGATAACAAACTAACTTCAGGTACTATCTTGTTGAGGAAGGTTTCAGTATCGCTCTGAACATCCGAATCATAGTTTTCGTTGATGGTAAGAGAGGCACTCGTATGCTGCACTGTGACATCATCACGTGATTCAGCGAGGAAATCCAACTACGCATTGATCTCCAAAATTGAAATACAGGATTAGAAGATTTACAGAAGATATGAGCAAGGCCATATTTGAATTCTGACAAGTCTTGTCCAATTTCCTTCATTATCTGATATGTAAATCAAACTCGGGAGCAGCAGCGTGAGGAAAATAAATCGCATATCATATTGATGTTGAAATGCATAATTTTACCGATGCAACAAAAAAAATCGTCTGTTGTTGGGGAAAGTCAATCTGACACGGCGGGTGACAGGACTAAGCTAGACTAAGAAGC
Source organism: Cucumis melo (assembly GCF_025177605.1). Classification (NCBI taxonomy): domain Eukaryota; kingdom Viridiplantae; phylum Streptophyta; class Magnoliopsida; order Cucurbitales; family Cucurbitaceae; genus Cucumis; species Cucumis melo. The sequence goes on along the minus strand of NC_066863.1, from coordinate 60,219 downwards.
AACCGAAACTTATGAACATACTTAAAATAAAAAAAAAAAAACAAAAAGTTGGCACCATTTAACCCTCGGAGATTAATACGAGTTTCTGAATAAAGTGGAAAAAGATAACCAATTAATCACCTTCGGGGTGATGAGATGACAGCCCCGCCTATGAGGAGACAGCGTAACAGTCTTTTGAGCCCACTTCGGACCAGCGGCCGCCATCAAGCTTGGGTTGCTAGAGCCTGCTGTAGCGGACGGATTGCCAGTACTGGAATTATTGCTCCGCAACAACTTTACTCGGAGCGGTTGTGCAGCCAAGATAATAGCGCCTTGCATACCAAAAGGCCACACCACCGTAAACTTGTAGGTGCAATGCCTATCTTCAAAAGGAAAAAGAAAATCAACAACAATAATGAGAAGAAATAATGTACAATATATAATAAAAAGAAAATGTGGAAGAAACTTTTTTGGACAACATTAATCATGTCTTTTTAAATAATACCTCAACCATCCTTCATTTCGTTTTTCACTCTACCGGAAAATTTGAGCACTAAAGCAGTGGAATTTGAGAGGATTTATTTATTAAATTCATGAACGAACAATTAATCCACCATGAGCATGGTCTTTTGAAATTCTTTAAAGGCACCTATCACTTATATAAATTATCGGATAGATATAAATAAATATCTATTATCATAGAAGCTAATAAAGCTATCAGTGTTAGTAACTATCAATTTATCATTAATAATATAGATAATAGAAAATTATAGTGTCGATCATTGATTGATTGATAGAGGTTGACAGTAGTGTGCTTGTGTATAACAATATATATTTTTCATTTTTTTGTGAAAAAATTGACATTTTTTAGCTAAATTATAAAAAATGCCCATAAACTTTATATTTCGGGTAAAAACTAATTATAAACTTTCAAAACATTAAAAACTGCCCTTAAACCTTCAAAGTGGGTTTAGAAACGTCGTTACGGTTGGGTTTGGATGAAATTTTTATTTTAAAAATAACTCTACATTATTTAAAAGTTTTATAAATACCCTTAAACATTTAAAAAAAAAACTCATATTGTCCAAATTTTACGTAGTATCCAAAATATAAAAAAAGAAAATCAAGTTAAAACATAAAATTTTACGAAATTCCAAACTAAAATTTTATCATTTAAACATATTAAAACAATAATCAGTCAAATAATTAAAATGGATTTGGCTAATAACACATATTAAATTATAAACATATAGCTTTATCGAAAAACTTAAGTCCTAAAGTTACTTGATATGTTAATTTTTTCGCTATTTTTATTATAGTGGATATATCTTGCAAGTGTATTATTTTATTTATTTATCTATATTAGATAAAAGATGGGTAAAAAAAGAAAAAGAAAGAAAAATAAAGAAGCCAAACGCTATCATTGTCATGAGAACAACAATTATTTTTTTCAAGTTTAATAGTATTTTTAAAACTTATTTTCAAAAGTTTAACTTGCCTTGACTAATGACTATTTTAATATATTTTAAGGATGATTTGTTTATTTTAGAATTTTATGATATTTCATGTATTTCTATTTTAACTTTAACATTTCGGTTGGCGAAAATATTGATGTAAAATCTAAATCTTAACATTATTTTATTTAAAGATGTTTACGAAACTTTTTAATGATTAAAGGTTGTTTATTAAACAAAACTTTATCCAAAATTAACGGTATAAATATTTTAAAAGTTTAAGTTCATTTTTTTTAACTTTTAAAATTTGTTGGTCATGTTTTGCACTTTTTAAAAAGATTATGGACGTTTTTTGCACACACCACGTGGTTCAAATATATTATTAATTTAACATTTTCTCTATATCTAAAAACTTATCAATGTAAAACTCTTGAAATCCCATCATTGAATACAATAATCAATGTTATAATAATAATTAAATGGTTTTAGTATTATGTAAACTTGTAACATATGACGTTTTTGCATTCATGTCTCAACATCGACGATTTAGAATTACATTGTTTATACTAAATACAAAGTGGATTGCATCCACATTATTTACTTAATAAAGACGTCCATCTTTATTTACATACTGTAGATCGTTAGGCAAACTTGATCCACGACGTTTATGTATCTACATAAAATTTAAGTTTACTTGAGATAGCATTGAAATTTTAGCTTATTAAATTCAAAATTATAGTATTTAATTTTACTACTACTTCATCGTTTACGACTTTATTGAATGTAACATAATTTTAAATTACAAGTTACAAGTCTTAGAACATAAATTTTAATATATTAAACCAATTTAAATATAAAAATATCTATAGAAATATCAACATATAAATTTAAAACTATGTTTTTAACTTAAAATTTTGTTTTTTATTTTGGGTGTTAAGAAATTTGGTATAAAAAGGGTTAGTATTTTGAATTTTTTAAAGTTAAAAGGATATTGATGAAATTATTTAATAGTAAAAGAATATTTCCGAAATAAAAACTTTTAACTTTTTCAATACAAAACCAAGATACTTTTCTAAATTTTCGATTTATTTTTGAAAGGTTATAGATATTGTTTACATAAACTTCGAAGTTCACGGGCTTTTCCTTTAATAAATTTTAAAGTCCGATAATCCCTACTTTTTGAAACCTACACTGTCGTATTAATTCGATGTACACGTGTGACGTGTCTTTCAAAATCATGCGCCTCGTCACTCGATTCATCTACGCCCTGTTACATATCAGTGAACTTAGTGAATGGTTTGTTTTTCTTTATTGGTCAATACAATCTTGGACAAAAAAGAGAGAGTATGTATGCACCAGCCAAAATGAGTTTTGTAGATGATATCTGTATATGAGTTTTTGTTAATGTGAAATCCTTGACATCTAAATATGTCATTCAAGATGGCACCTTTTTGGTTCATTACTGCAGGACCATTAGGAGAAAAATAGTCCATTAGAAGAGTTCGAGTCCCTTGTTTTTTCTACAACGGATTCTGAACATCTAAACAAGCATCCGATTATCTTTTTATCAGGGCACGAGCTTCCCGAATCAAATTCTGCCATTTTCAAACAAATTCTGCGTCCATCAGGAGGAAAAAATATATAGATGGGCAACGAGGCAGGATGGAGCTGGTGGCGGTTTTTCATTGTGGCGGGAGTGGCGGTCACTGGATTTCTTTTTCCTAGCAGCAGTGCTTCACAACAGGAGCAATTGATGGAGACTCAGCCCGTGGTATCCAGGATTGCGTTTGGATCATGCGCCAACCAGGATGCTCCTCAGGTTTTTGTCTTGCTTGTTTGTTTGTTTGTTTGTTGTTTCCTTTTCAATGAATGTCAAAAAACAGACTTGAAGCTGAAGAATGACAGTGGCAAGATTCGAGAATGAAAAAATTGGTGGAAAAAGTTCAAGATTTGAGCCTCAGTCATGTTTTAACCATAAATTTCTGTTCAAGCAAATAAGGACGCCAGCGTTGTACGACCAAAACAACGGCCACAAGTTCTTGCTCATGAACTAGTTTCCCACGATCTCTAATAGATAAAACATGAGCGAAAATAAGCAATCGGCCTCTTGGATTGAAGGAGAACCTCACCAATACCAAACCTGGATGAATCAGTTTCGATTTCAAATGGTTGAGAAAATTTTGGTAGTGCTAATTTATGTAATGCAACCATAGCATTCTTCAATCTTTCTAACGCCACTTGAGCCTTTTTGTTCCATTCAATATCTCCCTTTTTAAATAAATTACTCAACGGAGCTGCTAGGCTGCCATAATTGTTCACAATTTTTCGGTAATAACCAATAATCCAAGAAAACCATGGACTTTCTTGATGTTGGAACAGGCCACTCAAACATAGCCCTCAACTTCTCTGGATCAGCTTCGACTTCCTTGCTGGAAATTAGATGTCCAAGATACGCCACCCTTTTTCTAACAAACTGGTACTTTGCTTGATTAACAAAAAGCTGAGTTTCCCAAAGAACAGAGAGGACTATGCATAAATGCTTGACATGTTCTTCTATCACACGACTGTACTAAACTGTCATCAAAGAGCACCAATACAAATTTCTGCAAATATTGATGGAACGTTTTGTTCATCAAGGCTTAATTGATATTAATTGGAGAGGAAATAGCATTGCAGGGGCTTGAACGTAGGACTTCCCTGGACCACCTGCTCTGGTACCATCTTAAATTATCAATTCAATCCAATAGCTTAAACTAGTAGGTGAAAATAAATTTAATATAATAGCTAACATATATGATGTAAGAACCCAATCAAAGTAAGCAGTTAGATTGATTAATAAACTAATCATGAATAGAGATGTGCAATTCTAGGCTTTTAGGTTGCATATGCTAAGAAAATAACTAGTAAGCATTTGATTGTTTTTAGTCAATGAATAACTAAGAATAGCAAGATGATCCCTAAAATCTAGACAAGACCCATTTTCATTGAGTTTATCCTTTTAAATTTCATGTTCTTTAAGTTTCTTTGCATATATAAATTACGACACACAAAAACTCCCCTTTGGTTACCATTTGAATTCCACAATTAGCTAAATATATAGAGATTTCCTGAGGATCGGCTCCATACTTGACTATTACTATGTTATAGAGTTAGTAGTAGGTTTGGTGAAATTATAAATACATTTGTTTAGTTAAGAGTTCGTAGGCGACCACGGAATTTCTCGCTAACAAGTCACTAATGGGGTGTCATCTTAGTTGAAATTCACAGTTGCACCTCTTGATACTTAGGTTATGTAGTTTCTTAGATTTACTATGTATTCTTTTGAGACTTAATATCTTTTCATTATCCTTGAAAAAAAGGCGTACACCTCACATGGAGTTGTTTTTTTTGCAGCCAATCTGGAACTCCATAATCAACTTTGACCCGCATGTTTTCATTTGGCTTGGCGATAACATCTATGGAGACATTAGGCGTCCATTCAAATTATTTGGTCGAGAAAGGACGGTGGGACCATGGAAAAATGTTCCACGTTTCATTCCTTCATCTAAGCAGGAAATGATGCTCAAATACAATAAGGGCAAGACAATTCCAGGCTATTCTTGGCTTAGACAGAGGACCAAGGTGCCAGATCCATTAAATTCATCGAAAATTTTATTACATTATTTGATTTTAAAATGACAAATTTTAAGAAGTGGGTGGGTACCTTTGATTTTTAGTCGGTTGCATTGTGTTGTTTTAGGTAATCGGTGTCTGGGATGACCATGATTATGGATTAAATGATGCTGGAAAGGAATTTACCGAGAAGGTCACTAATCAGAAGCTTCTCCTTGATTTTTTAGATGAACCTCTTGATAGTCCAAGGTGGGAGTTCGTTTTCTACTTCTACATATTATTTGTCTAACCTAAAGGTTGTGCTTCTTTGGTTTATCTTATTATTATTTCTCCATATCAATCAATAGTTTAAAATAAAAGAAGAAAAGATGAAGTGGGGAATTTCTCTCTTAGAATGTATATTAATCAGAATTCACACAACTTTCTTCCTTATCGAACGAGGAAAAACTCACTGTTTATATACAGTTTAAAAGAATGATAAATCATAATAAAAGAAGAGGAACAATACAACAATATAGCAGATACGTGCAACGCGTAACCAAGCCATTGGAGAATGCGACTAACATGAATAGCTGAGATATTTTGGAATTTTCCTTTTCAAACCTGAGATGGAGTTTATGCAGTGGCCACACATCAGCTGCCAGGTATTGCTGATTCATCAGATTGACCGTGGTTTGACCGACTATTCTTTTCCTCAATAATATTAATCTTGCAGTTTATTCCGTATATTAGATTACTTCGTAGTACTTACTTCCATTAACTAATATTAGAAAGTTGATGCTGGTATTTAAAAATTTTGTTGGCATTATGCATTTTGTTAAATATTATATGAAATTTGCCTTGATCCATCAACTTAAGCTTTTGGGTTGAATTGATGATTTAAGATGGTATCATAGGAGTAACAAACATTCTCCAACTTCTAATTCTCTTTGTTCTTCTTCTTGTAAGTCCTTACTAGATGTCTTTGATCTTGATGTTCCAATTGTCCCATAGGAAAGGTATCTATAAACGTGACAAGATCCCATTGCTAACTATCTTCTTATCATAGATTATCCGACAGACATAAACCTTCGGGTCCAAAATAACCAACAAGTTTGTTCCAAAAAGTACATTGGAGGCCCAAAATGATTTGAATTGGAAATTAACAATGATGGAAGAGATGAATGTGCTTAAACAAAATTGCACATAGGACATAGTTGAACTACCTAGAGGTAAGAAAACAGTTGGATGTAAGTGGGTGTTCACGGTAAAATGTAAAGCTGACGGTAGTTTTGAAAGGTACAAGGCCACATTGGTTGCTAAGAGGCCTATTCAGACCTATGGAGTTGGTTATCAAGAAACATTTGCTCTAGTTGCTAAAATCAATTCTATCAGAACTTTGCTCTTTGCGTAGTTAACTTTGATTAGTCTCTTTATCAACTAGATGTTAAGAATGTCTTTCTCAATGGGGAACTTGAAGAAGTATTTATGGACTTGCCACTTGGTTTTGAGATGGATCTTGAGATTAACAAAATGTGCAAGTTAAAGAGATCATTATACGGCCTTAGACAGTCTCCTAAAGCTTGGTTTGAACTTTGAACGTTTTGGAAAAGCAGTCACAAGCTATGGATTCAGTCAAAGTTAAGCCGATTATACAATGTTCTATAAACATACAAGGACAAGGTTATGACTTTGATAGTTTACGTTGATGATATCATTCTTACAGGCAATAGTGAGACAGGATTGATTCTTGTGAAGAAAAAGTTTGCCGATGATTATCATCAAAGACCTAGGAACTTTAAAATACTTCCTAGGCATGGGGTTTTCCAGGTTCAAAAGTTGCATTATTGTGAACCAAAGGAAGTCTATTCTTGTTATGCTAAAAGAGATAGGTTTACTTGAGGCAGAAACTCCCATTGAGCAGAATGTGAATGGAAGCTGCATTCAAAAATGATATAGGAAAGAGAAAAGTACCAGAGATTTGTGGGGAGACTCATATATCTTTCTCACGCACGTTTTGACATCGCTTTTATAGTGAGTGGTAAGTCAGTTCATGCATGCTCCTGGGCCAGCTCACTTTGATGTAGTTTACAGAATCCTAAGATATTTGAAGGGTACGCCAGGAAATGGCATATTTTTTAAAAGATAGGGCAAGTAACACAACTGATGCTGATTGGGCAAGTAACACAACTGATACTGATTGGGCAAGTAACACGATTGAGGGAAGATCTACTTTTGGTGAAATCTGGTTACTTCGCGGAGTAGAAAACAAAGTGTGGTTGAAAGGAGTAACGCAGAAGCAGAATTTAGAACTTTAGCCATGGTGTTTGTGAGAGTATATGGATAAAAAGACAGTGGAAAGAATTGAGATTCACTCATACAATGCCCATCTGCATTTACTGTGATAATAGGGAACCAATTTCCATTGCTCACAAGTGAGTCCTTTATAGCAGGAAAACATATTGAAGTCGATAAACACTTTATAAAGGAAAATATCGATGTGGGAGTAATATGCATACCTTACCTTCCGACATTAGAACAAATTGCAGATGTGTTAACTAAAGGTCTTCCAAAGTGGCAATTCAACAACTTGATTGACAAACTAGCAATGGCTGATATCTTCAAACCAACTTAAGGGGGAGTGTTGATTATTTCCCTTCTTGTAGATATTGTATTGTATTGGTTGTATCTTTTTTTTTTTTGAAAAGAAGACAAGTCTTAAATTTAATTTATAAAATCAAGACTAGTGCTCAAAGTACAAGTGAACTATATAACGCACAAATAGAGAGACTAAGGATTAGTAGACGCACTCGGACATTTCTACTAGGTTGACACCCCATTGCGCCCGCATCATATCCTCCAAATGACTATTATCATAATGAACAATCAATCAAATATGAGCCAAATCCTCCCCCAACCATACAAAGACTCTTTGAGAGAACAATATCAACTTATGCAAAACAAATACAAGAAGTAAATCCGAAAAAATTTCTCTTGTAGGCTTCTTTATTACTCTCATTGTATAATTCTCTTGTGCTCTGAGTTTAATTATTAATAAAGAAGTTTGTCTTTGTTTTAAAAAAAAAGAATACAAAAAAAAAAGAAATACAAAGAGACAACAAAAATACAACAACTATAAGAAGAACTAACAATCTGGAAAAATAAAAAGCCCTCCTATTTAAGCTAATCTCCTGAATGCTAAAAACTTTAAATTCTTTTTTACGGGAGCACCAAGCTGAAGCATTACGGACTGCTGAGTCAAAACGGTTTAACCACCTCATCTCCTTGTCGTGAAATGTCCTTTGATTCCTTTCAAACCACAAATCTGCAAAAAAGTCTTTAAGCACGTTCTCCCATAAGAGTTGCTGTTTCTTTTTCAAATTATCACCCAATAAAAATTGCTGTTCTTTAAGACCAAAGTTATTTCCAAAGACCCAAGCAGTTCGAAAAACTGAAAACAATTTACTCCAATAGTTTGCACAATACGGGAAATCAAAGAACGACTGCTGTAACTCCTCCCCTTCATTTTTGCATAGTGGACACATGGATGGAGAAAGGAAACTATCCATAAGCTTCCTTTGCATAACCGAGGAGCAGTTTAAAGCCCTGAAAATCATTATCCAGCTGAGAATGTTGACTCTCCTTGGGCTTTTAGTCTTCCATAATGCTTTGTATAAACTGCCATTTATTGGCGAAGAAGGTGAAAGGTGAGAGGTTAATGACTTTACTGAAAATTTGCCTGAAGGTTCCAACAACCATTCTCTTTTATCTAGATTGTTATTATTGAAAAGCCGTAAAAGAAAAATATGGCATTGAGTTATGTGGAAACCCGAGAACCGGAAGAAAAACCACGATCTATTTTTTTTTTCTTATATTAACAAAAGGTACAATGGGAAAAAATAAATAGACAAAGGAAAGAATATTAGGGTTAATCTATCCTTGGCCTTAAGCCCACTAATTCCAACATAATATTTGTTTATAATATAATTATGTATAGTCGTCCTTTATTGTAATTTCATATTCCCTAGATTAGGGTTTCTTTGTTGCCTATATATATTTACCTTTAGCCTTGTTTATAATCATAAGATCATTATCTTTTCTCTAAAAAGTACTGCGAACATGGTATCAGAGCCCATTTAGGGTTTCAAATATTAGTTTATTTTTTCTCTTTGACTGCTGCGTTCACACAAGGTTAGAGTTAGGCTCTAGGGTCATTGGCTGTTTTTCACTGTTGTAATTGCTGTACTATACTAGGATTTTCTTTTGGCCTTTGGATTTTCCTTGGTTTAAGATGTTGGCGCTAGTACAGATATGCCTCCTCTCCCCTCCCCCCTCTTTGGCTTCTCTATTTTTCTCACTATATAATTCTCTTGTATTTTGAGATTTACATTAATAAAGAAGCTTGTCTCCCTTTAAAGAAAAAAGAAGGTGTTCTTCACATCCAACTGACGAGTACTCCACACTTTAGCCACTGTCATTGCAAGGATAATGTGAATAGTAGGGGTTTTAACAACAGGACTAAATATTTCATGAAAGTCAATGCATGAGTAGTTGATGAAATCATTTTGCTACCGAATGAGCCTTACACCATTCAATTGTCTTATCAAATTTCCTTCCGACAAGAGTCACATTGACGAAAATTTAGGAACTATACTACTTACAAGGAAAGAGATATTGATAGGCCACCAGTTTTACATCATTATGTTCGTAGAGGAAAAAAGGGCAAGGAGGTGGTTACTAGTGAGTTGGGTGAGTCATCCAATGGCTAGGATGATCATCTTGGGTAGTTTATGGTGATTAGGTATTGGTTATACAAGGAGTTATTTTACGGTTGTTAAGTATTGTGTTCCAGTTATTAAATTATGTGTTTAAATAAGTTGTTTTGTATAGATGGGCAGGTAATGTTTGAATTGGAAGTGTGCGGGTTTCTCTCATGTGAGAGGAAAAGAAGTTTGAAGAACGATTGGTATCAGAGCCCTCAACCTGGGGAAGATCAAGAAGATGACATAAAAGAAGTTTGAAGAACGATTGGAAGCGAACGATTAGGATATTGCTTGCATTCATGTTGATGTTCAAAAATTGTCACAAATCGAGGAAACATTTTTGTCTCTTGCCAGAAGTGTTGACAAGTTAATGGTGCAATACGAACAACAACGCAAAAATGAAGATGATACACGTATTGACGTACATTGTTGGCTTCTTTAGTTTTCGGTGTTGCAGCTAGAGATCAGCCCTCTGTGTCGATGGCTCATGATTCAGGCATGGTGATATGGATTATGGCAATCGTGATCATAACAAATTTTAAAAATTTGAAATACCAATTTTTAATGGAGTGGATCCACATTCTTGGTTATTTCGAGCAGATCGATACTTTCAAATCCATAAGCTTACAGATTTTGAGAAATTGACCGTGGTAGCCATTAGTTTTGAAGCAGTGACGCTTGATTGGTATTGGGCAACAAACAAACGTGAATTGTTTTTGAGTTGGAATGATTTGAAATGTTGATTGTTGATACGTTTTCGTTCTCCATGTTAGGGTTCGATTTGTGGTCAATTCTAGGCAATTAAACAGCAAATGACAGTGGAAGAATTTCGTAACCGTTTTGATCGATTGTTGGCTCCTTTCTCCCAATTAACGTCGGAAGTTCTGGAGAATACATTTTTAAATGAGCTTAAACCATGGATTCGGCATGAAGTTGAATGTTGGGAGCCAGTGGGCTTGTCTAATATCATGAAAATTGCTCCGTTAGTGGAAAATCGTGAATTAACTTAGGCTGAGTCCAATGTTTGAGCTTCCTTCACCTTTAAGTCAAAGATGCACGACAATTCTACTTCCACGTGGCATCACGGAGTGACAACAAAAAAATTTATGATTGATCCCCAATGCGTACCATTAGTTTGCATGATGTTTCTGTTAGGATACCTCAAAAGCTGACTGTCTATTACTTTCAAAACAAGATTACAGCCCAAAACCAAGACACTCCAACCGAATCACAAGCACGTCCTTGTTGAAGTGTTAACAGAAAGAACATAAAGCCATACAGTAAAATGAAATGACTAAGGAGCACCACACTATAGTTCACGTAAACACAACCATTACAAGGAAAAATAAAAACCAAACGAAGAAACCTGGACTCTGCTCTCTCCTCCTCAAGGATCCGACAGCCTCTACTTTTCTCTCCAAAAAACATTTGTACCCCTCTATGCTCCCCTGCCCCCTTTTTAATTACCCACTACTAACTAACTGTGGGCCCCTCTTGCTGGTCCCCGATCTCCTTGCTTTCCTCCCTTCCACCACGTGTATTCTCTTGGTTGGATTCATGGACATTTTTCTCGATGCCACTTGTTTCCTCCTTATTGCTCTCATGTTTCTTCTTATTTCTCCTATTATACGTAAATAGGATTGGGGGCCTAGCAGTTTCCAACAATGGGTCTTCACGCAAGTGATCACAAACATCCATACGACTCTAAGTTTCAAGCCAAGCATGAGAAGGGTTTATGTTCTCATCGTGATGAGAAGTTCACGGCTGGTCATTAGTGTAAAGCTCGTGATTTGCGTGAATTATGTATTCTGCTGACGAGGAGTTTGAAATTTTGGATGATAGTGAGGAAGATTCTGCAGTCGATTTACAACAAGCCTCAGTAGAACCAGTAATCGAATTATCATTAAATTCCGTTGTGGGATTAACCACACCTAGCACCATGAAAAAAACCACACCAAGCACCATAAAAATTATTGGTAATATTTTCGGGCTTGATGTTGTTGTCCTAATTGATTGTGGAGCCACCCATAACTTTATTAGCAATAAGTTGGTGGAGAAATTGAATTTTTTTGTTGTGGAAACTTCTCGTTATGGTATGATTATGGGTATAGGTTAGGGGTGAGCATGATAGACCGAAAACCGAGTTAACCGACCAAACGAAGTCGATCAGTTGGAAAATAAAAGGGTTCGGTTTCGGAAAGTTTCAAACCGAGAATTTCTAAAAGTATTTGCAAGTGTTGAACCGACTCGACCGACCGATCGACCCTTATTCATTGACGTCGAGATCGGTTTTTTCAAAAAATCGATTCCGATCGACCGATGATCCCTAATCGATAATGCTGTCAAGGGTAAGGGAATTTATGAGACAGTATAATTACAATTGGGTGAATTAACAGTGGTTGATAGTTTTCTTCCTTTGGATTGGGGTGAAGTTGATGTCATATTAGGAATTGGGCGTTACCGAAGTGGATTTGGGAAATTTGTTGATGATGACCACTCAAGATTTGAAGTCAAATCATTTTAAAGGGAGATGCAAGTCTAACGAAGACACAAGTGAGTCTCAAATACATGGTCAAGTCATGGACGTACAATGACCAAGGATTTCTAGTCGAATGTTGAGTTTTAGAGGGTGGTGTTTCTTTGGCCGAACGGACTGGGGTTGAGATTTGTTGATGTTTTTTAGTGGTCTAATGAACTTCCACCCTGTAGAGACATTGAACATCACATTCATTTGTAACCAAGCACTAATCCAGTTAATGTTCGACCTTATTGCTATGCTTACCATCAAAAAAATGAAATGGAAAAGTTAATACAAGATATGTTGACTTTTAGTGTCGTCAGGCCAATTCTAGCCCTTACTCTAGTCTGATATTACTTGTCAAGAAGGGTGGGGGTGGAGATTTTGTGTGGATTATCGTGCTCTTAACAACGTTACTATTCCAGATAAATTTCCGGTTCCCGATGGTTGATGAGTTGAATGGAGCAACATCGTTCTCTACGATAGATCTTAAATTTGGGTATCATTAAATACGTATTCATCCGGCTGATATTGAGAAGACATCTTTTCACACACACGAAAGGCATTATGAGTTTGTTGTTATGCCATTCGGTCTGACCAACACCCCTTCTATGTTTCAAGCTTTAATGAATAAGGTTTTTCGCCCATTTTTCGTGCAGGTTTATCCTTGTTTTATTTGATGATATTTTGTTTTGTAATCACACATTAAATGATCACGTCCATATTTATCCGTAGTGTTGAAGGTGTTGAGGGATAATGATAGGCCAGGCTATGGTGCAACTTGATACCAGCATAGTGAAAAAGCTTCGTCCAAAAATGACTAAGAGAAGTTTTATCTCGATCTGAAACAATGGATTGAGGAAAACCATGATGCCGAACTACTGCTTTAACAAATAAATTAGCCACATTCTTGGCATTAAATGGATGTTTTAGAGGAAGAAAATGTGCAGCTTTACTCAAACGATCAACAATCACGAAAATAACATCATACCCTCGAGCTTTAGGCAATCCTTCAATAAAATCCATAGAAATATTCTCCCAAATAGCAGTAGGTATTCCCACCGGGAACAATAAACCAAAGGGACTCATGACCAAAGTTTCTTCTTTTGACTAATCAAGCACTGTTCCACATATTTCCCTATATCTCCCTTCATACCTTCCCAATATAATTCAGCAGTCAACCATTTATAAGTACGCAGAAACCCAGAATGTTCACAAAAAACTGAATCATGATAAGTATGCAAAATAGTAGGAATCAGAGAAGATGCTTTAGATATAACCAACCGACCTTTATATTTGAAATAACCATGATGGAGAGAAAACCGTGGAATGCTATCACTATTCGTGTGATGTTGTTGTATGATCGCAGCCAAGTTAGGATCGTTGTCTACCTCTTGCCACACGGTATGAAGATCAATTAAAGCTGGGACTGAAATATGATCCAAATGAATTGTTGGAGGCATCCGAGACAATGCATCAGCCAATTGTCAGGTCCTGGTTTAGATTGAACTTCAAAAACATATCCCAATAACTTGGAAATCCGGCGTTGGTGTTGAGGTTATATTACACGTTGTTTGAGCAGAAATTTGAGAGCACGTTGGTCAGTTTTGACAATAAATTTATGACCCAAAGGATAATGTCGCCAACATTGGATTGCTAGTACGACTGCCATAAGTTCCCTCTCATACATTTGTTTGGCCTGATCACGCATAGGTAAAATATGGCTGAAGTAAGCAACAGATCGCTTATTTTGGATCAAAACGGCACGCTCACCCATGCCAAATGCATCAGATTTAATTCAAAAGGTTGTGAAAAGTTTGGAATAGCCAAAACTGGCAAAGTTACCATAGCTTGCTTCAAAGTATCAAAGGCATGTTGGGCAGCTCCGTTCCATTCATAAGCACCCTTGTTCAACAAATTACTCAATGGAGTGGCAATACAACCATAATTTTGCACAAAATGTCTATAATATCAAGTGAGTCCCAAAAACCCACGAACCTCTTTGATGGAAGTAGGAATTAGCCTGCTCGAACTTTATCAGGATCGGTTTCCACGCCTCCTCCAAAAATCAAATGCCCCAAATATTCAAGTTTCTCTTGAGCAAACTGACATTTAATTTGATTAGCATATAATTTATTATCCCTTAATGCCTTCAACACTATGGATAAATGATGGACATGATCATCTAATGTGTGATTATAGTCAGAATATCATCCTCAGTCTGACGGCCAAATTGAGGTCATAAATTGTTGTGTAGAAACTTATCTTCATTGTGTTTGTTCTGAGTGGTCAAAGGAATGGAGTGAGTGGTTGCATTGGGCAAAATATTAGTATAATACCACATATCATATCACTATTGGGTTACTCCTTTTTAGGCTGTGTTTGGGCGTTCTCCACCTCCTTTACTTTTTTATGGATCCTCTAATCCAAATTCGACCGTGGATCACCAACTTTGTAATTGGGATAAGGCTAGTGATTCCACCGACCTCCACACTCTTGCAATGCTTACCCATTGACTCCTTAGGCTATTACCGGACTTTCCCTTTGTAAACCAGTCAATTGTCTCTTTACCATGGATGCTTCTAATTATTTGCCTCCAAAGAGCTGTCTTTCTTAAATCATGACTACGTCAGGGTTGCAATTTTTTATGAACTTCTTGAGGGCTGCACGCTTAGAGACATCTTTTAAACCCATTGTGTTCCAAGAGACTATCTTCATGAAAATCGAGAGAGAGAAAAGAGAGGCTGGGCTGTTATCTTAAGCCAAAATAATTCCACATTTATTGACTATTGACACAGATCCTTTGGCAGCTCCAAGGGAACTTTACTTGGAGGGAAACCATCATCATTAGAGAAAGCATTGAGATCCACCCACCCCTTCAATTTCTGTGTCAATTTTAGGGTTGGACTCGCTGAAAGCACCCACTGGTTCTTCACTACTAACACTGAAAGGCGAGTCTAAATCCTCAACAAACTGCTTCTTGAATGAATTATCGACTTGGCAGTGGGAGCCTCGCAGTAGAGTAACCATTGTGTTGGAGTTGGTGGATTTAGAACAGTTGAAAATTCTTTTAGATAAAGAATTTAGGATAAAGAATTTTAGAGAATTCTTTTAGATGAGGATAAGAGAAATATCTAGAATTATGTTGAAAGATGTAAATAAATATCTAGAATAGGTGGAATTCTAGAGAAATCTTTTGGCTTGGACTCCAAGAAATTCATGCCTATAAATAGGAGGTGTGATCCTCACTTGTGAACCAAGCAATCCAAGCAAAACAAAGCAAGTAAGCAATGTAAGCTAAGAGAAGAAGAGAGAAAGAGAGTTAGTAAGAAACTTTGTGTGAAAGTGAGTGAGTCTTCTCCAAGTGTATCATTTGTAAATTTTCTTAATAAAACTTTCTTTCTTTCTTCCAAGCGAGTGCCTCTTTCTTTTGTGCCAATTTCTTCAACATAGAAGGATAGGTAATGTTGGAGTTAGAAGAGTGTGGGTTTCTCTCATGTGAGAGGAAAAGTCTATGTAATAGTCAAATACTTTATAACAAAGGAAGTTTTTTTCGGTACCTATCTGATATTTCCATAATCTTCTCAAATAAGGCTAATCTAATACCATTAATAACTCTAGTCAACAGTTCACAATTGTACTTTGTATTCTGCGATTGGGTTTCTGGTTTCTTGGTTTTTGGTCTTCTTCTTGGGATACTTGTTATGGTTTGATTGCTGCTTTCTTCTTTTGTTTTTTATTTTTGTTTACTCGTCTTGGGTTTTGTATCTTTGAGTATTAGTCTCTTTTCGTTTTCTTTAATGACCAATCTTATATCTGATTAAAAAAGAAAAGAAAAGAGTGATAATTTTCTTGTTCTTCTGGGGACATTATTAGTCAGTTTGCTAAGCAACATTACCCATGCTACTGTGTGCGTGTGACTTGTTAGAGAGAGAGAAGGAGAGAGAAAGAGAGAGGGTGAGAGCAAAAGGGGAGGAGTGTAATAGTAAAATAGAAAGGAGAAAGGAATGGTATAAGATCAACAGATAATGAATTGTATATTAAATTTGAAAAACAATTGTGTACTTTATTGTTGGGTGGCCCTTAGACCTTGGCATTTTGTTGTGATAAATTATTATTTATTTATTTTGAGCAAGATACAAAATTTCACAGGGAGTGAGGTAACGCACCAGTAACAAGATAAATTAATTTTTATACCACTGTCATACTTGAATTGTTAATTTACTTCTTAGTAGATCTCTTCTGTTAAATTCTTAACCAAACATCTACCATTCTAGGCGCAAGCAGCATGGTGTGTATGCATCATATATGTTCGGCCCTATAGGTAAACAAATTAAGGTACAACTTAGCTTGGAGATCTTTCGATGATTCACATCTTCATAATTTGATTTTATTGATGTTTGTATTTTGTTCGTATTATATATTTAGCCTTCAGCAAACATGTTTGTGACTTGAAGTTTTCTAGGTTATCCTATTAGATACTAGATATCACCGTGATCCGCTGTTTAGTGATGGAACTATTTTGGGTACTGCTCAATGGACGTGGCTGAAGAGGGAGCTTAAGGGTCCAGAGTCGGCAGTAACAATAATTGGGTCATCCATTCAGGTGTCTCAAGCATACTTTGTCTACAAGCCTCTAGCCTGTGCACTTTTCCTGTAGATCTATGCTTACACTCATTCCGCGTTAAATCTTCCTTGCGTAACATAGCGTAGTAGTAGTGAGCTTTATTTTTATGAGTACATGTGACTGTTATTCTACAATTTAGGTTATATCAAATCTTTCCGCAACCACCAGACCTTTGTTCTATTTGGAGTCTTGGGGACGTTTCCCAAAGGAGAGAGATCTCCTTTTCAAATTGATTGCAGATAGCAAGGTAAAAATCTAATGCACACCTCTGATCCTATTTTTTATTCAAGCACCACTGTCTTTGAGGGGCATTTGGTTAGCAATAAAAAGAAAGAATTTAGTTGCTAATAATTATAGGAAAGTTATTGGGGAGTTGACACGAATAACAACGGGAGAAATGTGAGTATTTTAGTGAGAAATATGAATTTATGCGAATAACAAGTTAGTAAACCTTTTTAATTATTGGTGAACCAAACAGGGTATTGATCTTTTTTTTTTTACCTACCCAACCCAAACTTCTTAAATTACTCAAGTTGCCAAACACCAAATAATAAATTACAAACTGTAAACCAAATGGAAAAATGAAAGAGAAATCTCCATACTTTATAATTTAAAACTCAAAAATTTGCCCCTAAACTATTGTTTGCAATAATTTAGTAGTTTAAATTTCTAATGTTTTAATCCTTAACATAAAAAGTTACAAATAAACATATCATTTTTTTAAAAAAATAACAATGATGTAGTCTATATCGTTTATGAACACATTTACTCTTTGATTGGTTTATCTATTTAAATACACAAGGAATATCATTAAATTTTAATGCCATTTTTTTTGACGGATTAAATTATTAGGGGGCGTTTGACCAACTTGGTTGGCTTAAAGAGTTTGTGGGTCTTCTTAACAAAACCAGAAAAATATGGAAGAGGTAGAAGAAGATTGCAAGAGAAACCCTCGACTTCCATATACAGATGGTCTCTGAGAAAAACTCTTGCAACCAACAGCAGGTTAACTCTAATAGAAAGGAAATATTCCTCAACCATTTCATAGAATACAATTAAGGAAGTTAGAAATCAGGGATATACCCATGCCCCACAGCAAGAAACTTCTCGTTAATGGGTTTTGGGCCATTTTACATGAGAAAAAGGATAAACAACAAACCCGAAGCGCAACTAACCTGAAGCCAACTACTAATAGGCTGTTAGAGAGCTTCCACGACTAAAAAACATCAATTTTAAACTCTTTTACACTATGGACCTAGAGTTCACAACTCTCCATACTTCAAAACTTCTTGGTGTTCACCATCCCACCCCTCATCTTAGACACCCTCTTACAAACTTTTAATTACAGGTATTAAATTGTTACCAATTTGAAGTAGAGGTTAAACCTAATTTACATATCATGTGAAGTATTTGTATTGTATATGGGTGACATCCCTTTTGGTTTTTCCCTTTTGTACACTTGGGATATTTCATCATCAATGAAGTTGTTTCTTATCCAAAAAAAAAAAAAACATTATATGAAGTAGACTGAGCTCTAATCCTTGTGCTTGTGATAATTTCTTGTCAAGATGAATACTCCATGATCTATTTTGTTCTCTTATGCATTATGTCTTTTCCTTCTTTCTGTCTTTGTATGGATTAAGAGAAAAGGAGTTTTCTTCATAAGCGGGGATGTTCATTTTGGAGAAATTTCACGCTCTGATTGTGCTGTCGAATATCCGCTATTTGACATAACCTCAAGTGGTCTTACTCAAGCAGTTGAAAGGGCTGTTCCCCGACCATTACAATTTTTAGTGAGGTTTCTTGCGTGGTTGACGCCATCTACGATGAGAGTTATGAAAAGCAAATGCAGATACAATTCCTGCACGTTCGGTATGCATGCCAATCGCTTAATATTTAGTTTAGATGTTCTTCACTGTTTCGCCTCTCTTTTGTGTACAAATTGTCGGTTCCTTTTAGGCCAACCAAATTTTGGAGTCGTTGAAATTGATTGGGGTGCAAGTCCTGTAAGAATCAAAATGGAAGTGCGGGATACGAACGGACTCACTGTGGTAGGTGTAAATATCCCTTTGAGTTCATTGCGTCCAGGAAACAACGAGTATTTGTGCAGTAATGGTATGGGAGAGTATCAGAGGCATTGTCTTCTGGAAGTCCATTTGGGATGGATTGTCCGATATCGCCTGGCAATTTTGTTTTATAGTACTTTGACGTGTAAGTTATGAAATGTGCAATTATGAATTGAAATTCTATGCAAATAAATTGCCAGGCACTAGTAGTGATGGTCAATTTACTTTCTATATTGCAGTACTCCTCCTCGCTTCGCTGGGAATTGGTTATGTGGCCACTTTGACTTGCAGGAAGTGCATCCGCAAATGCAAGCGTGACTAACCGGTGTTTTCACCTTTCTTCTTACTTGTGGCTGGATATATTAGGCCGGTCTAGTTGCAATTTGAATTATGTTTTATATGAGTAGGTGTTCGACAAAAAATCTGCATTGTATTCTTTTGAAAAGTGTCCTCAAATTTTGTTAATTTTGAAAAAATATTTTTGTTTTTTTTTATCTCAAATTTGATTTTTAAATTTAAAATGCAGGATTATATTAAGAAAAGACAAAAACATTTATAAATATAGTATATAAATATAGTATGTCATGTTATAAATCCAATTCAATTTTTTAAAATTAAAATATAATATTATGTAATGTATTATATGTTAAATTAGGTTAAACTCTAAGTTTGGCCCCCTAAGATTGAATAAAGTTAAAACTTAAAAATTAAGTTCATATGTAGTTGTTATGGTTAAATAATTTCTATCCATAAGACTATTTACTAAGAAGCTTTTCTCAAACACTAGGGGAGTAAATTCTAATTATAAAGCATATGAACTAATAATTTATTTCAAATCATGAAGACCAAATTTTGAAGAATTTTAATAAATTATATAACATACGTAACAATAACTATACACATTTTTTAACGAGAAATTTTCGTAAATATAATAAACTTTTTTTTTTATATATTTCAGATTCGTCCTTCCGTTTTTATTTGTTGCGATTTTTTCTGTCGTATTTATTCCTTTCCTCTTTTTTCTTTTTGCTGCGATTTCTTTTAATCGTTTTTGTTTTTTTCCTCTATTTTTTTACGTTGTTTAGATCTGGGTAACCAAATCTGATTTTTTTTCAATTTGTCTTTGTTCTTTTCTTTTCTTTCCATTTTTCCATCGTCTTTCTCTTTTCTTCATTTTTTTACGTCGTTTAGATTAGGGTAACTAAATCTAAAAAATCTTGAAAAAAATCGTTTAGATTGAACGTGTACCAATGAATCTTGAAAGAAATAAACCATCGTGTAAACAAATCAAACGATCGTGTACTAAAAGAATCTTGAAAAAATTCGTTTAGCCAAATCTAAACGATCATGTACCAAATTTTGAAAAAAGAAATCCTCAAATTTAAACGATTGCTAAATTTAAACGACCAAATCTAAACAATCGTGTAACCAAATTAAATGCCAAATTTAAAAGTCAAATATAAACGTGTACTAAACAGTAGCCAAATCTAAATGATCACGTACCAAATACATTTTTTTGTATTTTTCATTATAGGCCTATAGATTTTTTTCGTTTTCAAAATTATTATATAAAGTGTAAATATTTTGCCGCTTTATTATATCTATAGTATATATAAAAGCCTCAATGTGGAGAAACTTTTTTCTCTTCATTATACCCTTGAGTATAGTTCGATGTTCCAAATCACTTTATGGTTTTATGGTAAATTCATTTTTTTAACATATATAATTATAAAAAGCACACCTTTTCCACTACTAGTGGAAGTATGCACAAAGTGAAAAGTTATGCAAATGGTTTTTCATTTACTCACCATTTTTTAATTAATTATACTTAAGTTTAGTGGCATTAAAGTATATGATGTGAAGTTGAAATCCAAATGGATTTTCATTTACATTTTAGAAATTAGTTACAAATTAAATATCTTATTAATTCTAATTAATAATACAAATTTAAAGACTTGAAGTTGAAAAGTTTTTGTAACATTTTTTTCTACTGTATAAAAAAGATTTTCTTGATTTTTTTCTACCAATGTTGTTATTGAGAAATTTAGATTCATCCAATGGATTATGTAATAGGACAAGATTGGTATATCAATCATTCAACAAAATTATTATACATGCTAAAATAGCAACGAATGAACATGCAGGAAAATAAAATTTTTCTTTCACGAATACCATTAAACTCATTTAATGACGATGGACATCCATTCAAGTTGAAGAGAACAATTCCCCATTCATTTATGCTTTACAATGACAATTAACAAAGCACACGGACAAACAATTTCTAATGTTGGAATCTATCTTCTTGGAAAATGTGTTTCCTCATGGATAATCTTATATTGCAGTATCTAAAGAAATTTTAGTGAAGACAACAAAAGTTTGGAAGCTTATAGGTGACAATAAGTTACCTTCAAATTGTATAAAAGATATTATTTATAAAGAAATCTTTTTTTGATATATGCAAGCCTTACATTTAAATTTTTATATTTTAATCTAATTATTATAACTTCTTCCCATGTATATCTAACTCTATTACATTTTGAATTTTGTACCTTTAAATTTAGCACAACTTAAACATATATATGCAATGTTTACTATAGTCTAAAGCTATGCATTATACGTGCATGACATATTAATTAATTAACTAATTTGAATCATAAAAAACACACAATAAAACATCAAAATTTGAATCATCTTATATTAATTAATTAACTATATTAGAATGTTACTAACCGTAAACTAACATAAGTTTGGAAGGATATTTTCGACAAAAAATGTTTGGAAGAAGAAATGCATATATGGTTTTGTTACAAAATCAACAATGAAGCAATACGAAAAACGTAAAGATCGACATAGAGATATACATGGTTCTTCACTAATAGTGTGTTTAGCTACATCCACATACAGAGGAAAAACAAATATCATTAGAGAGAGAATGTTTAGTATAAATACAACTTCACTAGGTTAGGAAGTTTATAAAGTTTATATCTTGCACTCTTCTAAACCTTAAAGTAAAAAATGTAAATAATTACATATGCTCAATTATGAAAACTAAAAAATTAGATTGATTTTATAACGAGACGTCAATACTGGGTTATTTGTAGCGCTGCATAAAGAAGTTAAAGCATTCTGACATATTTGTTTTAATATCGTATATACATAAAAATTTAAATGGTAATAAAGTATTAAAAAGTCAATAAAAAAATACAAAGCCAGCTTTTCATATGATGTTCATATCGGTTATAACGTCCAATAAAATAAGAGACAATAATTTAGTCAACTATTCCCAATTGCCAACGTTTGAAAACGGGAGACTGTCTAGTTTTTTGAAAAGATCCATCTTTAAACATTACCCATGTTCATAAATAAGTGCTTTTTAAGAATAATAATAAGAGACACTATTTAAACTTTAGAGAAAAAAGTCACTAAAAGATAAAATTTTATTATTCGATTTTGTTACGAAGTGTAAATATTTTGTCCACTTTTTCATTTTTGATATTCTACTAAATAAATTAATAAAAATTTATTATCAACTCATTTAACTTTCAGTGGGTAGCTATAACTCTAAACAAGTTTGTCAAATGCCTTATTTCCATACAATTGGTTCTAAATACGAATTCCAAAATTTGGCAAAAGGTATAAGTTGAAAAGAAAAACAGAAAAGAATGACAAGAAATTTAGAAAACGTGAGGGTTGAACTTCTCGATCTGGGGCTGAATGCATAGCTTTGCCTCCAAGAAAAGGGGGGCCTGAATACATAGCTTCTCCTTCAAGAAGACTAGAAAGCTAAAGACAGGCATACATTCCAACAAATGCCCGTAAGGCGGCACACTATTTTTGCCTCGTCAATGGAGTGATGCCAATGTTTCTTAATCTTGATGTAGGAACTAGGGACATAATTCCATTGCCATTTGAAATCGATCTGGCACACGAAGTAAAGGAGCTTGAACAATACCAGGTTTGCCTAACTGACCACATGCAGCCATCTGGTCATCACCTCTACTTAGTCGCAAGAAAACAGTCAACCCGGATTCAGCCAGAACATTACGAAACCCAATCATCTTCTCCTTGCAGGTAGGTCTAAATTGAGATCCACAATGTGGATTAAATGAAATAAGGTTAATCTTGCATGGAATACCCTGGACAAGATCAACGATCCTCTTTGCATCTTCAATGCTGCATGTAAAATAAAAACAAAAGATAAAAAATGATTGTAAAGAAAAATTTGATAAAATCATCAACTATAGCTCCAGTTGAAGCAAAATGATTTAGTTCAAACATAAAAGTTGTTGACATACCTATCATTAACCCCAGCAAGCATCACATATTCGAAAAGAACCTTGTATTTGTGCTTGCAACGAAGTTCCTCTCGTAAAGTTTGAAGAAGCAAGCCTAACTTATACTTGCGGTTTATTGGCATGATCCAATTCCTGACCTGCAACATTCATTTTCCAATGCTAGAGAAGGGAATTCTTCACATTTTTTATTTCAAGCATTTGAGTCATGCCAATCGCAAGCACGTACCTCATCGGTAGTTGCATTCAAACTAACAGCTAAAGCACAGTTACATTCATTCAGGAAACGTTTCAGCTGGGGAACAAGTCCACTGGTTGAAACAGTGACCTTGCGGGGACTGAAATGAAGTCCTTGTTCATGAACCATTATATTTGCAGCTTTAATGACATTGTCAATGTTGTGAAGTGGTTCTCCCATTCCCTAATTAACCAATTTCAGTTTTTGTGATCAAAACATGGAAAAGGATAATGGTTCTCCTGAGACCACCCATTATAAATGTCAGAAGGTTTTAACAATGGAAACAATGAAGAGAAAGCCAAAGGTATCCGGTAGAAACCTAAAAACCCAACACAAATCTTCAATATGATTGAAAAACAAAGAAACAATCGAAATTTTATAAGGGAAGAGAACTATGAACACAAGAAATATTAGCAAATTTTATTCCAGCTAAATGCATGGACTTGTGGCCTAGAATGGTCTTCAAATGATCAAACAAAAGAGCACAAGACTAAAAATCACAAGTAATTAATAGAGTACTCAGAAAAAGGTAAGGTAGATTTGAAAAAGGTAAGTTCTCTCCATTCTCCTCTCCTCTCTCTTCCATGTGCCACCTTCTTCGGTTCTTTCTCTCCTTCTGGTAGCCTTAGTTCTTCAACAACTACCACCCAGATCACCGGTGACAACTGCCTTTCAGAACATTCCCCCAAGTTCTTCAGCGAACGTTAAGATAGTCCTTCATCATCTTTATGACAAATGTGCAGTCTTCCATTCATCCGATTTCAAAGTTGGAAATGGAAGTCGAAAGTTGCAAGATAGGTAACTTGTTTTTCTGTGTTTGGCAAGAGAATGATGTTTTTCAAGTGAAAGATGTAGATGCCAGCAAAATCCACCAATTTCGACCTCACAGCTCTTGTGGTTCCTTGAACCCATCTCAGATTTAAACCACAAGTTCAGAAGATTCCTTAAGAAAGAAAAAGTTGAAAACGGAAGGGTTGAAGTCCCATTAGGTGGAGATAAACAGGGATGGAAAACTTTCAGCAAGCTATTGGTAGTACAAAAACTGGTACTCTTCCCAAATCTTGTCCCCAAGCAACTTCAATAAATTTGACAAGCAGCCACATAAGGGAATGTAGGAAAGTTTTGTTGATATGGTGAAACCAAAGAAGATCAATCAATACTCTGTTTTAGCACTCAAGAAACAGCATGAGAAAATACTGGGTTATCAAAAGTCCGAAAGTGTTCAAAGCTGACTTCGACGATCTTTGGGTGGTATCACTGACTCTTTGAGTTTGATAATTGGTTAGGTATCACTGAAACATTAAAACTATACTTCTACTTGAATGTCACCCTTATTTGCAGAAAATGGCAAGAGTTTGGCGCCTTTCATTTGAAGTTCGAAAAATGGAACAAATGCCTCCACAGTAGACCACTATATTTGAAAGAACACGGAGAATGGATATCAATAAAAAATCTACCACTCAATTATTGGAGCAGACAAAACATTTGAAGCAATTGGAGCTCACTTCGGGGGTTCAGAAAACATTGCAGCTGAAACTCTTAATTTCCTTAATGTCTAAGAAGCTAAAATCCAAGTGAAGGAGAATTTATGTGGGCTCATTTCGGCAACCATTGAAATCACTGATAAAAGAAGTGGGAAACATTTTTTCAAATTTCGGAGATATATCATCATTCAATCCACCCAACAACAAGGTACGGGGAAATTTATTCATTTATGAATTTTCTAATTCAAGATTTTGTTCAGTTAAATCAAGTTATGAATTTCCTAGCTAATAGCTACAACTTTACAAGAGGTTAAGTTCTCTCTTTTCTCTCTTCTCCCTCCTCTTCCTTTTCCCCGGCCAAGAAGACACTCTGGCAACTTCTTAGGCGAGTTCATTCAATTCCCAAAGGAAGTGGAGAGTTGCAGAGTTGCCGATTTTTTCTACTACATTTGGTTCGGAAAGGGGCTATTCCATATCGAAGACGTAGCTTTCTGCAAAATTCTCCATGCAACGACACATCAATTGAAATTGTTTATCGAATCTTTATTAGAACTTGTAAAGAACCAGAAAATAAATCTTAACGTTTCTAGTATGGAGAAGCCAGAAGCATCCCCTCATAATTATTCTACCTTAAAGCGCATCAATCATCGAAGGATTATAGAAGCAACTGAACATGGACACTTTGATCCCCTGTTCCAAATTATGTAAAGCTTCTTCCTTCGTTTGTGTTTCAAATTCTTAAATAGACACCATTTACTCAAACTCTCCCAAATCCTTTCATCCAGTTGAAGATCTCCTTTAGAATTCTCGCCTAAATATCAAAGAAAGAAGCCCATGCTTGTTTTGTCCTAAAAGAAGATTCTCTCACCGATATTAAGAGGCCTAGAAGAGTTATCCTCGAGAATGAAGTTTCTTTTTGTGCTTCAGCATCGTTTTTGCTCGTTCAGACCGTCTCCCTGTGGTGTTTCTTCTCCAAATCTTTCAGAGTACTACTATCATGGCTCTCGACTGTGTGAACTCTTTTGTTTTTTTCCAGCTTATCATTTATATTACTTCCAGCTAGACTCTTGTTTGTTTTCTTTGTTTGGAGTTTCTTGAAGTCCTTTGACTTTGAATTTTGTTGCCTTTGTATCCGAGATTGTTGGGAGTCTTGGACTTTGGTAGGGCATGTTTACTTCACCAATTTTAGTAGTTCGGATATGTTGAGGGTGTCAAAGGGGTGTCAACCTAGTTGAAATGCCCAAGTGTGTCTCCTGATCTTTGTCCCTTTGTATTTTTAGCTCTTTGTATAATTCTCTTGTACTTTGAGCTTCAGTCTCATTTCATTTGATTAATGAAGAGGCTTGTTTCCGTTTTTTAGGAAAAAAAAACATTATAGGCACAACAAATTGAAAGAAAATCATTCTTACGTAAGAGTGCTAAACCACTAGGACCACCATCGACAAAATGTTACTTCCATTCCCGTTCTTACCAACCATATTCTTTCTTTTGCTTTTAAAATCTCCTTATTTGCTACCATAATGAAATTTTCCTTGGTAAATAAACCAGAAACTGAATGTAGATCAGCATGTTAAAAGAAATACAAAAAGACAAAAATTTCAATATATTTCATTTTTCTTGTATTTTAAACAGTTTCAGATCTTAAACATACCATAAACACAACATTAGTAATTAAACCCACTTCACTGGTAAGCAAACGCCTTGCAAAAACTGCCTGTTCTACTATCTCAGCAGCAGTCAGATGTCTCTTCAGGCCCATCCTAAAAAATTGAATAAAAAATCTTAAATCATTAATAGATCCAAGAGCTTAAGTTAGTGGGTGAAGGAAAATTTAATATAATATCTAATACATTGTGAGCTTGAAATGTGAAAAAAGACCCAACAGGTAAAATTAATATTAATCGGGGAGGAAACAACAACGCAATAACTTGAACACAAAACATCCTTAGACCATCTGCTCAGATACCATCTTAAATCACAAATTGACCTAAAAGTTTAAGGTAATGAGTGAAGACAAATTTAATATAATATCTAAGGAAAACAAATCTAATCATTCTTGTTTAATTCAACTAAGGTCATGCACGGAATTGAAGCTTGGAGCTTGCCTGCCGGTGTAGCAGAATTGACAGTTCATGGCACAACCCACTTGACTTGAAACACAAACAGTGGTCCTGCCTCTATCGCAAGGTATAACAACAGTTTCTATTATCAGGCCATCTTCCAGATTGAACAAAATCTGTAATATCCTGTGAGCTTTAAAATTAATCAGACGAATCTTTGAGAGCACAAAGCCAAAGAACTAAAGGAAAGAACAATAATATTGTAGTAATCATTAACAGTTAACACAAAGAATATTCACGAGTGTAGACTTTGAAATTTAAAGGCATAGGTCCCATCTATGAATTTCCACAAAAATATTCACCGTTGATTTAACTCTAAGCCCTCTTCATCTCCCTCTTCTTCTCCCGATTCCCTAACTTTAAAAAATCTCTTATTTCTGTTAGAATTAGTGGGTTTAAGCCTAAGGGAAGATTAACCTAATATTCTTTCCTTTCTTACATTAAGCTTGTTGTCTATTTATTTTCCTCAATTGTACCTTTTGTTAATATGAAAAAATAATAAGAAAGTTAAATCGTGGTTTTTCTCCCGATTCTTGAGTTTCCATATAATTCAGTGTCATATTTCCTTTTTATCGCTTTCAATATGGTATAAGAGCGGGATAACGACGAAACCCTAGACACCAACATTGATGGAATGCGAACAGAGGACAACCATGAGATAGCCGCTGCCATTGACAACTTGCTCCGTCAACTTCAGAAATTGCTGGTGAGTTGTCCTGACAAACCCTCATAACTAGCCGCGCCGCTAAATGGAGGTTACCAACCGCACGCACCAAGCGGATCCTTCCATGTGCCTCACTGCCAAGTGCGATTGTCCACGCGTCACTGCCAATTCACTCCACCTTTTAACCAGTCCAACCCCTGTCTTTCTCCTCTGTCCAACCACATAACCCTTTTGTTCAGCTGCTGATCCACGCACCACAAATCTAGTTGGAGCCACACATCCATGGGCTGTTGCTGCCTTCTTTTCAAGCGTCGATGCCTTCTGACTCGTTACAGCAGCTGCACATCCTTGGTCCTGAGATTGATCAACTCCATACTAAATCAGGGTTTGAAGTTGGTGAATCTTCAGCCTAATCCAAACCAATCGACCTGCCGATGTATTTCAAGAATCCGGTAAACTTCGTCTTAAATGGATACTTGGAAGAAGAATTCTATATGAGGCCCCCTCCAGGGTTGGAAGCCTAGTTTGATCATCAGGTTTGCAAACTTCAGACATCCTTGTTTGGACTAAAATAGTCACCAAGAGCATGGTTTGATAGGTTTACTACTTTTGTCAGGTTCTAAGGGTACTTTGAGGGGCATTCTGATCACACCTTGTTAACAAAAGTTTCAAAGGCTAGGAAGATCGCCGTGTTGATTGTTTATGTTGATGACATTGTTTTATCTGGGTATGACACCACTGAGACCATCCAACAGAAAAAGAAGATGGGAGATGAGTTTAAAATTAAAGACTTGGGGAATCTAAAATATCTCCTTAGGATGGAGGTAGCTAGATTAAAAGAAGGTATCTTCGTATATCATCAGAGGAATTATACCCTTGATTTGTTGACCGAGACAGGTATGTTGGAATGTCGTCCTGTTGATACTCTTATTGAATTCAATTGTAAACTTGAAAATTCAAGTGATAAAAAAAAAAATCAACACCTTGTGGAAAAGTTAATTTACTTGTCACATACTTGACCAAATATCTCCTATGCTGTGAGTGCCATTAGCTAGTTCATGCAAGCTCCCTATGACGAACACATGGAGGTAGTTAACAGAATCTTGAGGTACTTAGAAATAACTTTTGGTAAAGGGTTTATGTTTAGGAAGACCAACAAGAGAGCTATTGAGGCCTATACTGATTCTGACTGAGCACGGTCCGTCGTTGACAGGAAATCCACTTCCAGTAACTGTACCTTTGTATGGGCCAATCTTGTAGCTTGGAAAAGTGAGAAGCAAGGGGTTGTGGTATGAAGCAGTGTTGAAGCTGAGTAAAGGGCTATGAGTTTGGGGATATGTGAGGAAATTTGGCTTCAGAAAGTTTTATCTGACTTTCATTAAGACTGTGAGGTGCCGATAAAATTATTCTGTGATAATAAGGCAACTATTTGCATCGCCAACAATCCAGTTCAACGTGATAGAACTAAACATGTGGAGATTGATCGACAATTTATTAAAAAAAGACTGGACAATGGTAGCATATTGTCACGTGGTTATTTTTAACACCTAACCATAATACGCCTGCGTTAGCCAAGTAAGCCTTTCAACGATGTTAGTGCACCAAGCACTATGGGTAAAATAACGCAGCGGAATTAGTTTAGTGCAAAAGAGCACTTAGAATTTATGGAAGGTTAGGCAAGAGAGAGAATATGGGTTTGGAAATGAGAGCTTGAGGTAAATGCCTTGCTTTACTTATATTACCAAGGTTTTACAAGGATTTCCAGGATTTTCAGGAGTTCCAGGAGTTGAGTACAAATGAGACCCTTAATTCCTATTTATAACCTCCACAACCGACTTAGGGGCTTAGAAGGTCGGTTGAGGACCTATCTAGAAGATCCAAGGCGGTTTGGCCCTTTACATTTGACTCTAGAACATTCTGGACCTACCATGACACTTCTGATCAACATCGTATGTCTTTACACCGACATAGAAGCTTCTGGACGTGTCTGGAGGCTCCTTGGTTGGGCGCGCACCGACATAGGCCATCTGAGCTGTTCGCGCGCATTCCAGCCCCTTCGTGGGCGTTCGCGAGTCTTCTGGAGTCTTCCCGAGTTATCCCGACCGTCATAGAAAGTTCTAGAAGCATCTGGGCTCTTCTCGGCCTTGGTCGGACATGGGCGCGCGCGCATCCTGCCGCGCGCCTATCGCGTGCGGGGCTGTGCGCACAACGTTGCGCGCAGCATGCCATTTATCGTGCAGCGCGCGCAGTGCTGCACCTGCGTGGGGCGTGCGTGCTGCCTGCCGTGTGTCACAATCGTAACTTCTCAACATGATTGTGCGGCACTTGTTTAGCTCGATCAACAAGTCAGCCGTTCGAAATTCGGAATCCGCGGACAAACTCGCGATATGATGTAGCCTCCCTCCTCGTTCTTGAGAAAATGTTTTTATAAAACGAGAGAGAGAGAAAGTAAATAGTTGAAAACATCATAAAGAAAGCATTGAAGACTGTCAATTGCAAAGAAAATAGTTTAATTTGCAAAGAGTGCGACAAGGCTTGGGCAGGGGTCGGACTAGTCATGTACCCCCTATAGTACATATTGAGAATTTTGGCCTTGGCAGGCTTGCATATGAAAAAGCCGAAATGTCACACTGTGACTCGGCGACACCTAAATGAAAAAATTAACCTAAACTACTTTCAAGACATAAAGATAAAGTGATTTAGGGGTATTCGGGCATACGGCCTTGGTAAATAATACCTTGGACAATTATGCCCTTGACATTCTCCTCCACCTAAATGGTTGACATCCCCATCAACTGGCGAAGCTTAAAATCTTCTATCTTCTGCTTCCACGCTTCAAGATCTTTGACACGTTCCTAACTGGTCTCCTCCACAGGAAGGTTCTTCCACTTTACCAGATACTCGTGGATCCTTTGTGCGAGTCTTCTGTCCCTCCTTACTCGCTTGGCCAGAATTTTCCAACATCTTTGTCTTCCTTCTGTCTAAGGTCGATAATTGGGCGAGTTACGATATTCCGCTGCAGGTCTTCCGTGTCTTGATGGTATGGTTTCAAGTTACTAACATGAATTACTGGGTAGATTTTCATCCATGTGGGCAACGCTACTCTGTAAGAAGTATTTCCTACCTTTTTCAGCACTTCAACTGGTCCTTCGTACTTCCTGACGAGACGCTGGTCTTTGCGTCCTCGAAACCTGACTTGCTCTGGTCGTAGTTTGATGAGTACCTGGTCTCCCGCGCGAAACTCAAGAGGCCGTCGCTTCTTATCTGCCCACTTCTTCATCCGCTTCGATGCTTTTTCTAGTATGCTCGGGCGATGTCATTTGTCTGTTTCCACTCCTTCGTGAAATTGAGAGCTTGAGGGTTCATCCCTGCAAAGGGATGATCAACAAGGTGTGGCAGTACTGGTTGCCTCCCCGAAACAATCTCAAATGGGCTTCTCCCTATAGATGAACTTGTCTGAGCGTTGAAACAGAATTGGGCTACGTCCAACAGCTGGATCCAGTTCTTTTTCCTTGCGTTTACAAAATGGCGCAAGTATTCCTCGAGCATGCAGTTGAATCGCTCAGTCTGGCCGTCAGTTTGGGGATGGTAACTTGAGGATATGTTCAGACTTGTCTCCAAGAAGGAAAATAATTCCGTCTAGAAGGAACCAATGAATCTACCATCCCTGTCACTCACTATACTTGTCGGGACTCCCCACAACTTAACAACATGCTTAAAGCACAATTGAGCTGTCATTTCTGCTGAACACTGCTTGGTGGTGGGGATAAAGATGGCGTACTTTGAAAAACGATCAATGATGACTAAGATGGCTTCAAAGTCGCCTACCTTAGGAAGATGGGTGATGAAGTCCATAGAGACACTCTCCCAAGGTCTTGTTGGAACTGGTAGAGGGTCAAGAAGTCCAACAACCTTCACTTTCTCTACTTTATCTTGTTGGCAGATGAGACACGTCTTAGTGTACTGCATGACATCATCTCTCATATTCGGCCAAAAGTAGCCCTTCTTCAACAGGGCGTACGTCCGCTGCCATCCAGGATGGCCAACCCATAGAGTGTCGTGACACTCATACAACAATTTCTTCCTTAAGTCCCCTGCTCTTGGAACATATAGTCGATTGCCCTTTGTGACTAACAAGTCTTCCTCAACCCAAAACTGTCGTGTTTTACCCGCTTTCACTAAATTCATGACATTCTGAACGGCATGATCTTTCTGTAGGAACTCTCTCAAGGTGTCTCTAACCGAACCACCAATCTCGCTCCCCCGGAGGTGAGCTAACAGGCATATGGCTGCATGTTATTGTTTTCGACTTAGAGCATCAGTAGCCTGGTTGCTCGACCCCTTCTTGTGTTCAAATTCGAAGTCGAACTCGGCCAGAAATTCTTGCCATCTTGCTTGTTTCGAAGTCAACTTTGGCAGGGTAAAGAAGTGGCAGGTTGCACTGTTGTCCGTCTTGACTACAAACGACGAACCTAGTAGGATTGTCTCCAGGCCCTCAAACAATGTACTACTGCGAGCATTTCTTTTTCGGACACAGTATACCTCCTTTCGGTTGCATTCAATTTTCGACTTTCGTATGTGATCGGGTGCCCATTCTGTAGGAGCACACCCCCCAACGCATAATCAGACGCATCTGTCTCGACTTTGAAAGGTTTGGTCACATCCGCAATTCCTAGAAGTGGCCCCTCCATCATGGCTTGTTTTAGGCCGTCGAAGGCGGCTTGGCACTCGAGGCCCCAATTCCAGTGAACGTCTTTTTTCAGTAGTTCAGTCAGCGAGCTTGCTCGTTTGGAGAATCCCTCGACAAATCGACGATAGTAATTTGCCAGCCCGAGGAAGGAGCGTAACTCCGAGACTGATTTCGGCATTGCCCAGTTGCGTATCGCAGCAATCTTCCCTTCTTCCATTCCAATTCGGCCACACTCTATCACATGGCCCAAGAAGTTTATCCGCTCTTGTGCAAAAGAGCATTTTTCTCTTTTGAGATACAGTTGATTCTCCTTCAATTTCTGAAAAACCTTTTGCAGGTGATCTCTATGTTCCTCCATGGTGGTACTATAGACCACTATATCATCCAGGTAGACTACTACGAATTTATCGAGATATTCGTGGAAGACCTGGTTCATCAACGTACAGAAGGTGGCAGGGGCATTGGTGAGACCAAATGGCATTACGAGGAATTCGAATGCACCATATCGGGTGACACATGTTGTCTTCGGCTCATCTCCCTCTGCAATTCTCACTTGGTAGTATCCCGACCACAAGTCTAACTTTGAAAAATACTTCGCTCCATGTAAGCAATCGAACAAGTCAGTAATTATGGGAAGTGGATACTTGTTGTGAACCGTGAGCTTATTCAGGGCACGATAATCAATGCATAATCGTAAACTCCCATATTTCTTCTTCTGGAAAAGAACTTGAGCCCCATACGGAGCTTTTGCAGGCCTGATGAACCCTGCATTCAGTAACTCATCTAACTGTTTTCGAAGTTCAGCTAACTCCGGAGGCGCCATACGATAAGCATTCTTCGCAGGCGGTTTTGCCCCTGGCACCAACTCGATCTCATGATCAATCATTCTCCGAGGTGGCAAAGACTTGGGCAAACTATCAGACATCACATCACGGTACTTCTCTAGCACGCGCATGATCTCCTTAGGGACTGTCTCCCCTGAGTTCTCTGACGAATTGAGTGGGATGGCCATAAATGTTGGTTCGTCTCGAGAGAGACCCTTCTTTAATTGCATGGCCGAGATCATTTTCAACCCATCTGGCTGACGTAGGTCAGTCTGTACAACCGAGGGTGTAGGTCCAGTGATCACCAAGCATTTGGCCAAAAGCATTGGGATTACCTAATGTTCGAGTAGGAACTCCATTCCCAGTACCACATTATAGTCATCCATTTTTACTACTACAAAGTCTACGAGGCCACTCCATCCTCCCAATCTTATCATCGTTCGTTTCACTAGTCCGATGATAGGTAAGGCAGCAGAATTCACGGCTTTCATTCTTCCTGCATCCTTCTCCCAACGGAGATTCAAACGTTTAGCTTCTGCTTCTGTTATGAAATCGTGGGTGGCACCGGAGTCAACCATAGTGCTTCTGGTTGGCTTCTGGTTGATCCAGGTGTCAACGTACATTAAGCCCCTTTCCATTGGTGTGTTCGTCTCCCCCACCTTTTTCTAGAGAGATGACAGAAATTTCAAGGCCCCCATTCGAGGGTTATCAACTTCTTCTGTCTGGTCTACTTCCCTCTTGGTCTGACTTTGTTGATTGTCTGAATCTGAGGCTAAAGATGCCTGGAATGCATTGAAAGCAGTTTTGTTCGGGCATTCCCTGGCCATGTGTGGTCCCTTACATATGAAGCAACTAAGAGGACGATTGGACACATTCAGGTTACTTGGTCCTCGCCAGGAGTTTCCAGTATTCGATTGATGGGATCTACGATCTCCATTAAAGCGTCTATCCCCTCCCGTAGTTTTAGGAGAACTTGGGCGGTTGTTCCTACTTCCTCCAGATGAGGAACTTGGATGACGTCTCGTATCTTGAGAGTCGTTGGACAGGTCAAACAGTCGTTCGGCTGCAGCGTACGCGGACGTGAGGTCTTGAACTCTTTGTTCATATAGCTTTGTCTTCGCCCACAGCTTCAATCCTTCGACAAAACAGAAAACTTTGTCTTTCTCGGACATATCGCGTATATCCAACATCAGTCCCACATACTCCCGAATACTACCGATGTATTTCAGCTTGCGTAACTTCCGTCGAGCCAAGATCTCGACATTTTCAGGGAAGAATTGTGAACGAAGTTCTCTCTTCAAAGCGTCCAAGTATCTATCGTGCAACGTCCCTCCTGCATGTCAACAAATCGGGACCTCCACTATAACTTGGCATCCTCAGACAGATGCATCGTCTCCAACGTGACTTTGGCTTCCTCTGTAACCGTGTTTGTGGCCCTGAAGTACTGCTCCAGGTCAAAGATATAGTTTTCTAGGGCCTTCGCGTCTCTCGCCCCACAGAAGGGCTTTGGTTCCGGGATCTTCACTCCACTAACCGGAATGACTCCCCCAGCGGGAGCTTGGTTTGCCGTTGCTCGCATTGTGAGGCTCAGTCTCGCATTCACATCTGCGATTTCGTTTCTGACGACATCGAGGGTAGCTCGGAAATCCTCTGACATGTCGTTTATCATCTCTAACAGTGTCTTTTGAGAGCTATCCAGCTCTTGAACACGCTCCTCAATATGGGCAACAGAGCCCGTCGAATTGTCTCCACGCTTGTAGTTGACAGTTCTTTCGATGTTTATGTTTGTTTCCAGGGCGTCGACCCTTGCCATCAACTCTTGTATCGGAAACCCTTCGACACGGCCAGCTACCGCATCGATCATATTAGTTTTTTCGGAAATTTCATCAAGACGAGACTCCAAGTAGCGGATGGAGTCGGGAACTTCGACTAGGTAGAGCATCTGTTCTTCTAGCTCTACTAGTCGATCTTTCTGGGCCTTGCCCGACGGATTCGACGACGACATGTTTCGGTCTTATCGTTAATTAGCCAATTTGGTTCTGATACCACTTGTCACAATCGTAACTTCTCAACACGATTGTGCGGTACTTGTTTAGCTCGATCAACAAGTCAGCCGTTCGAAATTCGGAATCCGCGGACAAACTCGCGGTATGATGTAGCCTCCCTCCTCGTTCTTGAGAAAATGTTTTTATAAAACGAGAGAGAGAAAGTAAATAGTTGAAAACATCATAAAGAAAGCATTGAAGACTGTCAATTGCAAAGAAAATAGTTTAACTTGCAAAGAGTGCGACAAGGCTTGGGCGGGGGTCGGACTAGTCATGTACCCCCTATAGTACATATTGAGAATTTTGGCCTTGGTAGGTTTTCAAGACATAAAGATAAAGTGATTTAGGGGTATTCGAGCATACGACCATCGGTAAATAATACCTTGGACAATTATGCCCTTGACACTGTGCACGCCATGCCACATCCGTATAAGGCGCGCGCGCATCCTGCTGCACGCGCCATGCTGGGCGTCGCCTGTGCGTGCCTGGGCGGCCGTCTGGCGGGTGTGTGAGCCTGTGTGCGCACATGCTGGGTTGGCCGCCGTACCATGCGCTACTGTCTGTGCGCGTGGGCTGCCGCGGTAGCGCTGGTGCCGGGCGCTGGTGCTTGCGGCCTGTCAGGGGCGCGTGCATCGTGCCGCGCGCGCCTTGCCTGGGTGGCGTCTGGTGGGCGTGCATGCTTGTCCGCATGCATGCAGGGCTTGCCGCCTGGCCATGCGCATGTGCCCGTACGCATAGGCTGTGCTGGGTGTTGGTGCTTTGGGGCCGATGGCCGTACCAATGGGCATCCGGGCGTGTCATGTGACCGTATTTCTGGGCTGTCCGTGGCACACATGTTGTGGCTGTCCTCGAGAGGCACACGCCAGTGTCATGGGCGTGTGGTGTGGCCACCCGTGGGCTGTCTTGTGGCCACATCGGGGCTCCACCGTGCTTATCCTTAGGGAGCCGTGGGCACATTTGGGCGCAACTTTGGGGCTATCTCGGTGTCGTTTCACGAAACGTGACAATATGCATTCCTTACATTCCCTCAAGCCAACAAGTTGTTGATGTTCTCACCAAGGGGCTTCTCAGAGATAGCTTTGAAGTTTGACTCATGTGTTAGCAAGTTGAGTCTCAATGATATTTACATCCCAACTTGAGGGGAGTGTTAGAATTAGTGGGCTTGGCCCAAGAAAGGATTTAACTTAATTTCCTTTCCTTATTTTTATCATAAGCATGTTGTCTAATTGTTTCCCCGCTTGTATCTTTTGTTAATATAAGAAATTAAAAAAAGAAAAAAAGTCAGATCGTGGTTTCTCCCAATATTTGAGTTTCCACGTAACTTAGTGTCTATTTTCTTTGCTCTTTTTTTTTTGAAAAGGAAATGAGTCTCACTATTATTAATGTTGAAAAATAGAGAGACAAAGCTCAATGTACATGCGGGTTATACAAAGAACAATTGGGGGGATCAACAAGCGCACCCGGACATCTCAACTAGGTTGCCACCCCTTTAGCGTCCTCATCATATCTATGAAGCGAAAATAAAACCCTTATAAATAAAACCCTTATACTAGGTTCCTGTTCTCAGTACAATAACAAATAAAAAAGCCACAAATACAAGGCCAATCATAACAATAAAGTAATCTGTCCAAAGAAAACATAAAACAAAGCAGCAGGCCGAGAACAAAGAAGAATGATCCTTGATTGAGCAGAAAACTGGTTGAATCAGAGCGCTGATCCGGAAGACATAACGATCGAGGACTTCAAAGTGGAGAGGCTATAGAAGCTGGCTAATTTAACAAAATTTCCTGCGAAGAGTAATCCTAAAAATATTTGGATAATGAACATCATGAAGATGTGTTCAGACGAGCAGAATCATAAAGTTCCATCCAAGTCGATGGTTTATCATGGAAAACTCTTTGGTTTCTTTCAAACCAAATTTCAACTAAGAGAGCTTTTATGCATTTACCCACAACAAATCAGCTCTCTTCTTCTTCAAGGCTAGACCGGAAAGAATTTGAGTCACATTGTTCTTAAAATCTTGATAAAAAAACCCAACAAATATTGAATGCTTGGAGAAGGTGAAACCAACATTTAGATGCAAAGACACAGTCAATTCTGGATATTTTCCAGATTATCAACACAAAGGGGGCAGGCATGAGGTTAGAGGACATGGGAGGGAAGCTTTCTTTGAAGTACCGAAGCACAATTTAATTTTCCGAACAGCATAATCCATATGGAAATATTTACCTTTTTTGGACTATTAGATTGTCAAAGCCTTTTGTACAGAGAAATATCCAATGGAGAAGACGTAGAAAGATGCTTAACTAAAGATTTTACCGAGAAGGAACCTGAGGTTCCAAGATACCAAAACCGTCGATCCAGAAAGGAGGCCCGTTGTGAGGAAGAAATCTGATTTAACAAGGACTGAAAGTCTAATATTTCCTCGTCATTGAGCAATCATTTGAAATAAATGGACCAAGAACAATGATATGAAATTGACCCATTTGGATTGAGTGCAATTCTAACCAGTCTTGGAAATTTACACTCCAAAGTAATATTGTCCATCCAAGGGTGCTTCCAAAATACTATTCTGCTGCCATCACCTAATTTGAAGAGAGCCAATGAATCAATTTTACGCCATTGCCTTGATATGCTAATACAAGAACTTCTTAGGCTCGCAGTTTCTTTTCCACTTGAATGCCAATTGAGAGTACTGCTGCCATGATTGCTTCTAATCACTTGACACCAAAGGGAACTTTGTTCCTCTGAGAAACGTCATCCCCACTTAGACAATAAGTGTCTAAGTGGCCAGATTCTTATGCTTCAGCTTGCCCAGACTGAGTCCTCCATCTTTATAAAATTTAATGACAACATCCCATTTTACTAGGTGGTTTAGCTTTCCTCCTTTGTTTCCTTCCCAAAAGAACTTCCCCATGATTCTTTCCGAAAAGCTTAATGTAGATTCTGGCATGAGGAAAACAAACCTATAATATGTGGGAGGCTAGACAAAACTGATTTGTATAATGTAATTCTCCCCTAGAGAGGTTGTATCTTCTCCATTTATCTAGCTTTCCACGGACTTTATCAAGAATAGGTTGTCAAAACAGAGCACTTTTTGGGTAACTTCCCAAAGGAAGACCAAGATAAGTGAAGGGGAGACTTTCCACCTTGCAGTTTAAATTGTTTGTTGTCGAAAGAATCTTGTTGTCCTCAATATTGATACCACAAATGACTGATTTCTCCCGATTAATCTTTTGACCAGAACACCATTCAAAGACTAATAATGCTTTCCTAAGATTTTCCATCATTTCCTCATCAAATTTACAAAACAGCAGAGTATCATCCGCAAATTGAAGGATGGGAATGTGAATCTTGTCTTTTCCTACTACAAAGCCTTCAAACATTTCTTTCTTATAAAGGTTGGAGAAGAGGTTGCTCAATACTTCACTAACCAAAAGAAATAGGAAAGGAGAAAGAGGATCTCCTTGTCTAAGACTCCTTGAAGCTGAAATTCTTCCTCTTGGCCTACCAATGATGAAGACCGAATATTTAGGAATCTTGATACAGCCCACTATTCACAACATCCATCTTGCGGTGAAGTTCTTCTTTCTCATTACTTTTTCTAAAAATTCCCAATCCATTATGTCAAAGGCCTTTTCAACGTCTAATTTAATGTCCCATCCTTTCTTTTTTTGATTCTATATTCATCCACAACTTCATTTGCAATTAGAATAGGGTCCA
Organism: Cucumis melo; assembly: GCF_025177605.1. Lineage (NCBI taxonomy): Eukaryota > Viridiplantae > Streptophyta > Magnoliopsida > Cucurbitales > Cucurbitaceae > Cucumis > Cucumis melo. Next base: position 21,141 of record NC_066863.1, on the reverse strand, counting down.
AGATTTGGCCCCCTTCTAGAAAGCTGCTTTGTGTTGGAGCAATGATACTCGGCATTACTTTCTTTAATCTTTCTGTGAGAACCTTTGCAATCAACTTATAAATTAATGTTGCAAGACTTATTTGGCCTAAAGTCTTTTACCCTTATAGCATCTTCTTTCTTCTTGATTAAACAAATGAAGTTCTCTTTTACACATGCATTTAACTTCCCATTCTCATAAAACTCATTGAAAAGAGTAAGGCAATTATCTTTGAAATGATCCCAAAATCTGATTAAAAACTCAGCTATATATCCATCAGGACCAGGGGCTTGTTTTTTTCCCAGTAATTGAAGTGCAGATTTTATCTCAAACAGGCTGAATCTTGAAATGAGCCTTGTATTTTGTTCTACCGAAACCACTGACCACTCATGGGGGTTAGGAAGAGAGCTTGAATGAGGGGATTCTGTGTAGAGAGACTTGTAGAATTCAATAACGAGGCTTTCAATTTCATTAAAGGGAACTATAAGAGTACCTTGGTCATTGTGATCAATTCTGAAATCAAGTTCTGTCCTTTTTTGGCAGCAAGGAAGCGATGGAAGAAACTAGTATTTTCATCTCCCAATTTTAACCAATTCAGCTTACATACCTGGATTAAATCTCTTTCCTCTCTCCTATAAATTGCTAGAAGGTCCGATTTAATAGACAATTTCAGAAGGTTGTCTAGGGATGACATATTCAAAGATTCTTCCTTATTTTCTTCATTTGCAAGGGCTTGAAGCAAAGTTTCTTCTTGATTTTTTCTGGCTCTTCGACTGTCCACTTGCCAAGATTTCAGGGTGCACTTTAAACTTTCAAGTTTTGAATAAATGACAAAGCCAACCCATCCTTGATGATTTTCCAAGGTCAAGGAATTTGTCATAATTTGGCAGCACCGTTTGTCAAGCAACCAACTGTTGCAAAAGCGAAATGGAGAGGGGCCTCATTCAAAAGCACCAGCTTCTAACAAGATGGGGAAATGATCTAAAGCGAGTCTTTCCTTTTGAGAGACTCTGGTATCAGCAAAGGATTCATCCCAATGAACAGTTACTAGGAATCTGTCCAGCAGAGAACGTGAGATTGACCTTCCTTCTCTTGACCATGTGAATTTACCGTTGGATAACGGAATTTCTAGCAACTTTGACTCTTTAAAGAATTTATTAAATTTTCACATTCCCCTTGTTACTCTTCCTATTGGGAATCTCTCTTGTACCTTTTGAGTGATGTTGAAATCCCCTCTCGAATACCAAGCTCCTGTACAGAGGTCTGAAAGAAGAGACAACTCTAGCCAAATTTGGCTTCTATCTCGATAATGTGCGGACTCATAGATGTTTGAAATCCAACTGTTTTCTGTTCATTGTGCTGCATTTTATTGAAAGAGAATAGTCTCATTTCAGAACTTCAATAACTGACAGCTTAGATTCATCCTACATAACCAGCAATTCTCTTGATCTGCCATTAGCTTCAACAAGGTCCCAACCAATTCCTTTTGAACTCCATAGTGCCTTTATCATACAACTGTCAATCTTCTCTTTTGGTCTCCTGAATCATTACTATATTTGGATAACTTTCTTCAAAAGCTTTTTAATAGCCAATTGTTTCGATTGACCCATGATTCCTCTAGTGTTCCATGAAATAATCTTCATCCTAGCTACCTCTGCCTTAGATCGATTCAATTTCACATGCTGCTAAGAATAGAACCAACTCTTGAGGGGGAAAGATACTTGCTGACTTGCACAAACTTTCTTTCTCTAGGGAGGAAAAAAGCTTAGTAATATCTAGACCGAGAGAGTCGTTGTCTTCTAGTTTCTCTGTCTCTGTTTGGGTTTCTTCTTCCTCATCCGGTTCGATTTCTGCTCTACTTAGGCTGGTGACTGATTCAACTTTTTTGAGACAAGAAGTACCTTGCACAAAATTGGAGAATGAACTAGAAAGCTTAGGGGAGGATTGAAAAAATTTATTACTTAAAGAGGAAGGCAGTACTGACCTGTTACAAACTGAATTTGTAATTTGCATCTTCACACAACTTTCCTCTAATAAATCAAAATTAGCCAAGCCCATCCAAATGTTGCGAAAAGAAGTTCTCCTTTTGATAAAGGTCTTGAGATGCTTAGATAGTTTTTTGGTATGAGTTGGAATGACTTTCTTTGCAGAGGAAATTTTATTCTTGGAAGAAGCTGATAATTTTGGTTGAGAACAAAAAACAGGGGATGACCTGAAATTGAAGTTCCTTGGTAGAGGAAAGGACTCTGTTTCTTCCTCAAATTCATCATAATACCAGAAGCCATTGGCTTTCTGAGTAATAAGTTTCATAGGGCCTACCATACATGTGTCATCTTTTAAAAGGCATGCTGATACATTATGTTGGAGAAAATTTGAATGGGGAGGGCTAAGTGAGCCACTTTTTGAGGTATTAAATGGTTGACTGGCTGTCTTTTCTTTTCGAGATCTGATTTCCTCTCTCTTCTGGTGAAGTTTCTTCCTTTTCTAAGCGCGTGGAGATGCCAGCCATACCCAGATTTGAATTTTTCCATCTGAAACGAGTCTTTTTCAGAAAGGATTCAAGAACTGGTTCTCTTTCTGGCCGGTCAAGATTTTCATCTTCACTCCCTAGCTTCCTAAGTGCCTCGAAAGGATTCCTTAAGATGGATGGAGCATTCTGTTTAAGAAAATTCCTGGTCTCTAGGAGGCCATTCCCTTCGAGTTCTTCATCAATGATCACTGAATTCAGTCTACACAAATCAATAGGATTGGAAAAATCACTATGAGATAAATCATGTTGCACTATTGCAGGAACCTCTAAGGGTTCAAAATCCCCAAAATTAAGGAAAAGAATTCCTTAGGTCTCACTCTGTAATTCTATAGTTGCTGGTAAGAATCCACATAGATTTTTTCGACTTTAATACTTGCTTCAGAGTACTTGATTAGATTAAGTGTTTCTAAAGCTATACTTTCCAATCCACCAAAGTAGGCCCCAATTGCTTCAAAAATATTTATTCGCAATAAGTCGAGAGGAAGATTTTTAATTGACAACCATCCTTTGAAGCCTTTAATAAGAGTTGGTCTGTTGTGTTTGGCTTCGTTCCATTTTTTGAATAGCAGATGAAATTTTCCATAATTGAACCATTTATCCTATGCATAAATCATATCTTCAAACTTTCCTTGGGTAACTTTGATGATGGCTTTGTCTGCAAATAAAGAATTAATACTGATTTTGACTTGAAAGAGGTCTTCTGGATATAACACCATGTCCTTCCAATCATCAAAAATGAAAAGTCTGTTTAAAACCCATAGGTTATTGAAATTTTCCTCTAAAATATCTTCACTTTTCCTCACCCAAAATTTTTCCTCTGACTGCTTCACAATATGATTTTTCTTAAGAGAATGGGTTGGACTTTTGGGGGTAAAAGCCATGCTCTGTTTTCCTACAGTGAAAAAATGTGTTTTTCTTTTTTTTTTTTTTTTGTTGAAATCTTCACTTTGTCTGCATAACTTGATCCTGCCTTTGGGAGATGGGGAGCCTGCTGTCATGAATGGTCGACTTCTGATTGGAGAGTGGAATGCCAGGAGGTGTAGTTTTGAGTCAACAAAAATGACCTGATCATATTGAGGAAGGATATCCAACCTTGCTGGGTTTCTCCTGAGTAGATGAGGATGAAGGATTGTATTCTAGAGGTACTTCGACCAACACAACTCAGGAACCAACTAGATGGGGTTCAGAATTTGGAAAGTCTTTATTTCGATTTCATCGCTCCTAGATTTGCTGAACTTCCAATCTGGTTCTTTGACTAGAACTGCTATTGAATCAATGAACCATTCCAATTGGTCCTGGGATAAATTGAGGATTTTTTTGGAAGTCTACATCTTCGATATGGAACCGCCCCTTTTGAACTAGATGCAGTAGAAAGAGTCCCCAATTTTACAACTTTTAACTTCCATTTTCGGAGAAAATGGAACTATGACTCACCGGTTTGGCGTTGCCGAAGAGAGGGAAGACGACGTGACTGCTTAGCGAGATGAGAGAAGACGTGACCGGAGAAGCCGCGGCCGGAGTGAAGGGAGAAGATGGTGGGTGAGAGGAGAGAGAAGAGAGAAGAGAGAGAACTTACCTTCCCTTTCTTCAATTCCTTGGTTCATACCTATTATTTACCGCTTTCAATACAGGCTAATTCTAATCCTAATTAATAAAAAAAACTAATAGCAATCCTAATTAATAAAAGAAACTAATCTTAATCCTAATTAATAAAAAAAAACTAATCCTAATCCTAATAAACCAAACAAACTAATCCTATTCCTAATCCTAATAAATTAAGGATTTGACCATAATACCCTAATTCCTACTACATCATATTAGAGTGCACCTATAGATCTTTTTTTTTTCCTGTATCACTTGTAATTTGAGCATTTGTCTCATTTCATTATCTTGAAGAGGCTTGTTTCTTGCTAAAAAGAAAATGATGATATTGGCATGATGCATTTTAGTGAAGTTACTTCCTGCAAGCGGTATTCAAGAATTTTTATCCATAAGCTTCAAGTGATTTGGGTCTTCTTAGGGAGTTTCATGGAGCTAATCTACATGAAGTTGTTCTTTTGTTGGGTAAAATATGTTGTTACTGGCTCCGGCATATCTTTTTTCCAGACCGAGGTTTTGTAAGTAAGTCAAAGTTTGTTTAGCTGGTTAACATCTATTCCTCGATTTAATTGGTTTGAGCATATTCGGTTTAGGCCTTTTCTTGGTGCACTCCATCCAAGTCTTATAGAAGATTCTCTATTCAAAATTTACGTTTAATCTGGAATATCATTGTTTTCTGATTAGTTCTTATGCCCACTGGTCTAAGTTTTCTCCGTCTCGTCTTTTTACTTTGAACATTATTCACATTCCATCACAATATTGTTTCTTTGTGCTTTGACCAGTAATCTCTTTTCATTTGTTCAGTCAAATTTTCATTTCCGTTAAAAAAACAAATGATTTTGAATGTGGAGCCAGAACACACAACAAAAAAAGAAGTAAAGAAATCAAATGATTATAACAGCACTTGTTAGAATGTAACTATACAGACCTTCCTCGTTCCATCACATGAAGGGAGAATTTCCCTCAAAGACAATGCCCTGAACTTAGCGTTTTCAATCAACATTTTCTTAAAGTCCTTGTTTAAACCTAATATTTTATAGCAAAAAAAAAGTCAATGGATAGAGCAGATAAGTTACAAGTTACAACAAGAGGAAAGCAAATGAAGGACAAAATTAGCTACCAATGAAAACGTTAAAGTAAAGAAGGGTTCATATTCCAAATAAGCTAACAAAGCAAGAAGACCTTCTAATTCATCACCAGTATGTGCCCAAATGTTATCCCCATAAAGACGTTTCCACAGCATTAAAGCTTGGCCAGGTCTGTATCCTTGTGCTTGAACCCATTTCTATCGGTGTACATATTCGAGTAAAAACAAAAATTAAAACATGCATATCAGATCAAACGGTTTTTTTCATTAAGCGTGTAAGAAGACGAGAGAGATAAGTGCAAACTAGAAAGAGCGTTTTTTGAAAAAGATACAAGAAAGAGAGAGTTTAGCAAGGAGTTGCCTCAAGTTCGGTGTAAGACAGGCCCTTTAGAAGCATCTTGGAGTTGAAATCACTGTTCAAGATTTCTTTTTCCTCAGGCATAGCTACAAAAAGAGAGACCACCAAAAGTATCACTTCAACAAAATGAGCACATAATTGAAGGATAGGTCATAAAAAATTAAAAAAAAATCAAATAGAAAAAAGAAGTAGAAGAATGTAAAAAGACTACTACAGATACTTAGGAACAGACAGAAATCAAGTGAAGAATTGTAAAGAGCAAATAACGGCGTAGGTGAGCTCATACTTATGTGTTATGTCTTTCTGAAAGTAAGAAAACCGGGAAATCACCATTTACCATAACAAGAAGTTACATCCGAACAAATGGGGCAATAACAGGAGTATGATTATGAAATCAATAAAAAGTCAGAAGATGGTTGACTTTTTACAGTTGTTTTAACAAAACATGCGTCAACCAAAACAGGAATACCAAATTGCAATAACTTGAAGAATAGTATAACTACAATAAACCTCAATATCCTAATAACTTAGCAAAGAGTATATGTTGGAAATTTCAAGTGAGCTAATTAAGACAATATGGAATGAGCTAAAAGCCTAAAACTAGAGAGGTTACCTGGAAGTAAGAAAAACAGGAAATCACTTAACAAGAAGTTAAATCCGAACAAATGAGGGATAACAGGGGCATGATTGCAGAATCAATAAAATGTCAGAATATGGTTAACTATTTACAGGTAGTTTAACGAAACACACGTCAATTACCAAAACAGGAATACCAAATTGCAATAACTTGAAGAATAGTATAACTACAATAAACCTCAAATATCCTAATAACTAATCAAAGAGTATATATTGGAAATTTCCGATGACCTAATTTAGGCAATGAATGAGCTAAAAGCCTAAAACTAGAAAGGTTACCTTTAGATAGACAACGCCGACTATTGTTATGGAAGGAAAGCAACGAAGTAAACAAGGCAGAAGCAGTAACACTGCGCAATGGCATTAGAGACTGCATGCTTGCTAATTCCACTGGAAGGCTGAAGAACCAGCGACATTTAGCATAAAATCACTGAGCCGTGATCATGATTATCTTCATTAAGTAGAGAAACGCATAGAATTCCATAAATTGATCGTCGATGGGTGAAAATAAACGAGCCAACCATTAAGTGCAATTGGGTCAGTACTTATATTTTAGAAAGAAAAAAAAAAAGGATCACCTCTTTAGGGCTATAGAAGCTGAAAATAACAGGGATTAAATCCAAGAAGCTAGTAAAAAAATAAGGAAAAAACAAAAAGTTGTGGCAATTGAAATTGAGAAATGCCACAATTTGAAGCCGAAGAAGACGACATTGCATTACTGATTCATATAGTTCCAGCATACCTTCCAATCGAAAAAGAGCGAATACAAAAAAAGGAAATAAATAAAAAAAATACAACCTGAAGTTGGTAAGCCTCTGAACAGAGAAGTGGGAAGATGCGGCCGGCCTTGCAGAATGAAGTCCGCCAGACATAGTAGGGATGGACACAAAATGAGATGCAGAGGGAGAAGAGGAGGGACGGTGAAGAAGAGCTCGAGCGGAAGAGGAAGAAATTGGTATGGTTTTCCAGGAACAGCAAGCCGCCATAATCCCTTGGCTCTCTGTTTCAAACTTTTTAAGTCCAAATTATTCGATGCCAATAAACACCATAAATTACCACGTCCCAGAATCGATAAAGAGGGTGAATCGAGAGGAAAACGCAGCCACACCTCAAATTCGTTATCTTCCTGGACATTTTCGTAAAACCGCCCTCGGGAAGCCGGGTATCCTCCTTAATAATCGATAATCAAATTATACATTACATTAAATTTTTTTGATATATGGATAAATATTCTTTTGGACACTGAAATTTGAAAGAGAGATGTATTTCATCCCTAAGGCCTAATGTTTAAAAATGGTCAATTTAATCCATAATTTATAAGTTTAAAAGGTCTCTTTTCAAATAAAATTATCAAGTGATGGATAACGATATGTTTGATTTCTATATTTTACTTTCATCCCTTTCTTTTAGTTTTGGGCGGGGGGTTGTCGGCTTTCTAAACACGATTGAGATTCCAAATAAGTTTAGGGTTTAGGGTAAGGGGGTTAAGGGGTTATGGTTTCGGGTTAAGGGTCGGGAGTTAGGGGTTAGGGGGTTATGGTTTCGGGTTAAGGGTCGGGAGTTAGGGGTTAGGGGGTTATGGTTTTGGGTTAAGGGTCGGGAGTTAGGGGTTAGGGGGTTATGGTTTCGGGTTAAGGGTCGGGAGTTAGGGGTTAGAGGGTTTCGAGTTTAGGGTTGGGGGTCGGGGTCGGAGATCGGGAGTTCGGGAATAGGGTTTCGGGTCTAGGGTTTCGGGTCAGGGTTTTGGGGTCGGGGTTTTGGGGTCGGGGTTAGAGGTCGGGGTTTGGGGTTTCGGGTTGGGGATCGGGGGTTCGGGGTTCGGGGTACGGGGTTCGGGGTTTCGGGATTCGGGGTTCGGGGGTTCGGGGTTTCGGGATTCGGGGTTCGGGGTTCGGGGTTTCGGGGTTCGGGTTCGGGGTTCGGGTTTCGGGTTTCGTTGTTCGGGTTCGGGGTTAGAATCTGGGGTCTGGGGTCTAAGGTCTGGGGTCCGGGGTCCGGGGTCCGGGGTCAGGGGTCCGGGGTCCGGGGTTCGGGGTTCGGGGGTCGGGCTTCGGGGTTCGGGGTACGGGGTTCCGGGGTTCTGGGGTTCGGGGTTCCGGGTTCCGGGGTTCCGGGTTCCGGGTTCCGGGTTCCGGGTTCCGGGTTCCGGGTTCCGGGTTCCGGGTTCCGGGTCGGGGTTCCGGGTTCGGGGTTCCGGTTCGGGGTTCGGGGTTCCGGGTTCCGGTTCCGGGTTCAGGGTTCAGGGTTCAGGGTTCAGGGTTCGGGGTTCAGGGTTCAGGGTTCAGGGTTCGGGGTTCGGGGTTCGGGGTTCAGGGTTTTTTAGGGTTCAGGGCTTTTAGGGTTTAGGGTTCAGGGTTCATGGTTTTTTAGGGTTCAGGGTTCAGGGTTCATGGTTTTTTAGGGTTCAGGGTTCAGGGTTTAGGGTTTTTTAGGGTTTTAGGGTTTAGGGTTTCAGGGTTTAGGGTTTAGGGTCCGGGGTCTGGGGTCTGGGGTCCGGGGTCTGGGGTCGGGGGTCCGGGGTCTGGGGTCTGGGGTCCGGGGTCCGGGGTCCGGGGTCCGGGGTTCGGGGTCGGGGTTCGGGGTTCGGGGTCCGGGGTCGGGGTTCGGGGTTCGGGGTTCGGGGTCGGGGTTCGGGGTTCGGGGTTCGGGGTCGGGGTTCGGGGTTCGGGGTTCGGGGTCCGGGGGTTCGGGGTTCCGGTTCGGGGTCCGGGGTTTCGGGGTTAGGGTTCCAGGTTCAGGGTTCGGGGTTCGGTTCGGGGTTCGGGGTTCGGGGTTCGGTTCGGGGTTCCGGCTTCCGGGTTCCGGGTTCAGGGTCCAGGGTTTTTCGGGGTTCAGGGTCCAGGGTTTTTCGGGGTTCAGGGTCCAGGGTTTTTCGGGGTTCAGGGTCCAGGGTTTTTCGGGGTTCAGGGTCCAGGGTTTTTCGGGGTTCAGGGTCCAGGGTTTTTCGGGGTTCAGGGTCCAGGGTTTTTCGGGGTTCAGGGTCCAGGGTTTTTCGGGGTTCAGGGTCCAGGGTTTTTCGGGGTTCAGGGTCCAGGGTTTTTCGGGGTTCAGGGTCCAGGGTTTTTCGGGGTTCAGGGTCCAGGGTTTTTCGGGGTTCAGGGTCCAGGGTTTTTCGGGGTTCAGGGTCCAGGGTTTTTCGGGGTTCAGGGTCCAGGGTTTTTCGGGGTTCAGGGTCCAGGGTTTTTCGGGGTTCAGGGTCCAGGGTTTTTCGGGGTTCCGGGTCCAGGGTTTTTCGGGGTTCCGGGTCCAGGGTTTTTCGGGGTTCCGGGTCCAGGGTTCCGGGTTCCGGGTTCCGGGTCCAGGGTTTTTCGGGGTTCCGGGTCCAGGGTTTTTCGGGGTTCCGGGTCCAGGGTTCCGGGTTCAGGGTTCCGGGTTCCGGGTTCCGGGTTCAGGGTTCAGGGTTCAGGGTTCCGGGTTCAGGGTTCAGGGTTCAGGGTTCAGGGTTCAGGGTTCAGGGTTCAGGGTTCAGGGTTCAGGGTTCAGGGTTCAGGGTTCAGGGTTCAGGGTTCAGGGTTCAGGGTTCAGGGTTCAGGGTTCAGGGTTCAGGGTTCAGGGTTCAGGGTTCAGGGTTCAGGGTTCAGGGTTCAGGGTTCAGGGTTCAGGGTTCAGGGTTCAGGGTTCAGGGTTCAGGGTTCAGGGTTCAGGGTTCAGGGTTCAGGGTTCAGGGTTCAGGGTTCAGGGTTCAGGGTTCAGGGTTCAGGGTTCAGGGTTCAGGGTTCAGGGTTCAGGGTTCAGGGTTCAGGGTTCAGGGTTCAGGGTTTAGGGTTTAGGGTTTAGGGTTTAGGGTTTAGGGTTTAGGGTTTAGGGTTTAGGGTTTAGGGTTTAGGGTTTAGGGTTTAGGGTTTAGGGTTTAGGGTTTAGGGTTTAGGGTTTAGGGTTTAGGGTTTAGGGTTTAGGGTTTAGGGTTTAGGGTTTAGGGTTTAGGGTTTAGGGTTTAGGGTTTAGGGTTTAGGGTTTAGGGTTTAGGGTTTAGGGTTTAGGGTTTAGGGTTTAGGGTTTAGGGTTTAGGGTTTAGGGTTTAGGGTTTAGGGTTTAGGGTTTAGGGTTTAGGGTTTAGGGTTTAGGGTTTAGGGTTTAGGGTTTAGGGTTTAGGGTTTAGGGTTTAGGGTTTAGGGTTTAGGGTTTAGGGTTTAGGGTTTAGGGTTTAGGGTTTAGGGTTTAGGGTTTAGGGTTTAGGGTTTAGGGTTTAGGGTTTAGGGTTTAGGGTTTAGGGTTTAGGGTTTAGGGTTTAGGGTTTAGGGTTTAGGGTTTAGGGTTTAGGGTTTAGGGTTTAGGGTTTAGGGTTTAGGGTTTAGGGTTTAGGGTTTAGGGTTTAGGGTTTAGGGTTTAGGGTTTAGGGTTTAGGGTTTAGGGTTTAGGGTTTAGGGTTTAGGGTTTAGGGTTTAGGGTTTAGGGTTTAGGGTTTAGGGTTTAGGGTTTAGGGTTTAGGGTTTAGGGTTTAGGGTTTAGGGTTTAGGGTTTAGGGTTTAGGGTTTAGGGTTTAGGGTTTAGGGTTTAGGGTTTAGGGTTTAGGGTTTAGGGTTTAGGGTTTAGGGTTTAGGGTTTAGGGTTTAGGGTTTAGGGTTTAGGGTTTAGGGTTTAGGGTTTAGGGTTTAGGGTTTAGGGTTTAGGGTTTAGGGTTTAGGGTTTAGGGTTTAGGGTTTAGGGTTTAGGGTTTAGGGTTTAGGGTTTAGGGTTTAGGGTTTAGGGTTTAGGGTTTAGGGTTTAGGGTTTAGGGTTTAGGGTTTAGGGTTTAGGGTTTAGGGTTTAGGGTTTAGGGTTTAGGGTTTAGGGTTTAGGGTTTAGGGTTTAGGGTTTAGGGTTTAGGGTTTAGGGTTTAGGGTTTAGGGTTTAGGGTTTAGGGTTTAGGGTTTAGGGTTTAGGGTTTAGGGTTTAGGGTTTAGGGTTTAGGGTTTAGGGTTTAGGGTTTAGGGTTTAGGGTTTAGGGTTTAGGGTTTAGGGTTTAGGGTTTAGGGTTTAGGGTTTAGGGTTTAGGGTTTAGGGTTTAGGGTTTAGGGTTTAGGGTTTAGGGTTTAGGGTTTAGGGTTTAGGGTTTAGGGTTTAGGGTTTAGGGTTTAGGGTTTAGGGTTTAGGGTTTAGGGTTTAGGGTTTAGGGTTTAGGGTTTAGGGTTTAGGGTTTAGGGTTTAGGGTTTAGGGTTTAGGGTTTAGGGTTTAGGGTTTAGGGTTTAGGGTTTAGGGTTTAGGGTTTAGGGTTTAGGGTTTAGGGTTTAGGGTTTAGGGTTTAGGGTTTAGGGTTTAGGGTTTAGGGTTTAGGGTTTAGGGTTTAGGGTTTAGGGTTTAGGGTTTAGGGTTTAGGGTTTAGGGTTTAGGGTTTAGGGTTTAGGGTTTAGGGTTTAGGGTTTAGGGTTTAGGGTTTAGGGTTTAGGGTTTAGGGTTTAGGGTTTAGGGTTTAGGGTTTAGGGTTTAGGGTTTAGGGTTTAGGGTTTAGGGTTTAGGGTTTAGGGTTTAGGGTTTAGGGTTTAGGGTTTAGGGTTTAGGGTTTAGGGTTTAGGGTTTAGGGTTTAGGGTTTAGGGTTTAGGGTTTAGGGTTTAGGGTTTAGGGTTTAGGGTTTAGGGTTTAGGGTTTAGGGTTTAGGGTTTAGGGTTTAGGGTTTAGGGTTTAGGGTTTAGGGTTTAGGGTTTAGGGTTTAGGGTTTAGGGTTTAGGGTTTAGGGTTTAGGGTTTAGGGTTTAGGGTTTAGGGTTTAGGGTTTAGGGTTTAGGGTTTAGGGTTTAGGGTTTAGGGTTTAGGGTTTAGGGTTTAGGGTTTAGGGTTTAGGGTTTAGGGTTTAGGGTTTAGGGTTTAGGGTTTAGGGTTTAGGGTTTAGGGTTTAGGGTTTAGGGTTTAGGGTTTAGGGTTTAGGGTTTAGGGTTTAGGGTTTAGGGTTTAGGGTTTAGGGTTTAGGGTTTAGGGTTTAGGGTTTAGGGTTTAGGGTTTAGGGTTTAGGGTTTAGGGTTTAGGGTTTAGGGTTTAGGGTTTAGGGTTTAGGGTTTAGGGTTTAGGGTTTAGGGTTTAGGGTTTAGGGTTTAGGGTTTAGGGTTTAGGGTTTAGGGTTTAGGGTTTAGGGTTTAGGGTTTAGGGTTTAGGGTTTAGGGTTTAGGGTTTAGGGTTTAGGGTTTAGGGTTTAGGGTTTAGGGTTTAGGGTTTAGGGTTTAGGGTTTAGGGTTTAGGGTTTAGGGTTTAGGGTTTAGGGTTTAGGGTTTAGGGTTTAGGGTTTAGGGTTTAGGGTTTAGGGTTTAGGGTTTAGGGTTTAGGGTTTAGGGTTTAGGGTTTAGGGTTTAGGGTTTAGGGTTTAGGGTTTAGGGTTTAGGGTTTAGGGTTTAGGGTTTAGGGTTTAGGGTTTAGGGTTTAGGGTTTAGGGTTTAGGGTTTAGGGTTTAGGGTTTAGGGTTTAGGGTTTAGGGTTTAGGGTTTAGGGTTTAGGGTTTAGGGTTTAGGGTTTAGGGTTTAGGGTTTAGGGTTTAGGGTTTAGGGTTTAGGGTTTAGGGTTTAGGGTTTAGGGTTTAGGGTTTAGGGTTTAGGGTTTAGGGTTTAGGGTTTAGGGTTTAGGGTTTAGGGTTTAGGGTTTAGGGTTTAGGGTTTAGGGTTTAGGGTTTAGGGTTTAGGGTTTAGGGTTTAGGGTTTAGGGTTTAGGGTTTAGGGTTTAGGGTTTAGGGTTTAGGTTTAGGGTTTAGGGTTTAAGGGTTTAGGGTTTAGGGTTTAGGGTTTAGGGTTTAGGGTTTAGGGTTTAGGGTTTAGGGTTTAGGGTTTAGGGTTTAGGGTTTAGGGTTTAGGGTTTAGGGTTTAGGGTTTAGGGTTTAGGGTTTAGGGTTTAGGGTTTAGGGTTTAGGGTTTAGGGTTTAGGGTTTAGGGTTTAGGGTTTAGGGTTTAGGGTTTAGGGTTTAGGGTTTAGGGTTTAGGGTTTAGGGTTTAGGGTTTAGGGTTTAGGGTTTAGGGTTTAGGGTTTAGGGTTTAGGGTTTAGGGTTTAGGGTTTAGGGTTTAGGGTTTAGGGTTTAGGGTTTAGGGTTTAGGGTTTAGGGTTTAGGGTTTAGGGTTTAGGGTTTAGGGTTTAGGGTTTAGGGTTTAGGGTTTAGGGTTTAGGGTTTAGGGTTTAGGGTTTAGGGTTTAGGGTTTAGGGTTTAGGGTTTAGGGTTTAGGGTTTAGGGTTTAGGGTTTAGGGTTTAGGGTTTAGGGTTTAGGGTTTAGGGTTTAGGGTTTAGGGTTTAGGGTTTAGGGTTTAGGGTTTAGGGTTTAGGGTTTAGGGTTTAGGGTTTAGGGTTTAGGGTTTAGGGTTTAGGGTTTAGGGTTTAGGGTTTAGGGTTTAGGGTTTAGGGTTTAGGGTTTAGGGTTTAGGGTTTAGGGTTTAGGGTTTAGGGTTTAGGGTTTAGGGTTTAGGGTTTAGGGTTTAGGGTTTAGGGTTTAGGGTTTAGGGTTTAGGGTTTAGGGTTTAGGGTTTAGGGTTTAGGGTTTAGGGTTTAGGGTTTAGGGTTTAGGGTTTAGGGTTTAGGGTTTAGGGTTTAGGGTTTAGGGTTTAGGGTTTAGGGTTTAGGGTTTAGGGTTTAGGGTTTAGGGTTTAGGGTTTAGGGTTTAGGGTTTAGGGTTTAGGGTTTAGGGTTTAGGGTTTAGGGTTTAGGGTTTAGGGTTTAGGGTTTAGGGTTTAGGGTTTAGGGTTTAGGGTTTAGGGTTTAGGGTTTAGGGTTTAGGGTTTAGGGTTTAGGGTTTAGGGTTTAGGGTTTAGGGTTTAGGGTTTAGGGTTTAGGGTTTAGGGTTTAGGGTTTAGGGTTTAGGGTTTAGGGTTTAGGGTTTAGGGTTTAGGGTTTAGGGTTTAGGGTTTAGGGTTTAGGGTTTAGGGTTTAGGGTTTAGGGTTTAGGGTTTAGGGTTTAGGGTTTAGGGTTTAGGGTTTAGGGTTTAGGGTTTAGGGTTTAGGGTTTAGGGTTTAGGGTTTAGGGTTTAGGGTTTAGGGTTTAGGGTTTAGGGTTTAGGGTTTAGGGTTTAGGGTTTAGGGTTTAGGGTTTAGGGTTTAGGGTTTAGGGTTTAGGGTTTAGGGTTTAGGGTTTAGGGTTTAGGGTTTAGGGTTTAGGGTTTAGGGTTTAGGGTTTAGGGTTTAGGGTTTAGGGTTTAGGGTTTAGGGTTTAGGGTTTAGGGTTTAGGGTTTAGGGTTTAGGGTTTAGGGTTTAGGGTTTAGGGTTTAGGGTTTAGGGTTTAGGGTTTAGGGTTTAGGGTTTAGGGTTTAGGGTTTAGGGTTTAGGGTTTAGGGTTTAGGGTTTAGGGTTTAGGGTTTAGGGTTTAGGGTTTAGGGTTTAGGGTTTAGGGTTTAGGGTTTAGGGTTTAGGGTTTAGGGTTTAGGGTTTAGGGTTTAGGGTTTAGGGTTTAGGGTTTAGGGTTTAGGGTTTAGGGTTTAGGGTTTAGGGTTTAGGGTTTAGGGTTTAGGGTTTAGGGTTTAGGGTTTAGGGTTTAGGGTTTAGGGTTTAGGGTTTAGGGTTTAGGGTTTAGGGTTTAGGGTTTAGGGTTTAGGGTTTAGGGTTTAGGGTTTAGGGTTTAGGGTTTAGGGTTTAGGGTTTAGGGTTTAGGGTTTAGGGTTTAGGGTTTAGGGTTTAGGGTTTAGGGTTTAGGGTTTAGGGTTTAGGGTTTAGGGTTTAGGGTTTAGGGTTTAGGGTTTAGGGTTTAGGGTTTAGGGTTTAGGGTTTAGGGTTTAGGGTTTAGGGTTTAGGGTTTAGGGTTTAGGGTTTAGGGTTTAGGGTTTAGGGTTTAGGGTTTAGGGTTTAGGGTTTAGGGTTTAGGGTTTAGGGTTTAGGGTTTAGGGTTTAGGGTTTAGGGTTTAGGGTTTAGGGTTTAGGGTTTAGGGTTTAGGGTTTAGGGTTTAGGGTTTAGGGTTTAGGGTTTAGGGTTTAGGGTTTAGGGTTTAGGGTTTAGGGTTTAGGGTTTAGGGTTTAGGGTTTAGGGTTTAGGGTTTAGGGTTTAGGGTTTAGGGTTTAGGGTTTAGGGTTTAGGGTTTAGGGTTTAGGGTTTAGGGTTTAGGGTTTAGGGTTTAGGGTTTAGGGTTTAGGGTTTAGGGTTTAGGGTTTAGGGTTTAGGGTTTAGGGTTTAGGGTTTAGGGTTTAGGGTTTAGGGTTTAGGGTTTAGGGTTTAGGGTTTAGGGTTTAGGGTTTAGGGTTTAGGGTTTAGGGTTTAGGGTTTAGGGTTTAGGGTTTAGGGTTTAGGGTTTAGGGTTTAGGGTTTAGGGTTTAGGGTTTAGGGTTTAGGGTTTAGGGTTTAGGGTTTAGGGTTTAGGGTTTAGGGTTTAGGGTTTAGGGTTTAGGGTTTAGGGTTTAGGGTTTAGGGTTTAGGGTTTAGGGTTTAGGGTTTAGGGTTTAGGGTTTAGGGTTTAGGGTTTAGGGTTTAGGGTTTAGGGTTTAGGGTTTAGGGTTTAGGGTTTAGGGTTTAGGGTTTAGGGTTTAGGGTTTAGGGTTTAGGGTTTAGGGTTTAGGGTTTAGGGTTTAGGGTTTAGGGTTTAGGGTTTAGGGTTTAGGGTTTAGGGTTTAGGGTTTAGGGTTTAGGGTTTAGGGTTTAGGGTTTAGGGTTTAGGGTTTAGGGTTTAGGGTTTAGGGTTTAGGGTTTAGGGTTTAGGGTTTAGGGTTTAGGGTTTAGGGTTTAGGGTTTAGGGTTTAGGGTTTAGGGTTTAGGGTTTAGGGTTTAGGGTTTAGGGTTTAGGGTTTAGGGTTTAGGGTTTAGGGTTTAGGGTTTAGGGTTTAGGGTTTAGGGTTTAGGGTTTAGGGTTTAGGGTTTAGGGTTTAGGGTTTAGGGTTTAGGGTTTAGGGTTTAGGGTTTAGGGTTTAGGGTTTAGGGTTTAGGGTTTAGGGTTTAGGGTTTAGGGTTTAGGGTTTAGGGTTTAGGGTTTAGGGTTTAGGGTTTAGGGTTTAGGGTTTAGGGTTTAGGGTTTAGGGTTTAGGGTTTAGGGTTTAGGGTTTAGGGTT